>NC_052513.1:6691807-7408057 GCF_014356525.2 Nilaparvata lugens
AAGTGCTGGACATAATCTGTATTATACAGTGTGGAAGGCACTAAATAGGTTGAGAACTGGGTAGCCCAGGTGCAAGACCAATATTATGCTAAAGTGGGGCATACTCCCTGATAGGAATACTCTATGCGAGTGAGGAGAAATTCAGGATCCAGAACATAAAATCAACTTGCAGGATGCTCCAAGAAACATGTGCTCTTGAGGACTTGAAATTGGCTAATGGTGGCTAATCACTGGAGATCCAGTATATAGATATTATCAGATACACATATTCCACTCCCTAGATCTAATAATTGCGAAGTATTACTAAGACGCGAACTAGCTACAGCCGGGTATGGGTCGGGGTCAGTAGCCGTACTGACAGGTGGAGATACCGGACCTACACTTCTCCCCCTATCATGATTCTTTACCCTCTGCTTCTTTCGCGAGATTTTTAATTTCAGGGGAAGAGTATTTGCCCGTGCCGTTACTGGCCGATTCGGCCCTCGGCCTTTGGAATACAGGTTGCTTCTTCATTAGTCTATCAGAATCTTCATAACTCGGTGAAAATTATTGTTAAATTCCTGTGATTGATTCAATTTATGGCCAAAGATTGAATAATGTAAGTTACTAAATATAGTTTGATCAATCACTTGAAAGTGAGAACAAACTTATTCTTTTTACGAAACTTTTATTCACAATTTTTTTGGAGAAAGACAGTTTTTGGCTATGCCTGTTGTCTTCTCCCAATCATATTACTGTATAATACAATCATTTATGATTGTCAATAATTAAAAGGAATAAATAAATAAGTGTAACAACTCAACTCATTTGTATAGCTGTTCTGTTGAACAAATAAAGTTATTATCATCTATTTATTTATTTCACAATGGGAGCAACAGGTAAAAACCCAAATATGCTCCCTTATCTATAATATAGCCTAATAAAGGAAAGAATTGGCTAATACACGTATGGGATAGGAAATTCACGATTGACGCATTATCACGTCTGAACTACTCAATTAAGTTGAAATTTTGCATACAGATTCTTTATTCACCGAGGATGGTTATAGGACTATTTTCAATTCTTCAAGATTTCAGTAGGTCAAGTTTTAAGTTTGTCATGTTTCTAATCAGACCCTTGCGGAGCACGGGTTACCTGCTGGTCATAGATAAATAAATGAATAAATTTGATATGGACTTACCGGTGTGCAGCCGCATGTGGACTTTAAGCGAACCCTTGGTGGCGAACTGGGAGCTACACATGTGACAGGTGAACTGTTTGGCGCCGGTGTGTGTGTGCATGTGGCAGTCCAGGGTGGACTTTACTGTGAACCGCTTGTTGCAGAACTCGCACTGGAAGGGGCGCTCGCCAGTGTGCGTGCGTAGGTGTCGCGTCAGGTCAGACGGCTTGCGGAAGCTCTTCGGGCAAAACTGGCAACGGTTGCGGTGCACCTCACCACCAAATGACACCGCCTTGTTCTGCAAAAGTATTATGTATTTATTAATTGGTTAGAGCAAACAATACAATAGTCGGAAAAGAAAAACAGGCTATTGCCCAAAACTTCTTCTATTTCTTAATTTTGTCTCAAATCCTCAAATCGTCCAAATATTATTTAGGTTATGTCCATATTAATTTTTACATCAAATCATTAATATTGGGTATTACATAGTACCAAAGAAATAGTAATAATTTTTCCCACCACCCAACTGCAAACTGCAAATCGAGCTAGTTCCTAGTTCTAGTCTGTGATCACAGACTAGTGTACAATCAACTTGATACTATTTGTTTTGGGTACTACCACACAGAAAAGATAGCATAAGGAGTTATCCCATAGTACAGCCTAGGTCGTTCCAAATTACAAGCCGTATTTTGTTAATTCAAGCGTTCAATGTCGTCTACTATCTATTATTACTGTTTTGGCCGGGTGAGATTGTAAGAACGGCACAGTATAAGAGACTACCAGCGTTAAATAGCTTCTCAAGCCGATAGTCCTAGACGGTAAATGTCACCTTGTTCTGCATAACACGTATTTATTATCTAGCAGTACCCAAGTACCGTAGTTCCTAATACTGCCATAATAGATAGCATGATAAAATATCCCATTGTATAGGGCGTTTATGTTCCAAGTTTCACTGTTAACTCAAGCCTATAGTCCTAGCTGCTAGCTGTCACCTTGTTCTGCAAAACAAGTACCTAGTGCCTAGTAGTACCATAGACAAATGATACCTATACCATGGAATATCTTCTCATGCTATCTTTTCTGTATGGTAATTCCTAAAACAATTAGTAATAGAAAATAGTAGAGTTTTATTAGTCATTCAATATTTGAAAAAATACAGCGACTTCATCAAATTAAATTTTTTTAAATCACTATGGTTCATGTCAGACTTTATGAATATTATTTTTATTTTTGAAGGTACGGATTCAAGGATCCAAAGGTTCAAAGAGCCCCACACGTCAACCGAAGCTTATTGTGTTCCCAAGTAGTATGCTAGTTAGGAGAACCAATACCTGTGTCCTTTACAAGAACCATGCTAACATCCCATTCATCACCTGGGGCCTGTTTCATAAAAATTAACAGCTGATTTTATGGGCTATATTGAGCATGTAATTAGAATAGTAATTCTCCTGCATTACAGTATTTTTATGAAACAGGGGCCTGGTTGCTTGTCTGTGCGATTTGGAATGACGGTATGAGAACTATCCTATCAAGAATTTGATCTCATACAACCATGGAGCTATCACTGTGGGCAACATCCTCAGCCAACAAATCTCGAAATATGTTTTTTAGTGAATGAAAAAAACTTTAAGCCGGTTTCCGAGCTCGGGATCTATAAGTTCTGGACTTAGAGTCCACGACTGAAATAAGCTCTCGGGTCTAAATCAACTTTCCGAGTCACGGGTTTATGTTCTAAACTCCGAAACTCCGGGGTCTATTAAGTTCTCGACTTATTTGAGTCCAGGACTTTAACGCAGTAAACTTGAGGGAAATTCTCAATATTTTGCTGTTGTATTGTTGGCATCAGGCCTATAGCAAAACAGCTATAAAAATCAAATACACTCGAAACTGTTTTGTTTTGTAACAATTATTTTGTGAAAATACGTTTCGATTTCATTGTTTTGTGTGATCTATAAATTCAAAGCAAAACCTAACCTTTTGAAACATGAATAAAAAAATAAACATTTCATTTCACGTTATGCTATTATTTATCATTGATCCTTGCCATTGATTTTGGAATAAAAATGTTAGTATGCTAACAACCTATTGAGTTGGAAAACGTATTTGTTTTGAAAAAAAACTGTAATAATAATTTATTATTGTTATATTATTATTAATATGTTGAATATGCCATTGATTAATAATATTCATATTGGGAGATGTAAAGATGGCCATTCCAAGGCAATCCTTGTATTATTTTCCTTGAAATTTCTAGGTTATGTCGTCACAGTCGTAAAATAAGGTTAGTTTTTTACGCATAATATTATGAAGAATATCATTCTAGAATAAACTTGCAAACTATAAATTATGAATTTAGATGGATTAATTCAAATAATTTAGGTATTCCATGACATTTATTTGGCTATTCATCTACTCCAAAACAATAACTGAATTGTGTTTGCTCGGTTGAATCTAGAACTTAAATTTAAACCCTACCCCAGTCGAAGGTTTAAAATCACACTGTTTCAAGTTCTGGACTTGACAATTTTTGATAAATCCCTGACTCGGAAAGAGGCGAGAATCTAATTCAAGTCCTGGACTTATAAACCCTTCACTCAGAAAGCGAAATTATAAACTCCAGGGTCTAACGTGATCTCTAAACTCCAGGGTCTATTTGAGTCCTCGACTAAGTTAACGCTCTGACTCGGAAAGCCAAATTTTCTGACTCCAGAGTTTAAAGCCGGTTAAAGTCTAGAGCTTAGCTAAATCCCGAGCTCGGAAACCGGCCCTATATGTGTTCAGAATATTGTCTATAGGTTCACTCATCCCTCAACATCATCAGTTTCATTACCAACGTACAAGCCTAGAGGTTTTGTGGGCATCATTCTCAAAAAAATCGCAATATGTCTTCTGGTGAAAGCAAAAACCGATGTGTTTAGAATATTGAACAAGATTTGAGCAATAATTCTGAATGTGCAGGCATATTTCAAAGAATAATGTTAGGTTAGGAATATCTTCAGCTTGCTTATGAATATTGAACAAGAGTTAACCAATTATTCTGTATGTACAGGCTTATTTCAAAGAATGATTTTAGGTTAGGTTAGGAATACCTTGAGCTCGCTGACGTGTCCCCTCTCGGCCACCGAGGCAATCAGCACCTTTTCGGAGACTGAAGCGCCGGGCGGCGGTCGCTGACTCAGCAGGCGGTTGGCCTCGTCCTCGGTCAGCTGGCGGGCCACGACGCCACGACGCAACTTGGCGCTCGCACGGCGCACCCTGCCCCTCTGCTTGCCCCTCTCTACCACTGGGGTGTGCCTCTCGGCCACGTGACGCTTCAGTTGCCCCTCTGTGCGGAATGTGTTGTTGCATGCCGAGCACTCAAACAATCTGCCAATCACATCAAATACTCAATTTTTAAACAAAACTCATATGTAAGATTTATTAGAAATTGCAGTTAACTAATTGCTGGAATATTATCACTGTATAATAATTATTTCAAACTAGCAGGAAAAATCGCCAAATTGAAAACTTGACCTACGGAAATTTAAAATTACAAATCCATACACAAAATTTCAAGTGAATCAGTTGAGTTGTTCAGACGTGATGATGCGTCATTCGTAAAATTCCTATCCCATACATCTATTATAAGCCAATTCTTTCATTTTTCTATATTATAGATTGACGTGATTATTTAATTCGTGAAATTCCTATCCCATACACATATAAGACGATTCTTTCCTTTTTCTATATTATAGATTGCAGTAAACCAACAGCTGGAATTTAATTTCTGTTTGAGAATTAGTTCAAATATACAATGTAAGCTCTATAAATAGAAGTAAGGACTTCAAATTTATATTATTGATCTATGTTTTGATTTATTTATTTCATTAAATGACAAAAATACGTAGTCAAAGAAAGAACAGGACACAATTTTGAAAAATATAGTCCACATTTTTAGATTATGCCCAAATTTCTGTTTATGCTAAAGGTTTTACTATTCCAAAAATAATCCGGAATAAATCAATGATCAATTTATGGTTATCAAAGCGTGCTTGGCTATTTAACGGGAACCAATAACAAGAATGACATTGGTTTTAGATACAACAAAAAACATAATACAGTTATCACTATTGTTGTTTGTTATTACTATAATCACTATTGGGTTTTTTCAATAATAGCATAAAGTAAAGAAATACATAATTGACAGAATGTTTCTGTCATCTCTGATAATAGTAATAAAGAAAAATATGCGTAATATTAGAAACTTAGGACTAGAAGGGTATTGTGAGATTTATGGAAAAACTAAGACACAATTTGCTCGCTACATAGTCTGGAGTGCTGGAATGGAAAAAGGAGGAAAAATACATTTTCTTACAGTTACCTTCAGAAGTGACCATTCCTGCATTGATTAAAGAACGCAAAAATCACTTTTCTGCACTACTGAGAAAAGTGCTACTTTGCGTATTCCAGATTTGCAACATGCCAACACAATATAGTAAGTTATATAGAGGATCAGTGCGGGAAAACCGAAATTACGTTGGCATCACTGACTGTGGCAATCATTTCAATGCTTAAGATAAGACCCCCATCAAGCACTCAACATACGAGTTCTCATTTCTCAATGGCTCAGTTGGGAGCGTACTGGACTGGTAAACGAAACATTGATAAGGTTGACATGGTTGGGGGTTCAATTCCGTCCTAGACTATTTTTGCTGAGAATTTTCAAGTTCAATGAAGATTACCCATGTAATTTTGACAAAATAAATAGGTACAGTATTTGAAATTAATTTGAAAATGGTGAATATTACAAATTAAATAATTTAGACTATTAATTGATTAATTATAAATAAATACTATTTTTTTAAATAATATAATTTATAAATATATCAAACATATATTCAAATATAAATTTTGAATTATCTAAATTAATAATTAATTGGTTTATACATTATTTAGAAATTTAAAATTAATACAATTTTAAAATTAATTGAATTAATTCAAATAAATTGTAGATAATAAATTTTAAATAAAGTTTTAATTGATTTTAAATTAAAATTGATTGAAAAATTGCAAACAGATATTTAATGAATTTCAGGAAATTTTCTTCCTAATTACTCACTTTTCATATTCAATAGAAACTGTAGGAAAAATTTAATCTGTAATACGTGCGCAAGCAAAGTTCCTTTGCTGCACTCAAGTAAATGTTTCTCTCGGTGTAGCATATTGTCACTTTGCGCACTAGTTGCACAAATAACTAATTCGTTTTAAAAATAAAAATGAATAATGATAAAAACGTTAACAAAAATTGAAAACCACAAATTCATAGAACTAAATAAGAAACGGTTACCTACTTTTCGACAGTGTGAATAGCTTTGATATGTCTAATGAGCGATGCAGTCGTTGTGAAGGATTTCACACATAATGTACATTCATGCAATCTATCTTTTCCATGGTTTTTCTCGTGTACCTGAAAATTTCAAATTGTTAAATTCATTCAACTGATATGATACTTGAAAATACGGCTCTTCTAAATCAAATTTCTGTATAATCGAAACTGTCAAAATTAATAAGCCAGTAGTTTCGTGATGAAAAACAAGAAGTTCTCATATTATAAAGTTTCATGTAATTTGTTTCAATGATATGAAGTTTGATGCTGTAGTTTGTTCTTACCATAATATCAATCAATCAATATCTTTATTCAAAACATACATCAAAATGTACATGAATGCGTCTTTCTTTATTTATTTATTATTTCCAACATAATAATAAAATAAATAGAAGTTGAAAAACAAAATATATCAACAATAATTTATCATTACGAATTATCTGTAAAATAGAAGTTCATTTTTCATTTTCAAGTACTTTTAGTACTCTTCTGTAGATTCTTCCAAAAAGGAGTTTACATTTTATTTACAGTATTCTGCTTACTTGAGAATTTCTGAAATTGTGTGTGTTCATGCGTAAAGTGTTCTCAGGTTGGACTATTTTCTCAAGTTTGACCGCTTTCGCAGGTCCTGTATTTAGGATGGAATTGTGAGAAGAAGTAAGAAGGAAAATAGATTATGATGAGAATGTGAGAAATAATGTCAACTTACTCGCAACTGAGACTGAGTGTTGAATTCTTGATCACAGACATCGCATCGAGGCTTTTCGCTTTGCTGGATGTTATCGGAACAGTTTAGGTGGATGTCAGATTCATCTAGAGTTTCATTGATATCGGTCTCATTTAGAGTTTGATTGATATCGGTCTCATTTAGAGTTTGATTGATATCGGTCTCATTTAGAGTTTGATTAATATCAGACTCATCTAGAGTCTGATTGATATCGGATTCATCTAGAGTTTGATTGATATCGGACTCATTCATAGTTTGATTGATATCGGTCTCATTTGAAGTTTGATTGATATCAGACACAGTTAAAGCTTGATTGATATCAGTCACAGTTAGAGCTTGATTGATATCAGTCACAGTTAGAGCTTGATTGATATCAGTCACAGTTAGAGTTTGATTGATATCGGACCCATTTAATGTTTGATTGATGTCGGAGGTATTGACAATTGTAATAAGGTGTGTGCCATCGACCAGATGTGTGATGGAGTCTGCCTGTTCGCTGATGTGTTGCGCCACTGCACTCTCATGCTCTTCAGCAGGGTCGGTTTCTATATGTACGTTCACCGATTCCAAGCTAAACAAAAAAAAAAATAACATAGACAATTAAAAATAATAGAGTAGTTGACATAATTAGCGAGGGTCTCAGTTCCTCGCTCCTCGCGGTTTCAGTTTATCACAATGTAACCTTAGAGGTTCTGTTTTATTGAATGAAAAAGACTAAGAAATTTTCAAAAAAACATAGATTTTTGACAATTTCTTAGTCTTTTTCATCAATATGAATAATTACCACAATATCAACTTTTCAACTACACAAAAAGTTTTGTTTTATCATTAAGCTGCTTACAGACTTTTGTGCTACGAACAAGCTCATTTCTCTTTATATCAGCTGATTGTATTTGTACTGAAACAGTAAGATACAAAAATATAACAAGCTAAGCATCAGCTGATGGAAAGTGAACTGTTTGTGGCGCGTAAGGCTGTATGTAGGTTTTTGTTTCAAAGGTAAACGTGTAGAATAGGGGTTTGTGTATTTGCTTTTAAATGACGACACACTGATATTATTCAAGATAATATTATAGATATCATTAGTTATCAACTATGGGCCAATTTTCGAGCTCGGGTTCTAGACTTTAAACAGCTGGAGTCGGCTTTCAGAGACGTTTAAATTGAATTTCGAAAAACTAGAAAATTAAACACAAAATAAAATAAAGAGAAAATAGTGTTAAGTTTCAGCTATTTTGAATTATTTAGAAAAATTTCATTTCGTCAAGGAAAAACGTTTCCAATTATAGAAATGAGAAAATAAAGATTATCATAAAAACTACGACTACGACGAAAGCAAATTTTCTGACTCCAACTGTTCAAAGTCTAGAACTTAGCTAAATTCCGAACTCGGAAACCGGTCCTTAATATAGATCGTGATGAACTGAAATCCGTGATAAATTGAACGTCACCCAATAATTCAACTTATAAATTGATTGCACTGTCGGAATTTCATAAAATCTAGATAGGTTGAGGCTTTTTGAACAGGATCCAACTCGAAATAAATCAATAGCCTTCAGTAAATTATGTATCACTGATAGCATTTATCTATGCATTCTTCATTTATCTCAGTATTTCGTGTGTTGTTTTATAACAGAAAAAGCGCAAACAAAATTTGATCTCATTTATCCAGTTCGTATGGAAGACTCCTGATGGAAAAGTAGCCCTGATGGAAAAAAAATGTAGGCCATAATCCAATAAGTGAGAAATGCCTGTAAAACCTCGAGTATAACTAGAATATATAGCCGATATGTATATCCACTTCAATGTATTCTATGATTAAAAATGTTACAGGTGGGTCTACTACAATATGTGATCCTGTCTTTAGCTAGCCAACAATATTCGTTGGAAACTAATAAATACTTTCAAAAACTTTACCATGTGCACGACTTTCCAATCTCTATTCATGATAAATCACAGTAAAAAATTATTACTACCTTTTTGATAGATGCTTATATTGATAGAGGTATTTGAATACTGCTACAGTCCCTTCTAAGACTCATAATTAAAAATATTGATATGACTACAAATAATCCTTTTATATTTACCTGTGTAATTTATCAGCAATAATGCTTCTTAAATTTACTGAAGAGGGTAGAACTTGTTCTAGATCGGTCTGAAAGAAGAAATCAAAACATTATTCGCGTTATAAGTTCTAATGATGAAACAAAAAAAAAAAAAGAAAATGATGAGCTATGAAGATGAAACTATAAACATTTTAAATCAGCTATTAATGCAAAACACCAAAAATTCGATTAAATAATTATGATTTAACATTTTATTATATAGAATCATCACTGGTACTCATTTCACTGTTTTACACTGGTAAAACATTTTTTATTTAGTATTAAGAATTACTTGAACATGACCCATTAAAAATAAAAGGTTGATTAAATTAAATTCAAATCAATTGACAGGCGTTGAGCAACATATTCTTAAATCAGAGAAACAAAATATTTTTAAATCAGAAGAAAGTAATGCATTTTCAGAATAAGTAAACTGAGATCCTGAACTCATGAGTCAAGACATTTCATCCTTCTTTTCATGAAATATTATACATAAATAATTGTAGTATATAATCCAAGAAATTAACACTTACAGGGAGACTAGTTATGGCAGAAAAGACCATTTGCTCAAAAGGCTGATCAAATAATCCATTTGAATTCAAAGGCTGCTCTTTCTCAACGGCAGTGAGGCTGTACACCTGGTGATTTAGAGAATCCTGGATCTCACGGATCGATTCCTGCAACATTTCATTCAGAAAATTAACTAGAAATTAAACCATTTCACATAATTAAATGACACGATTACACATGGACATTTTAAACACAACCCAGTTACATATTCATTTACATTTACATAATTGTAGAGTCATTTTTTACAATACGATACAAATGAAACTGATTTAATAACATTGGTAGATAAAATAATAAATTAATTTTCAAAGTGAAAGTAGAAGCAAAGTTTTTGCAAATGAAGCAAAGTTTTTGTACATTCAGCGTTGTAAATGATGAAACACACAAAAATATAAAAGAATAGACTTGTTGTCTATGTGGGGAATATTTAATATTTATTTTTATCTATTTTATTTTTATTTTTTGTTACAATTAATTACAAATCATATGAATTATATAATGTTTCTGCTGCTGTATTACTTTTTTGTGAATAAAGATCATTTGAATTTGAATGTACAGAATTACACTTCTCTATCTTCATCTCGCTTTTTCTTGCTGAGGGTAAAGTCCACTGTATCCTAGACTTGATACACTGTCCTATCCTATTATAGTGGGTAAAAATTTCAAAATCACCAAAAAATTATTTTTAATATCATAGCTTGATTGTTAATGAAACTGACCTATAGAAATCATACAGAAATTGAAGTAACTCCCAAGGCAAGCGCTAGACTCTTATATAATATTAGCCATTATCACACTAACTTATGAGATAACCCATAGCTGAAATCGTTTGAGATACATTTCGGTTCATAAAATCAAACCAACAGTGAAATCGTGTTATAGATTCTAAAATTCGCTTTTTCTATACTGTGAAAGACTTGCACAGAATATCCGTAGAGACGCTGTGCGAAATTTCAATCTTTTCATGCAAGCCCATATTAATGGATAAATCACGTCTGACAACAAAGTAGATGTAGAGTTGTCAATTTGTATATCATATCCAGTCTGCATAACAAGATGAAAAATTTGGCACAATTTGACAACACGGATATTTTGTCCTAGTCTCAACTTGTTTATTCAGATTATTTATGTTGAAACACGAAAAATTGAACTAGATAGATCAGCACATTTTACTAACTAATTTAAAATTCAGCTCACAAACAGTAGAAGACAAAAACTCCATAAAATAGTACTGCAAGGCCTGGTAGCAGGTTGCACAAAAGCCGGTTAAATTTTAACCGTTATTAATTTCACGATAACCAATCAGAGAAGCCTTCTTTTCAAAAACGCCTTCTTTGATTAGTTCTCATGAAATTAATCACGGTTAAAATTTAACCGGCTTTTATGCAACCAGGCCTAAGTGTAGTTACACACAAATCGATTTTTGGACGTAAGATTTTTTGCCGTCATTATAAATGCTATTAGATTAAACATAACTTGGCAAACAGATGATGTGTTCATCCAATGTTGTGTTTGCCAAGTTCCGTTTAATCTGGTAGATTTCTTAAGGACGGCAAAAAATCGAACGTCCAAAAATCGATGAGTGTAACTGGCTTAAATGAAACCTAATTTGATTTGTTGAATAATAATTTAAATTATCAAATAATATTATTTGGACGATTAATTTTAAACAAAACCAGTTCAACAATAATATGAGCAGTTGATAGTCACCTGTGTAAGACCCTCTTGCATGGGTAGATTGGGAATCATGATCGTTTCACCATTTTCTGTCAGTGCATGGAGGGTATGTGTACCTTGATCAACACTAATAATGTGTTCCGTTCCATCTAAAAAGAAAACAGTGAATATAAATTAATCGAAATAATGGTCTCTAAATAATATTTATTACAGTATTGAAATGACAAATAGAAAACTTTAAAAAATAATAGTTTGATGTTTCAGGAAACCTTAATATACACAGAGGATTTAGTTATTTTTTAGTCTGTCTTTCATTTTGTTTTAATCTTTATTCATACAAGCACAAATCTCAACAATAAATGGAAGATGAAAGCAGCCTTAGTCAAAAACTGATTCTCTACAAATTTCATCTCAAAAATTATAAATGATAACAAATGCGTCCCAATAATGATTATCCTAAAATTTGTTTATTATACATAAAATATGACAAAATATATAGGGTTGGATAATGAAGAATGGAGGATTTTGAATAGCTGTTAAGACGTGTCCACACTGAAAAAATGTTCGACATACATGTTCGGCAAACATGTTTGTTGAGGAGCTCAGAGACAAACATTTTAAAAAGTTTGGATAATCGTTGTTTGTCAAACAAAAAAATACTGTTTTTTTAAACATTTTCTGTGCTGACAGCTGTAAAACAGCTATAAAACATAAAACCTGTTCTCCTCATTTACAAATATTTTGTTTGGTAACACTGGGCCACGGGTAAACATTATTTGTCAAACATAATAACATTTTCAAAAACATGTTTGAAAAAACATTTTTGAACGGAACTTCTTTTTTTATCTTGTGTCTATCTCAAATGATACCATTTCAGTATTCAGAGTGGAAAAATTTTAGTGAAAATGATTATGTACGAAAAATAGCATCTGTTAAATGGCATATGATTTGACTTTACCATTCAATTGATAGGTATCCTGACCGATGAGTTGCATTGTGCCGACATCGACCTCCACCGTTTCACCCGTTTGCAAGCCAATGTTAGGGTCAAGTATCGGCACCTCATGTTGGGCCTCAACTGGGCCACCAATTTCTTCGATATTATTCACCTCGTCAACAAAGCACGGCGATGGATCATCAGGAGATTGGTTCAACAACTACAACAAATTGAAAGATTGAACGATTTCAATAATGATGTACATCATAGTTTTTTACTGATGACAAGCAAAATAATTCACAAAATGTACATTAACATTGATTCGAAGTAGAGCATTACAGAAACAAAACCCAACCAATAACTATGGTTGAATCAAAACAGAGAATTCTGGGTGGAATCCACAATTTCCCATTTGTTGGAGCGATCAATGGGGAGGATTCTCTATCACAGATTTCAAGAATGTATTGGTGCAGGAGGAAGCCATCTAAACTCTAAAGGAAGTAATTTTCAAAAACTGATGAATTGCCATTATTATTTTCTTATAAATGACATGAACCTATTTAATATAAATAATTTATATAATATTTCATTTATATTTTTATATTATCCCTCATTCATCAATATACACTGATATAACTGATATTTTATCAATAATTGATATTTTTCCCTTCCCACTTATTCTAGGAATTGAATAAAAAAATTCAGTTATTGTGAGTCATCTGCTATAATATGTGATATTCTGTCACCGCTACTATAATGAGGTCTACGTTACAATGACAGTATTTGATGTTGCTGTCCTTGTCTATCATTCGGCATAGCAGATAGAGCTATACTTACATGTCTACCTCTACAATGTTACCAGATCAGTTTTCAAATTGTAGAAATCTATTTAATTAACAAAATATTTAATTCCAATTATAATATATAAATTGAAAAATATTTTTTCTTGGCGAATAAAATATAAATGATTATTTTAAACAAGAATTAAAAGTTAATATTACATAAGATATTCCGGTATCAGCTATCCTCTATAGAAGACAGTGGCAAGGCAGAGAATCGGCAACACTGTCTCCTATTTTTCTTCACTGCTGCCATTATAATGTGGACCTCACAATATTCATTCATTCTTTTTTTGATTCAAGATACATTAAAATGATTGGGGAGGTTCAAGAGACGTAGGCAAATTTCCTCCCCGAAATTTTGATTCGTTCAGAGGTAAGGTTGTTTTTCCACTTTATAAAATGTGTGTCCAATTTACTGAGCAGATACAAACATAAAATTTTGAATTTAGAAATATTGAGAACCAAATTAATCAAAATTACTCTCACTGAACAATTGAAACTGTAAATTATGGTAAGATATTTAGAGTTTCAATTTATAATAATACCACATGTAATATATATAGGCCTAGTGTGATCCACGTTATAATGACAGTATTTAATTAGCATTGGTGTTGCTATCCTTGTCTATCATTCGACATAAAAGATTGCGCTGTCTTTCTATAGCTCCGCAACGTTGCCAAATCCGTCTTTAACATTATAGAAATATAATTTATTAAGGCAGAAAATCGGCAACGCTGTTCCTCTATCTTCAACTACTGCCATTATAACGTGGACTTCACTATAGTAGGCTATATCACAGTTTTGCAATATACTAGTACATGTGGTAAACCAGGTTGGGTTAGCAAGTTAGCAAGCAAATTCCAAAAAACCTTGAGGTTCTACTGTCTCCAGGTTCCTTTTTTCCCCTAAAAATTCAGTATAGAGATAAAAAGTCGACAATAAAAGTGAAAAATGGTTTTACCTCAGCTATGGCAAGAGTGGAATGCGTCTTGATATGAACTCTGCAAGAGTAGTTTGACTTGAAACTCTGACTGCAATAAGGGCAGATGAAAGGCTTGCCGAAGTAGCTGTGTGTCTGCTTGTGCCTGGTCAGTGTGCTCTTGGTGGTGAAATGTTTGCCGCACTCATCGCAGCCGAAATTCTTCAGGCCCAAATGCGAGTTCTTGTGCGCTTTCAGGACTGCATTCGAGATGAATGCTCTAGAAATAACAACTTCATTAGTAAATAGTATGAAATTATTCGTGAAATAGAATAGAATAACTTTTTTATTCGAAATCATGTCGAATAGAAATAAAATATAGTCAGAGCTCACCAATCATAAAAATTATCTCAACTTAGCACGAAATGTGGAAATTGTGAGAAGTGAATATTCCCAATAGTTTTACCAGTTTTCTAATATTACTGAACAGTTCTATTTTATTCATCTATTTATTCAATAATTCAGTATTACACAACTTCCAGAAAAATACCACAGGCTTAAGTCCAAAACGGTCTCAATTATAAAGTTACAGTATTACATAATAGATTAATTCGATTAATATACAAATTATTCAACACAACAATGAATCCTTAATGGAGTTCTTAGACACATTACTTTTCAAATTTAGATGATTAACATATTATTTAAACATAGGTAGTCAGAAATAAGATTACGCCCTATTATCACATTTCGACACAATTCCTTCTAAGAGTTTTCATTATTATCTTTAGTAATTATCTGGTTCAAATCACACAAATATTTATTTATTCAGCAAATTACTATATTGAACGTTGACGACCTACTAATTAATTCTACGACAACTAATATTTGAAAAAATTTATCGAACTAATTCCACCATGATTTCTAACTACATTTAATGGCAAATACAACAGGCTTTCTTCCAAGTCTAGTTTTCTTCAAGTGAAACTGTTAGCAATTACAGTGGAACCTCGATAAAGTACACACCTTATAATACATTTTTTATGCAATACCTTGAAACGTCTGTATAGACGTTTAATGTCGTGATCACGATTTAGTACAGACCTCGTAATAGTAATTTTTTTGAGCGGTCCTTTGAGATGTACTATATCGATGTTCCACTGTATCGTAAAAATAATCGGTCATTTATTAGGCCTACCTAGTCATCTGGTCATTTCACAAGTGATAGGGCCGAAACACACGAGGCATTTTTCAGACGAGTCGGCAGGGCACGACAGGACAGAAAGCTCTCCGATTGGCTGATTCTCGATACGCTAACCCAATCAGCAAATCATGGAGCTTCCTGTCCTGCCGTACCAAGCCCGTCTGAAAAAACGCCTCGTGTGATTCAGCCTTTACAATCGGGTGAGATTCATATTGACCAAAATTCAAATATGCTAAAAAAAATTGATCAAACAACATTATTATTATTATTACTATTTAGCGTAATGCAGATACACAACAATTATATAGCTCATGAGTCTCAAATGCCTAGATATACACTGTATATTTCCAAATTCTTTGGGATGTTGTGTAGTTTTCGATCAGAAGATAAGTTTGTCTGACCGCCATAATTTGCTAGTCCATTTAGCGTTACCCTATGTGACCATGGAGGCGAACTAGCCTCCGTTATTTGAAATTATCGACACATTTCAAATAATATCAACATATTGCCATTTAAAAGCAAAAACCTAACCTTCAATTTTACGTTTAAAACATAGTTAAACAGAACCTTTTAGGTTATGACAGAGAAAACTTATACGATAAACGATACGAAAACTTATAAGATTGTTCTATTCTATGGTTATATTCATCTAATTTTTCAATTGGACAAATAGAAATCTGGCTGATCTGAGATCCTCCCTTACAATCTTGTGTGAAATATATAAATTATTGATTGAAGTAAATATGGTAAATTATATGTAAATGGGCTAAGTAACTCCAAGAAATGTATTTTATAAGTTGAAATATCAAGTGATTCGTCATGAAAAAAAATAAATCTCTCATAATGTTATTATCATAGGGGAAAGATTACATAAGAAGACATCCCATGGTGTAGGGCGTTTATGTTCCAAATTTCACAGTTAACTCATAGTAGTGTAGTATTAACTCCTAGTAGTTCTATTTTGTGAAGCTTTGTGACGCTGGTAGTCTCATGCTGTGACACTCTCACCCAGCCAAAACAGTAATAATAGACAGTAATCGGCTCGAGTTGGCAAAAATCAACTTGAAATTTGGAACAAACGACCTATACCATGGTATATCTTCTTATGCTATATTTTTTTGTTTGTTATTATCAAGCGTTTTGTTATTGTTAACCTACCTGGGACACATATCGCACAGGAATGGCCGTTCACCAGTGTGAGTACGCATATGAATTGTGAGATTGCTGGTTTTGCGAAAGCGGGAATCGCACTCTGTACACTTGTGTGGCCGATCCTCCTCAGACCCTATTGCTACCTTTCCGGCCTCCAAGTACACTTCCATAAGACCTGAAACAACATATTATCAAACTTACAACATTACTAAGTACAATCAAAATATTGTCTAGGTCATAATACTCCGAGAGATATTAGTTTTAACATGAAGAGGGGAAACCAGTTTCTCCTTCTACAGTTTGGAGAGAGTATGGACAGAGTAAAGGAGAGGAATAAGCATGCTGCGCACAATTGGATACTGACACAAAAATAGGGAGAATGCTGTTATTAAGTAGTGGGAGTGATCAGTGAACGAAAGAGCATTGGGCATATCTGTCTTCGAGAGAGAAAGCCGTGTAAAAAGTAATATTTCTCGAATTATAGTTAGTTGTTTGAAACGTGCTTATGAACGATCCTGGAAAAACAGATTTCACTAGAGAATAATGCATTCTTAGTAAAAACTGAATTGTGATTGTTCTTACTGGTTCAATTTAAACCTGTTTAACCTGTTCTATGACAGCCTCATTAAATAAGCAGGTTCTTTGAGAACAAGCATTCAAAAAAGGCGACAGTTTTGGCTTCATTGATACTGAAACTGAAATAAAATATACGTTATAACTAAGATAAAATGTAATAAGAGGTTATAAGCTCTTCATATTTTTAAGCCGATCGAATATAACGTTTTCAAATTGGTCACATCATGAGAAATTAAACTTTTAGGCTAGTAAACTAGAGTATTATTGAAATAAAATCGGAATCATCCAGTACCCTTTTATATTTTATTTCAATAATAATAATAACTGAAGCAAATCATAGTGGACTGGATGAAATTGAAGTTGCAAAAGTCTTTCAAAATTAATATTATTTATTATTAAATTTATACATCAAAATAAAGAAAAACGTGCCAGTAAGAATGAGTTCTAAAATGTTTTGTTGCTGAGATAATCATGGCGAAAGAGTGTACCTGTTTCATCAAATTTTCAATTCTAAAAATATGTGACACTCAGTCAATCTTAATTGATTTGAAATGACGCTGAACAATAAATGTCCTAGTTTAAATTAAAATGTTATCCTATTCTAATTAAAAAAAAACAGGGTTTTTAATATATTTTTCCCCATTACTGCAACAATCATTGAAATTACATACTTCTAATTGGTTTTATTCGATTTCTCAGCTAATTTCATATAAGAATCAATCATTAAAGTATTCTTATGAGGCTACCATAAATCTATAAAATCAAACATTTGAAGAAAAATGTGCAATCTTGCGCCATTAGTATCTTTGGTAACAATGCATTTCAAGACACATGTTTCTTCTTCTTCTTCTTCTTCTTCATGTGTCTGCTCCCTTCAGACTTTGGCTACCATGATGGCTAGTTCTAGTTTCACCCTATTCACAGCTGCACGGAACAATTCCGCAATGTTCATGGAGAACCAGGCTCTCAAATTTTTCAGCCATGACATTCTTCTTCTGCCGACCCCTCTCCTTCCTATTACTATTCCTTGCAATATGCCCTGTAGGAAATCATAAAGGTGTCGGTTTCTCATAATATGCCCCGAGTACTGCAACGTTCTCGCTTTTATACTATTTAGGAGCACTCTTTCTTTACCCATTCTTCTAAAAATTTCGGCATTAGTCACACAATCCATCAATGAAACCCTCAAAATTCTCCTAAACAACCATGTTTCTCCTACAGACATGTTTACTGGAACGTTTTCTTTTTTTTGATGTAAGAAAACTACTCAAGTTTGACAGTGTATTCCAGAAACAAAGAAAGCTCTTTTTGAAAAATCTCTGATTTAATCAATATAATTATGAGGTTTGAGTGCATTGCAGAATAAATCCTGTAAATTGATATTTATAGCTCAATTATCCAATATAATAAAGATTTCATTATAAGGTCGAGAAGTAAGTGATACTAGAGAAGGCTTGATTTCTTACAGGTACCGTAAATGCCTTCTCGGGTCCATACTAAAATTTTGTGCCATACTACCAACAAAATATATAAAAATAAATTTGCAACGGATATTTCCAACAGTACAAAAATAATCATATTTTCAATAATTCATTATAATAAAGATTTTCTTATAAGGTCGAGAAGTAATTAATACTAGAGAAGGCTTAATTTCATACCGGGTGCCTTCTCGGGTGCGTACTACAATTTTGTGCCATACTACCAACCAGCGGCGGCTCGTCCTATGTGTTCAATGGTTCATTGAACCCCCAGAATTCAATCAACTTCCTATACAATGATGAATTTGCAACTCAAATAATATTATATTTTTATTTTATACTCATGAAATGACATCACAACAATTTTCATCTACGTAAACTTGACGTCGATGTTTTGCTGCCGGAGTGGCTTGAAACAGCACCAAATGGCGCGACGAGAAGGGTGGTGGAGGAAAGCAGTGTTCATTCCTCAATCTGTACCCAAAAACAGGGCTGAGTGAGGTAGTAGAACGGAGGAGGGGAATCGGTTGGCTAGCAGGAATTCACAATCCTGCCTGGACCAAGAATGAACGAGTTCATCCGAGAGTAGCCGAACCTAGCCGAGGCAAGTGAAGCATTCCGTAAACCTCGGAATGAATCTTAAGTATTCGTGATACGGATTCAGTATCAGTGCCATCTTGAACTTGCTCTAACCAATAAATTTAAATTTGGTGGCAGTTTACATTAAAAAAGCAGTAAACAAGAAGCAGCCTAATCGTGACAGTTTTGAGGTTATACGCACGGTACGGTTTCGCGTATACACTGTATTCAGTTGTGATAGATTTCCCTGCATTTTTCGTTACATAAATTTGTTCTGCGTGTTGAAGAATATAGTACTTTCTAGTGTGTTTCGTGTATTGGTGAGTATTTTTAGTATGCCCATTTTCTTTTAGTGAGAGTGTGAATATAATTTATTGTGTTACACCGTAACAGCATTTTGATGAGGAAATATGAATAAGGTTCAATATTTGTTAAAGTCAAACATTATTAATATTGAGGATAGGTGTAAAATGAAACATGATGGTAGACCAACTCCCAAAGTAAAAATCAAACGAGTAAAATATAAACAGGACAAAAAATCTAGATTTGTATAAAATATGCTTAATCTTTGGGGGGGGGATTAAATTTTAATAATTTAATTCCTTAAAATTATTATTGACTAGCCGTCAGGCTCGCTTCGCTCGCCATATCCGTCTAGCCAGGGGGCTCCGCCCCCTGGACCCCCGGCTGGATCGTCCAAGAGTGAGATCAGCAGGCTCGCTTCGCTCGCCTGCATTTTTCATTTCAGCATTTCTATCATATGTTAGGACAATCCAGTCGGGGGTCCAGACTAAACGTCTGGCTAAACGGATATGGCGAGCGAAGCGAGCCTGACGGCTAGTAATACAATATACCCAGGATTGAAGTAGCAGTGCCCAATCAATTTTTCCGCGATAAATGCATTTAAATCTTCAACTTGGTGCCAACCTAACAAAGTCAACTCAACTTAAAGCCAACCTGACAAAATTATTAATTTAGTTGCCAGTTAACAACTGTTTCGAAGAGGTACTCTATCTAGATTATAGTTCTATAGTAACATATGATGTGGAAATTTCAATTATAATTAAGAGATTGGGAGAAGAAGAATATACATGCTAAAAGACGAACTTTAAACCCTTAAAAACAACCCTTAGAGTTAAAATATTGCCAAAAGATTTCTTAGTGCGCCTCTAAGGGCCAACTGAACATACCTACCAAATTTGAACGTTTTTGGTCCGGTAGATTTTTAGTTATGCGAGTGAGTGAGTGAGTGAGTGCCATTTCGCTTTTATATATATAGATTACCTTTACACTTTCTCCCGAATAGATCATGAGGTTGAACCCCCAAGCTAAAAGATCACGAGCCGATACTACTACCAACAACAGATATTTTAAACAGTAGAAAAATAATAATAGTTTGGTGAATACCTTCTTCTGTCATGATAAGCGGTTCAGGCAAAACGACTGACTTATCTAGTCCGTTTGACGACTGCTCCATCTCAAGTAGAGCGTGCGCATTCTGAATATGTAACGCTCGTTCGCTGAGGGTTGAGAAACGCAGCAGGCAGTGCTTACAGTGATAGCGTTTCTGTCGCAGATGCGATCTGCAAATCACAACATATCACAAATCAAAACTGCAACTCTAGGCTTATTAAAAAAAAATCAAAACGAAAGCTTGATTGGAGGAAGTGGCGGTCCTAGCAGGTAGACCCGTTCGTATAATATGGATTGAGATAACAATAGTTTTTCACTCATCTCATGCATAGTCCACGTGTTGGCCCAGTCACTGCAATAATAAAGGTAATAGTAACCATGTTGGTCCAGTAAGCAGACCCAGCCTGGTAACCCAACGTAGGGCAAGGAAACCAGATGAAAAAAAAAGAAATGGAATTTTATTACTAACTAATCCGCATGTTGGCCCAGCATGGTAATGCCTACTCCACATCTTGGCCAGCGCTGGCCAACCACCCATCCACACACTGGCGTTGGTCGACATTGGCCTTCATTGGGCCAACATGTAGATGCGGTATTACACAGATGTTTACTAATGAACTAATTAAATGATTAAATAAAGATTCTGAATTTACTGAGAATATATATAGGATTATTCTCATTGGTATTGATCAATCAATTTTAGTTTAATAAATAAAGCAAATTTATCCAATCTGTGATTCAAAGTTTACGCAACAATAAAAGCCCAAGCAAACAGACCTTTTTCCAAGTGACTGTAGTGTAATTGGTAGCACGCGCGTCTCATGAATCAAATCAAAGGTTGCGAGTTCGAGTCCAATCACTACCTCCGTAAACAAAGCCGTAGTGCATTCTGGTGACGTCAGCACAGGTAGGGCTCCTACACCAATAAAAACACTAGCTGATATAGATCAGCTGAAATCAACGAATTTTTATTGGTGTAGGAGCCCTACCTGTGCTGACGTCACACAAATGCACTACGGCATTATGGAGGTGGTGATCCAATCAACCTCTTTTTTAATGAGAATTTTCATCAACTCTGATGGAGTAATCTTGACGAATCTTGACGAAATAATAAATAATAATACTATTTTTTTCCTGGACATAAAGAGTTTGCATTTTACAACACAAAATTGTCCTCAGTCCAAAGCACGGGTTACCTGCTAGTATAATATGAATAGTAAATTATTTATGTACAGAGTGGGTGAAAAGTCTAAGAAGGGTTTAATATCTCATACACATAGGTAATTTGTCGGTGAGTGTGATTGGGGATCCGACTAAAATTGAAAATACTACTTCACTATGACTTCAAAAATCTGGACCGCCAACTTGGATCCACCATATCGAATGCACATTTGTTTTTTTAAATAGGAAGGTGGTAATGTGATACATAATTTCGATACGGAATTTCAAGAAAAAATGAATGGCGAAAACCGCATATCTCAAACCGTTCCAAAGATATTCACATTATTAATCAATACTATTCAAAGCAGAAAGGAGAGAAAAAAGTATGAGAACGGCTTAGTATCTTATGGAAAAATGTGATTTCAAGGTGGGTGTGATTGGGGATCCTACTCATATTGAAAATACTACTTTACTATGAATTCAAAAATCTGATCCGCCATCTTGGATCCCATTCAGTGTAAATCATTCTAATTATTATTATTATTATTATTCAAGGTTCCTGTTTACATTGATTCGAATGAAGATTGTTTTCAAGATTTGAATAGAGATAATTAATACCGGTATGTACATAATAGAACGTTCCGCTTTGTTTTTGGAATCTATAATAATATTATAATTATAACTTACTTCAAGTGGATCTTGAGACTTCCTTGGGAGGAGAAGGTCTTGTTACATGCACGACAGACGTAGGCTTTTATTCCGGTATGCCTTCGCATATGTGTGGTGAGAGTAGATCTCACAGTAAACGATCGGAAACAATGTTCACACTGAAAACAATAAACTTTGGTTAGAAATTTTAGCCAACAGATCTTCATAGACCTCAAAGCATGAGGCATTTTAATAAAATAAACGAACAAGCTATTGGTCTAGAGGGAAGTCTACATATAGTAGAACATGTTATTCTTCAAGGGCAAATTTCAAACAAGAGCTTTGAATTGAAATTGAGAAAAATAGAATACAAGCAATAATATTAAATATGGTGAGATTTATACAATAATATAGGATTGTGCAGAGGAAACGCATGTTTTTCGAACAGCCAGTACTCATCAACGGGAGAGGGTATTGCCCTGGAACGAATGTTGGCAGACGACCCATACTATGCCATTTCAGTTGCTATGAGCGTTGGAACGTACAACATCGTGTGTTCGCTGTTAAGCAGTTTTTTTTTTAGAAACAATGAATCTGTAGTCACAGTGCAACGCTTTTTCATGAATATTTTAGAGTTGAGGGTCGAGGTGCAATGCCCGATCGAAATACTGTACTCCTATGGGTTGCAGCGTTTAGGAGTACTAGTTCTGTGATGAAAAAGAAACCACCTGATTTTCCCCATTCCCCGGAAAGTGTAGACCGAGTCAGAACGGCAGTTGTTACTAGTCCTAGACGATCGACTCGACGACACTGGCTCGGTCTACATTTTCAGGAGTACGAACTGAACGGGAAAAACCAGGCGGTTTCTTTTTCATCACACAACTAGTACTCCTAAACGCTGCAGCCCATCGGAGTACAGTATTTCGATCGGGCATTGCACCTCGACGCCCAACTCTAAAATATTGACGAAAATGGCACTGTGACTACAGATTCATTGTTTCTAAAAAAAAACTGCTTAACAGCGAACACACGATGTTGTACGTTCCAACGCTCATAGCAACTGAAATGGCATAGTATGGGTCGTCTGCCAAAATTCGTTCCAGGGCAATACCCTCTCCCGTTGATGAGTACTGGCTGTTCGAAAAACATGCGTTTCCTCTGCACAACCCAGTATAAATGTAGAAACCATTTTGAAAAA
Organism: Nilaparvata lugens; assembly: GCF_014356525.2. Lineage (NCBI taxonomy): Eukaryota > Metazoa > Arthropoda > Insecta > Hemiptera > Delphacidae > Nilaparvata > Nilaparvata lugens. The sequence continues at coordinate 6,715,518 of NC_052513.1, forward strand.
ATAACTTTTACTTTAAAATGGATTTTTTCATCAAACAAAACAGAATGTGTCATGTGTTATGTTAAAGAGCACACACAGATAAGAATATATGGAAAATTTATTGACAGTAGCAGACTTTTTGCCTGGATCCCAATTCTACATTTCAAGAAGTATTAATTTGAGAAATTGCCACAATAGTTTCACTGAGCATTGCTATTCTATGCGAATTCATTGGAGGGGAACAGTCTTGGGCTGAACCTATTGTACCATCGCAATCATTGCTTTGTATTTATAAGCATTGAATATTCAACTATTTTTAATGAAAAATTATTATTTTCATCAATCCTCATTTCGGATGTTTCAGATTATTAGGCACTAGCTGGCCCGGCGAACTTCATACCGCCAAATAGTTAATGCATCTCATGACAAACTTGAGCTGGATGCACACCTGAGGAGGCGCGATGCGGCATTTTGAATCCAGGTGCTTCTTGCTTATTGGTTTGAATGGAAGAACTCACACACACACTGAATCGGGCATGGCGAGGAACGGTGTAATAAGGCAATCTCCATAAGATCAACACTTTGTATCACCAAGCCGCGCCTCCTCAGGTGTGTTTAGCCTTAGCTAAATCTGATGCATTATATTTTTATGAAAACTATCCAACAATCAGTATTTACATTTTTTATATCTCAATATGGACTTCATATGTGCTTAGTTAGTTGTGCAGCAGTTTGTATTTTTAGATATAGTTGAATGCAGCTTGCTGAGAAATTTAATAGTATATCTCCTTGCTGCTGATTTTCCCGTGCATATTCTAAATTTACAGCATTCAGAGTTCTACGACCCAAGTTTGGACGTTGTTCGTATCGCGCCATTATTATTAGAATTTTGTGAATCAAACCGATCTACCGACGGCTGTTGGATGACGCAATGATTATAACAGCTGATTTCTATTTCTGTGTGTTGACAGCTCACAAATCTTCTCCCATAAGGATTACAAGTAAAATTTGAAGGACCTTAGGAAAGAGTCCTGAAGTCGGATTGAAAATTTGATAGGCCATAAACCTGCTCCGCCGGTTAGAAAGAGCTCTAACCACCTTGCATGAGATTCTACGAAATAAATATAATATGGAGATAAATAAGATAAAGACAGAAGTAATGGTCTGCTCAAAAGTCCCAGAGAATGTGTCCATTGAATTAGATAATCACGCCCTGAAGCAAGTAAAAATGTTCAAATATCTTGGAAGCATTATATCAGGAGATGGAAAAGATAGACTGGATATAAAGCGCTGAATCAGAGAAGCTAAGGGTATGTTTATTAGTAAAAGGCAGCTTCTTTCCTCAAATAGTCTAACCTTGAAAATAAGAAAGAGACTAATAAAAGAGTTGCATTTGGAGTATAGCTCTTTATGGGTCTGAAACGTGGACTATTGGTAAGGCTGAGGAAAAGACTCTAAATGCATTTGAAGTGTGGTGTTGGAGGCGTATGCTCATAATAAAATGGACTGACAGAGTTACGAATGAGGAGGTATTCCAGAGGGCGGCAGAAAAAAGATCTCTTCTGAATTTCTCAAGGCCAGACGACATTCTTGGATTGGACACATAATAAGACACGACGCATTCACGTCAAGTATTCTGGAAGGTACAGTTGATGGACAAAGGGGTCGTGGGAGACCCCGACTACAGTATTTAAGACAAATGACGAAGGATCTTGGTGCTATGAGCTATGAACAATGGAAGAGAGTAGCAATGGACAGATTTAGATGGAAGGCTGCCAACCAATCAAACGATTGAGCTGTAAGAAGAAGAAACCTGCTCCTGAGCATAACAAACATAGCTAAAAAATTATCATCAAATTCGGTGCACACATAAAAAAGTTATTGAATGTAAAAATTTGAGGCTCGATTTTTATTTATAATAATTATAGATTAACGTTACCTTAAAACGGCTTTTCATGAGTGTGAATTCGAATATGTCTGACTAGATCTGATGGCTTCTTGAATAATTTTCCACAGTAAGTACATAAGTTGCCAGCAGATTTAGACTTCTTTCTGAAACAGTTCAAGAATTGGACACAACTTATTATTTAATGAAATAGACAAATCATTTCTTAAAAATGCATTATAATATACTGTTCTTTGTGTAAGCTTTGTTACTCCATTGCGACTAGTGCAAAAAACTGATCGTCAATAGGTATGGTGATAGAATTGGAAGGCTTTTAGTTCGATTTTTTAGCCCATAAGGAAATTTCTTATGATTTTCATATTTGGGAAATGAACTTCCGTGAAGAGAATTGATGAGCCTTTTGTTCACTTAACATGCTACCTATATACTAAGCTATAAACGAGTTTATTTAGAAAGTATAATGCCCGGTTTCACGAAGCTCGGTCAAGACATTTGAACATGGTAAAACCGGGTACGCTCTATATGAGTGTACTGGAATTATCGATAGAAGATATCGCCATATAAATAATAGGTTCAGTGCACTTGTTGTGAACTGTCCCCTATTTGACCATGTTTAAATGTCTTGACCGTGCTTGATGAAACCAGAAATAAGAGTTTTCTCTAATCCTTGAAACGAATTCGGCAAGGCAGTTCATCGTTAAAAGTTCACATTACATGTTAAAATTTGGGACATTAATAATTGTAAACTTTGGCCCGGTTGCACAAAAGCTAGTTAAATTTTAATCATGATTAAATGCCACGAGAACCAATAAGAGAAAGCTTTATTGAAAAGAAGGCTTCTGTTATTGGTTCTCGTAAAATCATGCACTGTTAAAATTTATCAGGCTTTTGTGCAACGGGAGCTTTGAGAATTTATTTATTGAATGCTATACAAAACACAATTTATTAAAATGATAAGAATCTAACGGTCTATGGTTATGCACCATCCACATTTAACGCTAAACTGCGATTACATGAAGGTATGGTCGCGTTTATTAAATGTGTTTCATTCGGGTTTAAACAAACAGCTTATAAATATATCTCCGTTTTAACCGACCGAGGTGATGATAGACCTAAGATATAACAAAAATAATTAAAATGATTTAAAATTCTCGATCGAAGATGATAGGATGGGAAAATGTAGTTATTAGTTGAATTTCATGACCGATAGTGGATAAAGTTTGATTGTTGAAGGTGAATATGGTGTTTAAACTGAAAAAAATAGAGTTGATTCCATTGATACACAGAGAATGAGTAAATATGATTTCTTTTTTTTGCTGAGGGTGATGCCCACACGCGCTTTAGGCTTGTGCGTATGTAATGAGGCGGATGATAATGTGAAATGAATGAACCTACAGTTTTGGTGGGTTCCGAATATGATATGGCTTGTATTATTTTCAATTTGGAACAAAATGTGTGTAGTTTAGGCATGTAGCTTACCTGGCATTACGATTAGATTTTGATGTCGGTCGGCCTCCAACTTCGGGTCGATTAGAACTGTCTTGTCCCTCGTCGTTTTCTGGAAACAATCATCACATCATTATTTTATGTATCTGCGCTCGTAGATTTTGCAAGTAGAACATGTAATACTGAGCCAAATAACAATCTTACCTTACAATTTGATTTTGACTATTACTTACAATAATTTAATATCATCTTATATGTTTGAAAAATTAAATAATCATTACCTTTATCTGAAGAATCTTTAGCAGTAGAATCACCCATCTCCATCAAATCTGTCTCTCCTGCGGCCTTGTTAGGGTCATCGCCCTGGAAAAGTGGTATGATAAAATCACATAAAATTCAATATATTGAATAATTTTTGTATTTAAATAAACAATAATAAATGCAAAACCATTAATTTAACATTGACAACAATTGAGACATATAAACTTTAGGATAATAAAAGACTGACCCAGTGAAGAGCAAACCGCCGTTTATTTTGTTCACCAGACAACGTGATTTTTACCTCATGATTTCTCAATAGCTTTTTGATTTTAAAAGAAAATCTGATCAAGTGGTTAGCTATTAATAAACATAAAACATTAAGAAATTCTTACAAAGAAAATAAAATGAAACACGTACAGGAATACTAACCTTTATTTTAGTAGGAACCACGATAGATTGTATTTTTATAATCAGTATTATTCTTCATAAAAATTTAGTATATAAATAGTTCTGTGTGAAGCCTGCTTTCCTCTCCCGATTAAATAATTATATAATATTTGTGAAGCTTTGAATAAATAGATACAAGAGTTATACGCCAACACGAGGACAGTTTGAAAAGTTTCTAACCTCGAAAATGACAACTTTAGTGAACTAGATCTGGTGTATATTTTTGTCCATACTTCAATAGTTATTCACTGAAATTTCAGCCATTTTATAAACGTAGTACCTATATTCATGGTACAGTCGTTTGAGTTAAGTCGATGCCTGGTATTGGGTTCGATTCCAACTCAGGCGCAAATAATCTGAGGCACCGATTTATTACCTCATATCATATTAGGATGAATTAATTACCGTTCATAAGTGAAAATCTAGGAAAGTCATATTCTAAATTTTCATTAAGATTGATACTGAATATAAAAAATACTATTTATCGCGGTTCGTACTAAAAGAAAATGTAGTATTGTTATTTGTTGCATGTTTTAATGTTATATCTCTATTTAATAGCTAAGTGCTTGATTGAATGTTCTCTTAAACCAAGAAATCATTGAAAGTGGAGTGCTAAGGATTTGGAATTGAACAATTATTGATCTGATGTGAGCAGACTCTCTTGCTGCACTCTTCATCGACTTACTCAAACGACTGTAACATGAATATAGGTACTACGCGTATAAAATGACTGAGAATTTAGTGAATAACAAAATATAACCGGAAAGATACTGTCCACCGCTCGTAACTTGGCTTCTGAGGTCTGAGGCGTAGGGGGAAATGAGCGAGTGGCGCCATGTTGTTGACGATTCGGTAGTGTGACTACAAACCGTGCTAACTAATAAAGCTATTCATCATTCAGCTTTCAGTTTTGTTTCGCTGCTGACCGGAGTAAACGTCGAAATGTTGTGCTATTTTTTCATTAAGTTAGTAGCAGTTGAACTTGAATCTTAAACTCTATTATTTTATGTAACGACTAAAAAACGTTAGGATGTAATTTTACTTATAGATCGCTCGTTAAATTACAAATTGGAGGGATGGAAATTGCTCAATTACATTTGGCGAAGGCAAATAGACCATAGCGTTTGTGAACTCGCTACCTGGCTCTCCAGTGCCATATGTCACGCCTAAATCGACTGCATTCCTTCCAGAGGCCAAGTTTCGAGCGGTGGACAGTACTTCAGAACTGTTCACTACAGTGAGGTCCACGTTATAATAGAAGTAATTGATTAACAGTGATGTTGCTATCCTTGTCTATCAATCGAAAAAACAGATAGAGCTATCCTTTTCTACCTCTGCAACCTTGCCAGATCGTTTATCAACAATGTGGGACTATAAATAATCAACAAAATATTCCATCTCAATTATGAAAATGATAATTTATTAGTAAATCAATGAAAACTTCATTTTCTTGACGAATAAAACGTAATTCATTATTTAAAAAATGAATAGTTCTACATCAGATATACCGGTATCTATAGAAGGCATTAGCAAGGCGGAGAATCGGCAACACTGTCTCCCTACCTTTCTCTACAGCCATAAAAACGTGGACCTCACTATACGGCTGTTATCTTAACGGTTAGGTCCGAAACTCTTCGGACTAAGAAGGAACCGACTGACTACATCATAGAGAAAAGATAGCATAAGTAGATATCCCATGGTATAGGTCGTTCAAGTTCCAAATTTGAAGCCGTTGTTGTTAACTCAAGCCGACTACTGTCTATTATTACTTTTTTGGTAGGGTGATAGTGTAAGAGCGGCACAGTATGAGAGACTACTAGCGTCACATAGCTTCACGAAAAGGAACTACTAGGACTAAGGCTTTAGTTAACAGTGAGATTTGGAACATGAACCTATACCATTGGATATTGGGCCTTAACAGCCCTATACCATGGGATATCTACTTATGCTATCTTTTCTCTATGACTAAACTATACTGGAATTTGTCTGTGAACCTTTCAATGAATAAATAAATACTTACATCGTCATTTCCGTCAGTTTGTTTGGCGATGAGATCGCGATGAGTGCGATTGATGTGAGCGTGCATACGACTGACCTTGCGGAACACACAAGTGCAAAATGGCACGTGTACACCTTCTCTTCAGACCTGGTATCGAATGCAGTCTCAGAACATGGCTCGCAAGTTGCCTGCAATTCAACACAACATCCTAATTAATGCAGCTTTGGAATAAGTTGAAAAACTGAATGAATACAAACTAATGAAAAGGTCTGGTAAATGTTGCTGAATAATCTGTAGTACCCAGATATCAAACCTTCAAACATATAAAGAAGTCGATCAGTTAATTATTTATAACAAAATAAAATTAAACATTAAAAGAAAAATAAATTCAAACTAATGATCTATATCACCTCTTTGTTCAGAAGCTCAAACAATGGGTAAAACCTATTTGGATGGGGGCATGGGACGGTCAAGCTAGAACAATACAACTGCGAGAACTGCGACAGGTAGATTTAGCACATTTTCGACCCTTGAGCAATGAAGCGTATGCCACCATCCTGTTAAGTTTAGTGAAGTTATTCCACACTTAGACTTTTACTGCGGGATTCCCATTACCGTGTTCTGTACAGGTTCATCAAAGATATAATTTCCAACTATTAGACAGTCTATACTCAGTAGCTCTTGGTGTAACATGGAGTTCTTGCAGAGCTTATCAAGATGCGACAAAGATCTAAACCGTGAAGGCGTATACCAGTTTTATTGATGTACAATCGAATGCTAATCAAGGATATAATGTTTGTCGTGTGGTAAAAACCAAACCTGCAATTAAATGGTGTGTTTCACGCAACAAATAATTTAACTATAATATAACGATTTTGTAACTCATATCAGGTTGTAATTAAAAATTACTCATTCATTTTGTATATTGTATATTTTATTTTTACATTTTTGTATTTGTATATTGTATATTTTTACATATTGTTCAAAACGAATTTTCAAGTCATCTTATTGAATTAGAAAAATAGTTGAATTCCATCATTATAGATCACATTTTCAGCCTATTCTAATATTATCAAAGAACTAATTTCCTTGAGCTAATTGATATTTTTTAAACGATACATACTATGTCGAGTTGTAAGTTGCGGACCAGAGTGGTGAATTTTGGAGTAGGCTTTGAAAAAATATTTTATGCTGCTAAACCTATTTGGATGGGGGCATCAAGTGATCTATTGTTTGATACTGGGTGAGCATTGACATGAGTTGACAGTTAATGTTTCTCATTCAACCAGCGTTTAAGGAGGGGTATTGTTCTCTCTTGACCGTTCCATGCCCCTATCCAGATAGGTTTTACCCCAAAGAATAGAAAATGTCTACCATATTTTAAATTTATAATTCTATCCTAATTATATGAGCTTGATATCTCTGCATATTTATATTGTATTGTTTGCTAACGACGTGGTTAAGTGGTAGAGTGGACATTATTGTCCAAACTTCGCCACGTCAACAAAAACAAGTCATTCTATTCTATATATTATGCATTATTTTACTACTCTTACCTATCCTCGAATAGTCAGGGAACAATGAAGAAGTTTATGATAGTTTGCCAAAAATAAAATTCAAAACTAGTTTTATAACTAGATAGTTCAAAACTAGATAGTTTTACAATTACAAAACTCAATCATTTAAGGATCACTAAAGGTTGTGGGTTATCTCAATTTATTGTGGAATTGCTAGAAATTCCCAACAAGTTATCCTGATAATTTATAGGGGCTTCCGAATGCTTAGCGACTTACAAACTCTGTAGCTGAATTATTAAAATTGATTTCATTCATGATGTGATAAAAACAATACGTTGTCAACTTCTACTTGGATAATGATTCAAATCATGTGCCGTATTGTGTAATCAGTTTTTCTTATTTGAAGTGAATAAAACAAACAACGCGTTATTATAATTGAGTTGTATGGGACAAGATGTTGTGGTATTCCTCCATAAGAAAAAGACACTGATATTGTTAGTAACACTATATTACATTTTCTATTCATTATGGAAGAATTTTACATTTTCCGAAATCCTTTTTATTCATTTTATGAAGACGATTCAATAAATCTCAACCAGATATCCTTCACTAATCTATTGAAGCTTCTTTTCTGTTCTTTACAACAGGAAAGAGCCTACTCTTCCTCAAAAGTAATTTGACAGTTTTGATTTCCATAGTGAAATTCATATTGCAGTAGATATTCCTTATTAAATAACAAGACTTGAAATTATTGTCACATCTACTCGTAGTGATTGAAGTTTAGTTTGGTTTACTAGATTTTCATATTGATACAACCGAAACTAGAACTCAATTTTTCAATAGATAGGTCTAAGTGGATGAGACAATTCGTTTTCAAATTTCAATTCATTCTAATCAATAAAAAGTATAATTTCAAAAATATGTTTCACCTTTTTGGCTGAATTGCGCATCACAGAATTCACAATGGAAGGGCTTGGCTCCGGAGTGTTTTAATTTGTGTATTTTCATTGAGCCTTTTTGGTTGAAAGCCTTTGAGCAGACATCACACTGTGAAACATCAATAGCAATTATTATAAGTAGTTTTTATAAATAGCAATTATTAACCTCACTACATGCTACATGAAAGCCACTACATCAATCTAATTTGTATGGAAGGAGCAGCATGACTAGCGGAATGGTTTGTGGGATTCACTTGTAGGTGCTAAACCTAGATTTTCAGATACAGTAAACATGATCCAAGGTAGATTATCCATATAGTTTTTCTTAAAAACACTGAGAAATTAAACTTACGTGAATTTTTAGCAGTGTTTGAGCTCACGCTTGACTGATCAATATAACTAAGCCTGATCAGACTTTCCAATGTTTCTCTTAAGGCCCTCATCCACGGTCAGTTTATGGAGACCAGTACCAACTTATAACATCAGGCCCCTCAAATAGAATAAACACACTAATTTTACATCATATTACCATATATTTATTTTTGTTTTGGGGCCTGATGTTATAAGTATGCAAAGTTAGTAGACTGTCTACTAACGTTGATAAGTAGGTACTAGTTTGTACAAACTTGGCACATCATCAAAACCTAACGTTACCTGCACATGCCCATTACGGTGCTGTGTAAGGTTAAGATGGCTTTGTGCCGTTAGAGCCATATGTACTATCTGTGTTTACTATTTCTGTTTAACGCTAATCCACGATTGCATTAAGATATTCATAATAAAAGGTTTGATATAGTTACCTTGAATGGCTTCTCCCCGGTATGTATGCGTTTATGCCTTACCAACTGACTAGGCTTCTGAAATGTTTTACGACACGTTTCACACTCATGCAGGTGATTGCCTTTTTTGCCCGGCTTCTTATTTTTGCGTATTCCTAACGAGCTTTTCATCTGAAAAATGAGTAATTAACTATAATAACGATATATGACAATAAAGGATACAGAGTTCTCTTTTATTGATTGATTCATACAATATATATTCAATTCAATATGAAAGAAAAGAGCCTCAAATAATCATATAAAATCACATTAGAAATCAGTAGACTGATATTTTTCGAATTTCAAAACATAATCGATCAGTAATTATTATTACTGTATAATAATAATAATAATAATAATAATAATAATAATAATAATTATTATTATTACTATTTCCATCTCTATAATAATTGATCAGCGTGAAATGGTGATTTGGTGAGAAATGTATAACAAGAAACCAGTATATGTTTACTATTTCTATACATTTGAAGAGAAAAATTCTCAATTTCTAGTATTTTGAATAATACTATTGTTATCATTTTGTAGATCCACCTATAATTAATTGTACACTACTGAACAGATTATCTTTGGAAAGTACTGTATAAGGCATAAAGTATTGTATATATTTATAATTCCATAAAACAGATTTAAAATGTCAATGGTGGAGTGGTCGTAGTCGAGTGGATAAGATGCTGGCTTTTTATAATTCAGAGGCCCGGGTTCGTATCCCGTCCCAGGCAAGATATTTTTTTCTCGGGCCACTCCCGTGTTTCGAATGCACACGTTAAGTCATCGTTCCTGGCTGTCTAAAACCAGTCGTTAGGTCACGTCAGAGGCCCTGAAATTAATCGGGTACGACATGAAAACTCCGACATCAGACCTGAGCCAGCCAGATCACTCGATATAATTAACACTGTTAATGGTATTGAGATAAACACTTGAACATATAATAATTAAAAGGTGAAATAATACAATGATACGAGCAATGTTACAACGATACAATGATACAGATAATACTGTATCATCATAATGATTCCTATTAATGGAAATTCATTTAAATCAAACTATTCTATTAGAAATTTATGCAGCTGGGGAATCCCTTGCAGCTGGAAGATAAAGAAATCCCTGAAAACTAGATGTTTGTAGATGAACAATAATAGAGATGAACCGTTCATACTGAAGATTAATTCATTTATTTGAAAGAATAATTAACTCACTTTATAATGGCACCTCATATGCTCCTTCAAAACAGACTCCTTGCTGTATTGTCGGCCGCAGTGTATACAACTGTAGACTTTTGCAGCTGGCTTCTTCACCCATTCTTGGTAATGTTCTGTTGTATGCTTATCCAATTGCAGCTAAAAAATTATAGTTATTGAAACAGTCAATTACAAAGACATAATATTCATCATTAACAATGCATTAACAAATCATCCAATTTAATACTGTAAAAAAACATATATACAGTGTGTTTAGCAGTGAAATATCCTACATGGATTTCCATACATTTTATTTATTCTGTAAATCACTTTCGACGGTTTTACACGCCTTCACCGCTTGAATCCAACTAATCTCATCATAAAGTCAGATGAATAATTATTGTAGTTGTACAATGATTTTAGAACAGAAAATTGGTCTAGTTGAATGTAACCTATCTTTAGGAAATGATACCGTTTATGAAATTTAAATCTTCATTTACAAAAACAATACAATTATCAATTCATTCCAACATATTCTCCAAGTTATTTTCATACAATTATTGGAATATTAATTGATATATTTAATACATCAAAAGCCAGATAAATAATTTTAATTGTAGAATGATTTTTGGGCAGATAATTGAACTATAGTGAGGTCCACGTTATAATGGCAGTGATAATTTAAAAAGCTGTGATCAATCTGAATTTCAAAACAACAGGAATTATTTGGTAGATATTCTATTCCAATTTTCTTTAAAAATAATAGAAAAATAGATATCCTATATAAAAATAAGATAGTAATTTCAATAGAATAATTCTGAAATAGCTTTTCAATATTATTTATACCGGTACGAGTATGTCTAACCTGTACGGGTAGGCTAACTTAAGCATAGATGAAGTCTAGGATGGTTAGTTATCAACTTTTAAAATGTCATTTCAGGTATTTTAATTTGTGTTTCTCATAAGGTAATGTTTAAAAATTATTTCATTGTTTCAAAAATACATTTAAATCAATTATACGACTTGTGCACTCAAGTATTTTGATAGAATGATGAAAAAAATGGCGGCTGAGAATATGGTTTGTTCAGTTTTGTACAGTCACTGTCAAAAGTAAATATAAAATATTCTGACAAATAGACAACATTGCAAAGCGAGAGAGAGATAGTGCTATCTGTTTTGTTGTATGATAGGAAAGGACAGCAACAGTATTGTCAATCGTACAATGCCATTATGATGTGGACCTCACTATAGTTGAATGTAACCTAACTTTTAAAATTGATACTGTTTATAAAATGTAAAACGTCATTTTCAAAAACAATACCATGAAATCATTCATTCCAACATACACTCAAAGTTCTTCACATACAATAATTGGAATATTGATAGATATATTTACATAGAACAAATGAAACGGCAATAAAATGTTACCTGGTTGTCGAATTCGTCACCACATTCGGTACAAAAGAGGCTCTCTTCCTGCTGGTGGGACGCCAAGTGAGCCTTCAGACTGGCAAATCGGTTGAATCGCTTCAGGCACGTCTCAATCGGACAACACAGATTATCCGTGTTATGGTTTCCAGCTTCGTGCAATTTCAAATTCGACTGCAATCAATTTTCAAGCCATTCAATCAACAATCAACAAACCAAAGCATTATCTTAAATAGAATAAGTTATTTTGATGGTAAAATTTGTATACTATCAAATTATTTATTATAGTGTATATTTAACTAACACAATAGAAGACAAGAGACAGACTACAAATGTGTAGAATTCTCCTTTTACTATCTATTATTAATCGGAAAAGCAAGATAAGGCCCGGGCTATTTATTTGCTAGAGCCTTCCCGGTTGGTTAATTCAGTAGTAAATCTCAAACTATTTGAAAAATATAAAATTGTGGTGGATGGCAGTTATCTACAACATGAATATCGGCTTGTGCACAATTTTATTTTTAGGCTAGTCGAGCCACAATATGAATAAATCCTATTTGAATTTGTGGAAATAATGTGAATAATAATATACTATTATCATCATTTGCAGTTATTTATAGTATTTCTAGGAACTCTGTAATTGATTACTAGTATATTAATTTATTAGTACATTATTGCATTTTGTATATTTGTATTAAAACTTTTAGCAGAACAAAAATGTTATTTGATTTTGATTTGAACAGACTTGGACTGCTTAATGATCCATATGATAAGAGGTTGAAGTTGTAGTATAAGTTATAAGTATTTTGTACTAAATAATTTATATGAACACTTTTTGGCTACTGTGATTTCAATAATTGCAGTTTCAAAAGGATTTTTTATGTTTCTATAATAATAAAGTATTATACTTACAGGAATATTGAAAGAGGCAGGACAATTCTTACACCGGTGTGGCTTATCCTCAAGATGTGACTTGATATGTTTTTTGAAAAGTGTCCAGGTCTCAAATTGTAATGAGCAAATTTCACAAACGTTGGGACCCTAAAACATGAGATGACAATTCAAACATGAGAAAACATTCAAAAAATGAGGATTCAGGTTTGAAATAAAGAGAAATGACTATCTTTTTTGCAGTCATGAGAACGGTGATGATTTTTCTTATTTGGCTTTTTGAAGTAGAAATATTCGGTGAGTTACATTGTCTGTTCCAATAATCAAGTTCTATTATTTTCCAAATTCGGAAAGTTTCATTTTGTGTTGTGTTCAAGTTTTATTTACATTTTGAACTTATAGAATAAAAAGTGTTTTCGGGGAAGAACGTTTTCAAAGTGAAAATTCCAATTTTCAGTTTCCTGTAGCATTTCTGTGTTCTAGTGAATGGGATAGCGTGGTAGATATCCTTATAAAAAACGACTTTTCACAACTGCAAATACCTTATACAGAAAAACGACTTTCAATAGTCACAACTGCAAATTTCACAATTGTTGATATGAAGTACCAGTTATAGTTCCTAAAATAGTATCAATCTTCAGTAAGCTCACAACTTAAATTACAAACAGCAGAAAAAAGTGTAAATCGAGGATTATGATTGGCATTATAGTAATCACTATAACCAGAGAGAAAACACCCAAGTGGATTCCTCGTGGGATAGGACACGAGCTGCGGCTTTTGACTGTTAATTCAAGCCAGACTTCCATGTAGTCCTGTTACTTAAAGCTATGACGCGCCAGAGTTTCACCCTTTAAACACACACACACTTTTCAAGCACCAATTCCAATATTTCCACAGAGCTCCAACAGAAAGCGCTGCAAACGGTTCAAAATTATTCCGCCCTCACTCTTCAAGGTTGTACACCTCGCGTTTGGAAACTTTTACTAGAGTTTTTAAATGTGATTCAAAATGAATATTTTTTCAAAATTAAATAAATTTACCTAGAATATCAAATTGATCCCTTGGAATCTTTTGGAATTCCTTGATCCCTAAATCAAATATGTCATGAGATAAATAAATATCTTGGGAGTATGTATCCTCATATTTTCATGAATCTATTTGCTACCATTTCGAAATACTGTAAAAATTTCACTAGCAAAAGTTTCCAAAAGCCTGATGAAAGCATAATCTAACAGCATTAACATGGCGAAAAACTTTCTATTCCTATGCTTATTCTATGCTATAGTCTTGAAATGCACAAAGTTTGGGATGTGTTGAACCGTTTACATGTCCCCCTTATCAAATTGACAAGTGTTTTATTTATTTATTCATTGGATAAAAATTACAATATCGGAATGAAAAAACAGGCGCTAGCCCAAAACTTCCTCTGTTCCTAAATGTTGTCCAACAAGATGGACAATAGAATAGAATGAAATGAAAACTAGTGAATTCAATTAGATTTTAATAGGAATTAAATTCCTTAAGACAAGTTTTTTCACATGTTTAAATAAACAATGTTTCACTTGTCTTTTTTCGTTAGGGCTAGTCTTCAATAGAGATAATAAAAATTACTTGATAATGGCATCTTAGCCGAAACATGTTAAAAGATGGGATTTTTATTGTTATTTCCATTCCTAATGTTTCACTTGTTCAACAAAACCTAACAAGTGCTTTCCCGAAATCAAAACTATAGTGAGGTCCACGTTATAATGGCAGTGGATAAAGAAAGGAGAATAGCGATGCCGATTCTCTCCATTAATTAATTATTCACATATTATTATTTTTTACGGCAAGTGTTTGGCCAAAATCCCAAGTTAGTGAGGGTTCACTGTATAATTTCAGTACCTGCACATATAATTTCACTGTATCTACACAGTATTTTTCAAGAGTAAATTATTTTCAACAAAATAAATCAAGTGTAGGCCTACCTTTTTGTCAGGCGGATTAACATCCATGTCATCGACAGCTGGCGTACGGGTCTGAGTCTGCTGCACAGCTATGTCGGATAAAACACGTGAAACAGCTTGCTGCACGACAGCTTCATAAGACGTCGAATCTGCTGTTTCCGGCTCAGCATCAGACACTTGCTGTTTTTCTTCCTCATCCCCCTCCTCCTCTTCCTCATCTTTTCCTTCTTCTTCCTCTTCTTCTTCTGGAAGTTGGACAGTTTGCTGCGCAAAGTCCTGGTGTTGGATGGGTGGCACCGTTTCCTCGTCCATGGGCTCATCCATGGTTGCACTTTCCAGCTGAAGCAACTGAGCCTCATCCTCGGGTAGCAACTGACCCTCATCCTCGGGCACAGTCAGTGGCTGGTAACTGGTGTCATCCGTGCTGAACAAAGTCAATCAAATTTATCTTACTAGAGCTCTTAATGTTATTCATAAACGAGTCAATTTTTTTTATTGATATTAATTTCTAAATTTCTAGTTTATGACATATGCAATATAATAGTTTAGAATTTTAGAATGAAGAATAATTTCAACATGTCACCAGTCATTTGAGTGGAACTCTTTATGACATGTATCTACACAGTATATTTTACAAGTAAAATTAAGTACCGGTATCTTAGTGATGTTGCATGAGATAAGTGCCTTAATGAGAGTAGATCAAGTTTTAAAAAGAGAACGTTAAGTTTCGACTATTTTATTTTTCAATCATATCAGGACATTGTTTTGACATAGGTCATAATAGTTTAGAGTGAAGAATAATTTATATTTCGAATTGAAAATAATTTTAACAACTCATCAGTCATTTGAGTGACATCAAAGTTCGATGTCAATTGTGAAATAAATAGAGGCTTCAGGCATTCAGCATTGGTCGAATGGCAAGAATTTATGTAATATTTATTTCATTTCATTTACACATAGACTAAATCAAAATAATGATTAGGTTATATGGAGCAACAGTGCAGCAAAATCAAAATGAAGTTGGTAACAGTGACTGGGCTGCTATAGTGAGCAGAGGTGCAACCAAGCACAACGCGCTAATTATTACTATTATATATTATAACCAAGGACAACGAGGACTTTAGGATTTTAGGATTAAGGTTTTTATCAATAATAAAATTACACAGAAAAACTTGATGGATCTCAGGCAATTTTACCCATAAATACCCACTTTTCATATTCAATGGTAACTGTAGGAAAAACATAATGTGAAATACGTGCGCAAAGTTCCTCTGCTGCACTCAAGAAACCATTCCGCCCTCGCCTACGGCTCGGGCGTAAACGTTTCTTTCGGTGCAGCAAACTGTCACTTTGCGCACTAGTTGCACAAATAACTATTTACGGCAAGTGTTTGGCAAAAATCCCAAGTTAGTGAGGGTTCACTGTATAATTTCAGTACCTACACATATAATTTCACTGTATCTACACAGTATTTTTCAAGAGTAAATTATTTTCAACAAAATAAATCAAGTGTACCTTTTTGTCAGGCGGATTAACATCCATGTCATCGACAGCTGGCGTACGAGTCTGAGTCTGCTGCACAGCTATGTCGGATAAAACACGTGAAACAGCTTGCTGCACGACAGCTTCATAAGACGTCGAATCTGCTGTTTCCGGCTCAGCATCAGACACTTGCTGTTTTTCTTCCTCATCCCCCTCCTCCACTTCCTCCTCTTTTCCTTCTTCTTCCTCTTCTTCTTCTGGAAGTTGGACAGTTTGCTGCGCAAAGTCCTGGTGTTGGATGGGTGGCACCGTTTCCTCGTCCATGGGCTCATCCATGGTTGCACTTTCCAGCTGAAGCAACTGAGCCTCATCCTCGGGTAGCAACTGACCCTCATCCTCGGGCACAGTCAGTGGCTGGTAACTGGTGTCATCCGTGCTGAACAAAAACAATCAAATTTATCTTACTAGAGCTCTTAATGTTATTCATAAACGAGTCAATTTTTTTTATTGAATTAATTTCTAAATTTCTAGTTTATGACATATGCAATATAATAGTTTAGAATTTTAGAATGAAGAATAATTTCAACATGTCACCAGTCATTTGAGTGGAACTCTTTATGACATGTATCTACACAGTATATTTTACAAGTGAAATTAAGTACCGGTATCTTAGTGATGTTGCATGAGATAAGTGCCTTAATGAGAATAGATCAAGTTTTAAAAAGAGAACGTTACGTTTCGACTATTTTATTTTTCAATCATATCAGGACATTGTTTTGACATAGGTCATAATAGTTTAGAGTGAAGAATAATTTAGATTTCGAATTGAGAATAATTTTAACAACTCATCAGTCGTCATTTGAGTGACATCAAAGTTCGATGTCAATTGTGAAATAAATGAGGCTTCAGGCATTCAGCATTCAGCATTGCTTGAATGGCAAGAATTGATGTAATATTTATTTCATTTCATTTAGGTACACATACACAAAATCAAAATAATGATTAGGAGAGAAACAACAAAATTCACCCAAAACTATTATCTCCCGAATTTTGATAGTTGGTGAGCCAGTTAGATAGTTGATTTGTAATATATGAAGAATGCTGAATCTTCAAAGTAAATCTCACTCTGAATTTTGAATCTAATATCCCAATAGACTGGACAAAATAAGTTGAACATAAATTTTAGGGTTACATAGATTCCATCGACTGATATAATAAAAATGTTTCCAACAATTTCATTTATTATTCAAACAATATTAATTAGCAGATGCAATCAATCGGCATTGGAATTGCCATAATGTGAGTAGTAAAACACTTGTACTCACAATGAGGTTCCCCACAAATAATATCATTTGGCTGATGAAAGTATCTTTGTGATATATGAGACAAGTACCGTAGGTCATGTTTTAAAAAGATAACATTAGGTTGTGACTATTTTCTTTTTAAATCATATTAGGACATTGTTTTGACATAGGACACCAAATAAAATTTTTCCGAACTCCGAAAAAAATGTGACAGATAGGTTGAAAATCATACCAGATAAATTATCCCAGCACTACTACCAATCGTCAGAGCAACGATTCAAGGGCAGTAGATGAGGGGAATTGTTTTTGAATAAATTTCATAATTTGGTTGAAATTACTAATCGAAGTCAGATAACCTCATTTGGACTATTTTTATAAAAATTAGGGAGAGAAACAGTTTTGGGTTTATCCTGTTGATTCTCTCCCAATCATTAATTTGATATTGTGATTGTAGAATGTAATAAATAAATTACTTTTCACATCAGTCACACGCGTTACACACATAGTATAATATTTTAAACCACTCAAGCTTCTGCTTAATAGAAAATTCAGCCTTTTTGTAGTTATTTGTAATAAAAGCAATCGATTCTGTGTATTAATGTAGTCTCATCATGAGGCAACTTTTCGGTAACAAGTCTACCTACACAATACACTCATTATGCATGAACTAAGATTATGAAGTTTTATGCTATTAAAAAGAACGATTAGCAGTCAAATTTTTACAATAAATGAATTTATACACTCACTGTGACATGCCGAAAGGTCTCAACGGACCTGCCGAAAGATCTCGTTATCACAGTGAGTGAATAAACTCATTTATTGTAAAACTTTGACTGCTAGTCGTTCTTTTTAATAGCAAAAAGTGATTTAATAATAAGCATTTCGTGATGGAAAACAATATTGAAGAATTATAAAGCTTACTAACAAGTAGCATTGATTTGAGTCCATTCAATGTATCCAGATTTTTTTCAAACGTAAATAATATATTGTCTCACCTTGATAATGCTTCAACAGGAAGAGGTGGTTCAGGAATAAGATTGACTAGATTATCATTATCTGGCATAACAAATTCTGTCACTTTCAGGAAATGAGAATCAGCAGCTGAGTATAGGTCAGTGTCGGTGGTCGTCAACTCTTGATTACTCTGAATTGTTTTCAGAACTTGAGTGCCGTTGGAGAAAAAAGCCAACTAAAAATAAAATAGAATTGGAAATTTGTAAAACTTGTAAAACAGTTTAACAAGAATTTGAGTTGGTTGAAAAATGATGAGATGTCAGTTACAACAAATCATCCGCAACTTCATATACTATACATAATAATAAGATATGTACTTTTACTTATAGGGCTCCTACAATAAATTGATTGAATGAAATAAAAGTTCTCAAATACCCGTTAACTTAGAAGTGTTTCATTTATTCACCACAAAATGTTTAAAATATTTATGAAATTGGGTCAAAAGTAGGTTTTCTACTTGCAAATGGCCTTAAATGGTTTACAAAAATGATGTGGTGAATAAATAAAACGTTTCAAAAGTTGAACTTGAAAATTTATAATTAATTCTATTATAAATATAATAAAAACACTTCACTTATATGGGCTACTTTTGTACAAATTAATAAAAATAAGTAAATAAAATTTTTTTTCTACGTTTTACTTGAAAATTACCTCTGGTCGAGACTAGTCGTTAAAATGTTGTAGGTTTTTTGATAATAAAGGGTACTACAAGTTTTTATATTGTTTTCATTAATTTATAAATATAATATATTTTTACTGCATCACTCCTATTTCCTTCTTATATCACGATGAACATATATTATGTATAAAAAATATAAATCATCCATATAAGACAGTATAAAAATTGTAAAAATAATATTCATGAAGAAAGGATGACTTTGCGATTTTGGCAGAGTCATCAGAGATTGCTGAACAGCAGTTAAATGTTCTTAAAAGCTGAGAAAATCGGGCTGAAAACCTCTTTTGAAAAGACAGAATCCATGCCGAATCTAGTAAAAGTGCTCCAGAATTTTCAAACAAGGACTATGGTCGAATAAAACGGACTAGAAGCTACGAATATTTGGAAGAGATTGTTGCCGACAATAATTTATTTGCGAAAGATTCTGTAAACCAGCGAATAATCAAAATAAGACTAGCTTACAGATTGACAGCAAGATTTACAACAAGAGGTAAATTTTAAGCTGAGGCATTATCTATCTCTCTGTTATAGGACCGGAAGCTTTGTATGCTAGTGATATTTTATATGGAAAACTCTACAAAGAACGTGAAAACTCCATCTCTCTAGCAAACATCTCTCTAGTAAAGCTGCGTTTACACCAAAGTTATTAACAAAATGTAAATAGCTTAATCCTTATAGATTCTATTAGATTAAACATAACTTATCATAAACATGATGATCATATGTGTTTGTCAAGTTCCGTTCAACCTAATAGAATCTATAAGGATTAAGTTATTAACATTTTGCTTATAACTTTGGTGTAAACACGGCTTAAGCGTTGATAAGACTGAGAATACTTTACTTAAGTACACAATAAATATATGAACCAGGATTGGAGTGCAATTTTTTCTATATATGAGAGGAAACACGGAGAGAGTATTACTTTTTCTTTATAGGGTTGAAAAAATTGTTGAAAATGAAAAATATATAATATATTAAGGCTATTTCATGATTTTTACTTTATTTTTATAAAGGAGGATAGGAGAGAGAATTTTCTTACTAACATAAACAATTGATACCGGTAAAATTTATAAGTTTTAAGAAGATTAGATATTTGATACTAAAAGTTGTTCTATTTTGTACCTGAGATGCATCTACCAAGTAGGTTGCCTCCTGACCGTCAACAAGACCCACTGTAAGCGTTTGAAAAAACTGGGTCCCCATCTCGTCCAGTGGGCTCTCTGCGAAAAAAATAACAAATAATTCGAATTTCAATTAAACAGTGATGCAATTTAAAAGCAGTTTCAAGAATTCTCATTGAACAGTAAACCAATTTTTCTTCTCAATCTACAAATAACTTTTCTTACATCTCTTAAATTTCTAAGAAGGGTTGTTGAAAACATAAAATTTAAATAGGCTATGATCATTTATGATGCCTGTCTTTTTCGTATTACTATCATAAAATTTTGAAATTTATACAGGCCTACACGACGCTAGACAAAATCCAGTTGACTAACTGGATTTATTTTTATAATTAACGTTGCCTAAAGCTAATATAATATCCGTAGCTTTGTAAGCAAGTAAACCTGTGTATAGCTTCAATAATAATGAAAAAAACAATTATAGTTACTGGTTTCCACCTGACGCAGTCTCCTACCTAACGCTAGGAGTTTGAGCTAATTTTATAGTAAGAAAGCTCAACTGGCATAAATCCAATACTTTTCATTGAAATGAAGAATTATATCAAACAATATTTATACTTCCTTGGTGTTTAAATGTTAACGATCGTACGCTTTAGAGCCTGATTGATGTTAACTACTCAAGTGGAATAGCCATTTAAACTATAAATTTTAGAGTTTAACATAAACATTTTTCAGTTGTTGCAAAACTTAATTAAATCATTTCTTACCTGAAATGGGAATAGCACCATCCGTGGGAAATATATACGGTGTTCTATTCATTTGTAGATAATCTGACGACATAATCACTTGGTTTGAATCTGTCAGAAGACAGATATCATCCTCCCCGATTCCATCCATTTCTAAATTTGATATAGATCGAGAGTACTTTTACAAAGTCTTGACTCAATTTTTATTCTTGAGACATCAAGTGTTTGGAATGAAAAATCATTTCAATAAACTGTTTCGAATCAATAATAAAATAATTTATAAATTTCTACATAATTATTATTAACTAGACAGCCGTCAATCACTTAACCTATAAATGTCACTGTTAAAAAAAGTTTTTGCTATGGCTAGATTAACTCGAGATTGAAAACCATTATTTTGGAAATATGTATGCTTCAATTTCAGAGTTTGATAACCAAGAGCCATGACAATTATTTTGATGATTGAAATAAAAAATACAAACTATTTACTTGAAAACTATAGAATAACTAAATACTGTCAACAGAAACCTGACGGCCATTTTGATTTGTGATCAACCGATCAGAAAGCATCCTCATTTAATAATTTAGAAAGCAGTGAAATAAAAATAGCATAATTTAAAAATGACTATAAATCATTGGAAAACAGGAGATATCATAAATATTATTTGATGAAATTCATTTTTGAAAAGTCTTTGGGCTGATAAGGTTCACTCGATCATTATCCAAGATAAAGAACGACAGAGAATTTTTTCAACGCAGCCTGTTTGGACGCATCAAGACCTGAGAGTGAATACATCCACTTTACGTCTAGAAATTTTACCGTCATGAAATGATCACGAAGTTTTAAAAGCAAGACTTCATTATATAAAAGAGCTCTATGCTCAATTTACTAAAAATATTTGGACACTATATATATTAATAGACTGCCGTATATAACTGGGTACCCGTGCAGGGATTAAAAGATAGATAATTTTAATAAAATATTTTGATAGTTTTTCTAGCTTGTGAACTTTGAAAGTTTAATTTTTCATTAAATTTCAGGTACCGGTATATAATTCTAGCCTACAATTTTATTTATTACACTACAACTCTTGCAGTTGTTTGAATGTAAAATCTTCAGTTTTGTAACAACAGGTCAGTTGATAAAGAAATTTGGAGGGAATGTTTGAATCACAATTTCTGACTGCATTTTTCGGACAAAGTGAATAGAATATCAGAAGAACCCATCTCATTCCCATGTTCCAACGACGAAATGGTGGTTTGCGTTTTTACTTGCACGCTTTGTTGAGATACATGTAGGTTTATCACAGCACTGAAGTGAATCAGCATGTTATTTCTTTGCAAACTTGCAAGTCATGGGGTTATCTACAGACATCCTCCAATATGTGAAACCCCAAATAATGGTACCTTTCAACCACCCCCAGCCCTTCAGCACAGGAGGGAGTGGATTTTGTTTTGTTCACTTATTGGACATCTTGAGGATCACATCCAGTATGAAGAGCTCTACTAGTAAAGACTTTTATTATATGTCTAGTAGGTTTATAAAAAGTATTATTAAGCTGATTGTCGTTCCCCTGACATACTGTATAAACCTATGCTTAGCTCAGTCTGTTTTTCCTAGCCAGCTTAAATTGGCAAAAACGATTCCAGTTTTTAAAAAAGGTGATAGATGTGACCCCAACAATTACAGGCCAATATCTATATTACCTGTACTCTCAAAGATATTCGAGATGGTAATAGCAGAGCAGCTATATGAATTTTGTGAGATTAATGGCTTATTTGCAGGTACGCAGTTTGGATTCAGAGCGGGGAGGTCCACTGTTGAGGCTGTGGGATATTTAATCTTAAAAGTAATTGAGAGTTTGGAGGGGGGAGGTCTTGCTGGGTTGACTCTCTGTGATCTCAGCAAGGCTTTTGATACCCTAGACCATGACATCTTAATGTCTAAGCTCTCTGCCTATGGCATAGTTGGCAGTCCTCTGGTGCTTCTCCGCTCCTTCCTGGAGGGTCGTCAGCAGGCTGTGTCTGCAAATGGTATAAGGTCGCGGGTGAGATTGGTGACCTATGGGGTGCCCCAGGGCTCTGTGCTGGGGCCCTTATTGTTCCTGATCATGATAAACGATGTTGCTCTCTCCAGAAACAGGACAGTGGTATGCTATGCTGATACCTCATTATTGGACATCAATGGGGACTTGGCTGACCTGCATGAACTGATGCAGGCTTCAGAGGGGACCGTGGCTGACTGGTTCCGAGCAAATAGATTTTTGCTTAACAGCGAGAAGACTCAGTCCATTGTGTTCAGCCTCAAGAATGGTGATCAGTTCAACTTCCCCTCGGTGAAGCTCTTGGGATTTACAATGGATCGTAAGCTTGCTTGGGGAGATCACATTCAGGGTGTCTGTTGCAGGCTCAATAGAGTGCTGTTCCTGCTGAGGAATCTGAGAGGTTGCATCCCGGGGGCCCATCATCGAATGTGCTACTTTGCCTTCTTCCATAGCGTGATGGCTTATGGTATTACACTGTGGGGTGGTGCCGCCGAGGTAAAAAGGATATTGCTGGTGCAGAAGAAGGCTATACGAATTTTATGTGGGGCTGATTATCTGGCGAATTGCAAGCCACTGTTTGTAAGGGAGCACATTATGACAGTCTTCAACCTCTACATTTACAGGTCTGCCATTGCAGCTTTTCGGGGACTTGTTGCCTTGCCTACCAGAGGTGACTTTCATCGGCATGACACCAGGAACAGGCACAGGCTGAACCTCCCTTACTGTAGATTGGGGAGGACTCAAAACAGCTTGGCCTACCAGCCGGTGAGGATCCTCAACAAGCTGCCCATTTCCGCCAGAGGTTTGCCTGAGGTGGTCTTGAGGAGGAGATTGAGGACGTTCCTGCACGAAAATCCCTTTTACTCTTTAAGGGAATTTTTTGAATGTGACACGGCAACTGTAATAGCGAATTACTTCTTGTAATAGCGCATTTGCCTGCTGCTTGGTTGTATTTTTCTGTGTTTCTTTTTACTTTCTGTAACATTTTGACTGTCCATCTAAGGACTTGTTTTTATTATTATCTTGACGTGTTCCCTTATGGACATGCCCTGGTGGCATGTCTGTGCTATGAACAAAAACCATTATTATTATTATTATTATTACTTCCTAACTATCCCGAACAGGGCTGCAGGGTCTAAAATATTGTTTTCCAAACATTTACTTCTATAACTTATTTGAACATTTTTGTTGCTTGAACTGAAGTAGATAATGTAAAGTGTACAAAGTAACGTAATATTGGAGTAAAATTCAAAGGATTGATTTTTTATACTACCGGTATTCAAAGATAATATAAAGGAAAAGAAATCCATTCCATAGTCTATAAACTGGGTTGAAAAACAGTCACGCATTATTATCAAATGTTTTGATAAAAAAAAAAAATATTAGGATAATGACGTATAATATTATTAAAGAAATGACAAATACTAATTTCAGGAAATAGTTGTATAATTTATATACAATTCATCATCATCATCATCGTCTGTAAGAATAATTTGTTGACACTCTTCAACTTACAGGGATTATATTTCATCCTGAACTTCCTATAGTATAGTTTATTGTGTTTGACCTTTCAATTTGGTGCTGTAAAGGAAGTTTCCAAATGAGAAAGCAGCTTTTGTCATCTGAAAAAATAAATTATTCACACTCATTCCAGCCATATTCCTGTTTGAGATTTCTTAGCAATTAGATTTGAGTATCGTATTAAGAAAATCAAACTTGCAGAAAATATGTTGAACTCACATTTTTGAATGACATGTGATTTAGATAATGAATTCCGAAAGGTTTCATGACAATGTCTACGTTGGCTCGTATCATCATAATGTGCAATGTCTTCTTAAACCATGCGGGCTTGTCAATCCACGGAAGATTTGTCAGCGATTGGCGTAAAATGTCATTCTGAAAATGAAACAAATTACAAGTTTCTTTTAATAATGCAGTTGGGCCTCAATTATTCAGACTTACTGAATTTTTTTAGCTTGTTAACCGGATGCATATTTTGTCTTATGGGTAAACTGTACGACAGAAATAGACACTCGCCATAAGGCACTACCTCCGTAAACAGTTTACATGTTTACGGAGGTAGTGCATAAGGCCATGCATCCTGAAGACGTAATATATTTATAGGTAGCGTCTTTGATGCCCTATAATCAAGGGGCATTTCAATTCCCTTGATTCATAAAGTTAGAGTAGATGAAAAATCACACATAATTGTAGAACCATTGACGAATTGATCGATATATTTTATAAATCAATTTCCAATATGATATGTGATGTGTCTTTTATGGAGTTTTGAATCAAAAATTTATATATGTTTTTACCTGGTTGGCAATACGCTGGCCAGTATGGTAGGGGAAGAGTACAGCTAAGTTGATCAGGATACTAGACAAGGCATAATTTATCGATGTCATAAGATTATCTGCCTGTAAAAAACGAAATTTCAATCCTAAATTGAACAGTCAATTACCGTACCTACTAAAGCTACAATATTGAAATACTAACAATCCAACCATTATTATTTCATGCATGATTTTTATGTCAAAAATATGAAATAGGTAGTAATTTTGTTTTCAAGCTTTCCAAATCGATTTTTGACTGAACTCAATACTGTACATTAATTTGAATATTTATTAATCAGAAATTTTAACCATTGACTTACTACTTACCACCAATATTTCAATAATAATAATTTCTCTGGTCAAGGGTTCAACACGACCAGAGCTAGATGTTTTTACTTTCCTTGCCCTACTACCATAGGTACCTAAGGAAAGTATTGCTTTCCACAAAAAAATTAAGGTACCCCAATTTCAAGTTTTCTATACGTTTCAAGGTCCCCTGAGTCCAAAAACATGATTTGTGTGTGTGTGTGTGTGGTGTGTGTGTGTGTGGTGTGTGTGTGTGTGTGTGTGTGTGTGGTGTGTGTGTGTGTGTGTGTGTGGTGTGTGTGTGTGTGTGTGTGTGTGTGTGTGTGTGTGTGTGTGTGTGTGTGTGTGTGTGTGTGTGTGTGTGTGTGTGTGTGTGTGTGTGTGTATGTATGTCTGTGAACACGATAACTCCATTCCTAATTAACCGATTGACTTGAAATTTTAAACTTAAGGTCCTTATACCATGAGGATCCGACAATAAGAAATTCAATAAAATTCAATTCAAGATGGCGGAAAAAATGGCGGATAATTACTAAAAAACCATGTTTTTCTCGAAAACGGCTCTAACGATTTCCTTCAAATTTATACCATGGATAGCATAAGATTCATAAGCCCTATCAACTGGCATGAGTCTCATTTCTGGGAAAATTTCAGGAGCTCTGTAATATTCATGAGAAAAATGGCGGATAATGACTAAAAAACCATGTTTTTCACGGTTTTCTCGAAAACGGCTCTAACGATTTTCTACAAATTCATACAATGGATAGCTATTCATAAGCCCTATCAACTGGTATTAGTCTCATTTATGGCAAAATTTCAGGAGCTCCGTAATATTCTTGAGAAAAATGGCGGATAATGACTAAAAAATCATGTGTTTCACGGTTTTCTCGAAAACGGCTCTAACGATTTTCTTCAAATTTATACCATGGATATAAGCCCTATCAACTGGCGTGTGTCTCCAAGGGTGCCCAGCCCCCCCAAGGGCAATGGCGCATGCCCCCCCCCCCAAGTATCCCAATTCCCAACCCTTTAGTTTTTAACATTAGTCAGTGCTCATTGTATGACAATAAAATTCACATCTTATATTCTAATCTTCCAAAGGACATTATTCACCTTTGCTCTTGTGGGGAATTCTTTCTGTTTTCATAATATTATAAAAATATATACCATCGTTTCTTATCTCTTTTAAAATAGAAGTAAAGTATCTTTTTGATATTATTTTTGAGACTAGCAGTGTGTATGTTCTTGTTCGGGAGGACTAAAAAGTACTACATTACATCAGGAAAAACTACATGACAAATATCTTAATAAGATATTAAGAGATAAGTAAGGGAGGCTTTGCTTCTTAAATGTAAAGGTTACTTATGAAAAGTTGAATAATAATATCATTGATATTCTTTTATTGCAAAAGAATATTGCATAGCAATTTTGGTGAACATTCATACAAATTTGGAACGATTTTATTCATACAATATAATATAATGTCGGTAAGTTTAGGTATTCTAAATCCTATACTATTAAACGAGCAATTTCTGTTTAGATGTTTAAATGTTTAGATGTTCATATGTTTGTATTTCACCGGATCTCGAAAACGGCTCTAACGATTCTCACGAAATTCAGAAAATAGTAGGTTTATAATATAAAAATTCGATTGCACTAGTTCTCATCCCTGGGGAAACTTGCTGAAGGACATTTAAAAAATTTACTCATCCTTGGAAAAACAAGCTGATAATTTCGTCGTCTTGTGATGATGGAAGTGAGTGAGCGAGTGCATGTGTGTGGGACTGAGACAAAATTATGACTCAGCTGTTGAACTTTTGTACCTGATTCAATCAGTTGTACAAAAGCCGGTTAAATTTTAATCCTGATTGATTCCAGTAGAACCAATCAGATAAGCTATCTTTTTGAGATGGTTTTCTGTGATTTGGTTCACGTGAAATTAATCAGGATTAAAATTTAACATGCTTTTGTGAGAGAAATTTTTGCATTCCTCTGCGAATTAATCTCAATCCACTGTGATTAGATAGAACCTTTCTGTATGAACTATGGATATTTATTATAATTTCTTCTCTCGTAATAATTTTTTTATGTTTTTGTAGTTTTTAGGTACTCCAGAGCGGAGCTTGGTGCCCCGATATTTATCATAAATTGGAACAGGTTGTCACTGATGTTGTATTGTTGGTAGTATTTACTTTTAAACATTACAGGAGTAAATAACACAAGTCGAACAAAATGTATCTTTAAATGGTTTGGTTTTTGGAATAAAGATATCATTTGAACAAATACATTTTGTAAATTCTATCTATTAATACCAAATATCGGGGCACCGAGCTTTGCTCGTTATTCATTCATTGATAAACAGAACTCAATTCTTTGAAATGATTGGGAAAGGACTAACAGGCACAGCCCAAAACTGTTTCTTCCCCGCATTTTGATTTATACACTATAAAATTTATAGTTGGAATATTTAATATTCCAAAAAGTAGATTATGTTTCATACACTTGAATTCAAGTGAAATTTTCAGTCCAATTATTCGAAAACATAAAAGTTCTAATTTAGATTGTTTACATACCAAATTGAATAACAAAATAACACTCACTAATCACTTAGAACTGTAAAATAATGATTAACTTTGAATATTATGATATATACCATCTCATGTCAACAAATCAGAATACTGTATTTTGATCGAGTCAATTAAAATTTCTAGATCTCTTGCGAGATACGATAAGCTAATTGATTACACAGCTGATCTCCCACACAGGCACACGCATCTTCTGTTATCGACAGACGACGAAATCAACATCTGTTTTTCCAAGGATGAATAATTATCCTTTCCATGTCCTTCAGGGAGTTTTATCAGGGATGAGACCTAGTGCAATCGAATTTTTATATCATAAACCTACTATATTCCGAATTTCGTGAAAATCGTTAGAGCCGTTTCCGAGATCCGTTGAACATAAATAACCATATAACCAGATAGCCAGACATAAAAATAGAAAAATATAAACAGATATACAGAAATTGCTCGCTTAATATAATAGGATAACAACTTATAGTCCAGTCAAATGATCGTTTTTCAGGAAACAGCCCCGAAAGAATTTTTTCGATGGTTCTATCTGTATTTTGGGGTGCTAAATTCTAATCTGAAATTTGCTGACAAGCCAGAGGGCGACTTCACCCCCAAAATTTTGAACTTTTTTCAAGTTTTCCATTGAATCTCGAGAACCTTGAATTTATCGAGAAAAAGCATTCTCTATATAATATTAAAGATTATAAAATTTCCAATGAATTGACTGGTCGCGCAGGACTACTCTTTGGATTTTTTATCTGAAGTGTTCCACAAGATACACAACTTTGAATGTGCGAGAAATTTGTGATACTTCCCCCATTTTCACAGTCTCGCATATGCAACGTTGCGTATCTTGTGGAACACTTCATATAAAAAATCCAAAAAGTAGTCGAGGTTTTGATGAATTTTCTCCTCTTTTCACTCCCATGAATTATACTTCTGTTTTCAATACCGTTAAAAAGTTACAGCCAATTGAATGATGATCTTTATTTTCTCATTTTTCTTGCGATTTTACTGTTATTAAAGAGTCTCTAAATGAGTACAATACATTATAGAAACTTGCAATTGGTCTTAAATGAGAGAAAATTTCATGCTCTATAAGCTGAGTTGCCTTAAATTGATCTTGCATCACTGTTTATATCGAAAAACTGTCCAGACTGTGAAAATGAGAAAAATATCGAAAATTTCTTGATTTTTTGAATCAAACGTATCTTACTTCACGATTATATTTTTACAAAAATCATTCACCTCACATAAAAGAGGAGATTCTTTTCTTCAAATCAAGACCAAGTATCATTTTGAGTTACCGAGACAAACAGTTTTGAATATAGAAATCGGTCATCTTTCTATGCATTGAAATATGGTCTAAAATACACTAAAGGAGGAATTTCCTATTTTTTTAACAAATTTTAGTGAGATGATACATGATTTTCAACCGCCTTGACGAGCTGATATGAACGAGCTGTAGTACGAGGAGATATGATCATTCAGTTAAAAGTTATAAGTGTTTAAAGTTTTGATCCTGGATGTATCCTTATGTGTGCCCCCCACTAGGAATTACTGAAATCTAACGAGTGATTCTCATAGAACATAACCCTCGTAAGGTGATTTCAGCCGAAATATGTTTCTTTTTTGTTAGGATGGCCATGAAAAGGTATTATAATGAAAATTTGAATTTTGGCTGTAGGACATGATTTTCTATTTTTGGGTGTATTCCCCCTCACACATCTACTAAATTCAAAAATAGTTACCTCAGGAATTCTGTTCAGGATTAATATTGTTAATTCACGTGATGTGTGGCTTTCTATCATTACTAGAAAAAATCCTAGTTGTATAGGGTAGAAGTGGTAGGTTTGCATAATTTTGAAAACTCCTTAAAAATACCCCTTTTTTGAAAACTTTTAGCTCCAGAATCAAAAATTGTTGAGTCCTGCACGACCACTCAATTTATTGGAAATTTTATTATCATTAATATTTTAGAGAATGCTTTTTCTCGAAAAGTTAAAGGTTCTCAAGACTAAATGAAAAACTTGAAAAAAGTCCGAAATTTTTTGGTTTTTTGCTAGTTTTGGGGGTGAAGCCGCCCTGCTCTGGCGTGTCAGAAAATTTCAGATTAGAATTCAGCGCCCCAAAATACATATAGAACCGTCGATAAAAATTCTTTCGGGCTGTTTCCTGAAAAACGACCATTTGACTGGACTATTATACAAAGCAGAAAAAAGTAATGAAGCATTACAATAATTACTTGATTACTGTGTGGTAAATAGGGTGTAAATTTGAAAGATTGGAATTGGCTTCATTTGATATTTTTTACAAATTTTTGACAAAAGAAGTTTCTTCTTCTGTCAAATTCACTAGAGTTTGCGATGCTGCTTATAATTGCATTTTCATTTCAGAGACATTAATATCATCATGAAACGCATTCGAAATTAAAATAATTATTAGATTAAAATGTACATTACGATTCAACTTATCATTGTGCTTTTGAGGAAATTAGGTTGCAACAGCAAGGAAACTCAAACACAGGCCCATTAAAAATTAAAATTAAGCAAAGGGAATCAAATAATAGTGGATGATATTATAATGGATATATAATGGATTATAGTGGATGAAGTTATAATTTATTTTTGTCAAAGATTTACCTTCAAACTCATAGGCTCAAAATTACTAAAATTCCTGCATACAACATATTATCAATTGTATTTTTCATGCTTTATATTGAGTTACACTTTGCAAAATATAACATTATAGAGGTGGGAAAAAGTATTAAAATTAACTACATTAGGATATCTAATGTTGACATAAAATGTAAAAAAATCGTGCCCCCCCCCAAAAATGTTGATGGCGCAAATTGCGCCATGCCCCCCCCTTGTGGGCACCCCTGTGTGTCTCATTTCTGGGAAAATTTCAGGAGCTCCGTAATATTCATGAGAAAAATTGCGGATAATGACTAAAAAGTTTGGTGTCAGGGTAAGCATTCCTGACTAGCAATTGGGAGGTACCGAGTTCGATTCCCGGGCTGGCAACTAATTTTTGGATAGTAGTTCTCATCGAATTTCCATCTAGCTGTTAACCCTGTTGTCAATGTCTGCACTTGCAGAAGTCTTCGGGGTGATTTACAGCATTTATTTAGGATTTTCGTTAAATAATAATTATATATTAATTAGCATTTGAATAAATGCATTCTCTATTTAATTCCATCTTATATAAGTTAGGATTATTTACAAACAAAGTAATGATACAATAGATTGATTATTTGCTGATTTGAGAAAATGTGGCCCCCACTATGTATGAATAAGCCCATGTGTCGGGATGCCAACAAAATGGCTTTCATTGGTTGAGAGTCCCTGGAGGAAGTTCCACCTCGCCTGAGTATATAATTTAAGCCGTAACCATTAATCTCATCTTGCGGATTGCAAATGACAATTTTCTGTATTTTGCTGTATTGCTGATATATGTAAACAATAAAACTTGAAACTTGATTATTTTTTCTACATACTAATTTATTGGAAAAAAATTAATCATTTCGATTCTTAAAGCATGTTGTTTCAAGAGCTGAGTGGAAAAGAGTTCCAAGACAATTCTGTCAAAATCCGACCGCTTTATAATAATATAATTAATTTCCGCTATTTTTTATTTATTTTTTAACCACTTTCTGCATGATTTCATGTGTTTCAATAAATTATCATTCATTATTGAATGACAATAATAATTCATTATTGAATCAATAATATTACTTTACACCACATTACACATTATTAATGTTGATTATACTCAAATTTTAGTCTCTAACCTTCAGAATAATATAGAAGTCCACACAGGTGTCAATGAAAATCACTAAACTGATGACAATGAGTACATATCCTGCATTTGTTTCGCAGTCCTTGAAATTCCTGTTATCGCATAAAATAATATTCTCAGTATTTTTATCAGATTCGATCTAATAAAACTACTCAAACGAAAAACTGTGATTCACATTAATTTTTTCCAACAAGTTTGCATGCTGTAAACATAAATTTGTAAAAGTTTTTATAAATATTCTTGATGAATAGCCATCCTAGACTAAGAAAAAAATATAATCTCTGTGAACCGCAGCAAAGAACTTTTCCAAAAATTAGAAAATGTAGTAAATTTAATACAGCAATGGTTATTAAACATATGATAGTTGAATAGAGAGATATAGAATTGAGGCCTTTGTAGTAAGAGAACGCTGAAAGGTTGAATAAGTGGAAAATATAAAAATCTAAAATGCAATACAAAATAATTATGATATACAAAATGCATTATTTAGGACCGTAATCTTGTCAGGAAATAATTTTCAAAATTGTATACAGAGAACAAGCAGGTATGTGTAAGACTATGTAGCATCACCCTCAACAAAGTCTTAGGCCCAGTTGCACAAAAGCCTGTTAAATTTTGATCATGATTAAATATCACGAGAACCAATCACAGAAGGCTTTCTTGAAAACAAGTCATCTCTGATCGGTTCTCTTAGCATTAAATTAAACAGGCTTTAGTGCAACTGAGGCTAAAAGTTATTAATTCTCCAAAGTGAACCGCTGAACCCAAATAGTGATTTCTGAATTTACTTCTTGTACTTGGAATTAAATAGCGCCAAAATTAATCCAAACAGTCTGTAACTTTTACTTTCTTTTAGGAATCTAGTTGAGTGAGAAAATAATTTTCAAATTGTATTCACAAAACAAGCAGGTACTATGTAAGACTATGTAGCATCACCCTCAACAAAGTCTTAGGCCCAGTTGCACAAAAGCCTGTTAAATTTTGATCATGATTATAAACGTAATCATGTATTCATAATATAAAAACTCAATTGTTACTGAGAAAAAAAATTGAATTATTTACCTTATCAAACGCTGATGACATCTTACTATACGAAACATATCTCTCTTCAAACTCTCATGAGCCATCTCTCTTCGAGGTCGAAAATCGTTATTTGCATCAACGTGCTGATGTGATCCACGATTCATCCCATCTGTGGTCCCAAATTCTGGAAAGTCTTTGGCGAGATCATCAATCAGAATATAGATAGTTCCGAAATCGGCAAGAAGTCTTTCAGTGGAGAGACTTACTGAAATCTGTATGCAGTAGGCTTCAATGGCGAAAATCATGATCATCAGACTTTGGAAAATGTAGATGTATACAAAAAAGGCAAATGTGTTTAAACTATCAGGACTCCAATATACATAGGGTACAGGGAAATCTACTGAATTCCTTTTGAGTCCCATTGAGTCCCTTAAAAGCTCGTTGAACATGTTTCTGTTGATGAATCCGAAAAACATCACAACAAAAACGGAGAAAATATTGTGAGACGTCTTTTCCATTTCGAGTTTCGTCTCGTTGTAGTAAGTTTCAAACTGTCTCCATTTCTCGTGTCTCCGGGTGAATTCAATACCATTCACGAGGAATTCGTTCTCTATCAACTCCACCAATCTGGTGTTTTTGTGTGGTTTCAAGGCGCGCTCCAAACTGTTCGAGATTAACAGTATTGTAGTCACAAACTCTTTTACTCCCAAAACACGTTTCTCAAAGCTTTGCTGTTCCATGAGAATGACCATAAGGCTGTTCAAAGCTCCTATTAAACCAATAATAATTATCAATAGACATGGTAGTGAGTTGTATGGTCGGTCACAGCGGACCAAGTCTGTGAATTTCCTCAGAAAAAGGGTTCTCTCCATTTTCTCAAAAAATCTGGAAAGATACAATAATAATAATATCAATTATGTGTATGCTCCAAACGTTTTTGGAGGCTGAATAGACCTGTTGAGAAAATTATGTTCTGTGCAATAAATTGCTTTCTCATTAATGTATTCGCTTTAAACTAAAATGATTTAAAAATTCTCATAAACCAATAATAGCCTTCTGTAAACAGTCAAGTTGATATTTCCCGAAATACAAGTCTGTATTTTATTACAAGCATGAAAATCTCTACAATTAATGTTTAGTAACATTTTGACCGGAAATTGAAAATAAGTTTGAAATTCGAGAAAATGTGATTATTCAATTGAAAACTGTTGGCAACTGTTGATTCTATTAAATGATTCACTATGAAGAGATAGCAGACCTCGAAGTGATGCATTTTCGAAAAACCAGTTTTTCTTCCACTTTTTCAAGTCTCATAACTTTTCAACAATTGATGAAACAAGAATGTGCTAGTTACGAAATTGTAGAGCATTACATTATCTTTCATTTCATGAATAATTCGATTATTTTACGCATTCTCATACGACTGTTGCAGCAGTTTTAGTTTTGAGTGTTTTGGGTAGAGCTTGCTGCTATCTCCCAGACATTGTTATATGATGTGCAATTGTATTGATAAATTAAATAAAATAAACAAATAAACTTACATCTTAAAAATTTACCGATCACTGTGAGTAGTTGGAATCTCTTTTCATCTTACAATAAAACTGGTGAGCCTCCGAATATCAATGAGTCTTTATTCTGGTTATGATCAGTTTTTAGGCATTTGATGAGAGAGGTTGGTCTGATATTCATCCTTATATAATTATTGTTAAGCATTTATTGGCAACTAATAACAGTGAATCGGAGCTAAAATAACTCAATGATTATTGGTTAGCTCTAGTACAGTGATAATGATAGAGAAATACTATAAATGGGGGGTCTCTGTTTCCTGAAATTAAACCCAAAATTAGAATATCTTGGAATGGATAATTATACTGTAGAAACAAAAACGATTAAAGCTGTCATTATTGCTGAGAACAGCTAGAGTAATTACTAATATTTCAAGAGTAAGAAAATAAGAAGACTAGTCATGCACATTATGCCAACTAGGTAGGTTTGCAAGGCTCGATGTGGGTTCCTAGTGAAATTCAGGGCAGTCTTGAGCCCAGAAGTTCCCTTTGAAAAGTTTGAATTTCTCATTGAATAGATTTACCTTTATGTTTCACAATGATTAAGTATTGTCTTCTTATCAGTTAATACTCGGTGGTTTCAAATCATAGAATATCGACAAATATTTTTAGTGGTGCCATGGAGAGGTTTTGGATATGAATGGAATAAAGTAATCTTTTGAAAGAAGCTTCTAAATTATTAATTAAATATTCGACTTGAATGCTGAATTTGCAGCAAGTTGCTTACTTCAAGTTTACTTATGCTTGTACTTACGTGTCTCTAATGCAAATCTTCATATCTTTAAACAACACCATATTTCATTGATGTATTGTTTAATATTAGCTGTATTGAAATCATACAATAATAGAACAGACAGTATCTTACGATAGTATTGGTAAGTTTTCTAGCCCTAAAGTAAGTACCTACTTTAATATTCGGTAATCAGTGTGAAGTTTATCATGATCGATAAGTTATCATAAGATTCATATTCATAGACAAATATTGAAGACAAGTTTTCCCTGGAATGACAAACCTTAGAAGTGGCATTTGTAGAGTTACTGTTTTCAATTCTAGTAAGGAAAATATTTGAAGTTATTTCCGATGGTCTTAGAGTATACTTGAGAATAAATAAAATATAACCTACTAAACAACATAAGCGACAACAACTTTCTTCATAG
Source organism: Nilaparvata lugens (assembly GCF_014356525.2). NCBI lineage: Eukaryota > Metazoa > Arthropoda > Insecta > Hemiptera > Delphacidae > Nilaparvata > Nilaparvata lugens. The sequence goes on from NC_052513.1 coordinate 6,751,446, forward strand.
ATAATCGGAAAATTGTGGTATGTACGTTCAAAAAGTATGCATTAATTATTAATTACAATTAAATTATAATGTATTATAATTGAAACAAATACTCTCACCTCTCAAATATTGTATTTTAATGTAGATGGTCTGAATGGGATAAGTCCAATGAATTCTTGAAAGGTAAATCATATACTTATTTGTTTCTTCATTTACTCACGTCGTACCACACTGACATTTTAAAAGTTTCCCAGACTTCTCTAATTCTGAAGGAAAATGAGAATCAAATTGTTGTAACAGTTGTTCCCGAGCACTATTTCATTTGCTTTATACTGACAGCTTTGTGTGATAATGTTCATTACTCATTGTGTTAGGACTTTGTTGAAATAATTTTAAAACGTTGAACATTAAACGTTGTTTATTAATAAAAATATTCTATTTTACAATATAATCTATACCAATATGACAAAAGAGTCGACAAAATGAAACAATATAATTATTTATGTATAAGTAATGAAGATGAAATAAAATATTTGAAAAATCGTTGATGATTGCCTGAGATATGAACTTTAGAATGTGAAATCATTTCCTCCAGTTGAATGTCCTGGACTGGGACTAGAACTACTGAAAGAGCTCAACGTTTCCTCTTTGACCTTCAGCCGGTTTGAATCCTTATCTCGATCCTTTTCTCTCTCCTTATCTTTGCTTCTTTCTTTATCCTTATCCCGATCTTTGTCCTTGTCCTTACTGCTGTGCTTATGGTCGTGCTTGTGCTTATGCTTATGACGATGCTTCTTTCTATCCTTCTTCTTTTTCTTGGCCTGTAACAGAGAGAGGAATAGATTAACACATGGGAATAATCAAGAATCAAGATAGTAATGAATGTGTAAATACTCACTTGAAAGCGACAAAATTTACAATTAAAAACTCTAAGGGCCGGTTTCCGAGCTTGGGATTTGGTTAAGATCTAGACGTTTAAATTAAATTTCGAAAAACTAGAAAATTGAACACAAAATAAAATAAAGAGAAAATAGTGTAAAGTTTCAGCTTTTTGGATTATTTGAGAGTGTTTCATTTCGTCAAGGAAAAACGTTTCCAATTATAGAAATGAGAAAAAAAAGATTATCATAAAAACTACGACTGCGCCCCGTTTCGGAAAGCCAATTTTCTGACTACAACTGTTTAAAATCTACAACTTGACTAAATCCCGAGCTCGGAAACCGGCCCTAAACACTAAAAAACTCTACTATATTGATTTCTATAGCTTCAAATTCATAATTAGATGTATTCTTTATAGGGAGGCTACTGTTGTTTAGTTTACTAATGTAGTAAATAGTCTACAGTAATTACTTTTTCAATAAATTCAATACAATTCTACGAGTACCTTGGAAGAAAAAGTGTCAACTTTATGATGCAAAGGTTATTCGATTATTTTATTATATTGATTTTTATAGCTTTCAATCCATTATTACATGTATTCTTTATAGAGAGGCTACTGTTGTTCAGTTCACTATCGTAGTAAATCATAGCCTACCACTGTTTTTAAATTATTATTTTTGTTTCAATAAATTCAATGACAGTTTCACCTTGGAAGAGTAAGTGTCAGCTTTATGATGCGAAGATAATTTGATTATTCTATTATATTGATTTTTATAACTTTCAATCTATTATTAGATGTATTCTTTATAGGTAGCCTCAGTGGTGGCGCTTCCATCAGGGCCGAGTGGGCCGGGCCCACCCAAATGAAACAGTAAAGTACATTTTAAAATGCTTTAGGATATGAGGTTAATTGCTATTATTCAATAAAATACAATATAAATTAATTTTGAACTGTCAACTGGTGAAAACTCTCGTTGAATTACCATGCAAATCATCCGTAGAGTACGTACGAGTTCAACAAAGGCCATGAATCCTTACGTAGCACATTAAAGGGCCACACAATTCAGGCCTTTCTAGCTCTCATAAGAACATATTGGCAAGGCAACGCAAGCCGGCGGCGCTGGGCTGGCTGAGAACAATGCATCGGTATACGGAGCAAGTGGGCCCGTTTGAGCTGGCCCATTGCACGTTGATTCACAGTATTCTCGCTCGGACTGCTGAGCGCTAGTATAGCTTTGTTTACATCCCATCATGTTAATTGCATCCGAATTGACAAGAAGGTTGTAATATAATTTTATAAAGTAATAAGTTAATACTTCAAGCTACTTTTGTGCTAATATTTTAAATCAAATCAAAATCAATTATATTTGCATAGATTAATTAGTTTATTTATTTATAAGGTTAGCAAAAAATACAAGAATTGGAAAAGAAAAAACAGGCTATTGCCTAAAACTTCTTCAATTTCCTAATTTTGTTCTAAATTGTCCAAATATTATAGGTTATGTCCATTCAAATTTCTACACCAAATTACAATCTAAAATATAAATTAGAATAAAACAAACAATTTTAAATTTGGATGAATTAATAATAAAAGTTTCTTAAAAACATGAAACAAACTATAAATTCACAAAATAAAGAATAAAAACACTTAAATTTTGAGCTTGAAAATATCACATTCACCATAGCTATATAACAGCTGTAACTGTTATTTACTATTTACTTACTGTGAAGAAATATGAATAATTCAATTTAGCATAATCCAATTGTAGTGTCTACTTTGACAAGTGTTTTGGTGAGTTACATATTATGTTGTTTTAATTTAGTTTATAGGATAATGACAGACTACCTGCGTAACAACTTGTTAAGTTAAATATGCTTCATAAAACACCCCCACTTACCAGCCCCACCCCCACAAATCCCACCACTGACCCACCCAACTGTTCAGGTCAACCGCCGCCACTGTACGGCGTAGTCTACCGTAGACTACTTATATCTATTTTACTACCGTACTTTTTGTAGATTATTATTTTTGTTCAATAAATTCAATAAAAGTTTCACCTTGGAAGAGGAAGTGTCGGCTTTATGATGGGAAGACGAAGACTCCTTGGCGGGTCCAAACATGCCCGGCTCAAATCCTACAGGTCCGGTCCGCTCACTCCCCCCCTCCACTATGCCAGGCAACGAGGCTGAGTTCTCCGAAAAGTATTCAGTCTTCACCTGAATCTCGACTGGCTCCGTCTAATCCAACAGAAAACAATCGAATTATACATCAATAATTGAAAAATAGATGGGTTGATTTTAGAAGCACAGAGGTTCGGAACAGGCAGTACAATGCCCACCCAACCCATCTAAATTTAGAAAAAGATATTTAGAAAAATTTAAAAATAGATAAAGGAAGAAGGATGAGCAATTAAGGGCCGTTTGCACAGTGACTGTTAGAACTAAATTTCATTTTAAACTGGATTAAATACGTATCAAGTCTTATTTGTTATAATGCGGTTCATTTTGAGTTTAAGCCACCAGCTGATTAAATCGAGTTTAAGCTTTGACTGTGCAAACGGTCCAAAATAGTAAGGTTAGGTTACACGTCTATTAAATTTCACCGCTTAAAAACATGTTCCGCTTCTCTCATTGATTCTCAGAGTATTGCTTTGTTAGACGACGTAATCTAATCACTGTTGAATTTAATGGATGAGAGTACAACTTACAACTTATCAAATGGAGTGATCCGTGGTCTAGTGGATAGAGTGCTTGCGTAGCAGCATAGAGATCCTGGGTTCAAACCCTCTCACAGCCAAAAGTTTTTTAACCAGATCACTCCCGTGTTATCGGATGGGCACGTTAAACTGTCGGTCCCGGCTGAAGTATGACAGTCGTAAGGCCCATTGACGGCTCAAATTATATATTCAGGTGGTGGGACCTTCCCGCAAGGGACTCCCCACCAACACATAAAAAGCCATACGAATTTACAACTGATCAAATTAGAGATTGAGACAGACTTACTGGATTATGATGATACTAGTAAGTAATCATGCTTCGCATCGGTACTCCTTTGTTGTATTAGTAATTTTACCCAATAGACGTAATTACAAGTTACAGTACTGTTAAAATGTATTTTACTGCGTTATTAGTTTTTGTCTTCAATTTGTCCATTTCATTCATTATAATTTGGTGTTTTAATCATTCTAAATTCAAAATTTTCAGCTCATATATATTTTTGGACAGAAATTGAACTTTAACTTTCCACAGTGAGAACATAACTTATTTTTATGGTCATGTTATTATCAATTACAAACTATTTTAAACATCCTGATATCAATCGGGCAGTTTCATTGAGTGAGATGTCAACTTGTTCAAGATAACATAGAGTCTTGTCATTCTCCTTGATCACTAACTAATCCTAATACAAATAATCACAAATTACCTCATTGTCAGTTATTACTAAACTGTTAGAGAGACTGTCACTATAATCCTTGTCACTGACCTTGATTCGTTTGCTGAGTTCGTCACCAGCGACCACCTCAACAGTGACAACCCCAAGGTCATCAGTGACCAGTTCGGCGGCCTCCTTCAGCGGCAGTGGCGAGAGGGCGCGTCGCTTGGCGGGCGGAGCGAGGCTGCTGCTGCTGCTGCCAATGGCCGAGGAGGTGGAGGCGAAGGGAGGAGGCGAGAGGGCCATAGGACTGGGAGAGCGACGCACCACACTAGACTCAACAATGTCCAGCTGCTCAACCGACGGCTTAGTCTGCAATCAAACAAAATTAGAAAAAATAGATCGAAAAAGAACTATTTATTTGTTAATTCACAAATATAAAGAAATCTTCAATCACGAAATGAGCTGTAGTGAGATTCTCGTTTTAAAGTTGGCATTTGATTAACATAAGTTTGTTATCCTTGTATGTCAGTAGACAAAGCAGGTAACTCCATTCTTTTCTAAATCCACACCGTTGCCAAATTGTCAAGAGTTGAATTGAATCAAGTTTTACTTCGTCAAAATTATACATTTTTGTAAGATTGTGTACGTTCTGGGAATACGGTACATTGTTACAAATGGTGAATTGTCCAATTAATATTTACCGGTAAACAGTTCCGCGTCCCATGGGAACCATTTTTGACAGTAAATGTTCCAAAATCCAGTTACCGGTAAATAAATCCTGCCTCGCCTCCGGACCGCGGTGCATTCACAATTTACCACATCGAAGATCTCTCATTGATCGATGAACCATTTGCGCATGCGTAGATAGCTTGTTGGTCTACTACACCATAGTAACAGGATACATAACCAACAAAAGAAAAAGTGGCAAGTATGGTCTCCATAAAATCCGTTAACTTGAAACGTGAACCTCACTATAATTGAGGGCAGTTCTGTTAGATATTGTAATGCTGTAGTGAAGGTGGGACATTCCCGCAAGGGATTCCACATCCACTAAAAGTCATAAGAATTTACTTTTAATAAAAATAAAATAATACCCTTTTTTGCTTCAAAATCACCTTTTACTTTTTAAAAACACAAAACACTTCAAATTATTAAGAACTATCATCAAATTGAAAAGCACTATATAGCTCGGGCAACTTATCCCATCTATTTATATAGTAGTGTGAATTTCGTCATACATCAGTAAAAATAGTAGTTGTAACTAACTTACTGAAGAATTAATTAACCCAACAATTTTAATTAAATCTATAGGACATCAATGATTTCGATCTTTTGAGTATTCAGATAAATCACAGAAAGAATTCTGAATTTTTGTGATTTATCGGCTTCATAAATTGTTTCGTTTCGTTTTGTTTCATTGAAATATGTTTAACTTTATTCTGTAAACTAGGCTATATAAACTAAGCATTGTAATCAATTTGTTTCTTTTTGTGGAAGATGTGTATTTTTGTTTAGATTGATTGATGGCATAAGATAATACTATTTATGTAAGTAGCTCTATATAGTACTTGAAGCAGCTGAATCGTTTTTCTTATATATTTTCTGTAATTCATAAGACGAACCACTACTCGACGCAGGCCTAGCCTAATGAGGAGTGCACTTGATATTTTTTATGTTATTATGCTTTGTAAAATTGTACAATTAAGTGAATAAAAGTTATTATTATTATTATTAATTTGATTTTTACATCAAAATTTCTTACATGCTTATATGAATAAATTCATACATCATCGAAACAGTAGTTGTAACTAACTTACTGAAGATTTTATTAATCCAACCATTTCTATCAAATCTATAAATAGGACATCAATGATCTTCGATCTTATCAGTATTCAGATAAATCACAGATAGAATTTTATTTTCGCCACACTGCACAGAAAGCAGCTGTTTTCCAGTCCCTACGTGGATCTGAAAGACATTGTTTGCAGAGGACTCTCGTCTGACGTCAGAACAGGTTTCTTTCCGGCTAAGGCCGGAAAGAGTACCCTTTCCGGCCGCTAACATGGAACTAAGAAAGGTGAAAGAGAAATGGTTTTTTTTTGAAAATGTGTTTGGACAACTGTGCCATATGGTGCATTGTGTTCAGGAGGGTGAGATCGGAAATTTCCACCCTACTTTGAATACCCCACGACGTCTGGTTCCAGAGATATGAGACATCAAAGTTCCCCCCCCCCTCGTAAAACATTCAATTTACTATTCTTATAATAGCTGATGCCAAAAAGTTAGGCGGCTTCGTGGGTCACATGGTGTAACCTACTAACAGCTGATGCAATGCATCTATTTTTTGTCTGTTTTGATTTAAAAATCATCACCTAAGCCAAGCTAGATGACAACTCTACTTGACAACATCAGCTGTTGGAACGCACAAGAGACCCATGAAACCGCCTAACTTTTTGGCATCAGCTATACCTGTAGTGTGGCGAAAAATATCGTACGCGACTCTCTGAGAAAGGTGTTTACGGTATTCGGATAACATATTCCCGGGCTCGGCAAGCCTCGCCCGGGAAACTATCCTCATACCGTAAACACTAATTTTCTGTGCTTGTAGCGTAATATACTATTTTTATATGAAATTTTCTTTTCCTACAGTTACGTTGAAAAGTGGCTATTGCTGCACTGATTACAGAACGCAAAGAATCACTTTTCCGCTCTAGTGCGGGAAAAATTTTTCTGCACTCCAGATTTGCAACATGGCAACGCAAAATACTTAGTAGGTTATATGGAGCAACAGTGCAGCAAAATCAAAATGAAGTTGGTAACAGTGACTGCTGTGGCTGCTATAGTGAGCAGAGGTGCAACCAAGCACAACGCGCTAATTATTATTCATTATATATTATAACCAAGGACAACAGTGGATGACAGCGACAGCCGACAGCCACCACATTCAGCACACAGCCGCCTCTTCATTCAAACACTACTACATTATTCAGGCAATTTTACCCATAATTACCCACTTTTCATATTCAATGGTAACTGTAGGAAAAACTTAATGTGAAATACGTGCGCAAAGTTCCTCTGCTGCACTCAAGAAACCATTCCGCCCTCGCCTACGGCTCGGGCGTAAACGTTTCTTTCGGTGCAGCAAACTGTCACTTTGCGCACTAGTTGCACAAATAACTATACATTCTTATATGAATAAATTCACACTTCAGTAAGACAGTAGTTGTAATCAACTTACATGAATGTCGTGAGAGACCGTTTCAACACGCTGAGGCTTGAACAGAGCAGCCAGCTCTGGAATCGGAAGGTGGTTGGGTCGGTGAGAGCCATACAAGGCGTAGTAAAGATCGACAAAGTTGCAGCGCATACGAGTATCATGCGAGCACATACAGCTGAAATCACAACAAATATTTTTATTCACAATAATTATCATACTATCCTATGTACGATATTCTACATATTAAAAGCGAACAGCTTCTTCATCAGCCAAAACTGCTCCCTTTAAAATTAATGATTTTCAATTATTAATAATAATCATCGAGTGCAAAGGGCACGTATCAAATCATTTCTATTCAATAGCCCAGTATTCAAATATTCCAGCACTGCACAGATTGAGTATATGGACGATTATTATTATTACTACTATTATTATTATTATTATTATTATTATTATTATTATTATTATTAATAATTTATTTTCAACTTTTGTGATGAAATTTTGTAAAGGGAGCAGTTTTGGCTGATTTCTTCATCATCTCCCTTTACAAAATTTCATCACAAAAGTTGAAAATAAATTATTAATAATAATAATAATATAATATAATAATAATAATAATAATAATAATAATAATAACATATTGTATTGTATATTGTATCGGATAAAACATATTGTATCCGGCTGCTCAGTGCTAGCCCCAAGAGAGTATATGTTGCGTCATAACAATGTGGCAAAAATTGTGCACTTGGAGATGCAGATCAAGTTTGGGAATATTGCAGAGGTCCCCCCTTACTATAACTATCAGCCTCCTCCTCTGGTTGAGTTCAATCACGTCAAGATCTACTGGGATGTCCAAATGGTTACAGACAGGCGGGTAGTACACAACAAGCCTGACATCCTGGTATTGGATCAGCTGGAGAAGAGGGCTTATATAATTGATATTGCTGTACCTTCAGATGAGAATGCTCAGAAGACCAGAGGCGAGAAAATCAGAAAATACCAAGAGCTATCATTTGAGCTGAAGGAAATGTATGGGCTGAATACAGTGAGAGTACTTCCAATTGTAATAACAGTCAATGGCCTGATACTCAAGTCGGTTGTGGAAATATGTCGAAGTATTGACTTGGTAGACGAGGTGCTGAAGAGAATGCAAAAATCTGTCCTCCTTGACACTGCACGTATTGTGCGCAAGTTCATAAAATAGTCAAACAGTGTTATAAAGATGAAAGGAAGGTTGCATTAAAGTGCCCCTTCTTTGAAAATATTTCCGCAAGAGCGTGCTTATAAAAGGGATAATAATAATAATAATAATAATAATAATAATAATAATATAATAATAATAATAATAATAATAATAATAATAACTGACAGGCAAATGATCACTGACAGGCAAGTCATTCATAACAAGCCTGACATCCTAATGTTGAACATGAATCAAAAAGAAGCCTTGATAATTGATGTAGCCATACCAGCAGATGAAAATTGTCAAAGAACAAGAGGTGAGAAATTGAGGAAGTATCAAGAGCTAGCATTTGAGCTCAAAGATATGTATGGGCTCAATAATGTTAGAATAATCCCAATCGTAATATCTGTGAATGGTCTGGTTCTTAATTCAACAGTGGAGAGCTGTAAGGCTATTGATGTCTCAGAAACTCTGGTAGGGAAAATGCAGAAGTCTGTTCTGCTTGATACAGCTCGCATAGTACGCCAAACGCTCCAACATATTTGGTAAAATACTCCATCAATAATAGAAAATAATGCCAAGAGGTTGCATAAATTTTGCCCCTCTTCGCATAAGCTATCCGCAACTGCGTGAAAAAGAGAATAATAATAATAATAATAATAATAATAATAATAATAATAATAATAATAATAATAATAATATAATAATAATAATAATAATAATAATAATAATAATAATAATAATAATATAATAATAATAATAAACGTTCATATACTCAATCTGTGCAGTGCTGGAATATTTGAATACTGGGCTATTGAATAGAAATGATTTGATACGTGCCCTTTACACTCATTATTTATTATTAATAATTGAAAATCATTAATTTTGACACAGATTTCATCAAATACGTATGAAAATGAATAGAACATTTGACAGTGATGAGGAACTAGCTGAAAAAACTCAGCTAATGGATAGAAAATATCAAATAGGAGGCAAATATATTGAATGTGTATGTTTTGGGACAGTGTATTGAACATTTTTGAAAATTTACTTTATTAATCGGATTTAGAAATCTCTAACTTACCACTCAATCTGTTTGTGATAGAAAAACTCAGCCCATAGATATAATTGATTTCACAAATTCCCTCAACACACAAGAATAACCCACAAAGTTTAGCTTTCATTATTTGTTTCTAGACAGATCAATAAAAATGCATGCAGTAATTTGGAATCGTTGAAATAATTATGTCTTATTAAATTCAAATGTTGATACATTCTCTATGAAAGTATAACCTTAAATTATTGTTATAACCTTCAAGTGATATTTTTATATTAATGTAAGACTAATTTGAATGCCCTTACTTGAAAAGAGTCCATAGTCGATGCACGAGATCCTCGCGGTCAAGGCGGTGCGGATGTCCGCCAGGGGAGAAAGGGGGGTTTTGACAGAGCATGCGCACAAGTGAGTGGCGCACGTAGGGGTCGGGGTCCTCCTCTGCCACATCCAGCAGGTACTCGAGGTCAGTCCAGCGCCCGTCCAGTTTCGTAAAGTCCACCAGCGCCTCCAGCGCGCATAGTCTCACATCTGAAACACCCGAACATTCAGCTTCACTTCCGTCAAAACTTAATATCATCTACACGTAAAGTGCTTACGTAGCAACCAGAAGATCCCAGATTCCAACCCAGTTTTCACCAAAAGTTTTTTCAAGAAGATAATAACACAAGTGAAGGTAACACACCTCCTGAGCAAGTTGAATTGTCGGTTCCGGCTGAAGTATAAAGGCCATTGACGGTTTGAATTATATATTCAGGCAGGTGGAACCTTCTCGCAAGGGAATCCCAAGCAACAAAAAGCCATACGAAATATGAGTATTTATTTTACCATCAATTGGATAGCAAACTACTAGAACTTTTTCCATTCGTTTTAATCACGAAGAATATACCAAAGTAACTGTTCAAGCATCATCAAAAGAATAAAATTAAATATAATGATCCTACAAAAACAAGTCTTACTTCTGAATTGAATACATAATTATTTATAAGTGAATTATAATCTTGAAAGAATGTTAGTTAATCATTGTTTATGATTGGTGATAGATTTTTCAAGTACTGAATATGTTTCAGAATTTGCCACAAATTAAATTCAAAGTATGTTTCAGAAATTGCAAAAAAATAAATTTCAAATACAAGTATAAGGATTATATTATTATTCTTGCTATTTATTGTTTCTCATCTCCTATTCTACTGTACTGCATCGTTTTTATCTGTCAAAATAAAATACTCACCAATAAATTGTCCATAGGCGGCATAAGTTCTAAACAAGGCGGGATTGTTTGGCAGATGACCGAACTTCTGCAACTTTCTAATTGCCTTGAGACAGGCCACAGTCACTGTCAGCTTATAGCAAGGCAGCAGCTTCTCTATGTTCAGATTCCTCGTTATCTCTTCCAGCACTAGTTTGGTGTCGGCAGAAAGGTTTTCAGCTGTTATCTCGGATCTGAACAGAAAGGAAGACACAGATCCTGAAGCAAATGCACACATTTTCTACTTGCACTCGAAAGCTGAAATGACTGTAGTAGTTTTGATCTGGTCAACTGATAGAGTAGATGGACTTGAATCTAAGATGGAAAAAACAACTGTCGTATTAGTGATGTGAACAGTAGATGCTTAAATAAACTAGAAGCTTAAATTTCATTATAACTTGAATTTAATTCAATTAAATTAAGTAATTCACGTTATTCTTCAAGACACTTCAAGACACCCTTAAGGCTGTGCAAAGGCTGAAATAAACTTTCTACTGGTGATATTTTCAAAGTTTTTCGATTTGTATATCATCAAGCTATCAAATTAGAAAAGTTTTATCAGGAAAACATTTTTTCCGACCATTACTTTATGAACTGTTCAAATTCAATTTTCAGAGTATAATAGAAAATCCACATTGAGCGGACAATTTTTTTGTAATTAAAATAATATTTTGATAAAGAAGGCTTCTCAATATCAAAGGCTAGTTTCTAATTTGAATATCCATATTGTCTTCAGTTTTGAAACGCAATTTATCTGAAAATGGAAAGGCTGTAGAATAATGCGAGTAATCTAATACAAATTATATTTTGGAACTTGACCAAAAATCATTATTTAGTACGCAGTATCAAAACATTATCAACATTATTATTACTATTAAGTGCAATCGAATAATAAAAAATCTATATGATTATCATCGTACAATAAGACACGCTGCAGAATTTACTGTAGCAAGTTTTCTCAACTTTAGAAACAATTAAGAACGCTACAATTATTATAAAAAGTTCAAGATAATTATTTTTTATGTTATTTGACTTACCCCTGCTGGACCACTGATATGACAGGTGTGACTGTAGCACCCAGGGCCTCAATTAGAGCAGCTCTGTAGTAATTATCGGAGAACCGGTTTTTGCTGTTGTCATTGTATTTGAACAAATCTAGCAGAAACCGTATCACGTCTGGAGGGCATATTCCGTGAGCATTACGTAGTCCAGCCATTGCAACTGGGATTGTCTGAAAAATAAATAATTGTTAAGATATCATGAATGCATTTGAAAAACGTATTAAAATTTGGATAAAAGTATTAAAATAGAAAATTAAGATAAGAACTCAGCTACAACTGTATTAATTGCTTAAAAACTGGAAACCTCTGAAGATACAAAAACGGTTCATTTTATAACAGTCACTGAAAAACGATAGAATATTAATTTTGAAATAAAGACCAAGATCAGAAACAAGTCTGAATATAAAATGACAAGTTATCATCTATTAATTCAACAGTAAAATGCAGATAGGATCATTTATTTCTACGAAATTGTAGACAGAATTAAACTTACAAGATTTCCACCGATAAATATGGTGGTTTAAATTGGTGATGATGGTTTTAATTGGAGATAATCAATTTAATAGTGGAGATTTTTAAATCAATGAAGAATAAATCAGTAACAAAAAGATTATAATAAATTTTCTAGGTATTGGAATCTTGACTCATCAAGTCAAACAACAAATTTTTATGCTGTCACGGTTGAAATTTGCCTAAATAATAATTTCCTAGCTTGAAGATGTTTCTGAATTGAACATTGAAAAAATTGTGTATTGAATAGATTCGTTTCTTGAAATTAATGCCTTGTAAATGACTAGAAAGTAATTGACAAAATGAGAAAACATCAATATTTAAACGTGGAATTCTCTACCTTTTGAAGAAAATAGTGCTGCAAATTTTGAAAATTGTTCTGTCTTATAATAGAAGGACACGAGAAAGAGCCGAAAAGTTTTCGGAATATTGCCAACATAGCTGGAGGCCCAGCCCAGTTCGTCATTGCATTGGCTACCTGCAACAGTAAAAAATTATCTTAATGTTACAAATAATGCTCCAGAATTGAAAATAATAAATAGAATATTTTGTCATTGGAATACCAACATGCAATCCCAATTCATAAACTTCTTTGAAACAATTAACCTCTTTTAACATACATCTCTAGAATAAGACTGCCGGTTGTCTTGTTCAATAGTCTCCTTTTTCTCTTCTAATCTTCTTTACTTTCATTGTCAAAGGCCAAGTCTTCTTTTATTTTCCTTCCTCATTCAGTTTCGTATTTTCAGCCAGACATGTCAATCCGAGAAATGAGTAATGAATTTTATGAAAAATGATCAAATTGCAAAAGTTTTCATTCAACATTTATTTCAGATTCGACCTTGTGTGTTGATTTAATATTAATGTGTTAGGGTTTCACTTTGTGTTAGGCTGGCCACTAACGGTAGATCATGCATGTCATGAATGTTTATCATGCACATACACATGTTCATCATTAGCGAGAGGCGTCTAATATAAAATAAAGAACCAATAAGAATAGATAAACCACTGGAAAATTACAAATTATAATGATTGATGATAATTTAGCCTCAAACAGAGCAGCGAAGGAAAAATAAACATGAAAAAATCGGATAAACAGAAACCTAATCTCAAAAAAATTTGCTCGGGGTTTTGCTGAGTTGTCACAACAATGTATGACATATTGTTAGTGGCCAGCCCCACGGTGACGATTCCCATATTATGTTAACGAGTTTCTGAGAAGACATTACAAACAAACTAAGAAACATACAAGCTAACAAACTAACCTAACCTAACAAAGTAACAAACAAACAAAAAACAAAGAAGTAGACAAACCTTGGTGAGACAGTGTGCAGCGCGACAGCGCACCTGTACATAGATGTGTTCGTTCTCGATGGTGTCGGTGAGGGCAAGGCGGGAGGCGGGCGTCGAGTAGCGTTGCAATGCCAAGATGGCGTCCATCTGCGCTGTGACGTCACGCTCGTGACGCAGCTGGTACTGCCACTGGTAGTCGGGCTGCTCGATCACCGTCGAACGCAGCAGCGTCATGTCCGGGTCCAGCCGGATCCACAGCACTGGCGAGTCCGCACTTAAAACAATACACAAATCATGCTTATCGTATACAAAAGCAATACATAAATCTTGTTCGTTGCCAACAAGAACAAAACTAAATCTTTTTAATTTTCTTCAAAAACAATTCATGAATAATGATTATTATCTACAAAAAAACAATACATAAACCATGTTCATTGACTACGAAAACAATAAAATAATTTTAATTACCTTAAAAATAAATTACATTCAGTAAAAAACACAATTCAAAAATCACGTTCATTGTTTTGTAGTCGAATATAGATATGAGGTTTTTAGTTAAGCATATAGATCCCTGTTCATTGGGAATTAATATTGATTCATATTATAATTTTCCAAGAAAAATTAAATAGTGAGAACAGTCGTTGAGTCAAGTCAGAGGGAGAATGAAGTACAGAGAAAGGATCATTTCATGAATTCTTGAATATACTTATTATTATTATTATTAAACGAAAATCAGAATTAAATGTTGTAAATCACCCCGAAGACTGCAAATATTGACAACAGGGTAAAGAGCTAGATGGAAATTCGATGAGCGCTACTATACAAAAATTATTTGTCAGCCCGGGAATCAAACCCAGTACCTCCCAATTGCCGGTCAGGAATGCTTACCCTTACACCAAACTGACAATCTCTGGACAGCAGCGCTCATTTTATACGAAGCCATAGCCGGCAATTGGGAGGACTGGGTTCGATTCCCGGGCTGACAAACAATTTTTGTATAGTAGCGCTCATCGAATTTCCATCTAGCTGTTTACCCTGTTGTCAATATTTGCAGTAACAGAAGTCTTCGGGTGAATTACAGCATTTAATTCGGATTTTCGTTTAATAATAATAATTAATTCATCAGCATTTGAATATTTGCAATATCTCAGTAATTTCCATCTGTAGTTTTGAATATACAATGCACGTGAAGGAAGTGTTAGTTATTCATTTCCTGGATGTGACAGACACTTCTCACGAAGAACAGATAACTCAGACACGCGAATAATTTTGAGGATAATTGGTTGGCTGCCCTGTTGAATACTGCTGCAAAATAGATTGAAAGAGAAACAGAGAGTATGCATAAAACTCTATTACTCTCAGGTCTCTGAATTCGAAGCATATTCTTCTCGTGATTGAACCATCTGTACTGTTTTATATTCTCTCTATAGAAAGAACACCTCTGAAATTTGAAAATGATTCTTGTGACTTAATTTTCTATAGCTTATTGAAATGAAAATCAGTAGCATCACTTCATAGAATTGGAAACAAATAGCATAAAACTATTTCAATTTGAAAATGATTCTTGTGACTCAAAGTTCATTTGATTTTCCATATATTTATGATTTGATATGAAAGCAGAAGAAATAGAAATTACTCCAAAGAGGGGTAAAATATGAAACTCCATAGCATGAAACTATAGAGAAAAGATAGCATTATGCTATCAATGCTACATTTTCTTTGTGATGAAAGTCTCTCTATAGCTTATAAAGATTTAAAAAACAGAGGGAATACAACTGACTCCATAGCAGTCAAGTCCATGTCGACCTCCTCGCCAGTGCAGAGCGGAATCTTCTTCTTCTTGTTGCGGCGGGACTTGGAATGGCAGGTGATGTCCGCCTTGGCGACAGTGCCCTCCACCTGCAGCGTGTGCCGGAAAGTGCCGTCCAACTCCTGAATGGTCACCAGCAGTGGCCCAACGTACTTCCGGATTCCCTTCTGCTGAGTCGCGTCCTGTCTGATTTCTAGTTCAACCGTATTTCTATAACAAAATGTTACTTCTAAAAGTAAATTGGTATAATTTTTTGGTAGTGGGAAGTTCCTTTCGAGAAGGTACCACCTAGCCTGAATATACAGAGTGTTTCAGAAGTAGTATCCAACATTTTAGGTTATTGTTTCTGGATGATAGGAGACTACAAATGTCGTATTTGAAGTATCCAAAACTCAAAATGTTTAAATGGTGAAAAGTGGTCATGCATGCAGTACGAAAAGAATTAATTTCTCTTTTATTCTTTGGCCAATCTTAATAAAAAAGGTATCCTTGAAATCTTGATGAAATTTCTCAACTTTTTTTCTGTTGTAAATTTTTGTAAAGTGAACGGGTTTCGTGAAATTTGCAATGAAAAATTTAATATGGCCGTCAATTTTTTCATTTTATTTTTTAAAAGTGAGTCTTTATAGCATAAATATTCATGCTAAATTTCAGATCAATACAACATTTCGTTCTTGAGATAAAAATTCCTAAGTGAAAAAACAAAATGGCAGCTATAAAGGATAACCGCTGAGTTTTGGACACTTCAAATACGACATTTCTAATCTCCTATCATCCAGGAACAATACCCTAGAATGTTCGACACTACTTCTGAAACACTCTGTATAGTTTGGGTCTCCCGACTGTTAGTTGATGTGAGAATCAGAATGAGTGGTGTCTTGTCTTAGTACAAAGAAAGTCTACAAGATGAATCCAGGTGGAAGGAGATTGAGAGGAGACCAAGAATGCGATGGATCGATGACGTAGAGGCTGACTTGAGGCAGTTGAGCATCAGAGGATGGAGAAGGAAGGCAAAGGATCGAGATGAATGGAGAGGCTTGTAAGAAGAAGTAAGGAGTCTTGTCTTATTTTCTAATTCAATGGTATTTAAAAAAATCAATCGTCAGTTGATAGGGTATATCCGGAAGAGAACATTCTCTTCAATGATATTGTCTCACTTCTAGTGCGAGTAGTCCTTGAAAACGATTACAACAAATCATCTTCATTTCTGACAATGTAGTCATATTTATTCATAATATAAACATTATAAATATACTAAATTCACATTATAGTATTTGAAAATCGGACAGTTTTGGGCATGAGTCTGTTGTGTTTTCCTCATGTCAAGTATTTGTACACAATGTGGTAAATAAATAAATAATGTTAACAAGAAGATGTAGTCAGATATCAAGAATTTATTTTGAGAAATAAAAAATGTTTCAGCACCTATGGTGTATGATATTGAAATGACACTGAAGATGACGCCATAGGTGTTCAAGCATGGTTGTGTTTTTCTGAAAATAAATTCGTGATATATGACTACATTAGATAATATCTACATTAATAATCGTATTTTGATTTAATAATAATTTTCATTTGACACGGTAAATCAGAATAAGAAAATTTCGTAGAATAGTGTCTTGTTTTAATTCAAAATCAATTGTATTTCTGAAACGAATATCACCAGTTGAAAAGTGGATCAAAATGAAAACATTGTGTAGTGATATTTCTTGTATTATTTCTAGTTCAAGTGTCTTTAGAAAAAATACAACAAATAACCTTCGATCCAAGGGATAATTGAATAATTAACCTACTATTGAATCTAATAGACTATTGTCTTATTTCTATGTGTTTCAAAAAAGAAAAATAAAGATCTTCAACTGATAGGGTAAACCAGAATGAGAACTATAAAAATGTAATAATAATTGAGTTATGCTATACAGGAAAAAACTATATTATGGAATAAATAGATTTTCAGGGTATACAATTGTTTGATTGTGAACCAAAAATATAAATTTACAGGGTAGATAAACAATATTTGCTTCAGTAGGAATCACTTTACACTGACAGCGCCGGTTGCACAAAAAACAATTAAATTTAAATCGTGATTAAACTCACGAGAACCAATCAACAAAAGGCTTTTAAGAAAAGAAGCCTTCTCTGATTGAGAACCAATCACAAAAGGCTTTTTTTGAAAAGAAGCCTCCTCTGATTGGTTCTCGTGACATTAGGCTAATCACGATTAAAATTTAACCAGCTTTTGTGCAACTGGGCCTCAGTATTGAAAGAATGAGAAGTAATGATACTATTTATGAGGAATACTAACAGATTAAATTGAATCTCATTACAGTTAGCCTAGTTACCTTTTCCTATTGAAAACGAACCCCAAGTTGAACTTGGCGTGACCCCCGGTGCGAACCCACTGGTCGACGAAGACAGCCATATCCTTGCCGGTGACTGTGAAAATGGCCCTGGCGAACACATTGGTGCTGATAAGCATGTGAGACCACAGACCAGTCGACACTTTCTGAGTGGCCGCGTTTGACGCCAGGCTCAACTGTTTGTTGAGCACCTGAAACAATATCAATCACACATTAGGGAAACACAGAACAAGTAAGTACGCAGTACTGCAAGTTACGGTATTATGTGTTGGATGATTGTTAGGTGTTTAATAGTTCAACAAATATGTTGTTTGTTTAATAGATCTTTGTATATGAATAATTATAGTCGTAATGAAATCAATAATAATTATGCTTGGACAAAAATAATGAGTTGATCAATCCACAAAAAATGAATGATAATGACGTAATAATTATTTTTTATAATAATAATAACAATAATTATTATTATTGTTCAAGACAAGTTATCAGAATTACTGAATTTCAAACTTGAAAATTATTACAAAAAATTCCTACGCATAGAATTCAATAATATAATAGTTTGATAGAGAAAAATTGAATTTTTATGTTATTAGTATTAGATAATATGCTAATCTCGTGAAAATTTTTCATTTAACAGTTTAGTAGTTTCTCATAGTTTCTAACTATCAATAAAATCTGTGATTTTTGACAATTCCTTAGTATGTTTATTTAATATGAATAATTACCACAATATCAACTTCTCAACTACACAAAAAATGTTTTCATCATCGAGTTGGGAATGAGATTCAGCAATTGCTTTACTTTATCCATTTAAATTTCATTTACAAAGATTACATTACACGAATTTTGAAGCGGTTCAAGTGTTACTCTCCAATATTTGAATGGGAAAGTTAAAAATAGAAACTGAAACTACATAAATTGATATTCTTTTTATCTATTTTTTCTCGTATCTATGAAACTAATATTGTTTCATCATTATACTGGGTGAATATTATTTTTGGATTTGCATTATCGAACTACCAATTTCATTTTGAAAATATAGATTTAATAAGTGGGACAAGTAATAGAAACCTAAACATTCCTCAAAAATTTCTGTTAGAATCAATCCAATATCACAATCTAAAGTGCGAACAGAACGAGTTAATCGCGGTGAAGATCGATACCACTAAATAGCTGGGCAATGATGGTAACATTTGAAGTCATTGATATAGATATAGAAGAACGATATCTAGCTGAAATCTTCATCTCGACCTGACTGTTTTGTTCGTAGAATTAAGACTGTTCGACTGTTAACTTTAGAGTTAAGAGTGTCTCTCAAGCTTAGCCACAGTACTTTTGAACATGCGTTTACATGTTTCGCAAATGGAAGCCATCAAAATAATTTTATTCATCTATCAATCACTATTGCAAATGCACCGGAACTGTCTTACCTGCAGTATCAACTCATGGCCAATACGGTGCTCCAACATTCTGATGACAAGATGAGCCTTCTTCCTCATTACTTCCAGGTAGAGTGGTGACATGGTGTGTATATTGCGAACGGGGAAATAGAATCCGGGGTCCTGCGACTTGGGAGTGGGCATAGGGGCGGGGGCAACAGTTGGCACAGGGGCGGGGGGCTGACTCGGATCCAACACTATGCCTCCGTACTTTTCCTCGTACTTGATTACCTCTTCAAGTTCCTAAAACGTACACATAACAATTTGGTTAATTCATTATAAATAATGTTATTGGAAAATTAATATTTATGGCGATTGTAACTCACTATTTGTAATGTCAATCTTTATTGTAATGTATGTATCGTGTTTCAGTAAGGCCAGGTTGCACGGAAGCCTCTTGAATTTTAACTATGATTAAATGCCTCGAGAACCAATCAGAGTCGGTTGAAAAAAATCAACAGGCTTTTGTGTAACCGGGCCTAAGACTTTTGAAGAATTAATGACAGCCAGTGTATCATTAATAATAGGCCAACTTTAATGCGGTTTGCGCAAAACAAAGGTTTGCGTTCCAATTTGTGTAAGTTTCATTCGCTTGAAACAATATTACTTACTAAAAATTTATTGATAACATAGTTATAGTTATGGAAATGAAAAAAACAGGTTTAGCCCTGAACATCTTCATTTTCGGAATTTATTTGATGAAATGATCATCAATAAAGCGGTCACTAGACCAATAATATTGTACGATATTAGTACCCTTATTGTACAATGCAATATATTATATTGTAAAATATAACACCTATTTATAACCTCAGGCCGTAGTGTCTATGACGTTTTTATTCTAGTTGTGTGGCTGATGTGATAAGTAAGTACTGATATTGTAAAATTATATTATTAATTATATAAAATTATATGTTTAGGAATCACTTGAGATTACGTTAAAAAATTCACGTCAACGATTTTCATTTCCAAAAGAGGAAAACTAGAGGAAACTAAAAAAAGATTAATAATTGTTTATAATTCAATTGGGTTGAAATTTTGCTTACCATATAAATCCACTCTCGGTAAGCATTGTTGCCAAAATGCTTTTTAGAGAAGAGACCACACAAATAAGTTGCAATTCCTTTGGGCAGCCACAGATCAGACCAGTTCTGCATTGAGATGAAGCAGCCGAAGAATTGTTCAGCAATTGCCAGTGCCATCGCTTTCCTTGTTATGTACGTCTGATCAATTATTGAATTCGAGTGGAGCAAATTGGTGCTGTAAAATAAGTCAAATCAAATTCAAATTTATTTCGTCAAATTGAAAACAATACAATGTACACTATGAATCATAAAAATAATAGTCCAAGGTAGATTGTAGCTGATAAACAATAACTAGATAGGAATAAACACCCATATAGGAATTGAATAAGTGTTTTGAATAGTTATTATAATTTTTTTATTGACTGACAAAGACGTAGATTAGAAGCCGAGAAAAGGCTGAAATACCAGTATGCACCAATTACACACATATTAAAATAATGTCTATTGATTTACAGATATTCCTTACATTGACGTTATATAGAAAAGTTATTTGCAGAATTTTTATTTATTAAAAATGATTTGTAACCTTGGGGAAGTGGTCATAACTTGTTGAACTCTGACAGACTTGTTTCACTTATGAGTTTTTCAAAGTTTGGTCGACTTTCGTCGCATGAAATGTTTTGACTATTGAGTGATGAACACTTTAAGGAGTGAAAGATTTTTACTCCTTTATAGCACACGAAGAGTTAGAGCTTGTAAGTCCTCTACACCACACACATTTAAACATATCCAACTTCTATCATGTTATATTTTTCTCTCCTAATCATTTTGATTATTATCATTAATGATAAATGACATTTTTAAAATTACCTACCTTTAAATGATTTAAATTACAACATAGCAATCAGATTCACTGTTAGTTATTGAAGAATAACTTTCATGGCAAGCCTATTATTCAGTTTAGATAAGCACCGTGCTCTCATTGAAAGCTTGACTGCTTGAGGTCATCTCCACCAACTGACAGTTATGAGTTCAACTTTACTTCCCGGCGGTTCGGAGTCCACCAAAAGTATACTCATTTATCTACGACTTCTTTATTTCCTGCAGTCACTGAAAAATCTACTCTACGTCTCATTTGGGCATCATTATCAGAAACTTCATCAATGCTCAACTTCGATTTGAAATATTCAAGACTCATGAATTTATGAAAACATTCCAATAGTAAATACATTTTCAAATACTTTACTACCCACCTTAGAATACTCATGGTTGCATAGGCTGACATTTCAACATCAGTTTCGTCGACAAACACTTGCTTGTAGCACGAATATGGATATCTGTTGGCTAGAAGTTCTTCATAGAATTCGAAAGCCTCGTGCATGTATTTGGCTGATACTTTCAGGTTGGCCATCATACCAGGCAGGCAGAAGTGCGTCACTTCGTGCATGTACGGATCCACAAATATCTCGAAAGGCCTGTAACATTCAACATTTCCATTTTGAAATAAATGTCAAGCTTAAAACGCACTGTCACTCGATGCTTTAAAATATTTACAAAAAATACAAATAAAGAGAATGCACTGGAGTTACACAGATTCAGATATTCTTTAATTTCACATTCAAGATGATTTGATAGATAAAATGATTTTTCAACTAAACAGAACACTTCAATAATTCTAATATAAAACTACTGGTAAAACTAGTAAAGTAGTTGCAGTTGATTGGAAGAAAAAAAGTTTCCTAATTCAAATATGTAATTCATTCTAACAAAATAGAAACTATAAAATAATAAACATTCTTGTCAACGAATTCTACATTTTAAGAAAATGAAAAGTATCTCACTTTTTGTGTAGTTGAGAAGTTGATATTGTGGTAATTATTCATATTAAATTATCATATTAAGAAATCGTCAAAAAACCACAGATTTATTGATACTTAGAAAGACCGGAGATTGACAATGGTATAATAACCGAAACCGGTCTTTCAAAGTATCAATAAATCTGTGGTTTATTGACAATTTCTTAGTCTTTTTCATTTAATAAAAGTATCTCAAACTTAGTTTGCAACACGGGGCTCTATGGCCCAAGTTATTCTTTAATGAGGATGTCTGTTTTCACACTTAACGATTTCTCGCCGACACGACACGATGGATCTCTTATTGGCTGGTTCGAAAATCAGCCAATCGGAGACATTCTGTCCTGTCGGGTCGGTAAGAAATCGGTAAGTGTGAAAGCGGCCAATAGAAGCGCCTAATTCGTTGCCGCATTTCTGCTGATTCTGTCAAATTGACCTACGCTCTCTTTTTTGCTCCTTTTCTCACAGACTATATAGCTCTGATGAAATATGGCAGAACTAAGAACAAGTTGAAAAGTTTTCGATTTGCAATATATAAGCGCACCTCAGTATGAGTCAAGGTCAAAGTATAACTTTATTGGTTACGAAATCTCCACTGCGTCAATTTACATAGTTAGTGTACTCCATGAAGAGCAATGCTGCAAACTGAGGTTTGCAAAGACTTGGACTTTATTGAGTTGGTCAGTTATTGAGCTGAGCGACTACTGATATAGAGAAAAGATAACATAAGACGATATCCCATGGTATAGGTAGTTTATGTTCCAAATTTCAAGCCGATTACTGTCGACTACTGTCTATTATTACTATTTTGGCAGGGTGAGAGTGTAAGAACAGCAAAGTATGAGAGACTACCAGCGTCACATAGTTTCACGAAAAACAACTACTAGGACTATCCGCCTTGAGCTAACAGTGGAATTTGGAACATAAACGCCCCATAACATTGGATTTATTTTTTTGGTATAACTTTATTGGTTACCACATCGCCACTGCACAAAGTTACCCAGTTTCTCCATAAAAGCATTGCTGTAATCTAAGGTTTGCAAAGACTTTATTTAGTCAGTTATTGAGTTGAGTGACTACTGACCCAACAGCGAGCGCAATGTTGGGCGCACAGGCCGGTGTGGTGAGGACGTAGTGGAAGGTCTTGCGACGCATGTCGGGCGTGTAGACGACCTCGACCAGGTCGCCGCACGATACGGCCACCATACTTTCGTCGACGGTGAACTCCAGGCGCCACGTGCATGGCTCGGCAAAGCTGTCCACGCAGGGGAACCACAGGCGCGACGAGTTCTCGTAGCAGTATGTGAACATGTGCGCGCCTCGCTACAACAAACACAAATACAAACTCATTTACCTCTTATGATAAAAGGTTAAACCTTACAATTACGATGGTCATTATGTCAATCTATGATCACATATCATAAGACATAGACAAGCGTTCGGGAGGGGGGGCGATGTTCAGAGATGAACAGCGTTTTATCCCCACCAAACGCTTTGTGATCGGCGCGGCCAGATCGTCAATTCTTTTCGAGTTATAGATGCAGAAACCTGGTCGCCCTCCGCCAAGTGCGAATTGCTTAACGTTATTCGTATGGAGTTTAGGACACCCTCATTATTATATAGATGATAGTTATTGACAACTATTCAAAAAGACAGATCTAGTAATTTTTCATATCATTCTACTTTTATTCTGGATAGTTGTTATTGTTTCAAAAAAAAAAAAAAAATTTTTTTTCTAGAGTAGGGTACTAAATTATTTCTTGGAATTTTGATTTGTTTTTTCAATTTACTTTTATGGATTTAATCTATGCACACGATCTATTTTTTATTTTCCCGACCGAATGAATAGAATTAATTGGAAAGCACCACTTTAAGGTGAATTCCAGCAGTTCGGTATCAATTTCAGTGAGAATATTCTTCTCATGAGTTCTAATGATTGTTATCGATTGATTTTTTTCAGTTTACCGAGAGATAGTTTATGTGACTATTCCAACTCAGCTGTTGCCGAACTCATTCGAAAATGAAGATGATAACTGATATGTTGGGATCCACCTTTATATAGTATTATTGTGAGGGTCCCAGTTCGTCAAGATCTAAGTTCATCAATTACCTATTTGACCATTTCTTGAGGGACTGAAACAAATAGGAAGTTGAGCCGTTCAGTTCGTCAAGTCTCATGGCATAAAGTTCTTTTCTGTGGCTGATACATCACATGGCACACTAAATAGGAGAAGATAGTTGGAGGTTAGAGGGAAGGTTAGAGGTTCATTGTTATCATTTTAGTATTACCTCGGCGAGCGTGCCCTCGCACTCGGGAATGACAAAGTGGACTCCGCCCTGGGGCTGCTCGAGGGAGAACTCGACACCGACCCGCAGTGCCTTGCCCTCAGCCACCAGGCCGGCGGCCACCGCCTCGGGTGGCACAGTCACCACTAACTCCCCCGCATTCTGGTCCGGGTCTATCTGCAGTGCCGCCGCCAAGTGCGCCGGCCCAAACAGGTCTAACGATTTCCTAACAATCGACACGACAAAATCATCATTATATTCAATTCAATTTAAAGCCACTGATAACAACTATATAGTGTACCAAAAAGAATGGTCGGATTTGAATGCTTATAGCTTCAATGTTTTTCAACATAATCTTATTGGAGTGAAAATTGGACTCCATACTTTGAAAAGTGAAAACATAACCTGATTTTTTAAAACCTTTATTCACAAAAATTAGGGGGAGAGACAATTTTGGACAATACCTGCTGTTTACCCCTGATCATATTATTGTATGTACTATGATTTGTGACTGTTAATAAATTAATTAACCCTAATTTTGAATTTCTTAGTGTGTAAAATTGTCTAATGTGAGAAAACGTTACAATTAACAGAAAGAAGTAAAACTGTAAGAATCTGCCTTAAGGTGAACGCACATAGCAACAGACTAAATTTTGTTTATTGTTATGCCTCCACCAAATATTGTAATCGATAGAGTGCTGTTTTATAGAAAAATAGAAGTTTCCTAACAAGACTCACCAAAAATGTCGGTAATTGTTTCATGGAGTATGCATTTTAAAAATATGTAGCAACTAGCATTGTTATACGCATTTAAAAATATGTAGCAACTAACAATGTTATACGCATTTAAAACCACTAAGTTTTTATATGGTAATAGTTTCATGGAGAATGCATCCATCACTGAAAAAAGGGATGAAGTAGACGTAAATATGTAATATGATTAAAAAAACAACACAAGCATTAAACAAATATCAAAGAATTGCAAATCTTACTCTTTTGTGTCACCTTGACAGATGTCGAGGAAAGGGTCGAAATACTGGAACGGTGCCTCATACACATCGTTGAGGCACACTCTGTAGATTCTACATTGTTTGGCGTTTAGCTTGATGTACCTCAAGTGGTCTTTCAAAGGTACTAGAGTCAATTCAACGAATCCCTGAAAATCATCAGTCGGTTAATAAGTCAATTCTTATTCGTAAGTGTTATTATAAGTAATTTTTACTGACGAAAATTCTATTCAATTTAACAACAATTTGATAGTTGAAATTTAATTAATTTTTCACTTTAATAAATCACAGTATGTGGTGAAAATAACTGATTTAGTGGTCTTGACAATCAAAGTCATAATATCTTTCTTGTGAAAATTAGAATAATAAATAAATAAATCTTAGCACTTGGAAGACATCAACTGAGTTGTGGTCGATGTTGTAGAAACGTTCCATGATGAAATAAAAACACATAGATGTTGTCAGTTTCTACACTTTAATTTGGTACACGACCATGGTTTCGATTCTACCAAATTAAAGTGTAGAAACTGACAACATCTATGTGTTTTTATTTCATAATAATTTATAATTTTAAACAACTCATTTCACAATAATAGCCTAGTATTTGTTTAGGATAAGTAAGGGTCAATAGATAAGAACTTTTAGAAGTAAGAAGTTAGTAAGTAAAAATTCCTAAATAGTATTGACATCTATTTAAGTCTCGTTTGGAAGAATGTATGGTATAAATGCAAATTTATAACTAAATAATGAAAATGTTGATAGAATTATAACAACAAAACAATTCCATGAATTGTCTCTTAACAAAATAGATCATTCTTTGTTGACATAAAAGATTGTAGCATAACTTCTCATCAATTATAAGAGAAATAATATTGCAATATTCTTATAGTATTTGGATTATTTAAAAAATACATGCTAAGCACACTAGATTAAAGAATAAATTAAAAATTCAAGTTATAGGTTATGGTAAACAAATTGAACATTGGAAATACTTATAATTTGAAAGGTCTTGAGTTATCTGCTGTCCTCTCCTTCTTCATGATAGTTTTTAATAATGACAATTCGAATTAATTACATTTACATTTAATGACATTACATTTTCTGTAGATAGCTTCTTAAAAAGTGTTAAAAATGAAAAAATGTAAGTTAATGCCAAGAAGCCGTCAAACTGTTTGCTTTTGCTTTGACTCAATCAAACTTAACCTAACTACTTCTGATTCTGATTCTGATTCTGCATTGATAGTGTTTCATATCGACAATTAAAAGTATCGATATTTTTGCACCGATATGCGATATTTTTAATCGAATCTCTAACCTTTGCAGTATGAAATCAATAATAATATTATAAATTCCCCTGAAATTTTAACCTGACAGCAACTGAACCACATTTATATTAGGTTTCACCTATTTCAACAATTATTATTCCAACAGAATTATTCATAATATCCACTCAAAATAAATTTTTCAGTTAACTACAAATCGTCTACTCCCAATTTTAGCAATTTCGATTTATCCATTTTGTTGCTTCTATATTTGAATCAAGTGTGGTCGATCGTACATTCATTTTTCACTGCTCAGATTTAGTTTCTAAAACTTTATAAGTTTTATTTGTTCATGTTTCACAATTTTTCAATAAAAATTAGGAAATTCTAATAAAATAATAGAGTATGGTCAATTTGTCGTGTTTGTAGTTTTATTATTATTCACTTTTCAGCGCCTTGAACCAGGACCTCTAGTATTTAGGAGGTCCTGCTTGAACATAATCAAATTTGACTGTACGGAAAAGAAACCTCCCTTTTTGCTCCACTAGGTTTTTATCCTGTTTCAATTTAATTTAATTTATCTAAATTCAAGGACTACCTATTTATCAAAAAATATTGAATTCTGTACTCCTTAATTCAACGATTTATCTTTAAATATTTTTTTATGTCGTGCCGTAACTTATTTCTAAAAAGTGTATAAAAGATTTGACTTTTCTTTACAATATAATTCCTGAATAGTAAGCCTATCCACTGTGGGGAGGTATGAACAGACCGATCCGTTTACTGAAGTTTTAATTGAGCAGTTGATTGCTATTACTGAATTCTTTATAAATTTTTCTAGTAACGTAAAGTGCTTTTTCAAATAAACATGGATCTGATAGGAGTCAACAACGATGTTATCATTTCTTCTATTGAAAAGGAACAGGAACTGTTTCAAGTGTTGCTGGAGACTATTGAAGAATCATTAACAGGAGATAATGAACCGGACCAAGACCTACTCAATTTAGAAACAACATTGATAGAATATCTTGAGAAGGTATTGTATATGACAAACTCCGCTTTGGATTTATTGATGAATTTGATGAAGGCTTTTCACTTTGATTTGGTTGAAGACATCGTGGAACATGCAAAGCAGTCGTCTCCCGGTGAAAAGTAGGCTAGTTGTAGAAGATGAAAATTAAAAATCATGAAGAAATAACTTATAGTAAATAATGTTCAATATATTTCAAATTTATTAAAAAACTGATCTCTTTAAATAGAATGAAAGATCTTTCCATGTAATGATAATGTTATAATATTAATAAACACATTCTACTGAAAAAATTTTCAATAAATTTTTTTTGTAATACGTTAATTTATCTTTCTTGGCCAGAAGATGAAAATTCACCGTTTATAATATTCTTTTTAAATGAATACAAATTACTAAAAATATCATTATGATGCAACATTTACGACTTGAAAAACTTTATCAAGTTAATAGCTCAATTTATTGAGATGAGAATTTTGAAAAGTATATTAGGCCCCAACTATATGAGCGTCTTCACAATGCATGGTTTTACATTCAATAGTTTTCGTCATAGGAGACCATGCATTCTTTAAACTAGCTGAAAAATTCACCGCGTCTCTGATGATCGTATAGTTATAAGGCCTTATTTTTGTTTGAACAATACAGTTATCACCAAGATATGCTATCATTTAAACTTTTAATTAATATTTAGGCTAATATCTAATTAATGGTATTTTTGGAATCCATAGAGTGGATATTATGTTTCCAGTGTTGAGCATGGGGAATTCGGCCATGATAAACTTGCATTATGAAATGCATTAATTGTTTTTTAATATCTCATCTCCTCGCACCTAAGCATAAATGAAAATTATTGTGTACTGATTTTTCTCTATAGGGATACCGAAATTATTGAAATTGAATAGGAGGTATCAAGTACCCTTTTTTACATTCTGTTGAATCACAACTAGTTTCAAATTATTAGAGTCATTTCAAAGTCTGAATGAAAGTAAAGTATTTCACACTATATACTTGAAAATAGCTCTAGAATGAGTTGAAACTAGTTGAGGTTGATTTTAGGGAAAATATGCATGCTTAGAATTAAGCCGTATAGAATATTTGATTCCAAGATGGAGTAGCAGGATCTCGGATAGGTATAAAATAAGCACCGTAGGCAATATTCTATAATAGCATTTTTATTTGCTTCAATAAAACAATGGTTTAACCAAATTTATCTCTATAAATCTACCAACTACTTCATAGAAACTTTGTCTTATTGAATACCTCAACGAAAAATCAACAAACATACTTGCTATCATACCGGATTTAAATTCATTGTTCCCGTTTCAAAATAACATAATGCAACAATTTGTTACGTTTTAAAATTTTTTGAACTCCTAATAACGTCGTTAAAATACCTATTTAGTTTACAATCTACTCAGCGAGTAAAAAAGAATTTTATTCAATTATTATTTACATCAAGAATTACCCTTCTGATAGATTTTTTCCTATCAATGTAACTTTTTATACTCTCTAGATAAGTATTTACATGAAAGATCATAATATAATTTGAAGAATTCGCATACGATATACAGTAAATGCCTTGCTATAATCATTTGGAATAGGAATTGAATTGAACAGAATGAATGTAACGGTAATACACAGATCAGTTTTTAAATAGTATAAGGCTAGAATTTCAAAGTTGATTCTTGAATTACCGGTACAGATACGATTTTCAAATTGGGAACATGAATGCACTATCATGATGATTGAAATTTTGGAATGTGCTATTCTCATAATATCATTCTGTTCATCAATTTATTGCTGTTAGATTCGAGGATTCGTGAAGTTCAGGAAGTTCAAAGTGGGTTATTTAGAGTCAAGATATTTTATATTTTTTTCAAAGAAGAGACAACTGCTAAAGAAGTTGAGAAACTCTATTACTGTACATCATATACTGTAATTTTAATTTTTACACCAGTTAATAGTAGATGATCTCCAGACCTTCAAACCACAATGGAAACCTTCTGTATATAACGTTACATTCATTGCAAATTTTAAACTTGTAGAGTTCAATATCTCAAAAAATTACATACAATATCACTTTATTGTACTACTGTAGTTATTTCTAATCATTTGACAGTCAATTCTGGCTACTTATAATTTAATTGAACGCTTTAATGTGGTTATAATTATTATCAACTTTAACAGATTCCTAACGAGGCTTCATATTTCATAACTACAGTTACATGAATTGTTTTTGTTGGCTATCCTATGGATAAATAATTTTTTTTAATTATGAAGCACCAAGATTTTGAAAATTCATTCTTCTTATGTCTGTATTTAGTTGAGTAGCCTATATTAAGAATATGAGGACAATATTCATTTATAAAAATGACTCTCAAACTGCCTTTGAAACAAGAATGTCGCATTATATATGCTCTATTGCACAGAAAAACCAATTCAAATTAAAGTAAAATTATGCAAATGAATATCAACAGGATAGCTATGACACCTCTTTCATAACAGATTATTACTATGAGCATACTCTTTCTCTATTTTCATCAATGACAACAGTCGGTTAAATGCTAGTGGCCATCAAGTAAGTACGGCACGGTATGTATAAAACAAAATCCACTTGGAAATTCGACAAGTGAAAAATAACTATTTTGCCATTTTAAAGCATTATAAATCAACCGTTCTAAAAATCTTCAAATGATGACGAATAATTTGTGAATGTAAAATTAACAAAAAACTATTTGTTAAACTGTTAACACCGAGAAGTATGATAGATCAATAATATTTCTAATTAAACACTTTGAAGGAAGCACACATTCTCTCATAACCGAATTGATTCATCAATAATATTATATTTATTTTAAAATAGATAAAAACTTGTCAACCACTTTTTTATATAAATACGTGTACATTAAATGGAAGTAGTAAACAATTTCTTGTTTGTTTTATTAATTTTATATGGGGAAATTATTAATAAAAATACAATAAAATATTTTGATGTGATAAATGTAAATATATTTGACAGTACACTCAAGAAAAAATAGTTTGGTGGAAGACTGGACGAATAATATGTAGACTGCACTGTACAATGAGATGGGTATATTTTAGCCCAACTGAAAATTTGAGAAGTAGCTCCAACAATAACAAGTGAATACAATAATTGATAGTGAACAGATTATTATTTATTATAGTGTTATTAACAATATTAACTGAGGAAGAAACATAAAATATACGGGTGTATATTATGGTTATGGAGTTTGGTCCATTCTATTCATGCCAAAGTTCATAATAATTGTTTACTGACAATGGTCAATTCTGTTCGAAAACACAAACGAAATTACACAAGGACTATATTGCCTTCAATTGTTCAAGTATAGCCTATTTGAAAACAGAAAAAATCTAAAATGCTACTGATTCAATTAATATGAGACAACAGTACGGTACTCACTCTCCATAAGAATGATTAAAAATACAGGCAAGATTGATTAATAGATAATTTATGTTCGAATTCAATTAATAAAATACGAACCAACAGAACTCTTGAGAATGCAAATTTCAGTGTGATTTAAATGCAGTAAAAAGCTTTTGTAATATTACATTGGTTTTGTTTGGGCTTTAAAACTTCATCTAACAATAACTCTATAGATAACGTTTTCTATATATTAGTGATATTGCAATAATATCCACAAACTTTAGAATAATCTAGGAATGAGTCGATAAATTCAACATACTTTTTATACTTGTATAAAATTCTTCTAACATTAAATATCACAAATATTTAATAATTATCATGATTTGTCCACATTAAAAATATGGTTCACTTGATATATTATCTATTATTAGTTTATAAAACCAATATTATATAATATGGAGGTAAGGCAAATAAAATACACTTTCAATAAGTTATACAATAACATTTTTCGGCTTTCCTTGGCATCTCACGACATGATTAAAAACCCAACTATTTTAAAATAATTTTCCATGTAATCATCCCTCTACATTTATAACAATGATACAGTTCTTATTTGCCTTATCTGTTTTGGATCAATAACAATAATATATTATTTGTCACTGTCACTGAATAAGTTATAACTGTAGCTAATAAGTATCATCTATTAATTTATTTACATAATCGTTCTCTAGGAAAAATTGTTCATACAAAATTATTTCTATGTCACTTTGTTAGCTCTATTAATAAATTATCAATATTTTACTAAACATACTCCCTATTTGAACAACTGGTATTAAAATTTCTTTTAAAATTCAATTTTCAATTCTGTGCACTACGTTTTATTAGTATGGTAACATCTCTCAACATGGCATGATTATTGCATTTTCTAGGTAATATTGACAAGAATAAAAATAGATTTCTATCCTCATAGCTAATGTATTTATTTAGTTAATAAATAAATGAACTGCTTCTTGTATTCTCATGTCTCCAGAGTTCAGGTGAACTGGTAGACAGATTAAATTAATATATGATAAGTTAGACGTTGAACCACATCTATCCTTATACCTATAGAAATAGCATTATAGGCTATGACATATTGAATTTCATAATAGATATTTGGCAGTTTTGGACAATGATACATTATTGTGCGTTTCAAGCAGTTTTTCTTGATTGGTAGGATCCATAAGCGTTTTTTATCAATTTAATTAAATCTTATTCATAAAAATGAATAATGAACATTATTACAAAAGTAAAAATTGAAAAACTAAAATGTAATATTAATATTGGAAGAAATAGATAAGTATAAATTAATACCTACTTGCTTGGACGATTTGCACAACTCAACAAAATTTGTTTATTAGAACTAGGTAGGCAGCTTATTTATTGTAAATTGGTGATAATTCAACTGAAAATTTAGAAATCAAAGTTTTAATACCGTATATATTTTTATGAAATAAAGATAAACATTTTCATTGAGAAGGGTAGCTTACTTTGATTTCCAAATTTTTGTGAATGAATTAATAAGAAAATAAACATTCTACAGAAGAATATACTGCAATCAGTTAACATAGTCATAAATTGAAATAATCACTGTAACAGAAGCACTGATGTGAGCTATTCTCCACTACTTTATAATCTATATTGATTGATGAGAAGGTTGTTGCAGCCATAATGTTTGAAGATAAATAACACATTCGAACTTGTGTGCTTCAATTCCAAGTAGAGGTAAGCAAATACCTTGCCTATTAGAGGCAAGCAAATTACCTCACATCAGTTTATCCAATAATTAATATTAATATAATCCAAGCATGCTGTAAATACATTATCATTGGATATAAGATGGATCCTACTTCTTCATCTGCAAGCTTTCTCTCCAAGTATTATCATAGTTTTCTCTCGACATACGGTACCTAATTCCTTGCTTGATTCAATTTAACTATGCTACAGGCTCCTTTAACAACCTCCAGGATTCAACCTCCAATCAACCAGCGCGATAATCCTAGTGGATCAGCTTTGAACGTTGATGTCCGTGCAACCAGCCACACACATTTGAGATTTGATTGTCTGTCCAAGTCTCGTTCCATTACAACAACATTTGTATCACAGTATTCATTGCAACCAATAAATAATAATCACGATATATTTCAGTATATTGCGGATCATATTTCAGGGATACCCACGAAGAATGACCAGATTTTGAATAGATTTACTCATAATTGATTGAAATAAACTTGAAAATGAAAATGGATTAATTGATAAGGATAGAAGGCTTGAATCTCAACTACATACTTATACTCAGGATAGTAGGTTTCAAAAACTACTTTAAAAAATATTAAATTTTATAAAAATCTTCAGTTTTTCCAAACTTATATTCTTCAACAGTCTTACAAACTCCAAGTCAAAAGCTGAATAAATCATCAACTGTGTCTCCTGGCACTGGGGCAACAGCAGTAGATATTCTGATTTCATATTTTTTGATATAAAGAAAATAACATTGGTTCACCTACGTCGTAATATATTGCTGCGGCTTTCATTCGAATAGCTTGAGGTACTAGTAAAACTCAATGATTCAATTTTACACTATATAACTTCTTCTTAATTCAACTCACTTCTAACTCTGGACGCGTTTAAGGGCACTGGGCTCCATCTTCAGCAGGCAAAGAGTATCTTCTGATACTCTGGAGTTTTGACTCAACAAAAGTACAGTAGTATCATAGAGAAAAGATAGCATAAGAATTCAATCAATAGCTACAACGAATTAGCATAAAGATAGCATAATGCCTTATGCCACATTTTCTCTATGAGAGTATCTAGGTATCTATAAATCTAGACTGATAGATAGACAAATCTTAGGCCATGTTGAGAAATATCCGCTCTAGATAAAGCAGAGGTCACACAGTGGTGACACGGTCGACCTCTACGTAGCGCACAGAATTGTCGCCGGGTCAGCAGATCACCTCCTTGGGGGTGCCGACGATCGCCTCAGTGTCAGAGGGCAGCGACTTTAGCCTTGACCCCGATCGACGTGCGCGGTAGGCTCTGCGCACCACTATGAACGAGACACAGCTGAGCAGCAGGAAGACCACAGAGGCGGCAGCCAGGTGAGACGGAGGTAGCTGCAGCAGGAAGAAGCAATGGCGGATGGCTTCGTCGTAGCCCGACGGACAGTGCTGTGTGCCGTCACACCACAGAGTTGAGTTGATGCAGGCGTCCAATTCGGGACACCGGTGGACACAGTCCGACAGCGCCAGCCCTTGCTGCAACACTGACGGTACTACTGGCCTGTCGAAAACAAACAAATCTGTTGATTAACTTCAATAAATAATGGAGAGAGTAGGCAAACCTGTTTTAATCTGCTCTCAAATCTAATATACTCCGTATTAACCCGTTTTCACACCATACACCAATCCGCTCTAATCATTTCTACGAATTTATTGGAGATTTCTATCTCAAGAAGTCTTTAAAACAGTGCTTCTCTGTCTATAAAGTCATAAGCAGTTTGGAAATCAATGAAAAAACAGTATATTTTTTCACGCTGTACATTAGTGAAATATGTTTAAATATGTACAGTTTGATTAATGTATGTTATGTGAAATCTGTTGTGTTTTAATGACTGTTGTGTTGAAATATGAAGGATGGTAGTATTATATTAGATTAAACTTTGACGTGTCATATACTGCGAAAGCATTGCACCCTTAATGCAGTTTAATAATTGTGACGAACAAGAAAAGTAAAGTAAAGTGAAGTAAATAACAGAAATATACAGCTGGTTAGGACTGGACTTCTGAAAAAGGGTTTCAAAAACTATCTCCTGGACTGTCCACTATATTCATTGAGTGAATTCCCAGTAAGGCATGTTCAAAAATTATAACTTATTTATTGTTTATGACTTGCCCCTCGTTTTAGTGATGTAGAGGTAGTGATTAGAAATGAATGAAAATGGAGAAAATGAAAAATTCTCCTCTTCTTTTCAAGTTACAGAGCACTTTCCATTACCGTACCAATCTCATTGAATTTCAAGGCGAAATAAAACGGATATTGTCAGTCTACACACTTATATGTAAGCCAAACTGAAATTTCAATGCACTCATGGCATCATCATCAGTGGACTTTTTTGGTTGAACCACTGGTGCCTCAAGTGCATTGAAACTTTAGTTTGACTGAAATAACTAATATAATAATAATTAATATTGACTATAGTTTGACTGGAACTGACAATATCGCTTTTATTCCACCTTAATATGGAGGAATTCTACAAAATCTCTGTTCATAGTGTAAATTCCATTGAACCTTTCTGAAGATATTAATAAAAATATAAATGTAATTCAAAATATATCGACTTTAGACTTTTCTGTTGGAAATATTGAACAAAGCATTTGGACAAACAGTGAACTACTAGAACAATTAACTTCTTATGTTTAATTTTACATACAATGGTAGGTATTATAATATCAAATGGACTGTTGAGAAAGTACAAGAATGAAATTCTTAGAATTTTCTAGTAGTGAGAAGTTTTAAGAATGTCTGATGAGAAATTTTGGATATTTATTATAAACTTTTTCCCAAATAGTAATGTAATAGAAGTAGGTGAATTATATGTCTCTTGAGAAAAAAGTAATGACCGTCGGGGAAAGCATTTAACAAGCTGCTTTCCAAATTACTTCACATTAATACAACTACATTACAATAAATCATTCGTGATGTTTGTATGTTTTAACGCAGTGGTGAGGATTTATGTTTACATTGAGACTATTACCCACTCTTGTATATGCTTTGAATCACTCAAAGAAGATACAGATGTGAATAATATTCGAGTATCATCTCACCTTCTCATAAGCTCCAGCCATGTGACAGAATACGTTCCCGTTTCTCGAGGAATGAATTCAACCATAATACTTCTGGATTCGCTTCCCTCTTTAGACCAGACTGGGAACACTCGGTCTGTGCCTCCAATCACCCAGCCTTCGGAAAACACTTCCACCTGCAAGATAAGTTGAACAAGTGTTGAAAATATATAATTTTAGATGATAAGGAATAATCACATAAAACTTAGCTACCTTTATACCTTTATAGTTGAAAAACTAGACAGCCTATTTTGAATATTAATAGCTGAAAATTAAGTTTGTTTTTTAATTTTCATCAACACCTTCTCACGAACTCAAGCCGTATTATTTATGTTACAGGAATTTAAAATAAAATTTTTAAAATTAAAATAATTTTCCAAGTTAAAAAGTGCACCAAACAAGATAAAAATGAGGGTGATGGAGTAATAAATAAATAATATACACATTTTAAAAGTATTTTTAAATTAATAGAATCACTGTAGCCTTTTTCCTACTGTGAATAA
This sequence comes from Nilaparvata lugens, assembly GCF_014356525.2. NCBI lineage: Eukaryota > Metazoa > Arthropoda > Insecta > Hemiptera > Delphacidae > Nilaparvata > Nilaparvata lugens. The sequence continues at coordinate 6,788,108 of NC_052513.1, forward strand.
CTTTTATTCTTTATCAATCCATACAAAAAGTACATCATAAAAATTATAGGGAGAGAGAAAAAATAAGGTAACTGTTAAGATATCGTTAATAAATAATAAAATTTATATTATTCGCTAGTCTGCTACCATAAATCTCAAATTTTTCCAAATTGAAAAAAAAATGTGGAGGATATGAGTTGAATCATTATTTGAGTGTTGTAATTATTATACTGTAGATATAAACTCGAGAGCTGTGGTTGGTACTTGATAACTCGAAAATGAGTGCATGGACAACAAAAACACTTTTATTGGAGTAGAAGTAGAGTATGACATAATTAATATTCTTGATTTCGAGATTATTCAGGGATTATAAAATACGCTTTTCTGACCTGAATAATAATATTGATCAAATAAGAAAGTTGATTCCTGTTGTATGGAATGGTAAAATTTATTTTATATTTCGTGGTTTCTATTTTCAAGTGAGCATACGTATATTAACTTATACTGTATCTCAAAAAAATATTCAAATTTAATAAATGAATACTTACCAAATGATGTCTCTCATCCTCGTCAGGCATTGGACATATTAGAACGTGGACTCCATTTCCAGAATGTATAATAACCCTGTTCCTAGTTGAGCAACGAGCTGACGTGACTTGAGTGTTATTCGGCTCAATCACGCCTGAACCATGAATCAGTTTCCCTCTTAATTTCACGTAGAGGAATCTGGATTCGGAGGGAATGATAACCCACGGATGACCAAGACAGTTCACCTGTAATAAATTATTTTGATAGATTATTCCATTCATTATGATTAATGAAAAAATCCATGCATAGATCGTGAACTTATAGAAATTGAGCAGCGATAAGAGCATTGAATTCTCTTCAATTTGATGCGTAATATTTTACTACTTTGCGCATTTCATTTCCCTACAATTGTTGCAGCAGTTTCAGAGCCAAGCCACATGAGGCGTTTTTCAGACAAGTTGGCAGGGCAGGAAGCTCACTGATTGGCTGATTATCAGCTGATTCCCGAACGCCAACCCTATCAGCTAATCGGAGAGCTTCCTGCCCTGTCGACTCGTCTGAAAATCGCCTCATGTGGCTTGGTCCTTGAGTATGAAATCATTTTTTATATTCATGATTCATGTGTTGAGTATGAAATCTTCAGTTTTGCAACAAGAGACAATTGACAAAGAAATTTGGATAAATGTTTGGAGCCCGATTTTTGACTGAGCAGCTTTGTTGGGACTAGTTAGAAAGTGAACATAATTATCAGAAGTCCTATTTTCTTACACCTTGTGCTAAAAGGGATGAGGGTGGTTCAATAGTTACTATTTTTCATTTTATTATCACACGCTCATATTTCGGGAGCAATGGGTTCCATCGACAGGATTTACCATACACAAATGAAGCTTGACAAAAATTGCCTTCAAGTTTTGTCCAGTAGAGAGTTTTGTGATACGTTAAACAGGCTTCGAGATATCCGCTCTTGAAACTGTGAAAGTTTTGAAGTAACAGTTATTCAACTACTTCTGCACAGGGGTAAGGGTGGTGACTTTTGATGAAATCACCTCCTTACAACCCTAAAAACAGAGCTTTTTATTTCTATTTATAATACCAATGCAGTTTGATTGATTTTTCTTTCCTATTTCTAATAGCCTCCCAATGCATTCTGATCAATTTTTCTGTACATGCTTAGAAGTATTTTGAGTCTAAAATTACTAAAATCTGTTTATTTTGCTCTATTCCAATCCTTAGTTCAGTATGGTAATTCTATATGGGGAGGAACTTTTGATTCAACTTTAAAACCTCTATTTGTTTTACAAAAGTTAGTTATCAAAACAATAATGAGGTATCCGAGAGATTTCCCAAGTGTCACATTGTTTCAAAATTCCAATCTGTTCACTATAAGGCAATTGTTCATTTTAAAGACTATTAAGAAACATGTGCTCAAATTAAAAAATATTCAAAATTTTCAAAGAGTAACTAGACAAGTCGCTCAAAACTTAATCACAATTGAAAGAGTTGATAGCACCCTATCCCGTAGAAGTATTTCATATTTGAGAAATAAACTCTATAATAAAGTTCCAAGAGGATGGTTGTTAAAGAAGCCTAAAATAAAAGATTTCCATACCTGGGTGAAAGAAAATTATTTTTATTCAATTAATGATTGGTTTAATATTGATTGATGTTGTATGAATCTTAAATTCAGCTTTATGTATATCTTTAATTTATTGTTATTTCTTAGAATGGAATATTTAGTTGGTTGGATGTTAATTACTGTTAGCCTATATTATAATATTGTAGGATCATTTTATATATTAATATTAATGTATAAGTGAATAAGTTATATTAAGACTCCACGTCGGCGTACAAGTTTTCTTTTGCCGACGTGTAGCACAAAGTTGTCAATTTCCTTTAAGTTGTATTCTGTATATATTTTTGTGCAATAAACGATTTGATAAACGATTTGATTTGTATTTTGTTAATTATGATTAATTTCAATACTTTTAACATTATATACATTTTTTGTAATTAATAATATTCAAGTGTATTATTTTCATTATGTATTGTTTTTGTATTATTTTCTAAATAAATAAATTGTAATGGGACTGACCTCATCAGGCGTCCTGGCCGGCGACACAAACTGAATCTCGCCGCTGATGCCCCGCACCTTCTGCTTCTTGGTGCAGACGGCCTTGCGCACAAACTCCCAGCTGGCCTCGAAGTTGATGTTGCGGAAGTCGTCCGATGACGTCATGTGTAGCACGTTGAACTTGACCTCGACCACGTGCGAGGTAGAGACGAACGTGTAGGGCAGGAGGGACTCGGCCGAGGAACAGAGGCAGTCGCGCGGCAGCGAGGGAAGTGAGCTCCACGGCGCCTCCCAGAACTGTAGCGTGGCTGTCGCGTTGCCCGCACACTGCATGCGCTCCGAATGAGCGTTGACGCGCGTCACGCAGTCGCTGCGGTTGCCTGTGTTCAGTCGCTTCAGCGTGATACGCACGCGTTCGCCTTTCTGCGCCAGGAACCAGTACGTGCAGCTGGGCAACAGGGCAACAACAGTTGATCAAAAATCACAATGACACTCTCACACTCACTACATAACTACACTTCACAAACAATTAAATTGATCAAACTAAAAAATATTTGTTTATGAGGGAATATATTATCATTCTTCTGATGCTGTGTATTTTTTAGACAATTGAATTCAAATTGCAGTATAATAAATATGGAGATGAAATAAATAAAATATAAATCTAAGTACCCTTCTAAATAAATTATGTGATAAAATAATTCAAAAAGGTACTAACATTGACAATTCGCGGTAACCTAGATAATAGTAAAAGGAATTCTTGTAAAGAAAAATACAAAATCGATTTACACAAACTGAATAATTTCCTCCTGTCTCATGATTGGGGTGATGTTTTCTTAAGTAATAATGTTAACTATGAATTTGATAAATTTATTGAGGTATTTAAAAATTATATTGATTGTTCAAAGGTGAGAGTCGAATGCAAAATAAAATCAATGAATTTGAAGAAACTCAAACCATGGATAACTGATGGTCTGTGTGCAGCAATCCACTCACGTGATAGATTATTTAAAATAATAACCCTGATAACTTGAGATTAAAAAATAACTTTAAAACTTTCTCTAGAAAAATAAAAAATTGGATTAAAATTGAAAAAATAAAGTATTATTCTTCATTAAATCAAATGCCTCCACGGCAAAAATGGCAAGTTTTGAATAAGCTGTGTGGAAATCCGAAAAAATTTAAACCCCTAAAAGAATTAAAAATAGGGATGAAATTGTTAGTGATGCAAAAAGATTGTCAAATCTTTTTAATGAGTATTTTGTTAGCATTGGCAGAGATGACGCTGCTAATTCTAATGGTGGAGCTGATAACATGGACTATCATAATATCTTCAAGGAAACTAATCAGCAGAAGTCTATATTCCTTGAAGCTGTTACCTATGATGAGCTCTTAGTTTACATTAGAGGATTAGAAAATGGTAAATCTTGTGGGGGTGACTGTATATCTTCTGGATTATTGAAGAATGTTGCGCTGGCCATAGTACCAATTCTAGTTGATATTTTCAATTGTAGTCTCTCTACAGGGGTGTTTCCTTCTGGGATGAAGCTGGCAAGAGTGGTGCCAGTTTTCAAGTCGGGTTCTCGATTGAAGTTGAACAATTATAGACCTATATCCCTGCTGTCAGTATTTTCAAAGTTGTTGGAGAAGATAATGAAAAGGAGACTTCTAGAATTTCTTGATTCATGTAATTTTTTCTATAGTAACCAATGTGGCTTTCGTGAATGTATGAATACAGAAATGGCTCTTGAAAGGTTTATGGCAGTTGTTTTCTATGGTCTCAACTTCAGGCCAGCACGCTGTGTCGCAGGACTGTTTCTAGATATAAAAAAGGCATTTGACACAGTGAAACATTCGATCTTGTTAAATAAATTGTATAATGCTGGCATCAGGGGCGTGGCTCATGACTGGTTCTTGTCCTATTTGAATGACAGACAACAATATGTAGCCATTGGAGGTGTGAAGAGTGAGGTTCAGGTAGTGGACTGTGGTGTACCACAGGGATCAGTCCTTGGGCCGATCTTGTTCCTCATTTTTATTAATGATCTCTATTCGTTCAGGTTCTCTGGTATGCCTGTATCTGTTGCAGATGACACTGCATTGGCATATTGTGATCTGGATGGCCCCAATTTGGTAAGATTAATGCAGGATGATTTGAACAAGCTGTTGCTCTGGTTTAGACAATAAGATTCAGCTCAATCTTTCAAAAACAAAATACATGCTGTTTACACTATCAACATCATGGACATTGCCTTCTGCACTGAAGTTTCATGGTAGCTGTGCGAGTGATGGCTGTGACTGTGAGGTGGTTGGTCAAACTGACTCATTGAAATATTTGGGTGTGATTGTTGATGAAAAGCTCACTTGGTCTCATCATATTACTAATATAAAAAGCCATCTGCTGTTAATACTGAGGAAGTTCTACTTTTTGAATAAATTTCTCCCTATGAGTGTCCTGAGGCAGCTATATTTTGCACTTGTCGATTCAAAAATCAGCTACGGTATAAATTGTTGGGGCTCCTCTTACATTAGTCACTTGAAGCCCTTAATAACTATACAAAAATCCATAGTTCGTGCCATCAAGAAGGAGGGTAGATATGAACATTCTTTTCCCATCTTTCAGAGTCTCAGATGCTTGCCTCTCAGATATATCTATGTTTTCAAGGTATTGTATATGTTTTATGTTATGTCTGGAAACTGTGGTCATGCGTTGTTCAGGGATGTTCCTAGTTATCAAACTAGGAGAGTGACATCTGATTTACTAAGACTTCCTAAATCGTATACCACTTGTTTCCAGAAATCGTTTGTATTTCTCGGCCCTAAGTTTTTCAACAATATTCCTCTTGAAATTAAGAGAACACAAAATCGACTTGTTTTTAAAACAAAAGTTCTTGGATGGCTTAGAGGTCTTATGCCTGACTATCTAGAGACCTTATTCAATGTGGTTTCTTAGTTAAAATACTCTGATAATGGTGGCTATGCATTGGATAAATGAGCTGGAATTGTAGAGTGAGCATGGTTAGTGTGAATGTGTGAGTGTGAATAAGAGAGGACTTAAAAGTCCTAACTCCGCCTAATAAAGAATTTTTTCATTTTCATTTTCATTTCATTTTCAATGTGTGAGTGATTGGTTGCTAATTTATCTTTCTTTCTTCTTTTTATATTTTTCTACTTCTCTATAAATTCATAAATTATTAGATATTCATTCCTGCTCGCAGACGTAGAGTTTTGTACTCTCAGCAAGCAGTATTTTTTATCCAAATTCACAAATTAGTCCTGGTTTAGCATGTTCGAATTCTTGTCTGATGTTATTGTTTAATAAATTAGACTTTTATGTACTTTATAAAATATCAACTTATTACTCTAATATTGTTAAGCTGTATAATTTTTTCTCATAATTTGTGAATATTGTGAATTGGATTGAATAAAATTTGAATTTGAATTTATATTTTATTTACTTTAAAAGTAGCCCTAAAGAAAAAAGACAACGGAGATGAAATCTTGACGGATTATGACGTTTTTCTCCTGGCTTTGAAAGTTGCAAAGCCATTCTTTTTCACTATTAAATTCAAACTTTATTTTTCAACACTTATGGAGTAAAGATCGTCAATTTTAATCGAAAGTGAATTTTTCACTCCATAAGTGCTTTAGAAATTAAAGTTTGAAAGAGATGATTTGACACATGTATTGAAAAGAGATACCTACTGTATAATAAAATAATGTGGCTGCAGTCTCACCTGAGATTTGTAGCTCCTCCCCTGCCGTAGAGGAAGACATCCCTTGGCGAGCCGAAGGTGAGAGGGGTGGACGATTGTCCTTGAGCTGTCTGCGGCTGTGACCGACTGACAAATCGCCGCGAACACGGCCCCGTGCCGTACGGCTCTCCGTCCTGGTGGAGGTCCACAAACTCGTACAGCGCACGAAACGATACCGGCCTGCAATTGAACGATTACTTACAAATTTTACATGAATAACATTAAAATGAAAAAGTTGATTGTGAGTGTGCATAAAAACGATATTGTGTGCGTTCAATAGCAGAATTCGCCTTATCGAAATGAAACTTTTGAGAGATGCCCTCAGACTCGTGATTCTAGCATCTGATGTTGAATGAGTGAAGCACCACCTATAGACGAGGAATGTCCTATCAAATCTTCAATCCGTCCAGTGCCAACGTGCCTTTTGAATCTCCGGTTTGATCCCAGCCGGTGTCAATTTTTTTGCTACTAATCTACAACATCAATGATAAGATTCTTTGAATAACTGTTTCTTGATAAGCAATTATGTAATATCTATTAATTCTATTAAAATTTTATTAAATACTAATATCTTTTAATACTAATAGTTTTCATGTTTATTTTGGACTAAAATTTTATAAAAATTGTACACGTGAAATTCTAACCTTATCGTGGACTTTGTCACCTATAAATTTGGAAGAAAAATAGCACAAGGACTACCTTATTATTTTATCTAGCAATGTTATTAAACTAGTGTCATTTGCATTGTAAATAAATAAAATAAATACAGCTGACCTGAGCGTAGTGGACTCGGTTATCTTGAGCTCCAGTGTGAGCGAGTCGCCGGTGGACAGGAAGCTCTCGGCGAGTGAGCATGGGCGAGGGGAGCGAGTTGCATTGGCGAGCAGCGAGTGATCGCAGCTGCGAGGCACGTGATCCTTGCAGTAGCGAGCCAGCAGAGTCAGGTTCGGTTTGCCGCCTCCGTTGTAGATCAACGAGCCGTGCGAGTTCTCTTTATCACTGCAACCACATCATAATTTCTTCTATTCATAGAACATAATTTACCATTCAATTTGAGGGTAATCACCGAAACTACTATATCAGAATTGGAGATTGATAATGGTGTAACAACCGTCACTGGTATACAAAAGTTGTTCTGACAAGTTAGTGGTTTTGACAATATCAAGTCATTTTCATTCAATATGGATATCTAATCTTTACCTTCACAACAAAACTGAGAGTTACGTTACCGTACAATATTTTGAAATTTCAGTAAAATACACAGTCTATAATTATTATTATTCTAACTTATAACCGAAAAAACCCCATACATCAGTAGACAAATATTCTTCATCCATTAATACAATAAGCACGTTATCAAAATGATAGGGAGAGGAAAAATAAGGTAACCTTGTGCTATTTCCTCTCCCAAATTTAGATAACACATTTCGTAGTCCGAAATATGTCAAGTCTTGTAGTTCTTCAATTCACGAAACTTTCAGTCCTCAAGTATTTTCACAAAGAAGATTTTCAAATTTAGATGCTTCAAAATTAAAAGTGAACTTGTGTGTTTTTCGCATAATCAATGAATGACCTTCCGAGTAAAGAAGAAGGAAGATAGACGATGGAATGGAAAAATTATGGTTATGAGAAAATTATTGTTCAAAGATAGAATAAAAATATTTTTGTATTGAAATGAGCAAATACTAATGATTCAATTCAAATGATTGCTTGTTGGTTATGAGCAAGTCAGTAATTAGGTTCAATTTTATATATAAAAAATGATAGCAATGATGAGGATAGCTGTATTCAGAATTTTTTGTGCTAATGCAGAGAAAAATAGGGATACAGCGGTGGCGATGTTGCCGTACTCGAGCGGAAGGCGTTCTGTAGTCTCAAGTGAGTGTTCAATAGCTCATGATACACATACCTAGTTTTCTCTCTGGAAGCATTGCATCGATTGAGCCTGTTTCAATAACTTGGCAACCACGCTTGTATCCAAGACTATTCATCTCTCTAATTGTTACTCCATCTCCCTCTATATCTCTACTCTGCATATCCATGTAAGTCGGAAGTTCTTTTGATTTAACTATAGGTGAGACTATTTGAAACAATTACCAGAAAATGTCATTGCAAGCGGGTGCAGCCTTGACGTTGCCGTCCCAGATCTGGAGGCGGGTGGCACAGGGCTGCTCCTCGCTGGTGGCGCCCACGTGGTACTTGAGCACGGCCAGCCACACGCGGTAGCGCGAAGGCGGCAAATTCAAGTTCGGTCGCCGTCGCAGCATTTCAAGATGGCGGGGTGGCGGTGTCGTTCCTGGTTCAGCACCCTGAAACAATTTCACGGATATCGATATTATACAGAGTGGCTTAAAAGTCACTACTCATCATAAAGCATACTGGGATACATAAACTATTATGTACATTTTATTAATTAATTTATTATATGAAACACTATAATCATAATACAATCATGACATTGGAGGAAAAACTAGGCTGAGCCTGTACTATTTCTCTCCAAAAATATTGATAAAATGTTAATGTTGTCTAAAGGTTGAGGTTATGTAGTCACACACTGCTTCGTCACTTGATTTTCGGTCCAGGAATAATACCTGATAATTAATATATCAAACCTACCTAAATAATAGGCACTACCTGAATAATATCAAATTTACCTAATTCTCATGGTCATATTCCGAAAGTAATAGTTCATATTCCGAATACTTGAGTGTGTCTTTCTTATCTCCACCAATGACAGTAGAGCTCATCCTTCATTAGTGAACAATAAATAATGACCAATCGTAGGACTTACTATATTTTTCTTTGTCCATACTATATAATAATAATAATTCGTTTATTTCACTGCATTTTTACAATAATTCGTAATACAAATACATACATTAAACATAATGGTTGAACATTACAATTGGTAATACAAATACATACCTTAAGCATAATAATTGAACATAGATAATAATATTAAGCATGTAACAGAAAAAACACAGTGCATCCCTCTTTAGGCTAAACCTGTGTTGAGGGATGTCTCGCTCTCTAGTTGAGTCAACTTAATTATAATACAATAAAAATTTTGAGGTATCAAACAATAAAGTAAATTTTATACAATAATCAGTGTGCTTTTCACAAGATGGGATTATGAATCTTTAACAATAAATTACATTTGAATGAAGACAGCAAAAAAATGTAAATAATATTACACCTCTATTAAACGTTTCTCTTCATAGAAGCGATTAAGTCTATTCTTAAACAAATTGTAACTGGGTGCATCTGATATATCTGATTGCAGTTTATTGAAAAGTCGTGGTCCCTTAGCAAAAGCATGTAAGGAGGCCACTCTACTTCTTGTAAAGGGTTCTTTTAATTTATTAGCAAGATTTCGACGAGTGGAATATACATGTTCATCCATAACTGGAAACTCTGAACGTCTTAAATACACAAACTTCAAAAGATTTATTTCAAATAGGGTATCAACACTAAAAACGCCAAATTCTCTATACAATACTTCGGTTGGATATCTTATGGGTCTCTTTAAACATATTTTTATTATTCTTTTATAAAGAATTATGAGAGGTTGCAAAATTGAACTCCTACAACTTCCCCAGGATACAATACCATAGCAGATAATTGACTGTATCAGTGCCAAGAATACCATTCTTAGTTGATAGATAGGAAGGACATTCCTTAATTGAACGAATTTATAAATTAATTTTCTAAGTTTTGAACAGATGTATGAAATGTGCGAGCTCCACCGTAAATGTACATCCAATACTACACCTAAATATTTTATTTCATTTTTTTCTCTAATGTAGGACATCCACAGCTGTAGTATGGACTGGCACAATTTATATTATGTGATACTAGTTTACAGTCATTATTATCGGGAGGCAATCCAGAGGACGACAATGAAAAGGGAAGAAATCTAGTTTTTTGAATATTCAAATGTAGGAGACTATTCTTTAACCAGGACTTGATAACATCAAAGCATTTATTAGCTCTCTGGAAGGTGATTGGTCATGATATACTTCCCATACAGAGGGTTATTACCCATACTGTTTATATTCTGCTGCTCATTGTCGAAGCTTCCAAATTACTTGAAATTGATAATGATGTAACAACAAAACCTAGTGCCGGTTGCACAAAAAGCTGGTTGAATTTTAATCGTGAATAATTTAACAAGAACCAATCAGAGAAGCCTTCTTTGATTGGTTCTCGTGAAATTATTCATGATTAGAATTCAATCGGCTTTTGTGCAACCGGCACCTAGTATTTCAATTTGCAGTAATAAATCAGTGGTTTTGATAATATCAAGTCATTTTCATTCGATATGGATAACTACCGCAAAACAGTAAACCACAACACAGAAATGTAGGACCATCAATACATTAATATCGAAATACAGGATACTTATTATCGATATATCGTGTCCTGAGCCCAAAATGATATTTAGTTTACATAAATGTTGCATACCTGGAGGTGATAGAGACAGGTGGTGTTGGCGGAGAGGGAGTGACGCGGACTCTCGAGGGTTCCCTTACCGGCTCCTCGCAGCCAGAACTCACACCGCTTGTTGCGTGCATATTTCGGCGAATCTTGGTCCACGAACCTCACCTGAAATCAATCATACATAATAGTTATTTGTGCAGCTAGAAACGCAAGAGTATTTATCATAATAGTTATTTTTGTGCAGCTAGGAACTCATGTATATGCATCTCATTCCTCATTGTTATTTTTGTGCAGCTTGGGACTCAAGTATATACATCTCATTGTTATTTTTGTGCACCTTGGGGCTCAAGTTATATGAATCATCATAGTTATTATTTGAGTGGCTACGCACTTGACTGTATGTAATTTTTTAAGTCGTACGAAATTGTCTTTTTTGCAGCTAGGAACTCAAGTGTAACTTTTTTCGCTGTGGAGAACGTTTTTGTCCAATGGCGTGAAAATTACTATGGCGATACAATTTGCCCAACTGGAATAAGTACTTTGGTCTCTTCTCGCGATATACACAGCATTTTACCTCCATATTTCTATTAATACTCAAGTTCTCTATTATGCAAATATAATAATGATTTTCAGTTTAGCTTCCAAAAGATTACTTGAACATATCAACCTAAAATCACCAGGCTTTCTATCTTACAATGAGAACTGACGCTAAAAAAGTAAATTCGTATGGCTTTTGTTGGTGGGGAGTCCCTTGCGGCAAGGTCCCACCGCCTGAATATATAATTTAAGCCGTTTATGGGTCTTATGACTGTCATACTTCAGCTGGGACGGACAGTAAACGTGCCCATCCGATAACACGGGAGTGATCTGGTTTGAACCCGGGATCTCTATGCTGCTACGCAAGCACTCTATCCACTAGACCACGGATCACTCCATCTGACGCGTATGACAACAGAGACGGGAGCTATTGTTATCATTAAATATTTGAATGAAATGACAGTTCTCAATAAGTATTAGTCCCTATAGAGTGAAGTAGTTATTAACTCACGTATTATTTTTAGAGAGTGAAATGAAGAAGAGCTAGCTCAAGATGAGGTAGATGTAGTAGAAGAATATGAGCCGAAACACAGGAGGCGTTTCTTCAGAGAAGTCGACAGGACAGGAGAATGGAAAATCAGACAATCGGAGATATTCCTGTCCTGTGGAGTCGTGCAGACTAGTATGAAAAACGCCTCATGTGGTTTGGCCGTTAAACTTTTGCAACAGTCGAAGGAAAATGAAATGCGTAAAGTAGTGAAATTTCACATCATATTGAAGAGAATTCAATGCTCTCCAAGCTCATGATCTGCATAATTTTTTCATTAATCAGAATGAATGAATGAAATAATCTAGTATAATTTATTACAGGTAAACTGTCTTGGTCATCCGTACGTTATCATTCCCTCTAAATCCAGATTCCTGTACATGAAATTGAGATTGAAGAAGAAGAAGAAGAAGAAGAAGAAGAAGAAGAAAAAGAAGAAAACAAAGTAGTGGAAGAAGAAGTAGGCTAGTTGAAGATGAAGAAGGATAAGTTGGAGAAGTAGTTTGCTATGAAGAAGTAGTTGAAGAAGAACTAGCTCAAGATAAGGTACACGTTAGTGTTCCATAACATGTATGGAGAAATGCCGTAAGTTATATGCCATATTATTATTAAATGTGCCATAAAATAGATGCCATATCATAAGCCATAAGATAGCCAATATTATTAGTGTATGGTCTGACCTGCACTTGTAGCTGGAAGCCGTGGAGAGGCAGGGGCGGCGTGGGATAGAGGAAGGTGCCGTAGGGGGAGGTGGAGAACTCGACTAGCAGCTCGGGACCACTGGACACCGCCTCCGGCACGGATGCGCCGCCCCCGCAGAACTTCAGCAGCACCGGGTCACGTGTCGTGTACCCGTCGTACACGGTCACGTAGTCTTGCACCTCGTCGCATTCTGACCATACCTGCAACACAAACGCAACCGTCATTCTTTTTCAAAATTCAGATTTAAATGAATTATTTTTAATCAATGGTTTTCCCTGTTTCAATTGAAATGTTTGCTCCTCCAGGAAGTTTAGTAAGTAGTAGCAGCAGGAAGAAAAGATACAATGAAAAGTTATCCCATGATATAGGTCGTTTAAACTCTAAATTTAAACCGATTTTTTGTTACTGACGCCGATTACTGTCGACTACTCTATATTATCCTTCTAGTCGTGACCCCGGGTCCCAGGTACCCGGGCAATTTTTGTTTTAGTTATAATTTTGCTTCCGTTTGCTTTACTGTCTATTGTGACCCATGTAAATTCATGTCAGTAGACACTTAAACTTGATGTAGAGTGTTAGTGCTCTGTGACTTGTTTTCCTGAAATGACGTTTCTGGGTCCAAGGGACCCAAGGGTCACGACTAACGTAACTTTTTCGTTCTTTTCAAATGCACATTTTCATGCAATAGTGAATGGATTCAAGCAGTCAATATGTTTATTGTGAACAGAGACTTCGGAGAATGTACAAATTGACTTCTAAATCTCTATTTCAATGACATTAGTGAGGCTAAAAATAAATTCACAGTTCAAGATAAGAATAATGACCTGAGTGGGATGATAGTGAAACCAATGAACTTCGGATGATCCCAGGAATAAATAATGAATTTAGAATACTAAACCTCCCCTAAAAGTGAACTTTATGAGACCTTATACATTTTTGATATTTCTAGTAGTGTTTCATGTAGGTTTCAGGATTTATAATAGTATTCATCACTATAATTTCATAAGTCTTGCAAAGATAGTGCAACATGAAATTGAGGGTAGGGTAAAAACTACCCTAAGAGTGAACTATGACCTTCCACTTTTTTCCTTTCTTTCTAGTAGTGTTGCATGTAAGATCCATCATAGTATTCATCACTATAATTTTTTGTTCACTTTATATAAAATAATAACCAAACGTTACTTTTCACTACCCTAAAAATGCAAGGTTTCACAAATTGATTTCTATAATCATAATAAAGATCGATTTCTGCTTCACCTAAGTGCTCAATGCGTTCATCAATAGCCCTTGGAAATATTAGAATCATAGAATAACATTACATCTTAAAATATTTTGAAATATTCAATATGAAAGAAGCGGGTCCCTGGGACCCAGGGTCACGACTAACGTCAGAAAAAAATAGGGTCACGACTAGAAAGTTATTATTGTTTTGTTGAGGTGAGAGTGTAAAAACGGCACAGCATGAGAGACTACCAGCGTCACAAAGCTTTACGAAAAATAACTACTAGTATTAACAGTTTCAGTTGACAGTGAAATTTTGAACATAAACCCCCTATACCATGAGATAATATCTCTCATGTATCCTTCAGATATTATCTTCTCATTCTATCTTTATATATGGTAGTAGTCTCAATTACTTACTACTATAGTAGGGGGTAGTAAGTTGTATTTTTATTCAGTAGCCTAAGGCCCGGTTTCTATAGTGAGGTCCACGTTATAATTGCAGTGGATAGTTATTTAATATTAACTGTTCAATCTTGTTCAAAATAATCGATTTAATTTTATTCGTCGGAAAAAATATGTTTCAATGATTAAATGATAGCTCTTCATAATTGAGATGAACATGCTTGAAAAGAGGAAGAACACATTCCAATAAGATTCATATAATTTGTTCCATTGCTTGACATTTTTGAACTTTTTATGAGCATTTGAAGTTGAAAAAAGTAAATTCGCCGATACCGCATCCATCAGTATCACAATTCAATTATCAAAATGACTCACATTATGCTCTTTGTATTAGTGATCTTTTTATTCTAGCAGATTTATTGTTATGATAATAATCCATCATGTAATAAATATTTGGAGTTAAATAGAGCAAACAACTTCAGTTATCAACTGACTATTGAGTTTTTGCACTCTGTGAAAAACGTTTCTATTATTTATGGAAATATTTTCACCTTGAGCTGCCGGGCTTGATTTGGTTGCTGCTGTTGAGTTCTTGTGTAGATTGCATCCTGACTGCGTATGTTGATCATCTGACCTTTAACCTGACGAACTACGATGAGAGCATGCTTACCGGGAGGAATTAGATGTTGCCTGAAACAAAAAACAATGTTGAAATCCTCTTTATATTTAAAATACATGGTTCATGAATTCATAACATTATGAAGTATTATCATCAAAGTATGGCATCATAAAGGTGCGTACAGACTTTCGCTCTGCTCCGCAACCGAACGTCACTCCAGCAGAGCGATTGATGATCAAGAGTGAGCAAGAGTGGTTCAACCGGGGAACGCGAGAAGATCTAACATCTTCCGTAACGTTCATGATGGGTGCGACTGCAGAGCGGGGGCGGAGCGACTGTAGTGCGATGGAGGTACGAGGGCGGTACGAGGGCGGTACGAGGGCGGAACGTGCTCGGTGCGGGTTGGAGGCGCGTATATGTGTACGCAGCTTAAGGCAGCAGTGAATTTGAACAAAACTTTGCGCTTGGGTGGGGCTGCCTACTATAACTAACTATTCACAAAGAACTTGGATCTGCAACTTATCTGATTGATTATAGATAGAAATTGAATAGATTTGAAAAATAAATATTATCAATAAGTAATGCATTGGATAGAATATTTTATTCATTTACATAATAATTGAATGAAAAGTATCAGAGCAAAATTGTTTGTCTAAAGTTTCTTGAAAGTTTGTCCTTCGATCCACTCTACAAACATATTTGTAAAAGGTTTTGTATGGCTGCATCTTGATAATCATAATATTAGTATCATTACTAGTACCTATTCATAATAATTTTCATATTAGATCTGTGGTATTACTTACTTTTCGGATCTATTTTTATCAAATGTAAATGTGTTGTTTCCTACTTGCAAACAATTTCAATAATTAAGTAGTATTCCTTTTTTTTGACATCTTGTTAGATTAAGTATGCAATTTTGAATAATGTTTATTATTATTTATTATATACAATGTGAAAAATTATGATATGCTGTAATAGGTTTTTACTGTTCATGATAGAAAAATGGTTTTGTTTCAAATTATTGTAGCCTATTGATGTCAAAATAATGAACCATTTGATTTGATTTGATGTTGGGAGTGGAACAATAATTTTGGGCTGAGCATGTTGTTCCTTCCCCAAATCATTCATAGATGTACCATCAAACCTATGAAAGCAAACCTTTTTTCCAACAATTATTACAAGGATCCATAGCTCACAAATTATCAATATGATTTGTGTAACATCGGATGTAAAAATGTACAGCTATTTTCTGACAATTAGCCTATTGCAAGAGCCTATATGTTTGTGAAACACACCTAACAGCATAATAACAGGTGAGATTGCGAGGATAGATGCCGGGGAAGTTGGGACTCTCGAGGCGACAGTCTTTGCGATCACAGTCGCTGAAGATCCTTGAGCAATAAGTGTTGGCGATCAGTTCGCCCAGGTAGTGTTCGTGCTGCTCTTGATGCTCCTGCGGCTGCTGCAGCTCTTCCACGTGTTTCTGCACTCCGCTGTTGCGATCCGAGAACTCTTCCGCTGCACTGCTGCTGCTCACGTTCAAACTCATCACTGGCTCCCGACTGCTGTGAACAGGACTGTCTGGAACTGAAGTACATTGTGTTTGTAACTTCATCTTCTGTATAAGAAAAGGATAAGGAAATGTGTGTTTATGCAATATTTCTATAATACTTCTTGTAAAATATTGTTTTTTCAATAAATCACTTTTATATCTATCTATAAGGACATGTTCGAATTTATAGCTAGTTGTTTGTTATACTTCACGTTACCTTTACACTAACTAGAGACTATATAAGTAGTGTTCTACCTAGAAATATAAATAAAAATCCAATCTTTTAAAATTGTCTACTCACAACACGTTTCGTTTATGATGCCATTATCAAGTCTTTGCTAATTTTGTGAGTCTGAGATAATGTTTAATCATGTTGTAGGTAAACAATTTGAAAAAAAGCGTACTTGGATTTCTATTCTCATTTCTATTCAAAAGTAGCCCTAACGAAAAAAGACATTTCTACCACAGAGTTTTACCACAGAATACAATGCTGTTGTCTGTGGTTTTACCTACATGCTAGAGACAAAAGGCTGGCCAAGCCACACAAAGAGAGATCTGCGATCCTATACAGGTTCTTGTATCTATATTTTTTTGTCGAGGGTGAAGCCCACATGAGATCTAGGCTTGTGCATGAGTAATGAGAGTTGAATAAACCTACAGTTTAAGGTGGGCTCCGAACCACCGGGAAGCGATTTTGCAATTCATGAATCATATTTACAGAAGTGGCTCAAGCGATCACCCTCCCAACGGGTAGCATATCTTCGATCGCATATCTTAGTGTTATAAATGTATATATCCTAGAATCTATGATATAGATGTGAATACTTATATCTTCGATCGTATATCCAAGATATAGATGTAGGAATCTATAGGATCGTAGATCGCTCTCTGTGTGGCCGGGTCCTCATAGACAGGGAAAGTAGAGACGAACAGTTGCTAGCGGCCAATGATTTTTATTACGTTCTTCCTACCACATTCCATTCACCAATAGCCTGACAAAAGCACTGGCTGAATGCAACTTTCCGCCTCGTCATTCTCTGTCTATAGCCGCTATAGGGCCGTGGGATCCCAGTTTAAACGGAGCTTCCATTGCAATAAGAAAGGTTTTATGATCTTATTGAAATACAACTTGAAAATCACATATCTTTTCAATAGATACCCTGTTTGTTTTAATGCGAAAACATCTTCATGTAATTCTACATTAGCGTTGACTTAAGATGATGCGTTTGGTCCTTGAAGTATCCAAATTTCTACTTCTAAGGAGAATAATAAATCGAATTCATCTAAAAACTACAATTGAAAAGATTGTGATTTTCAAGTTGTATTTCAATAAGATCATAAAACCTTTCTTATTGCAATGGAATTATTATTGAATGATCGTTGGAATGAAAAAAGTACAAACTACGTACTTGCTAATCAACTTGATATCAGACTGCAATCAATTAAAGAGAGGTCGAATCAACAAATTGAAGGGAACTTCCATATGGATGTATATTGTTTTACAATTCCAACATGCGTTGAGGAAGTTACTCTATGCGAGCACTGACATTTCACTGCTATCAGATTGCTACTTCCTGTGTTAATTTTAGATTTCCCCGATGGCTTGTCAAAAACTCATCAACAGAGTAGAGCATAACTGACACGGGGGCAGGCAATGTAATGTTTGAGACAAGCGTTAAATTATTAACGCGAGTTTTAGATGTTTGGAGTGGAGTGGCATGTGTAGCAAATCTCCCACTTCGTTGTTATCCAAAATGACGGCTTTTTGTTGAAAATGTGCCTGAAGTAATTAAGAACTTTATCAAATAGTGAATTGATGAAGCACTCAATAACTTTTTATGTGTATCATTAAGCTATAGTAAACTTAAATCGTGATTCAAAATGAATGAAGCACTAACAATTTTATAAAAGTGATATCGGTAGTTTGAAATTGAATGATTATTTTATGGGTGAAGAAAGGATCATTCTCATTGTTTCAGAAAAGTAAACTACTCTAGCTATTGTATGTGATCAATCTCTAGTGATTCTTGCTCCAGTACCTTGTTTTTATTATTGTCATTTGAATTATATGAGTGAACCATAACAGTGACACCGATTTTGAGAGGAAGAGACAGAAAGTTAATTCCTTTCCTTAAATAATCAGAGAGACAGATCAATATTTTAGGAAATTACACTATAAAACTTTTAAATTGAATCACAAGTTTTTAAAATCATTGCGATAGGTCTCCTAATGGCGCCTACATAATATTATAACAAGATACCCAATTGTTCGTTATTGTGGTGTATATGTGAATAATGTGGAGTATGCGAAGAATTGAATAGCAATGAGAAACTTTCCAATAATAATAATAATAAATGTGCCTTCTTCTTTCGTATCACGGTTTATCATGAGGAATTTTAGAATTCAGCATATTTTAGGACAAGATTCGGAAATACAGCTTTCGATCTAATTCTATATTTGAAAGAATTATCTTTGATTTGGCATGATTGAACGTTATAACATAATAATTGTAGCTTCAGCAGTTCTTTAAAATTAAATAGATAGTCCTACAAATAATATCAATTTCTACATCTGTATTATAATGATTGTTGCAATGATTTTGTCACAGATTCAAGACAATATGTCGGTTGCACAAATTAAATTTTAATCGTGAAACAATCAGAGAAGCCTTTTTCGAAAAAGCCTTTTCTGATTGCTTAACGTGAAATTAATTACAGTTAAAATTCAACCGGTTTTTGTGCAACCGGGCCTATATGTTTAATTGGTTTATGATTTAATCCTCATTTCCATGGTTTTGAGGTGAAATTATTAAATCACTTTTTGCTTTTGGAAAAAACGACTAGCAGTCACATATTTTACAATAAATGAATAAATCACTCACTGGACAACGAGATCTTTCGGCAGTTCCGCTATCTTCTTGGTTGTCCAAGCCGAAAGATCTCGTTGTCCAGTGAGTGATTTATTCATTTATTGAAAATATCTGACTGCTAGTCGTTTTTTTCCAAAAACAAAAAGTGATTTAATAATAAGCAGTTCGTGATGGAAAACAACATTGAAGAAGAAATTATTACTCTTCACCCTCGGTCCAACACTGGATGGAGCCTTTGATTCCAAGAGAACTGTTTCAATAATTTGATGAATAAATGAATGAAATGTATGGATGAATGAATGAATGAAATGTATGGATGAATGAATGAATGATTTGATGAATGGCCTACCATCAATCCACTGTCCGCCGTAGCGCACGACGGCGTCGCGCCTCGGCAGCATCTTGTAGCTCATCTTGAAGTCGAAGTTGTATCCGGTGTTGTCCTTGGAGAGGCGGAGTAGGCGCATGGCGAGGGTGACGGCACGCGTTTCGCTGTAGTAGACGGCAGGCGCACCCCACGAGGCGCCACACCAGGCGCCGCCTACCCTCGGCCTCTGCCACTCCCACGCCTCCAGCTCGCCGTCCGGGCAGCCGGCCGACACGAACGACACGAAGCGGCCCAGAGTGAAGCTCTCCAGCGTCACCTGTAAACGACGAATCTAACATAATATGGCAGACCTTCCAATGTTCAGTCCCACAAGATATCAATTTATCAATCGATAAGTTAATAATAAGAGTCATAATAATAATTAACATCGACCAAGTCGTTCCCATGAAAGATGATGGTGAACATTGAAATGAGAATGTAAAAAAGAATGAAAATGAAAGTCAATGATTTCATAAGCTAACAATACACTCTCAATATATTTTTCCTACAATATTCTCAACTAATATACTTCTTCTCAACCGACCCTTTTTCCCCAGGACCTCACTGTGATTATATTCTCCAGCTTAATTAAAAAAAGAAACACAATTTAAATCACTTCTGGCTAGTTTATTGTCGAACACAACTGAAACATGAATTGAAAGCAAAAATCTACTGGAAACTAAATAATCGTTGATTCGGAGATTAATTTTTCATGACAATACATACGGTATTATACCTCAATACACTTTTCCCAGTCCTCAACCTAGCCAAAGGTACGAATTTTAAAACTTTTGGCTGAACAGTTGAAGAGCAGTCTCTGTCATCTTCGTTTTGAAAACCGTCTGGAAATTGTCTCTGAGTTGCAGTCTGTTTGATGCAGAATTCCAATGACTTGTTATTTTGAAATTGATTCGACTACAGTGCGAAACTCATTGGTCAACCTCAAACCAGAATGATTATTCTCTTTTCCATTTCCATGAGTGAGCGTCACCATGATAATAGTGCTGGGATGAACACCCATCTTTCCAATCACTGTCACATTGGGGTTGAAATTAATAAAGCACCGATTTCGCTATGCACATAATTTGCCGATTTGCCTCGCTTATACATCAGCCGCAATACCCATCAGTGCTGTGATTGCAATTCATACTTGATTTGCATAAACCATATTCGAATCCTATCAAACTGTCATGAACAGTAATGATGTCGACGCTAGATTAAATTCAACATATTGCCTATAATGGCTTCACCTCAGTACATGAAGATGCAATAATAATAATATGTTCCAATAAAGGCGAGGAATTACAGTTTCGCTCCCACAATATTTTGTAGAGACCTCAATCAAGAAGTAATTGGAATCAGAGGGTGTTATTGAATGAAAAGGGCTCACTAAGCTGAAACCTTTTCAAGACATCTTGGTAACATAAATAATATTGATGGAAATTTTACAGCATTCAATTTGGATTTTCATCTAATATTAATTATAATTGAGTGAAACAGACTAAAATATTATCTCTGGGCTAATTTCATTCCTAATATTGTTCAGTATCCCAATCAATTTGATCGATAGTTGCTATTGCACCTGTAATAAATACAACTATACTGTATGGATGATGTAATAAATACTATTTAATTTGAATTTGTACCATATTGTCTGATTTGCACAGTTCTCTCAAGGCTGGCATTCTTTATTTTTTCAAACTGTAATATATTTGATATCTTCGTTGATTTTTGTTGAATTCAAAAATGAATTATTTTCTTTCTTTGTTCTTTCTATAACTAAACTTATGAAGTATGTAAGTTTATACTTACATTACCTACCCACCCTGATATTAAACTTACAACACACTTATTACTATTGAACTTATTAAATATAAAAAATCAAATATTACTAAACTTACATACTTCAAAAGTTTAGTAATATTTGATATTTAATATTTAATATTTAATAAGTTCAATAATAATAAGTGTGATGTAAGTTTGATAATATTGTTATAAGTTCAATAATATCAGACAGTCATTATACTTTCTTACTTTTGAAGACAGTCGGGAACGATTGCATTCATCTTGTACAAACATATAAACAAACCATATAAATTGGGATGCCCAACGATGGAGAAAAAATGCAACATACTTCTAAATCAAATGACTGAAAAGAAAACATTGAGGAAGGGAATCTCATCTCGAACAATACGTACAAGCCGACAAAGACGACAATCAGGCAAGAGCATTTGGAGTGGAAATGAAAGGAGTGGCGTAACAAAGATTAATATGTAAAGAAAATAATGAAAATTTGGAGAGTTTTCTCGGTGAGAGCGATGCTTTGTGTAGAGAGAAATTTCTACTTTTCTGCTTGGAATAAAATCGGAAAAATGTGGTGAAGAGGAAGGGGGGAAGAATGAATGGAGAGAGAAATAAACATAGAGAAGGGGATAAACTACCAAAGAGAAGAGTTTAGCAAATGAAAAGAGGAAGAGCAAAAGAGAAAAGTTGAGAGAAAGTGAACAAGAAACTAACAGTAATATTCCTACGATCTCTTCCATATCCACACTCTTCTCAAATATTTTTACAGGAAAATAATGGTAAAGACTCACATTACAGTACACGAGTATTTCATTATATTCCTTTCTATGGAATAATAACTCTACTGAAACTTCTCTTAGTAAATATATGAACTTCTAAGATATAAGTTATAATATATTTAAACTTGATCAGACATCAAAAAAAGCTATTTACATTTCAAATCATAAAGATTTTTGTGTTAATTGAAATTAATCAACTCCGAAATCTTTTGAGAAAAGCTATTGAATTTCAAGTACAAAGTACAATATATAACAATGTGTTGTACACATTGTTGTAACAAAATGTTACATGCACAACTAATATCTAGTAATTTATCTTGTTATTCAGGAATTATTTCCAACAAACAACTACCCCACTCTAATTTTATTATAAGTTAGAATGAGACAGAGCTTGTTTGTCAGTTTTAAAGATATTCATTATTTTACTTGCATTTTCTGTTTGATAGTAGCCTTTGTGCGTTCTCCTTTTTCTGTCCTTGTCCTTTATAATGAATTTTCAATAGCATTTCTCTTTCACTTTCTCCCTTTCTCTTCGATTTTATTCTCGCAGAATATTGTCAGTTACGTAGGCCTTCTGACCAAGATTATCGTGCCTCTGCTTTGCTCATTTATTCTGTCCTGAATCATGGTACGATACAGACGTATTCGGTGGAATTAGTTTTTTTTTGGGAGAATTTTCTCCTATTTCTTTAAAAATGTAAAAAGTAATATCTTAATTAATTACTAAATGAAAATGGTAGTCAGTCTGTGAATGTTTCCTCCTTTTTTAGTTTTCTTCATATGTTAAAATACCACAGTCATTAGTAAAACAGAAATGTAAAATCTTCAAATTTGCGACCAAATCCGCTTTAAAAAGCGGTCCCAGCTTTACCACTACCAGAATTTCAACTACAGGCCATCCAGACTTCAACTTTAGATCAACTGCCTTCCTGGTTCCTATAGCTTCAAATTCACATGAGAGCTCCGTTTCAAGTCGCCTACAATTCGCCACCTGGATTACGAGCAAATTACAAAAAGGATTAGTAATCCAGCAGATCCAGCCCAAAATCAGAAGAAGATAGGGATTTCTGGGGGAAGTTAATTTGTGCGCGAAATGAAATAATACGTGAAAATTATATGAGTGTGAAAAGTTTCAAATAAATACATCGATAATCTAAAATAAATACAAGTGTTTGGGGCCCCTCACTTCTGCGATATGTACATACAGGTATTTGTAGAATTTAATATTTACTAATTTCTAAAATTTATTAATTTTTGTAAAATCTTTAAACCGTTATTAATATTTTAAAGTTTGGATTCTGGGGAATATTCATCTCAAATAGTTTTTGTATTGCTCTTGAATATTTTTCTGTTTTTTTGTAAATTATACTTCTGACTACCACTAGGCCTACGGTTTTTAAATTTTGAATAATCCTTCGTCACACCAAGTATATAGTGAGAATCGAGTAAATTAATTTGGTATTTTTGATTGATTGTATCCGTACGTTTAACTTGTTGCTCTCAATAAAAAAAAAAGGTATTCGATTATAAATAATTGATAGTAATTATTATATAAACAGGAGACGGTCAATCAACCTTAACCAGTAACTATCGTTACATTGTTATGGACATTTTATTGTATGAATACTGTACAGGAATACTTAAAAGCAACTTCCAAATAGGGTGAACTAGTTGACTAACTTAATAATGAATAACAAGCATCATTCATATCTGCAAGTGATCATTGAAATTTTATTACCTTTACATATTTATTACCTTTTACAAAACATATTATTCGCTTTTGATTGACAAAATTTCCGATATGAACCACATATTAGAGACAATTCATCAAATATAGTGAAACATATGAATATTACTTTCTAGTTTTCACCTTGAAGCCATCAATTTCTACATACAGCACCAAATACAGGTCGGGAAATATATTCTACAATTGAAGCAAACGGCTCATTCCTTGGAGGCTTATTTTAGAAGATACATACACGCTTTGGAACAAAGGGCAGAGGTTTATGAGCGTGATATGCATATTGTAATATGCCAACTGTCATTTTACACGAGAGAGTACCTCACTCTCTCTCCTTCTCTTCCTCTTCTCTCGCTCTCTTCTAAATCCCCTCAAAGTGACCTCAGAAATACTCACGCATACTGCGGTTTCTTACAGCGAGCAGATTTTGCAGAGAAACTGTAAATCTCCACTCTCATTCCATGTAAAGTACCTGCACTCATGTTTTCCAACACTGCTAGCTAACACAAACACAAATTGTTACGTCCGCCCGTAAACTCAAAAGAGAAAGGAATGTTCACCATTTGCTGTCGGAGACACAGAATACCTTGCGTGTTCTATTAAATATGCAACACGGAAACCTCACCTCGAGCTAACACTTGTCCTGCCCTGGGTTCTTCCTCTCAAATAAACTATCGAAGACAATAAGTACAGCTGGTTGGAGAACGGGTTAGAGACATATTCAACTC
Organism: Nilaparvata lugens; assembly: GCF_014356525.2. Classification (NCBI taxonomy): domain Eukaryota; kingdom Metazoa; phylum Arthropoda; class Insecta; order Hemiptera; family Delphacidae; genus Nilaparvata; species Nilaparvata lugens. Next base: position 6,812,752 of record NC_052513.1, read on the forward strand.
GGGAAACTGGGGATTCGTTTATTCAAGGTATAAAGGAGCTTGAAGTTTAGAGATACTTGTTTAAAAAAATAGAGGAGCAAATGCATTTTATTTATAGGTTTCACCTTAAGAAGCCATCAATTTCTACATACAGCGACTGACTTCAAGTTACAGTCGAAAGTCTATTTCTCAAAAATAGAGGAGCAGATGAATTTTATCACTACTTTTACCTTGAAAATCTATAGTGACATTATAGTGATTGAAGTTTCTAATAAGTCTTGAATGTTTTTTACCGCTATATTTTTCCGAATTAGTTGGGGAGGGACCATTAAGTAAAGACTTTGAGAGGTCTATGAGATCTACCTATATATCCATATTTCCTTGGCAATTGATGGAATAGGTTGGAAAAAATAATGAATAGAATATCATTTATTTTACCGTTAAGATACGTATTTTGTATACTCATTCAATTAAACGTTGAAATAGCATCCTTCTTTGAAAATACTGTATCGTCCTGATTATATAATCTGCTGTCTTAGCTTCCTTCATTTAAAGTGGATATGAAGGTTGAGGATTCATTGACTGATTGAGTGTCCAACGTAATCCCTAGTTTGTTATGAGAGTGATGAGTTGAGTTGAAGCGAAAATAAAATGAAAAACGTAAATTGTACGAACCTTTCTGGCTTATTGAATAAATGCTAACTTGAAAAATATTGAACCTGTTTGAGAGATAAAGAACTGAACCCTTTTGGTAACTATTGAAAAAGTGGAGTAATCATAAAATACATGATAATTTATACACATAAAATTAAAAATCAAAGTAATGACTTGAAAGTACAGAAATATTATTTGAAAACTAAAATAAGTGTTAAAAAGTATACTTTTATTTCTAATTTTCATGTCCACATTAATAGCAGCATAGAGATCCCGGGTTCAAACCCTCTCATAACCAAAAGTTTTTTAACCAGATCACTCCCGTGTTATCGGATGGGCACGTTAAATTGTCGGTCCCGACTGAAGTATGACAGTCGTAAGTGCCATTGACGGCTTAAATTATATATTCAGGCGGTGGGACCTTCCCGCAAGGGACTCCACACCAACAAAAGCCATACGAATTTACTTTACATTAATAGCTCTAAACAAGAACGTGAAAATCATGTACAGAATGTTACTAAAAAATAGTTAATGCATCAATGCTTATAAAGAAACACTAAAGAAGAATCATTTTCACGCTATTAATCTTCCTAGTCAACTGGATTGCTCATGAAACATTCTGCAATCTGTAGGGTTCATAGTGATCGATATAATGTGAGAAGTAAGATTTGTCACTTACTATTATTATTAAGCGTATAGCATATATACACAACAAATATATAGTTCATGAGTCCCAAATGCCTAGATATACACTGTATATTCTCAATCTCTTTGAGATGTTGTGTAGTTTTCAGTCAGGAGAACATAAGTTTGTCTGACCGCCATTATTTGCTAGTCCATTTAGCGTTACCCAATGTGCACCATGGAGGCGAACTAGTGTTACAAATAATTAAGTTAAAAATCTGATTGCTGGAATAAGTTTGAGGTTAAAGAAGGTTAAAACTCAATTTTGAATTTTTACAGAAAAAAAAAAACATTTTCAATCATCTTCAGCATTACAAATGTTCAAAATACTTCTAGGTGATAAAAGAACACAAACGATGACAATGTTGTTGACAATCAATGTGGTTACACCAAACCGAATCAGTTTTGTGAGTTCACAATCAAACCGAATTTTTTTAGTTGCTGAGTTCCCTCTGTCAATTGCTACGTTTGATAAATGTTCGCAAACCTCCCTTTTCCACAATCATAACTAATCAATATTAAAATGAATGAAAAAAAATTACAAAGCAATAATATTATTATCTTTCAATATAATTATAGAATTTCAATGTATGGTCGGGGGTCGGCAGGAATTAAATTTTCAATTACTGGCATTCTACAATGAGACGGATATAACAATGCGCTAATCACATCCACCTCCACCCTTCCATGCCATGGACACAATTTCCAATTAGATGTCCATGTTGGACAGTCCAAGCCGAGCGGATTTCCATGTAATGACGCCATTTTAATTATGGTCGCATACCCTGTCAGCCTGGTAGTTGTTATTGAAAGTGAAATCAAAAGTTGAATGCAGGCTTTTTCATCCATCCAACCATCCGGAAATGAATTCCGGATGAATTAGTTTTTCTATGAGCACTGCACCTGCATGACTAATTAATACTACCCTTCTCTCTATTCCTGGATAAAATGTTCCCAATAAAACGTTATTTAAATTAGTTTCAGGCCTTCCAATCTGCATCCTTGCTACTAATTAATTTTTTTAATTATTATTATTAAACGAAAATTCAAATTAAATGCTGTAATTCACCCAGAAGACTTCTGCTACTGCAAATATTGACAACAGGGTAAACAGCTAGATGGAAATTCGATGAGCGCTACTATTCAAAAATTATTTGTCAGCCCGGGAATCGAACCCAGTACCTCCTAATTGCCGGTCAGGAATGCTTACCCTTTACACCAAACTGACAATCTCTGGATAGCAGCGCTCATTTTATACGAAGCCATAGCGGCCAGCCAGTCTACAGATGGAAATTACTGAGATTTTGCAATTATTCAAATGCTAATGAATTAATTATTATTATTATTAAACGAAAATCCAAATTAAATGCTGTAATTCACCCAGAAGACTTCTGCTATTGCAAATATTGACAACAGGGTAAACAGTAGCAGAAGTCTTCTGGGTGAATTACAGCATTCAATTTGGATTTTCGTATAATAATAATAATTAATTTTCTTCTCTATTCCCAATTGTAGCATTAGAAAAATAGTCTTTTCCATCTATCGTATTGCTTTTGCTGATTGAGTGACGTTGAAATACATTCCACTGCATCATATAACCAAACATCTATTTGTACTAAAACTTCCTTAGTTAGTCTACCGGCTAAAAACTTCAATAATGAAATTCGCTTCTCGAATAAAAACGTTTTTTGAATAGTTCATCTATTTCCAAAGTTACTGGTAATCTTATGAAATGTTATTGGAATGAAACCTACTCAAAAATAGTTTTTGGGAGTCCGAACTCACTAGGAGACAAACCTGCAATATTATTGTAGAAATCGATCTGATAGTTATTAGAATGGCTCTACATATCCGTTTCCGTTTCCGTTTAATCAACCAATAACCAAAATAAAAAACAACATAAAAATGAGACGTCATAATAAAAGACTTATAACCATATAAAGACAACCAGTAGAATGAACGAAGGTTTATACTCAACCTTGGAAGTAAGTCAATAATACTCTTCATGTATTAAATCATCCAACATTCTCTTCCAGACTCTCAATCCAAAGTTTCATATAATTTTGCAATTCAATCACCAGGGCCCGTTTGCACAAAAGCCTGTTAGATTTTTACTATGACTAAATCTCACAAGAACCAATCGGAGAAGGGTTCTCTGGGAAGAAAGCTTCTCTGATTGGTTCTCGTGGATATGATTGAAATTCAAGAGACTTTTGTGCAACCAAGAACAAAACTTCCAATTCGATCAATAAAAATCAAACTAACTTTTTGATTTATTCTCATCTCTCTATGCTGATCTAGTAGTAGTGTCCCACTCTCCATGACTCAAGTTGGAGTTAAACCCCAACTTTAGTACTGAAAAAATCCGAACAAAAAATATAAAATACAACGAAAGAAACGTGCCGCTTCTCAATGTAACAGCAGAGATGCTGTAACGCTTGTGGGTCGTGTTTTTCGTTTCTTCTATTAAAAATGCAACACAACCCGCAGATAAATTCGCTCAATGGAAGTTATATGAAGTTGGTGGCCCAGAGTTCAAGCGAAGTTGGAGGAAAAATGTCTCCTTCCAGCCATAGGCAAAAATTACACGCTAGATAGACGATTTCTAGAAGTAACTTTGTCGGAAAATGATGGTCAGAGTTGGTGGAATTTACTCACAAGTTTTCCCTAGACTCTGGCCATAGCCTGACTCTTATACTTCGTGACTCTCCATCCTTCGTCTACGACTATTTTTCTCTTCGAACTTCTTTCTCCACAAGCGATCACAATTCTGTAGTCACGTAGATGGAATCAAGTCGATTCAAGGGTCTTGTCGTGACTTCGGTTTTCCTCTGACTCTCTTCTTCTGTTTGCCTCAGCGAATCTTCAAGAATCATAAATGAATAAAGAGTGTTTCTCAATCAGTTATGAGGAACAACTTGTTCCTCTACGTCGAGTGTCAATAAGTTTCATGAATATTTCCAATGAGAACATCTCCCACAAACCACTTGTATCATACATTTACACTAAAACCATTATTTCATATTGAAGAATATTATTATCATTGTTTGTACATTTAAATGGTTTGTGAAGATTTCAATGAGATGCACAATTGAATTATCAAGTTATCTCACGAAAATGTATCAAGAAGCTCAACTATATGATGCATTTAATGTGCCAACACTGATTTGGAGTGACTTTATATGGACCACCTGATATTTCCATCGCAGCAAATTAGTTCAGCACAAATTCAGATTCTACTCCGAAACAATACATATTCTAGTAAAAATTGAACTACTGTTTACCTATAAATATATTTCTATCAAATTTCTGTTTGATTCCGATTCAGCGCAATTGATTTTCTAGTGAGAATTGAACTTTCGATTATCTTTATCATAATATTATTAATCATTTCCATCAAATATCTGTTTCTATAATGTACGATGAGTATGAAACTATGAGACTATAACATTAATTTCCCGATTTTCATCCATGGAATCAAATTCAGAAAATCATTCACCACATTAATAGCTTCTGGAACAGTAAAGGATGGAGAAATTCCTCGGGAATAATGCTATTGTGCATCACAAACCAGGCATCAACATTCCCGTTTTTGAACAGAGACTTCTCTCATGGGAGCTGAGCGCTTGGAGTTGACGGGTAATACTGTTTGATAAATCGTATTATAGACTCCTGTTTAACGAAAAGCCTATCGAATTTGCTGCCTGTTATCTGCCTCTGAACCTGGAATACGAATTTCAAAGCAGGCCAGATACAGGTATAAATATATCATTGTTGGGACTGTGTATTGTAGCTTAGTCGAAGCAGATATGCATAGCTATGTTATTTCTATCCATTACCTAAATAGGTAACCATACTCCTAACATAAATTCAACTTTGCGTTCGTTAGTAGTAGACAAAATAGAATGGCAATTAGTCAATTTGTTGTTGTTTTTGTTGCTCTATTATCGCAAAGATAAAGTTCGGTTGATCGGAAAGTTTTAGTTGAAACAAGTGAGTTTGCACATTTTTCTCTCACCAAGTGCAAACTTTGCGTGATAATTAATCGCAATAGAAAAATTTGTTAGTATACAATCGAAAGGTAAAAAACGCAATAGGCTCAACATTCATCAAGAACCAGCTTAATGCCCAAAGAGACTGCAATAAGTTTCACATCATCAATTTCCGTCCACTGCTTATTCTTTTCAAGATTGATGACCTGACCCTCACAAGAATAAAACCCAAAAATGAGTTTAACATAATTCGCACGTCCACAATTAAAGTGCCGCTGTATTCCTATGAGAAATATGTTCTGTCATCCATTCCACTCAAGATAAACGCTACTTATTTGTGGGGTTTCCTTGATTTATGGAGGCTGCTCGTGATGTGCTGGCAGCTACCTGTTGGAGATTTTTTTCCATTTTTATTTCGAGTCAGCTCACACCTTCTGTTGCTGCGAGAAAAAATGAGCGCATAAAAATGGCCCAACTTCCAGTTAGAGCAACTATTCAGGGCACGTCCAGCCACTAAGCGGAATCTAGCCGCTGGGACTTGGAACTGCTTTATTAAGTCCGAGCTTATTCATTTCCAGCAACCCCTGCAGCCAGCTTCCTTCCCACAAATTTATTCCCTGCTCTTTGTATTCTCATTCCGATTTGAAAGCGATGTCCATCACTGCACTCACAGTCGCCCTCGGAAATGGTAGGATAAACGAGATAAAAATCATTTTCTATACGAAGCAGAGGTTTCCGTAGAAATGCTGGTATTTCTCTAACTCAGGATCAACTGTAGATTTGAAAGTCTATTTGAGTCAGAATTGTAATCAGCTGTGCTGAATAGTTAGTTGTGTTTTTCTGGCTCTAAATTTTGTAAAATTACTCAAAAATTTTCCAATTAATGGTGATTTGAGTGTGATATTTTTGTTTTTTATTCTGTTTTCAACAATAAAAATTTAAAAATCTTAGTTTTCCTTGTTTTTGAGTGAAAATGGACTAAATATTAGTAAAGTGAAATCATAACCCTATTTTGGACTTTCAAAATGTTATTTATTTAAATTTGGGAGAGAAATAGTACAAGGAGTATCCTTAGTTTTTCTCTCCTGATCAGTGCTTTGTACAAATTATAAATAAATAAATTGTGATTTCTAGGAATGTTCCACTCTCATGATACTGTATTGACATTGAATATAATGAGGGATCAAATAATTGGCATTGAATATAATATTCAGTAACTATTAAGGTGCGTACAGATATACGCGCCGCGAACATGAGCAATTCACTTTTAATCAGCTGACTATATATCTGTATTATTACAGAATCGGTATAAGATATAGATATAAGAAGCTTGGCATCAGCTGATTAAAAGTGAATTGCTCATGTTCGCGGCGCGTATATCTGTACGCACCTTTATAATCTGACAGTGCTTTTTTACTTTCCTTGCCCTATTACCATAGGTAAGGAAAGTATTGCTTTCCGAAAAAAATTAAGGTACCCCAATTTGTAAATTTCTATACGTTTCGAGGTCCCCTGAGTCCAAAAAAGTGGTTTTTGGGTATTGGTCTGTATGTGTGTGTGTGTGTGTGTGTGGTGTGTGTGTGGTGTGTGTGTGTGTGTGTGTGTGTGTGTGTTGTGTGTGTGTGTGTGTGTGTGGTGTGTGTGTGTGTGTGTGTGTGTGTTGTGTGTGTGTGTGTGTGTGTGTGTGTGTGTGTGTGTGTGTGTGTGTGTGTGTGTGTGTGTGTGTGTGTGTGTGTGTGTGTGTGTGTGTGTGTGTGTGTGTGTGTGTGTGTGTGTGTGTGTGTGTGTGTGTGGTGTGTGTGTGTGTGTGTGTGTGTGCCACAAGTCTCATATCTGTAGAAATTTCAGGAGCTCCACCCCATCTAGGTAAAGTTTGATTTCAGATTTCCAATTATCAGACTTCAGAAACAATTTAAACAAAAAATTTCAAATGGAAAAGATTGAGCATAAAAATCTCTACAATTAATGTTCAGTAACATTTTCACCTAAAATTTAAAATAAGCTCGAAATTCGAGAAAATGTTATTATTTCAATTGCAAACTGTTGGCAACTGTTGATTCTATTAAATCATTCACTATGAAGAGATAGCAGACCTCGTGTGTCTCCAGCGTTATAGTCCTGTCACCAGCTGGCTTAGATCTTTGCATAGTAGACTTGAGATGCGCGGGAACACTAGCGTCAGGTTATAAATTCTCATAACGGCAAGGAAAGTTGTGTGAGTGCGCCACACCAGATTTTTTTACTTGAGAGACAAGTTCCATTTCAAATATGACTCTAAAATAGAGAGATTTCTCTATGCATTTTTTAACTAAAATAAATTGCTATAATATAAATGTTTGTAACTGAAATGTTGTTTTATCAAAAACGGAACAATGAATAAAGTACCTACTTTTTTATGGTGGAAAGATAAAGGTAAATATATTATAAGTGGAAAATTAGTGATAATAACAAAACATGAGATCAGGGGCCTCCAATCATTGTAAAATTAAAATAATCAAAATCATCCCTCAAAGTACCTTCAGGTTGAAGATTAATTAACATTGCTTTGTCGGAAATTAGCAGTGAGTATTTGAAAGCATGTTAAACAACGCTTCAAAGCGTGCCGATAACTGAACATCTGATTGTACCAATGAATTGCTCGTTTGTTTACCAGCGTAATGCAGCAATGCAAATGACTGTTTTCAGTGATAACAAACAGGATGAAATCGTGTTATTGGTTTACGAGAGACACAAGATTCACGCTATTATTTTGATAGCGGATTAATTTTATCACAACCGTTAACCTAATTCCTATTATAATGAAACAACAGGATTACGAGGCAAGCCTATCATTTGCAGATGGAGGATCTGCTATAGATAATAATTTGTGCATACGTGCCAACCTACACCATTGAGATGATGCTTGTATGTTCATTATCGTACTGAGATGTGGATTATGAAGATGGAGGAGAATTGAAACTATGTTAACTAATAGGATTGGTATGTGGATAGTATTTGTGCTAGATATTTGAAGCATCGGTTATGTTAATGATGCCTTACAATGTTCCAATGTATGATTGATCCAGTGCCATGTTGCTACATATTAAGCTGCGTACAAAATAATTTGTATTTGTTTTGAATCATTTTTACGGAGCAGAGCGAAAGTCTGTACGCACCTTTACAATAATTTGTGACGTCCAACAGACGTATGCTCCATGAACACGCACATTCGGCTTTCCATCAGGTGATGCTATGCTTACTATTATCGGAATCTTATTGTTCAAATACAGAATATCGGGGCACCGAGCTTCGCTCGTTATTTGTTTATTTATTTATTGATAAACAGAACTCAATTCTTTAAAATGATTGGGGAAGGACTAACCGGCACAACCCAGAACTGTTTCTTCCCCGAATTTTGATTCATACACTATAAAGGTATGTTGGCACTGGACGTGCACTTACACCAAAAGTAGGTTTTGTTCCATACACTTGAATTCAGGACAAATTTTCAGTCCAAACATTTGAAAACAGAAAAGTTCTAATTTAGATTGTTCGCAAACTAAATTGAATAGCAAAATAACACTCAATAAACACTTAAAACTGTAAAATGATGATAAAATTTGAAAGTTATGATACACTCCAATTTAGAATGATATACCATGTCATGTCAACAAATCAGATTATTTTGATTAAGTCTAATAAAATTTCTAGATCATATTTCTCGTGAGATACGGTAAGCTGATTGATTATACAGCACACACATCTTCTCCCACACAGGCACACACATCTTCTGTTATTGACAGACGACGAAATTATCATCTGTTTTTCCAAGGATGAATAATTATTAACCTTTTCATATTCTTCAGCGAGTTTTCCCAGGTATAAGACCTAGTGCAATCGAATTTTTAAATAATAAACCTACTATGTTCCAAATTTCATGAGAATCGTTAGAACCGTTTTCGAGATCCGTTGCACATAAATAACCACAAATAAAATTTATTTAATATAAATAAATTTACAGATATACAGAAATTGCTCCCTTAATATAATAGGATATAGTAAGCTGAACATAATTTTTTCTGAAAATCAAAATGTGTGCGTTGGTGGCGATTAAGTCTGTACGCACTTTAAGATACTTTCTGTGATTAGGTAGGTTTAGTGACAGGTACACTAATAAACCAGTAATCATAAGAATCCTAACCAACCGCTTAGAAACATCTACAACTTTCTTGATATGGAGAGTTTCAACAATTATTTATCAACCAAAAATTGTACATAACAAGAATACAAAACTTTTCTTTTCTCACACACTCCACAGAATCCATTTTTTGATCTTGTTTTTCAGCTCATGATAAGAATTTTATGACGAGAGTACCGTTCAGAACGTAGCTCTGGAATTATGCAGAATAAAATGTTCAACTTGATGAAAACCGTTTTGAACGGGTAATATTATCTCATTCGACCATAGAGTAAAAAAGGGAAGAGGGAAGAAACTCCTGGATCTTGTAAAGGACAAGGGAGTTGGTTTGCCTGACATACTTTTGGGACACACAATAAGCTTCGGTTGACGTGTGAGGTTATTTGAACCTTTGGATCTTTGAATCCGTCCCTTCAAAACGTAAACATAAACATAAACATAAACATAGAGTAAAAAAGAATCCAATTTGAATTTCAATCCTATTTTTCAATCTCAAATCATTTCAACATCACATGAAGAACACACAATTTATGATTCAAGACTCTCGTATTTAGTAACAAAGACTGTATTAAAATACTCAAAATATCGTGAATGGATGAACTATTCTCGGTCCCACTGTGTAGTATTTTGGTTTTATTCTTTATTTATTTATTGATTCAATGATACACCATTATTTATCAAAAAAAGAAAAAAAAAATGGTGGAGGATCAACAGCCACAGCCCAAAACTGTTACTTCTCCGAATTTAGATTCATTAAAATGGTCCAGAAAATAGGTTATGCTTTTTCCACTTGATGTTTACAGCCTAATCTCAACTACAGTGAAAACGATCTCAAGATATTGTATTGATTACTTAACTGGGCTCTAAACTTTATTTTCAGAACTGAATTTATCATCGATTCTCCAATTCAACCAGACATATCCATTCCAATTTCGTCAATAACTTTCAAATTCATTATTTGTTGATTAGAATTCTATAATCTTCCCACGACAACACAATTACATTCCACTGACAAAAAATTGAGTCGAATATGAACGTGTCCAGGATATTCAGCCCTGAACGATCAGCGTTATTATAACTGATCCAATTCTGCTGTTCTGATGCCCTCTAAATTTAGGATTAGCGGTTATGAAGAGCTGGCTAGTTGTTACACGTCGATGCATTCAATGGTGGAAAGAGGGTGAGTGCTCCGTGGATGAGGAGAAGGATGATGAAGAAGAGAAGGTGAGGTGGAAGAGGAGGAGGAGGAGGACGAGGAGGTCGTGGAGGAGGTTGATGACGGGGAGTGGTTGAAGGAAGTGGTGGAGGAGGAATAGAGAGGAGGGGGTGAAGGAGGAGAAGAAGATGTAGTAGTAGGAGGTGTGGGTGGATGGGTTTGGGGTTAGAGGTGGAGGAGATAAAGGGTTGGGGTGAATAGGTACAGAAGAAGAAAAGAGGAGGTGGGAGAAGGAAAGGTGGATGAAAATGAGGAGAAGGAGAAAAAGGAGAAGGAGGAGAAAGGGGAGAAAGGGGAAAAGAAGGAGAAGGATGAGTAGGAGGAGATGGAGGAGAAGGAGGAGAAGGAGGAGAAGGAGGAGAAGGAGGAGAAAGAGGAGTAGGAGGAGAAGGAGGAGAAAGAGTAGAAGGAGTAGGAGGAGGAGAAGGAGGAGGAGGAGGAGGAGGAGGAGAAGGAGGAGAAGGAGGAGGAGGAGTAGGAGGAGAAGGAGGAGGAGGAGGAGGAGAAGGAGGAGAAGGAGGAGGAGGAGGAGAAGGAGGAGGAGGAGGAGGAGAAGGAGGAGAAGGAGAGAAGGAGGAGAAGAAGGAGAAGGAGGAGGAGGAGGAGGAGGAGGAGAAGGTGGAGAAGGAGGAGGAGGAGTAGGAGGAGAAGGAGGAGAAAGAGTAGAAGGAGTAGGAGGAGGAGAAGGAGGAGAAGAAGGAGAAGGAGGAGATGGAGGAGAAGGAGGAGAAGGAGGAGAAGAAGGAGAAGGAGGAGAAAGAGTAGAAGGAGTAGGAGGAGGAGAAGGAGGAGAAGGGGAGAAGGAGGAGAAGAAGGAGGAGAAGGAGGAGAAGGAGGAGATGGAGGAGAAGGAGGAGAAGGGGAGAAGGAGGAGAAAGAGGAGTAGGAGGAGAAGGAGGAGAAGAGGAGAAGGAGGAGAAGGAGGAGGAGGAGGAGGAGGAGGAGGAGGAGGAGGAGGAGAAGGTGGAGAAGAAAAGAAGTAGTAGGAAGAGGAAGAGGAGGAGGTGATGTTGGAGGGGAAGGAGTTAGAGGAGGAGGAAAAAGAGGGGACGTAGGTGGAAAGGCTGAAAAAAGAGTACGAGCAGGAGATGAAGGAGTAAATGGTGGAGCAGGAGAAGGAGGAGGTGGATGGTGAGGAGGAACATGACGAGAAGAAAGGAGAAGAGAAGGAGAAAGAGAAATAGGTGAGGTTAGTGAGGGAGGGAGAAGAGGTTGAAGAGGAGGAGGATGGGGAGGAGGCGTATATGTGGAGTAGAAGGAGGAGGATGAGAATGGTGATGAGAAGTAGATGATGATGAAGCAAGAGGAGCAGGATTGAAAGCGATAGGATCAGGTTATGGTGGGGGAAGGGTGGGGTGACTAGGAGGAGGTGGTGTTGGATGAGGAGGAGGAGTAGAAAGAGGTGCGAAAGGAAGAGGAGGAGATGGCCAGTTGGTGAGGTGGTGAGAGCTGGGACCAGAGCGCAACTAATTACATTATGTCTAATCACATTTTGGCCGGCGCCGCGCCGCACTGTTGTAATATCTATCGTTCACGCATCGATTGTCCGAAAAACGATATCAACGTGCAACGCGTTTTTACCCACTAGGGCCTGTCAATATTTCAACTTGATAAGAATAATCGAATTTTCGTTTTTTGCGAGCAATCAGCCCGTTGTCAACTAGCATCACCTTTCGCTCATTTTACAAAAATAATAATGCAGCATGTCGGACCGCTTTCGGCAACATTGCTAATAACCATGCACGATCATATCGATTTGTAATTTAATCAAGGATAGAAATCCTGTGATTCCAATTTTGTTGATATAGGCAATATGGTGTCATGCCTGAGGCTGGTTGAAAAATTTCTAATGAAAATGAAATATAGTTTCTAACTTCACATAGCTTTTTAACCTGGCCAATGATATAATTATATATTCTAATCTATTTTTCATTTTGTTTCAAATTGAAGACTTCAATTAAGACTTTATTTGAAATTTTGAATTGTTCTTGAATATTGAATCAATACTAATGACTATTTAGAACGCATCATGAAACAAGCATTAAAAAATCGCTACAATGCATTGTACAACTGCTTCAGTCATCTGGATCTGGAGGGAAGAAACACATATTCAAATTTAAATTTAGAACACTATTACACAAAAACAGTACTTTCATGAAACTTGTATCACTTGATACGTTAGTAATTAAAACATTTTCCCTTTCAGTACAGATTTCTGGTTTGACAATTCTTATACTCTGGTATGAGTCTGGGAAGTTTTTAAAAATAAAACAAAAAAATATTTTGATTGTATCACAATAGTGTTCGATCATCGTTTATATTATTTTTATTGTGGAATAAAAATTTTAAGAATTTGGTCGATAACAACAAGCGTTAAAAGTGGAGAATATACAGGATTGAAATATAATGAAGCAAGAATAATAGTCGTGGATGAAGGTCATGAATTTAAAAATCTGGTGTGGCGCACTCACATAACTTTCCTTGCAGTTAAAAACTACCTCGTGTGTCTCCAGTATAAAGGTGCGTACAGATATACGCAACATGAGCAATTCACTTTTAATCAGCTGACTATATCTGTATTTTTACAGAAACGGTAAGATACAGATATAAAAAGCTTGGCATAAGCTGATTAAAAGTGAATTGCTCATGTTCGCGGCGCGTATATCTGTACACACCTTAAGAGTCCAGTTTCGGTAATATAATATTAAAATTGATAAGCTGACGATCAATTAGCTGAGATCAATTAATATTCTGCTATCAATAAATATTCTGTATCTCTTCCAGTGAATGATTCAATAGAATCAACAGTTGCATCTCTCATTGCATTTGAACAATCATATTTTCTCGAATTTCGAGCCTTTTTAGGTGAAAATGTTACTGGACAGTGATTGTATAAATTTTCATGCTCAATCTATTCCATTAAAAATTATTCGTTTCTGTAATTGTTTCTGGAGCCTGATAATTGGAAATCTAAAATCAAACTTTTCAACCATTCAATCAATCAATCATTTTGGACTCAGGGGACCTTGAAACGTAAAGAAATTTAGAAAGTGGGGTACCTTAATTTTTTTGGAAAGCAATACTCTCCTTACCTATGGTAATAGGGTAAGGAAAGTGAAAATTATTGGTTGCAATGCTCATGGATGTAGGTCAAGTGTGGATAGAATAATCATATTACTGTCGGGTAGTTATGGTTAGAGCCTGCTGAAACACGTTGACCACGGCAGATTAACAAAATTTAATTAAAATCCCGTTCGATCGTCAGCACAAAGAGACCACATCCAGCTTCCGTGAAACACGGCGTTATTGTTCATTGATTTAGGGGTCAGCGTTGAACAACAGCCCACAGTTTTGTATTGAAACGAGCAATCAATCGCTGCTAGGAATACAATATAGTCAACAAATTCATTCAATAAATTCCATTCATTCATTCAATCACACTCTGGATGAATGGATCTTGATGAAGCATTACCTGTTTAATGAAAAGCTATGTGCTGTTATGGTGAATATTCCTATTGAAAGAAAAGAACTTGATACTGGCGGAATCAATGTTTTATTAAACAATTTGAGATAATAGTTTTGGTTGGTCAGATATTATCAATCTCTAGTAATTGAAAACTTGAAAATTGTAGAGCAGAATATTGTGAGGATTAGACTCAGGTGTAGAAAACAATCTTATTTTTATAGAATATTAGGTCATCTATCCAGACCCTACAGATAATTTGGTGAAGGCTATTGAAAACCTATTACAATATAAGAGGGCGAAGCCCTGCGATTGGCAATTAGCTGTTGACTTATGAAGCTTGATCTCTACTGTGATTGGTCGAGGCTAAGCATGCGCAATTAACATGTCAATATTTGGGATACTTGGGCGTCTACAGCCTCAGCCAATGACAGTGAAGCTCAAACTTCATTGGTCAACAGCTGATGGCCTATCGTGGGGCTTCACCCTCAATGCCCCAATAACTATAATATTCCGCTGCACAATTTTGAAGCTTACAGTTTACTACAGATTGATAATGGTTCAAACACAATAGAATATCAGGATGAAGGTAATAATAGAAAGAAAAATAAAAATCTTAGTACCCTTTTTGAAATATTTGATCACAACATGTTTCGGAAATTGAAAAGTCTTGAAAATGGCATCAATGTCCGAAACATGTTGTGATTAAATATTTCAAAAAGGGTGCTAAGATTTTTATTCTTCTTTCTATTTCTATAAAAGTAGCCCTATACAGAAAAGAGATAAATATGAAGGTAGTAACCTTTTATTTTTCATTACAACACAACGCTATATCGATATCACAATATCAGCTTCAACATATTATGACTTGGACATATTCCAAATTTTCAATGGTTATAGAGAAATATTATACGTTCCATACAACCTTTCCACTGTGGTGCCCCACGCATTTTGTCATAAATTGTTCAATGAATTTGATTTTTATTAGAAAATACACTAATATTCGAAAACTGTTTATCAGGAAGAACCAGGAATGATGAGGGAAATGACAAGATTCAAGTAGATCAATAACAATAAAAGTATTGCAAACTTATATAGAAAGTTAAAGAAAAAAATGTAAGAATAAAGTTCATGAGGTAAACTGTATATCACTCACTGCTAATGATAGTTATCTACATTTGTCAGTCCACGCATTTCTGCAATCATAAAATCCAAATCTCAGAGAATTGAATAACTGTGTATGAACAGTAAATGAAGCGCGGGTTCCTTGATAGTCAACTGAGAGGTGGAAAAGATAATGAACAAAACCACGTCGTTACTTGGCTGGAGGAGAGACAAAATAATGAAGAGAGAGGCTGCGATTATCCATCTCCATCACTCTCGGACGGACGTCGAGCGTGAACGCTGAAATTAAAACACACTCGGGACACCACTTCAATTTTACCTCCAGCTTCTTTTATTTTCTCGATTCTGTCGTGCCAAGACAGAAACAAGGTATCCATGACAAGAAACTCTTTTCTCTCATTTTTGTTCTCCTTCTGTGGATTTTCTTCTTTGCTATCATCTGCTTTCCACCGTTTTCTATGTTTTCAGATCTTTATTTTTTATCTTTTCTCCATTTTTTCTGGAAAGTTTTCACTTGTTGTTCTGCCTCCATAAAACACTAATATAATTGAAGTTTCTAATTCCACTAGACTCTTTATTCTTCTACTTCTCCTGCTTCATCTTTTCTGGTTTTCTCTACTCTTCCTGTTTTGATATTCTATCGTAAGTATATCCCTCCTCTCTTGTAAAACTCTTCAATAAATGTCTTCCTTACGGCTAATACTTTTTCTTCGGAACCATCTTTTACACTTCAACATCCAGTATCCTCATTTTGTTATGCTTTATCCTTATCCTTATCCTTTATCCTTATCCTAGAGTATCCTCTAACCTTATGCTGTTTTCTTCACATAATTCCTCTACTACCTGTTCTCTGTTCTCCACCTCCTTCAATTCCTGATTTTCTTCCTATTCTCAAATCAATATTACTTTTCTGTGCTTCAAACTTCCCTCTATTCTGTTTAATGTAGCATGCATCACTTTATTCATCTCTACTCTTTTACTCTGCTCTCTCACATTTATTTTCTCATAACTCATATTCCTTTTGATCTCATTCATTTTATCTCCTTGATCTTAATTCTTCTTCTTACTCTTCTTCTTCTTCTTCTTTTTCTTCTTCTTCTTCTTCTTATAATTTTTTCTTCTCTTCCATTTTTAATTAGCTTTCTATGATTCTTTCTCCTACTCCTTCATCACCTCATCATAATAATTCATCCACATCTCGTATTTCTTTTTGCACTTCTCCATCCACCAGTTCATCTTCTCCTATTCTCTTATCATCTGTATTTCCCTTCTCCATCTTAACATTCTTCCTATTTCTTCTCTCTCCCTCCTCCTCCAATCATTCCTGATTCCTACCCTTTTGTATTCATCCTCCCATGCTGCATTCTCTACTCCATCTTCTTCACTTTTCTCTTTAACCATCATCTTCTTCATCTCCTTATATTTTTATTTTATCCTCCTTCTCCTTAACTCTCTTCTAATTTTTTCTCCATCATTGCTCCTTCAATCTTGGTAAATAAACAGAGTACAATCGGTCGACTGCCATCAACTTAACTACCATCCTCCACCCCACCGAACCTTGCCTGAAAATTATTATCATCAACCGCGATGCAATGAAGCTGACGGGGTCTTTTCTCTGCTCGTGGACGGGGAGCAGGACTGAGTCAACACAAAATGTCCCTCGAGACAACGTTTCTGTTTGCTTATCCTCGACTTGTTTCGAATATTGAGGTCAACATTGAGTAACGAATATTGTTTCAAACCATTGTTCCCAGACAGCGTAATGTTTTTTCTCACAATTACATCAACATTTTGAAACATCAAATTGAATTGGATCTGGGAGTAAAATTGTAGCCTCCAGATTGTAAGGTCTAGGAGCTCTCAATTCTACGAAATAGAGGAAACGTGTCCCAAGTATGAGTGAGATGCTATTTTTGTTCGATTTCAAACTGAAAAGTGACGTACAGTCCGAGTTCCACGATAAAATGTTAATACCCATTTAATATTTAGCTCTGAGTTGATTTTCATTCAACCTTCATTACATTGAAAAGAAATAAAAACATCATACGGTAGCGATGAAAACTTAGTTTATATTTTCGAAACTCAGCTCAGACTTAGTTATGATCTGAGTCATACATAAATAGTTAATAAAACAAAATAAATCTTATAGCACCCTTTATTTTTTAAAAAACGTTAAAATAGTTGAAAAGTAGCCCATGTCAATAAGTGTTTTATAAATAGTTGATTCTATGTTTAAGTCTTCAACTTAATTTGGAGGGGCAAACCCAGTGTATCTGTATGAGAGATTAGAACACCTTCTGGAACCGAAATGTGAATAAAAATCGAAAAACTGACTACTCTTTGAACAGGGATAGAAAAAATTATTCTATTGATAGCATTGTAGAGTTACTAAGGAGTGGTCAAGCCACACGAAGCGTTTTTCAGGTGTTTTTAGACGATCCGGCAGGGCAGGAAGCTTTCCTATTGGCTGATTATCAGATGATCAGCCGAAGCCAACCCAATCAGCCAATCGAAGAGCTTCCTGCCCTGCCGAATCGTATGAGAACACCTAAAAAACGCTTCGTATGGCTTGGCCCTAATGGTATTTTGAATACAAATTTTATCACTAAGGGTCGCACATCCAGAGACGGAAATTTCAACAAAGAGACGTAATTTCAACTGGATATTCCCGAATTATGTTAATAGGAGTATTGGATTATTACGAAGAATGAAAAACTCATAATTCAACTTTACCGATAGAAATGTCAATAAACTTTTCAGTGCATACTAATTTGCAATGAGCTGTACTGGCCTCATTTACCGGCGCCGGTTATTGGTCAATTGACGTCGCTTCCCAAAACGTGTACAACGGTCAATTGACGTCGCATCCCAGAACGTGTACAATCACCTGTTTTCGCATTCTCCTCGCGTGAGTCCCTTTTTGTCGGCCGTTTTTCGCTGTCGTCATCGTTGCTCTCTCCTATTCCTCATTCCCTTTTTCCTCTTTCCCTTCTCCTCTCACACTATTTCCATCCTTCTTCCAGACTATTTCCATCCTTCTTCCATTCATTACAATTGTGTAGTTGATGGGAGAAGTAAGTCGCGAGGAAGGAGTTTAAATGACGAGCCGGGCGACGCCCACTGATGTTGGACAGAGTACTGTGTATAGCCACCGCCGCCTGAATGTTGGACACAGTACTGCATATAGCTGGCGAGCCCTTTTTCTACCCAGCAGGCCTTTCATTAATCATGTCTGACACGTAAGCAGAACTGAATCCGCAGCGCTTCTCTTTTTTCTCTGTCAGCTCTTCTCTTTTTATAGCTTCTCCCTGCTTCTACATCGTCATTTATCCCTCGTTTAATCACGTGCTCTTCCCAATTTACCTTTTGCTGAACGTGAACAATTTTTCACAAAAATACATTTTTTTCGATCGAGAACCTTTTGACATTGTCCTATCGACTTGAAACTGAGGGCTCTCACTCACGTTTATTCGTTAAAGAAGGTTTAGCTGACTTCTATCACATATTTATTAACACTCTCCATCTATCTATTTCAAATAACACATTATAATGGCCCATTTCTTGATTCTAACAAGTTATGCTGTAGCATATTTCTAGTATCATTTTTCCTTCTGTGGGGTGGAAAAAAAGGTTTGATGGGTATAGGCATGGGATGAACCTACAGAATCAAGGCTGTTTCTACATGCTGAATATAATCCAGACTCAGATTCCTAGCAATAGGATTTTAATTTTAACAAGAAAGTAACATGCCTTGTTTGTGATTTCATGCATATATTTTTTCACAATTTCTATCCCATTGTATTTGGTTTTCTGGTTATAGAAAAACTTGGAATTTTCTTCTAAAACTTGAATCAGCTTATTATAATCAATTATTATCTAATTCCAACTGGATTTTTTTCTGATTGCTAGTTCTACAAGTAACACGAATAAACCGTTATCGGGGGAAAGTAGAACTGTTTTCAAGGTTTTCTGACATTTAATGATAATCTACCTGCATTTCAAATGAATTATAGTAGTTTTTAAAGAGTTCAAGGCCTCTTCTCTATAGAGCTGTTGGCAAGGTTTAAACATGTAAAAATTACATCCAATGATTCTCGGAATTATAAGCTACTGTTGAATACACGGAATCATCTGTATCATGACAAATGTTGGTTTTCTTAATAATATAAAAGTTAAAATACGAAAAACTATAGATAAGCTGGTGGAAATTTATGAGGCACAGTTTCAGCTGCAAATATGGCGCTCAAAATATTGTGTGGGAGGTGCTACATAATAATATTATCGCTCTGACGTCGAAAAACGTCAATGAATAGTTCTATAGTCAATGTTTCCCACCACGAAAGTCCTTGTACTAATTAGAAGAGAATTTTCAAAAAATTATTTATACCATGAGCTCACGAACAGCTTCCATCAATGATAATTATTGTAATATTGATAACTGACAATAGAGTTCATTAAATAAACTGACTTTTAGAAAGTCATCACGTGATTCTTGGAAATTAAAAAAAAATCCAATAATTTTTCAGATTAGATGAATTCAATGAGAAAAAAATCCCTCATGCTCATTACTTTATTCGGGTGGAAGGGTTGTTGTGTGCTCTATTGTACATGATATCTGATAGGTTACCAAAAGAATATAGAATGACAAAGTTAATGAATTCTACAGTGAATGTGCAGTAGCGTTTAATTTGAAATAAGTGACCAATTCATATTTGATTTCCAGGAGATATGTTATTGAATATTATTCTATTACTTTATTCGGGTGGAAGGGTTGTTGTGTGCTCTATTATACAATCATGATATCTGATAGGTTACCAAAAGAATATAGAATGACAAAGTTAATGAATTCTACAGTGAATGTGCAGTAGCGTTTAATTTGAAATAAGTGACCAATTCATATTTGATTTCCAGGAGATATGTTATTGAATATTATTCTATTATATACACATGCCATGATATTATTGGATTATTTCTCTCAACATTATTAACTTGATATCTCCCGAATATATTAGATAATCTCTTGATTCGATAATACCACTGGTATGATAAATGGATTTTTAGAAAGACGTCAGTTAATCAATTATGAATATATTTCTCAATAAGGAAAAACAATATAAAAATTAAAAATATAGCAACTGCTTCCTTTAATATGAAACTTTGTGATTGAATAGACCTACAAAGTGAGTGAGTCAGTTCTCTAGTCAGTTGTAGTGAGTCAGTTCTATTAGTGGTTAATTCAGCTGAGTTTTTACAATATACTCCTGGAAGTGAAAATATCATCCTACCTCTTATAGAGTCAGAAGCGTTTTCAAAACTCAACGGAGAAGACAAAGGAGGAATCATTCGAAGAATTTCTTGAACGATACATTTATTAGAATGCATATTTGAACAAAATTGACATTGGATCGACTCATTTTAACGTAAGTGACAAAACATGTATAAAAATTATTATGATTGTCGTTTTGTAATTCCACTAAACAAGAGGTAATTTCTGTTGACTTAAATTATCAATGTAGACACATTAAAGCAATTGAAATCTTATGATTGATTAAGTTTTTTGTACTTGGACATATTTTTCGGATATGAGAATGATTAGCCGAGATATCAATTTGAAAATATGACTCGTATGGAGAAGAATCCACAGCATTTCTCTTTAAACTTCCTTGCTTCTCCTTATACAACCTGTTTCTACATTGTTATTATTTCCTTGTTTAATCACGTGCTCATCCCAATTTCCCTTCACCTTCATCCTCCATATGCTGGACGCAATATTATTTTTTTGATTAATATTCTCTCTGTTCGCTCCACTGGAAACTATTTTGATGATTTCTCACTTCTAACAGTTCAAAAAGATTAAGCTAACTCCAACCTATATCACTCATATCACATATCGTCATGCTTAATTTGTTGGACGTAGAGAATCCATTTTTTTGCGTTCCATTTAGATTGTAACCGTTTCCTTTTCCACCTGTTACAACTCTGATCATCTGTGAAAATCTCAAAAAATTATAATTTGGTTATAATTCTATGCTAGCTAAACACGATGCATGAATCTTCTTTAATTAGCACTCTATTTTCGAAAATGTTGTCAAATAAAAATCTGGTTTTGTTACTCACACAACTTTCCTTGCCGTTATGAAAATTGATCACCTGACGCTAGTGTTCCCGCGCATCGCAAGTCAACTATCTTAGCCACCTCTAATAGGCAGCGGCCTACGATATTGCAACATCGCAGTGTAGGCCAAGAATCTAATACATGATTGGTGAAAAAGTTCAACTGGTATATTTTAAAATCTTTTTCACCAATCATGTATTAGATTCTAGGCCTACACTGCGACGTTGCAATATCGTAAGCCGCGGCCTTGTATTAGAGGTGGCTATGCTACTATTCAAAGATTTCAGCCAGCTGGTGACAGGACAATAACGCTGGAGACACACATGAGGTCTGCTATCTCTTCATAGTGGATGATTTAATAGAATCAACAATAATTTGCAATTGAATAATCACATTTTCTCGAATTTACAGCTTATTTTCAATTTTAGGTGAAAATGTTACTGAACATTAATTGTAGAGATTTTCATGCTCAATCTACTCCACTTGATTTCTTTTGTTTAAATTGTATCTGAAGCCTGATAATTGGGAATCTATCTGCATTGATGGGGCGGAGCTCCTGAAATTTTTACAGATATGGGACTTGTGGCAGTTGATAGAGCTTATTGATGACTATTTTAGGTATGAATTTGATCAAAATCGTTGGAGCCGTTTCCGAGAAAATCACGAAAAACCCTGTTTTTGACAACATTTTCGCCATTTTAGCCGCCATCTTGAATTGCATTTGATCGAAATTGTTCGTGTTGGATCCTTATAGTGAAAGGACCTTAAGTTCCAAATTTCAAGTCATTCCGTTAATTGGGAGATGAGATATCGTGTACACAGACGCACATACACTCATACACACACACACACTCATACACACACACACACACACACACACACCACACACACACACACAACACACACACACACATACAGACCAATACCCAAAAACCAGTTTTTTGGACTCAGGGGACCTTGAAACGTATAGAAATTTAGAAATTTGGGTACCTTAATTTTTTTCGGAAAGCAATACTTTCCTTACCAAGGAAAGTAAAAACAAAGTTTTATTCATAACTAGTCTCACCTTCTTCAAGTTGACATACCTTATAGTTTATTGGATAGATAAAATCTTTTCCATTTCCATTTTAATTTTAATTTATGAATTACTTTTCATGATTATATGAAATCTTACATCATCTTTACTAGCAACGAGATAATATATTTGTAATTTTCATAATTATAATCATGATAAGTGGTTAAACAAATAATTTTGAGAAGAGAAGAGAGGGTTCATGAATAGTGGAACAGAAGAATGAGGATCCAAAAAAAAGGCAAAACAATTCAAAATTCAAAAATATAATTTCTCTAGAAACCACATACAATGATTCCATTGTTGAAATAAAATGAGTAGATTAGATTGAAAATCAATACTCCTCATATGGAAGAGAAAGAAAATGTAGATGGACTCTAGTTACAGTATCATGAACTTACTTCAAAGTACAGGGTTTTATCAGTGGTGACCCTCACACAAACAGAACACAATTACTTTAAAACTCACCCACAACTTCCAAAACGGATTCGCTGATTGAAATCTAGCTAATCTGTTTTCCTTTTTGGGAGAAAATTAGTTTTCATCGCGGATCCTTTTACAATCCGAGCTCTCTCAGTGAGTGTCCACACGCATATCTCATACAAGCATACACACCTACCCCACATGTACGTTGTACAATTCCTCTCTCGAATGCAATAACACACAGTGAGTAGTGGAATCTGCAACTGACGCGAACTAAAGGCCGGAAAAGAGCCGCGTAACTTGTGTTGGGCGGATGAATTATGTATCAAAACCACTTCGGCTTCTGGGTGAGTGTGATCCTGGCTACGATTAGGGTTGCTCAGCGGCTGGTGGAAGAGCGTGGGGGAAGGGAAGGGTGAGTGGGAAGGGAAGGAGGTTTAAGGGATGCCTACAAACTTCAATGATTCAACATTCTGCCATAGCCGTGTCCAGCTACACCTCCTAGACTTGGAGACCACCAGATGTTACAAGTTTTGACTATGTAGTTGACATGTTGCTGCATATTTGTGTTCGTTCATTCGTAACTCGACACTTGTCGAGTGTAGCTTGCTGCTATGTTTTCTTTAGAAGTCTTTTATGATTATTTCTAGTGTGTTTGTTATGGAAAAATATGAGAAGAAAGCATAATCACTTATAAAATTACTATAAGTAATGTATTTACTTTATAGTACCTTTTTTGTTCGAAAAAGGAAAAAATAGATAAGAAGGTTATTCAAAAGTGTTCGAGAAAACTTCTATTAAAACTTTCTAACAACCTTTTGTGGTTTTTGATAGCTTCTGATCGACTGTTAATTTACCATAATAATTTCAAAGAATGTGTAATGAACAATCACAGAACAGGCTTTCCTTCAGGAGCACAGATAAAAATGAGACAATAGAATACGCATTAGACTTGATTTTGAATCTGAAATGCTATTACTATTCGAACCTTAAAATCTGGTGTGGCGCACTCACACAACTTTCCTTGCCGTTATGAAAATTGATCAACTGACGCTAGTGTTCCCGCGCATATCAAATCTACTATTCTAAGATCTGAGACAGCTGGTGACAGGACAATAGCGCTGCAGACACACGAAGTCTGCTATCTCTTCATAGTGAATGATTTAATAGAATCAACAGTTGCCAACAGTTTGCAATTAAATAATCTTATTTTGTCGCATTTCGAGCTTATTTTAAATTTTAGGTGAAAATGTTACTGAACTTGGATTGTAGAGATATTCATGCTGAATCTTTTCCACTTAAATTTTATTGTTTAAATTGTACCTGAAGCCTGATAATTGAGAATCTAAAATCAAACTTTGCATAGATGGGGCGGTGCTCCTGAATTTTTTACAGATATGGGACTTATGGCAGTCGATAGAGCTTATCAATGACTTTTTTAGGTATGAATTTGATCAAAATCGTTGGAGCCATTTTCGAGAAAATTGCGAAAAAAACCTGTTTTTGACAACATTTTCGCCATTTTAGCCGCCATCTTGAATTGCATTTGATCGAAATTGTTCGTGTCGGATCCGTATAGTATAAGGACTTTAAGTTCCAAATTTCAAGTCATTCCGTTAATTGGGAGATGAGATATCGTGTACACAGACGCACAAACACTCATACACACACACACACACACACACACACACACACACACACACACACACACACACACATACAGACCAATACCCAAAAACCACTTTTTTGGACTCAGGGGACCTTGAAACGTATAGAAATTTAGAAATTTGGGTACCTTAATTTTTTTCGGAAAGCAACACTTTCCTTACCTATGGTAATAGGGCAAGGAAAGTAAAAATTAATCATCACTTGTACGAGACAACAATAATTATTAAAGAATTAACCTATTTCGGACTATGTGTTTTCCAAATTTGGGAGAGGAATAGCACAATGTTGCCTTATTTTTCCTCTCCCTATCATTTTGATAATGTACTTATCGTATAAATAAATGAATGAATGGAAAAAATGAATGAATTATAGTAATCCAAAAAATATCACGTTTTTATGAAATCAAATTACATTCATATGTTAATCAAGATAGTACCATAGAGAAACAATAGTGTTATCGTTTCTCTATGATAGAACTCATAAATCCAGAATCTCTCGCAATGGTAATTGTATATAAATTATTTTGTACTTTTTGTGTAGTTGAGAAGTTGATATTTTGGTAATTATCCATATTGAATGAAAAAGACTAAAAAATTGTCAAAAACCACAGATTTATTGATAGCTTAGAAAGACCGGAGAAAGATACTTAGAGATTGACAATGGTGTAATAACCGAAACCGGTCTTTCTAAGTATCAATAAATCTGTGGTTTTTTGACAATTTCTTAGTCTTTTTCATTCAATTATTTTGGATAATATTCGATCATCGAAATTAATCACTCATTTTACGCCCAAAATTCCTTTGGAACAAAGCTCGTTGAATCATAACTTTGAAAGCAGTGATTTTGTGGGAGATTGGATGACAAATTGTTGATAGCTGTTTGGAGAGCTGTTACAAGAATCTCCTATATCATCTGTAATTTGTAAATGAAAGCTTTGAGGTTCTTGGAGGTGTAGAATGTTTGATTATTCTAGATGTTATTGAAACCTTTTAATACGCTAACAACTGAACAAATGAGATGAATGTTTCGGATATGACAATACTTGAATTTTGAATGAATGAATTTATTTATTTGCCATAAATGAAACACAAAAAAAGCTTTAAATGGGAACCTGAATAAAATAGATGAGAGTAATAGGATTGGACAGCATCCGATTGTTGTTCAATTTGATTCACTTTGCTGAGCTGTTAAGGCTCGATTACCATAAATTTGATGAACATGAGTTCGGAATCTCAACGCTTTGTTCCATTGGAGCCTAATGTTTTCCAAGCAGGGAAAATCAGCCAGCGCCGAATCTTGAGACGAGTTTTCGATCGTAAATTATTCTTCTCGAGCGCAGGTAAAGGCACTTGGTCGTTAACCGGCCGTTTTCCGCCTTCCCGTCTTCTGTTTTCCCTAAATAAACCATCGAAACTGGGAGAAAGGCCGCTTTAATAGTCGGGTCAAGATTAAAATGGATAAACAGTGCAGCGAAGCTGAGCCAGTCTTCCAGCTGAATGATCAGAATTCCTTTTTCTATCAGCTATGTGTTGGTAATGATGTTGGTGATTAGGAAATACTGTACTGGAGCTATCGGTAATTGAACCAGGACCATTTAGAAGATCAGGATTTCCCAATATTTAGGATGTACTAAATTTTCTAAAAAAAATCTAGTATCAAGCGAAAACACTAAATTATTTTGAAACTTGGATAAACTTTGAAAACTCTATCAAAATGAATAAAATACATATACATAATGAATAATATTTTTTTGTTGCCTTCTCCACCTTGTATTAATCACCCAAAACATAATTTCAATGCACAAGGCATTGAGCAATGAAACTATTAGAAATATAAGAACTTTTAGAAGTACTGGAATTATCTATTTATTTATTTAGCGTATGGCTTCCAAGACATCAATCAGTATTCATCTTCACTTCTTCAGGATCAAAAAAGTTCTTCGGTTACTACTGGAATAGTTCTATAGAACTGTTATGTTTTCATTTTATAATGAAACAATTCTATCTCTGAGAATAGTGTTCAATTCATTATCAACTTGCTTCTCCGTACATTCATTTATCGGTTCAGGAAAAAATAAATAGTGATGGAAAGGTAAATTAGGCATTAGTCCAAGACCAAACTTCCTTTGATTCATTCCAGAATAAGTGAAAAATACTCAAAATTAAACTTATGCACAACTCACAAGATCAAAGATCTCTCCGCAAAACATGAAACCCAAGTAAATAAAAGTAAATCAATAATACAGTCGAACCTCTATAATTCGTAGTTGACGGAACCAATTAAGGATTGGTAAGAATTATATAGGCTTTGTGGGAGGAGGATGAGAGAGAGGATGAGGAGGATGAGAAGGCTAATAATGGAGGTTGAAGAAGAAAACATATGAATTATGAAATGCTAAATAGTCACTGAGCAAAGTGCAATCATGGATGGAATATTATAAATAGAAATTATTTTAAAAACATAAAAATAAAACGTTAATAGATTGAAAAAAGGATCTATTGAAATAGATTAAATGAAGAAATGAATATAATATATTACAGATAAATTCAAACCTAGGTAGATGGAAGAAATGGGTAATAGGTAGAGATTAAACAAAAATATAAGTTTTGAACTGAAAATTAAAAAAAATATTGAAAAAATGTTCAGATTTCAATCTACTTATTTTTCTCTTTTATTTCTAAAATGGGTTCTAATAACACTGGAATGACTACATCATCAATAGAGACAATGATTTCGTCTGGCGTCTATGTGATTTCCGGTTGATGACTCATGATATCTAGAGAATTGGATAGCGATAGCATAGTACACTTTAATTATTTTCCTCTTCCATGATAAATGCAAAGAGCAAAACTACGAATTATAGAGAGTTCTCGCAGTCAAAACTACAAATGATAGAGGTCAAAGATAAGCCAGCGACGATGTTATTACGAATTATCGCGAGGAACAAAATACATTGTTTCACTACGAATTATAGAGGACTGAATGAATAATCGAGATTCCACTGTAATTATCTAAGAATTATATGAATACTCAACGTGGAATTCAAATATATTTTTCTGAAGATAAAGACAATAGAGTGAAAGAGGGGATGAACTTACTAATATGAAGAAAATGATAATGTGATTAATTATCTGTGATTATTGATGTATCAGTTATTGATAGAGATGATTCCCATCAGTACCAATCTTGATATAGTTGATACAGCTATCCTGTAAAAATAGTCAAGTTGAAAAAATACAGATTTCTCAGAAATTCATCTTTTAAATGCGGGAAAAATAACTAACTATAAAAGAAAATCGTTAATCTCTTTGAACATTTTTTCGTTTTTAACCTTAAGTTTTTAACACCTTTTTTGTGTGATTGTCAAAATATTGAAATATTATTGTGAAATATTATTTTCACGTTCACACGACAAGAATAGTATTGGACTACCAAAATAATTGGCCTTCATTAAGGTAAAACGAATTTTTATCACAGAACGCCATTATACTCAGGAGAGTACTCGCTCACTCGCTATCTGTACAGGACAAGGCCATAAATTTATCATGCCAATATTTATTATGGATTAGAAAGTCCCCAAATAAATTATAGCAGTAAAGGAGCAGGTTTGAATTATGAGTCGTTACTTCAGCTTCACCGATACGATGCAAAACTGCGAGTGCAGGATTCCATTTTGGCGTTTTTCTCTCCTTAATTCATTTCCTTCTCCTATATCATCTTCTTCTTCCTCCTCTACTCCCCTACTCCACCTAATGAGTTTCATTTGAACAGTAGTGATCTAGATTGCCTCTTCATATGTTTCTTTCCTCTTCGTCCGATATATTTTGATTCTAAAGGAGGAAGGAATTCTAAACCTCTGACTTCTCCCGTGGGTATTACTATGTTTTCCCTCCTTATTTATCCACTTACACTCTACATTCTTTGCCTTCACTATTCTCTCTTTCTCTACATACAGTCTCTTTTTTTCACTGATCCATTAACTTCCGTATCCATTTCTTCAATTCCAATTTCTCCGGCTTCATTCAATCCTCTCACATAGGTTTTTCTTTCGTTGCTTCTCTTCTACTTTCTACAAATAATATCCTCTTCTTGATCTCATTCGGCTCCACTCTTCTCCACGTTCTTGTTCTCGATTTTCTTCTCTCTATCTCTTCT
Organism: Nilaparvata lugens; assembly: GCF_014356525.2. NCBI lineage: Eukaryota > Metazoa > Arthropoda > Insecta > Hemiptera > Delphacidae > Nilaparvata > Nilaparvata lugens. The sequence continues at coordinate 6,841,475 of NC_052513.1, forward strand.
ATTACTTCTTATCCACAAACTTTTCTCTCTTCATAAATTCTTTCTTCCATGAAGAGATGTTATTTCTCTATTTCCATCTTCCCGCTTCACTTTCCTCTCACTTTTTCCTGCTTTTCTATTTCTCATCTTCTTCTTTCTCCATTTAATCCTCCTTCTCTTCATTTCCTCTAACTGCTCCTCACCCTCTTATTCTTCTTTTTTTGATCATACATAGTTCGACTCTTCGTTTCCAACCTCTTTCTCCAGCCTTTTTCTCATTCTACTCCTAGATCTCTTACTAATCATCCTCATTCCTCCTTCTTTTCCTTCTCATTACTGTTCTCCGCTTTTCTCTCCTGTTTCCCTCAACTTCACAACATTCAATTTTTCTCGCGATTCTTATGATTCTGTCCCGCCTTTTCCTTCCGCTTTCCTTGACTCTTATTCACCTGGTCCTCACGGTACCGTAGCTAATTTCATCTCCTATTTTCTTCACCTTACTCTTTACTTCATTTTCATTCTTCCCTCTCAGTTTTCCTCTCCTGCGTCTCACAATTTCTTCACTTTCACTTAACTTTGTCACCACTGAAACAGAAATCACCCCCTCCTTTCCTCCTACTCCTCTTCATTTCCCTCTCATCCTCTTCTATCTCATCCTTCCCCTCCTATTCCTCCATCATCTTTCGATCGCACTTTCCGTTCACCCACCGACAAAGGCGGCGTAGGAAGACGCGTGCGAGCGTTATCTTGCCACAATATTGTCTGTCTGTGTATGATAAACGATAGTAGTTCATCAAATAACGAGTTTCATAGAGCCCACCTGTTCCCCTGAACTACATCCTTCGCCCGCCTTGCCTGGCTTGCTTGCTGCTTGCTATACAGTTCATTAATTAAAGCCAAGATTGTGTGGGGTATTCAGGCTTCAAGCTTCGGCGAACATTCAATTCAAATAGAGTGATTATATCAGGCCTGCTCTATCCAACCCGTATCCTCGGCATTGAACTATAATTATGAAATTATCCTTAGTAGTGAGAAACTACTACATCAGAGGTTAACAAGGAAACCATGATTTCTAGGGTTAATCAGTGTTTTTGAATTATTTGTGTATTGACATTGTATCTTCTAAATAAAATTGATTGATTGAGTATCTTCCGTGATCATGGGACATCTTTCCTGATGTGATGATCATGTATTCATATAAATTCTTACTTGCTCTCCATAGCCTGTTCAATTTTCTTTTGTTATGACTCCTGGTTTTTCTATCTTCACAAGGTTCATCGTGATAGGATAGTGAATCATTATCTAAAAAACTCGGAGGGAATATGGTTTTATTTGTAGCGTGATTCTCTAATGAATATTGAAGATTATGATCATGGAGTGGAAATAAATATTTTAAACCTTTATATATTTTCAAATTTTATTCATTAAAATTCAAAATGTAAAATTGTATCATGTTTCTTCAGCTGAAAAGTGTGTTTAAATAGTGCGTGAAAGAATAACCTTCATTTGGGGTCATAACGTGTTATAATACCTAAACTCGGGAGAAAAATAGCAAAGGATTGCCGCCTCATTATTTCTAATCCAATGTTAATCACATTTAGTGTCATCTGTACAAATAAAGAATGAGGAAAGAAGATTTTTTCCGGTACAATGATAAAATAGACATGAAAAGAAATAGGCATATTAAATAGGCATAGGAATAGCCATGTTAAATAGCTATATTAAGATCCATATTTATTGATAACGTTGGAGATTCAGGATTTATGATTGTTCATTCGACATGAGTCTCTAATATGATATAGGTTCAAAATGCCATTCATGGATTAATTTATCTTGGTAAGCCAAAATTACACACATTTTATGGTATGGCATACATTTATGTGATCCTTGAACAATCTGGAAGGATCCAGATTGTAAAAAGTGTACGAACTCAACAAACTCCAGGTAAGACAAAACTGCTCCTGGTGGAGTTATGATGAATGCCTCATCCACTAAGAGGATATTTAGTAGAAATTTATTCTCGCGATAAAATTAAACTCTCCATACTTTGTACGCGAATGAAAAAGTGTAACGAGGGAGTGAGAGCAAGACTGTAAGAGTTGGGAAATTTATAACATAGATCGTAAATTTCCGAATTCGCTATTTTGCATGGATGGCGTACTAAAAGAATTTATTGATCTCCCGTACTAGTAAGCGTATATTCTCTTTAAACAGGACGCTCCAATCTTCTGGTTGAGATTTATTACCATCTGTAATTCTTTCCAAACAACGTTCAGTATTGCAGTATCGTTTCACTCAATTTATTAAGAACAGAATAAGAGTTACGATATAGTACTAACATCAGGAAGAACAGTACTGTTCAGTGTGATAGATTCCTTGATATTCTGTAAACTATCTGTTTACATTCTGATCCCAAAAAACATTTTACTGCATGTATCAACTGGATATATCAACCATTATTCTAAAAAGAAAATATAAAAATTATTCACAGTAATCTCTTTTTTGTTTTGAATAGTTCAAATAAATGTCAGAAACGGCTGGAGATGTAGAATGAACTTGTTCATTATTATGTATTTGATAAAGTTGAAATGTCCAGGATGAAATAATATATAAGTACAGTATTGTAATTCTTTTCCAAACTTCTGGACCAGAATGGTCAAATGGAAAGAAAGAAGAATTTTACAATAAGGTTTGTTCAGCCATCAACTGTACAAAGATATCACCGAACTCATTACCGATTATGCGATAGGCCTATCATCACTTCTGTTCCAATGAATTGTCCATGTATAGTGTCACCAAGGATAGTATATAGATAGTATTTATCTATACACTATTCTTGTTTTGTCACCACCTAGCTAACTCATGATGTTGGATTTCGTTCAGGCTGAATAAGGCCGTATTTATACAGTTCTGAGGTAATAACAATAATGTTCGAATTATTAGACAAACATCGACCGAGTGGAATAAAAATCTGACCATTTCCATCCCAGAACCATTAATTTCAAAACCACGATTCACAATGAATGAGTTATGGGACAAATCATAGCCAACTCTAATACAAGGCCGCGGCCTACGATGTTGCAACGTCGCAGTGTTGGCCTACAATCTAATACTTGATTGGTGAAAGAGATCAGCTGGTATGTTTTAAATCTTTATCATTTGCAATGGTGTTGCTATCCTTCTCTATCGTTTAAGGCTGTGCAAAGGCTAAAAATAAACTTTCTACTTGTCATATTTTTCAAAGTTTTTGATTTGTATATCATCAAGCTATCAAAATGAAAAAGTTTTCACAAGAAAACATTTTTTTCCAATCATTACTACTTTTTGAGATATGAGCGCCTGATGTTTGAATTTTTGGGACAGAACATTCAAATTCGGTGAGATATAGATCCATGAGATTCAGAGGATAGATTCTTCATGGTATTGTTGATCTAGTAAAACAAAAATCTTCTGAAAATATCAATTTTTGAAAAAGTTATTCAATTCACCAAAAATAACCAGAAATAACTCAAGTAAAAGCTATTTTTGGGTTTTTTTAGTAAATTGAATAACTAGGCCCTATATTAAAAATTGTTATTTTCAGAAAATATTGTTTTACTAGATCAACAATACCATGAAGAATCTATCCTCTAATTCAGTGGTGGCCAAACAGTCGATCGCGAGCTACCGGTAGCTCGTGGAGTAGTTTTTGGTAGCTCACAGAAATGCTTGGGTTGTCAACCATGCATTGAGAAACATGGCTACAAAATTTTGCATTTTACACAGATATAACTGAGAAGTTGAATGATTTAAATTTGCAGCTTCAAGGGAAAGATAAGGACATCGGTGGAATGATTTGAACTGTAAAATCGTTTTCCAAGAAGCTTGAAATGTGGGAAAAGAATGTCGTTGAGTTTGAATATAAACACTTTTTCAATCTGAAGAAAATCAATGACGAGAAAAATCCTTCGCAGCACCTCAGCAATCACCAAGAATACGTTACAATTGAGACTTGAGACAACAGTTTGATCAACGACTTCAAGATTTTAAAAGCATATCGACTATGGTACAATTCGTCAACTATTTTTTTGTAGAGATTGATGCAGAAGATTTTGCAGCTTGTGTTGTAAAATATTTTGGTGGAGATCAGGCTTCAGTTGGAATGGAATTTGTGGATTTTTAAAATTATCTTGTCTCTCAGATCACTTTCTACAACTGGAAATATTTGGCCTCAAGTCCCCAAAGAAAAATATCCAATTATTATTCAAGTTGCATTGAGGTTGAAAGCTATGCTCAGCTCTACCTACTTGTGTGAATCATCTTTTTCAAGTATGAAATTTATAAAAAATCGATATAGGAACAGACTGACCGATGAACATTTTTTGGACAACTGCATCGGAATGGCGGCTACAATGTACACTCCAAACACAAAGAAAATACTTGATGGCCAAAAAGAGTTCCACTGCTCTCATTGAAATGTACATTTTGTTATACTTTTTGCTATGAGATTTCAACACTAGAAATGTATCTTTATAGGCAATAAAAAATACTTTCTTTATTCTAATATTCCTTGGTAGCTCACTAGAAGATTTATAAATGCTATTCCAGCTCATAGGCTCATAAGTTTGGCGACCACTGCTCTAAATCTTATGGATTTATCTCTTACCGAATTTGAAATGTTCTGTCCCAAGAATTTAAACTTTATACGCTCATATCTCAAAAAGTAATGATCAGAAAAAAATGTTTTCCTGAGAAAACTTTTTCATTTTGATAGCTTGATGATATACAAATCACAAAACTTTGAAAAATATCACCAGTGGAAAGTTTATTTTTAGCCTTTGCACAGCCTTAACAAAGCAGATGGCGCTATCTCTTTCACGCATTGCGATGTTGCCCCATCGTTTATCAACAATGTAGAAATTCAACTAATTGACAGAATATTTTATCTCAATCATGTAAATTGATTATTACATCTTCAAAAAATATATTTTCTTGACAAATAAAATATGATTAACTATTTTCAACAATAATGAACAGTTAAATTCATCAGATGTACCATTATCAGCTGTTTGGGTGGCAAGGCTGAGATCTGGCAGCCCTTTTCTCCTATCTTCCTACACTGTCATTATAACGTGGACCCCACTATAGCTAACTCATGAATGATGTTGAATTTTGTTCAGACTGAATAATATCGTATTTATACGGTTCTGATATAATAACAACAATTTCAAAATTAAAAGACAAACATTGCCATAGTGGAATAGATATCGAACCTTTTCCATCCCAAAATCACCCAGTCCAAAACTTTAGTTTACAATGAATGAATTATGGGACGAATCCCAGCATGATATATGTTTGATTTTTTGCTGGAGAAGTACTGTGGATTGTCAATGAAAACAACCTACACTGTGGTTATCAGACAAGTTAGCAGGGAATCAGCTGGCAATGGTGCCAAAGCTCTGTTTCAGTCCATCGTTACCTCACCGAGTCAGCAATAAATCACGATCCAACCTCAACTGATTAACGATATAATGGAAGCTTACAACGGTTACGGTGCCTCGCATGCTGTACTTTCGACAATGGCCCACCACTGAATTACTCATGGTTTCCTTTTAAGATAAGTGTTTGCGGGCTCGTTAAAATAATTTATGACACATTTGCAATTTCTCATCGTAGATATGAGGTCGCAGCTGTAATTTAGGGTCTAACATGTGTGTAAACAAGTATTACTCGTTTTTTAATGACTACAACAAAGCAACTTTGAATAGGAAGAATTTTTGGTAAAATGTGAACAGCTGGCAGTAAGAGGGATGCACACTTGGTAAGCGCTATTATATTCTATTTTGTACATTGTTGTTTCATGCTCGTCCAGTGTGTGCACATCATACATTATATTTATCATACATGATACATATGTCTCATAGTGTACACCTCATGTTTCTATTTATTACAGATGGAAATAAATCGGAAATTGTATTTGTTCAAATGCTAATTATTGAATAATTATTGTTAAACGAAAATACCAATTAAATGCTGCAAATCACCCCAAAGACCTTTGCTACTGCAAATATTGACAACAGGGTAAACAGCTAGATGGAAATTCGATGAGCGCTACTATACAAAAATTATTTGTGAGCTGTTTACCCTGTTGTCAATATTTACAGTAGCAGAAGTCTTCGGGGTGATTTTACATCATTTCATTGGTATTCTCGTTTGATAATAATTATTCATTACTTTGCATTTGAACAAATGCAATATACAATTCATTCCCATCTGAAGACTGGCTGGCCGCTATGGTTTCGTATAAAATAAGCGCTGCTATCCAGATATTGTCAGTTTGGTGTAAGGATATGCATTGCTGTCCGGCAATTAGGAGGTACCGGGTTCGTTTCCCGGGCTGACAAATAATTTTTGTATAGTAGCGATTATCGAATTTCCATCTAACTGGTAACCCTATTGTCAATATTTAGCAGCAGTCTTTGGGGTGATTTACAGTATTTAATTGGTATTTTCGTTTAATAATAATTTCTCTATTTATTGACTCATTGTCTCCTATGTAATCTACTTCTGCTTGTATTTTACTCTTCACTGCACTATTCAGATTGCAAAGTTTGATAAAATAGTCAGGATCTTGATAGTATCAAGTTTATGGATGAATGAATGAATGAATATGAATGAATAATTGCTTTTATTTTAACATTGTTTCCTAGATAATATTATACAAGAACATAATTTTAGTTATAACAAGCATCAATCCCTTGGTCAGGGTGAGGTTTGTCATGAGTAGACTCCACACAGAATTACACATTCTTGTTTTTAAAATACTTTTCCCTTAGTGTTGATTCAACAGTTCACAACGCACTATCCATTGAACTCTGAAATCAAGTAGTGTCTGTATTTCCATGCACCAACACAGTATGCACCTATCTTTAGCCAGTCATCTCCGTTTAGGTAGTTCTTCAGATCTTCCCGTGACAATGCTGCCCTGCCAAAGTGTTGCCATCTGAACTCGAAGAGTATTTTCCAATGAAATGCGTGACATCCTCCTCCTCCTTCCTATTGCACAATGAGCAGAGTCTGTTTCCGTTGATGGTATCAAGTTTATATTCATGTGAATATAAGAGGAGAATAATGTGATTCATTTGTACTAAAGGACCTTAAAGCTCCACAAACTCTGGATGGGAAAGCTATCTCCTGAAAAGTGAGAAAAAACTGCTTGAACGTGCACACAATAGAACCTCTACATTTTCAATTAACTTTGGAGATGTATTCTTTGTGATAATAATCATTATAGGTAGCCCTTGCCATGGAAGCATGTGGAATTCTACTTAACCTCTAACCAATTTAAAGAAAGAATCTCGGATATGGCCAACAGCCTGATAAAGCCAAATGAAAAATATAACAAAGAAGTTCCATAGTGCTGAAGGTGCTTCCCATTTAGTCGTGTAGGTTCACTTGCTGCAAAGAACATTTCTGTGTGACTCTCCTGACCGCCAAAGGAACTCAAAGAATTTCACCTCTAAACTATTCAAATAATTCTAGTAATATTCAGCTTTCCCAGCTTGACCCATAACGTGAATTCCTTATGAATAATTCCTTTGAATCAGAGAGCTTTGGGGACAGCCTTTGCCCTGTAGGACTACTATTCCAGGAGAGACACTTTCGCTTTCGTCTCTTGTAATACAACGGATCTTTGCATTACATTACAGAGAAAGTTATGTTAAATGCCTCAATTTTTTATTAGGAGTTGAACAACTTTTAGCCAATCCATTGTTTCTGCATTTCTTTCAGCCCATTATAGCCAGTCACACATATATCGATTTTTGTCGTACAATTTTAAGGTACGAATTTAAAAGGATTGAAAACGTTTAACCTCTAAAACTCGATGTGTGTAACTGGCTCAACTTTCCATCCATACTTGAGTGTCCTCTATTTGTTATATTTTGCAATAAACTAACAACAATTTCAATTTTATTGTTCAATTTCAATTACATTTCAAATAGAGGTTCAATAAAAGTACTGTATCTGTCTAATCAGAATTTGAATTTTTTAATCAGAATAACACTTTAGTCAATAAATATTACTAGTGGATGCTGAAATACAAAAAGAGACTTCAGTGAGAAACTCAATGCATTATTTCCATCTATGGACTATGGAATATGGTCAGTTCCATCGAAATTTGTGTTTTTTCCTTTCTTGGTCGATAAAATTACATTCATGGCATGCATATTTGCATTCATGCAAATAATTGGTTGTGTGTTGTAACTCATATGCGTTATCATCAACAACTTGAAAATAATTTGTTAATGGGAAATTGAAGTATAGGTACCATATAAGGGGTGAAAATAAGGCGATTTATGGCATAAGTGTACCTTTTCCCTCTTTATTTATGAAAAGTTTTTTCTAAAATCTCTTAAACTCCATACTCGAAGTTGGTCTTTAGCGAAGCTTGCAACCAACTAATCTCCTATTAAGTTATTAAATATTCCAAAGTCTGCGGCAAAATACGTTAGCAATAGGCCCACTGCTTTTCTTCATACAAGCGAGAAACTTATCAGTTTAATGCATGCATGCGTAATATTCTGATAGAGGTCTTGAAGAGGGAAGTGAGAAAAACTTATCACACGCATGTAAAAGCTTTTCAACTTTACAAGCTTCGCAACTGACATTGTTTTCTTTCATCCCGTCCCTCTCTCGAATGGGGTGGGAGAGCGAAAGAACAATAACAAGTGATGCTTACTGTGACAAAGCACTTGGAGGCTTAGTAGTAGTTCTGAGTGAATTTCTGGGGGTGAAGACGGCTTAGAGCAGCATTGTTCCAACATACATAATGGACGCATTGTGTGAAATATAATGTATGCAGTGGCAGTATGATACGCAACCCCGCTCCTTATGATTAATTGCTAGCGAACATTGATATGTGTTGAGAAGAGTGTTTATTGAGACAAAAAATAATCAGAATCTACACATAAACTATTATTGTAGGAAAATCTTCAAAATCCCAGGATCTGTACCATAAAGATCATGTAGCATGTAGGAGAGTAACCGAAAGAGCTCCTAAGTTGCTGAATTCCTTAGGGCTGTTTGCACAGTGAGAGCAATCAATAACTCATTTGAGAATAATGAAGCATATTCAGCCTCAGTGAGAGTCAGTTTAACTCATTTGAGTTAGTTGGTGGCTTAAACTCAAAATGAACCATATTATAACAAATGCGACTTTATAGAGAGTCAATCCGGTTTAAATTGACTTTTGATTTAATCTGGCACTGTGCAAACGGTTACAGGCTGTGTTATGACCGTTACAGGCTGTGTTTATGCTTCTGTTTATGTTTATGTTTATGCTATGTTTATGGAATAGGTTTCTTTTAAAGTTCCATGAGTCGAAGCCTATCTTCTATAAAAACTTGCTCAGAATCAGAGCTGCAATAGACGATGCTATGACTAGGAAAAAGATGGAGATTAAGTGAGGAGGGGGTGAGTGTTTGGGGAAAGATAAGCTTATATCTCATAACATTTCAATTTAATCAAGATTTAGAGCTCATAGAACTCTTCTTTTCGAAAAAGCTTTCTCTGATTGGTGCTCGTGTAATTAATCACGATTAAAATTTAACAGGCTTTTGTGAAACCGAGTCATATAGTTTAACATTGAAACCGATGCTACCAGAAACTCTGTGTTATAATAATATACAGTAATCGCTAATTGCAGAAAGGAAACATGTCCAACTTTTTCAAAAAAATGAACTATTTAATGTAAGATACATCGTTTACTGTAGGAAGGATACATGTCCAACTGAAAGCATTGTAATGACGACGTTTTGAATATATCGTTTACTACAGGTTTAGGTTCAGGTTTAAATGAGTTTTTTGTCTCTCCTGTAAAATTATGATAACTGGACATGTTGCTTTTCTGCAATTAGCGATTCAATTATTATGATCTTCAGGAAAACTAAGCAGGAGAGAATTCAATCATTCAGTTTGAGTATGTATATTTGAAATATCATCTGTCATATTTCTTGGAAGAATTATATTGGATAAGAGAAGAATTCAGAGTGGATAGTATATTTGGAGAAGAGAGAATATTATACTCTTGCTTCTTTCCCCCATCGATTTTCTTGACCGTCCAATCTTTCTTTCTGTCTTGTAGCATCCTCTCTGTAATGGTTTCACTTTCCTCACGGTACTATCCCGGATGTGATTTCTCAACTGGTAACCCTTCACTGACTTTCAGGAATCTCATTTCAACAGCCTTCACTTTCTTGATTGTCTTCAAGTTTTTGACCACCACTTACATCAACAAATCAAATATCGCGAGTATATCCAACATGGAAATTCTTGTTAGCTGTTACTCCATTCCAGTTCATTCTACAAAAAACCTTTAAATCTTTCAAGATTGTTTCCAAATCAAGTTTTTATTCAAGTTGAAGGATTATCTCTGATTCAACTATTCTTCAGATTTTTGCTCTTTTTCGCCTACCGAAGTTTCAACGGTTAATAAAAACTGCTGATTATAAACTTATAGAGTACTAGCCGTCAGGCTCGCTTCGCTCGCCATATCCGTCTAGCAAGGGGGCTCCGCCCCCTGGACCCCCGACTGGATCATCCAAGAATGAGATCAGCAGGCTCGCTTCGGTCGCCTGCATTTTTCATTTGAGCATTTTTATCATATGTTAGGACGATCCAGTCGGGGGTTCAGACTAAACGTCTGGCTAAACGGATATGGCGAGCGAAGCGAGCCTGACGGCTAGTAATATTATATGATATCAGGAAAAGCTCTGATTGAAGTAGCAGTGCCCAATCAATTTTCCCGTGATAAATGCATTTCAATCTTCAACTTGGTGCCTACCTAACAAAGTCAACTCAACTTAATGCCAACCTGACAAAATTATCAATCTAGTTACCAGTTAACAACTGTTTCGAAGAGGTACTCTCTCTAGATTATAGTTCTATATTAACATGTGTTATGGACATTTTTCAATTATAATTAAGAGAATAAGAAGAATATACATGCTAAAAGACGAACTTTAAACCCTTAAAAACCACCCTTAGAGTTAAAATTGAGGGGAAAATTGAAGCAAATCTCGCGGATGATCAATTCGGCTTCAGAAAGAACAAGGGCACAAGAGAAGCAATATTGTGTATCAGAAATATTGTGGAGAAAAGCTTTCAGGTGAACAAGCAGGTATACATTGCATTTGTAGACCTGCTTGAGGCATTCGATAGGGTGAATTGGAATGTACTGATGAAAGTATTGAAGGACATAAAAATAGATTATAGAGATAGAAGGATCATTCGAGAGTTGTACAAGGATCAAACAGCATTATTAAGGATAGGTGAGCAGCAGAGAGAGGCTGCTATAAGGAGAGGAGTGCGACAGGGCTGTAGTTTGTCACCATTGTTATTCAACATTTATATAGAGCAAGCTATCAATGAATGCAAGAAGTGCTGTAGTGGCATCAAGGTAAATGGAGTTCGGATTCAGATGCTTCGTTTTGCAGATGATATAGCTATAATAGCAGATAATAAAATAAGTTTAGAAAGAGCTCTAACCACCTTGCATGAGATTCTACGAAATAATATGATATGGAGATAAATAAGATAAAGACAGAAGTAATGGTCTGCTCAAAAGTCTCAGAGAATGTGTCCATTAAATTAGATAATTACGCCCTGAAGCAAGTAAAAATGTTCAAATATCTTGGAAGCATTATATCAGAAGATGGAAAAGATAGACTGAATATAAAGCGCCGAATCAGAGAAGCTAAGGCCGCGGCTCCACTGGCCGTAGCTGATCGCGCTACAAAGTGCGGTTGGTAAGTCAGAGAAATGAGAAGGCAGGAAACAAAAGGAGGTGGCTTCACTAGCGACAGTCTGCAGCGTGAAACATTTGACGGCGCGCCACAGAATGTAGTGTCGCGCGCAAATGGAACCCGTCCTATTCTACTGCTACATTTTGCCGCCACTACCTTGGCGCCACTAGCTGTAGATTGCAGCGTTAGTTGCGTCTCAGTCCAGTGCCAACTACCGACCAAGTAGCAAGGATTTTTGAGACATGAGATAAAATTCATAAAACTTGTCTGAATACTTTTTAACTTGCTATGCAACGTGTGGAACATGCCTTCAGACATCCTGTTGCTTAGTATTGGATGAATCCACCATTTTATCTTCTGTAACCGGCGTCGTCTCTAAACTAAAAGTACACTGAGTACAACAACATTACGAATGTTAACGTGCGGCATGATCGTTCATCGGTCATGTCTACCGGCACACTGACTGACTTCTACTGCTAGTGAAGCCACGGCGGCGCGACGGATTGCAGTTGGTTCTCTGTTGCCCGTGGAGCCACCCAACTGTCGCGTGTAGCGCGCGAAAATTACGGCGCGATCAACTACGGCCAGTGGAGCCGCGGCCTAAGGGTATGTTTATTAGTAAAAGGCAGCTTCTTTCCTCAAATAGTCTAACCTTGGAAATAAGAAAGAGACTAATAAAGAGTTGCATTTGGAGTATAGCTCTTTATGGGTCTGAAACGTTGACTATTGGTAAGGCTGAGGAAAAGACTCTGAATGCTTTTGAAGTGTGGTGTTGGAGGCGTATGCTCAAAATAAAATGGACAGACAGAGTTACGAATGAGGAGGTATTCCAGAGGGCGGCAGAAAAAAGATCTCTTCTGAATTTTCTCAAGGCCAGACGACATTCTTGGATTGGACACATAATAAGACACGACGCATTTACGTCAAGTATTCTGGAAGGTACAGTTGATGGACAAAGGGGTCGTGGGAGACCCCGGCTACAGTACTTAAGACAAATGACGAAGGATCTGGGTGCTATGAGCTATGAACAATGGAAGAGAGTAGCAATGGACAGATTTAGATGGAGGGCTGCCAACCAATCAAACGATTGAGCTGTAAGAAGAAGAAGAAGAGTTAAAATATTGCCAAAAGATTTCTTAGTGCGCCTCTAAAGGGCCAACTGAACATACCTACCAAATTTGAACGTTTTTGGTCCGGTAGATTTTTAGTACTGCGAGTGAGTGAGTGAGTCAGTCAGTCAGTCAGTCGGTGAGTGCCATTTCGCATTTATAGATGAAGCATGAAAATCTCTTTGATTTGTTGTATAGTTTCACTATTCCATGCGAATCCCTACGAGTTTTAGTGTTAAGTGTGGAGTATTCAGTTTTGCAACAATTTATCTGTTGATGGAGGAATTTGAAGGGAATGTTTGGAACACAATTTTTGACTTGGCAGCTATGTTTGGACTAGGTAAATGGTAAACATATCCAGAAACCCTTATTTTAATCCAATTTTCTGCTCCCCCAGGGCTTAGTCTTCAATATATTATGTATCGAAAGAATAAATACTTAAAAGTACTGTTTCAAAAAACACTTCACTCACATGGGCTACTTTTGAACAAATAAATAAAAACGATAATCTTGTAGTACTCTTTATCATTAGGGTCGAAACTAGTCGTTGAACTAATTTAAAGGTTTTTTTTTATAAAATAAAGGGTACTACAAGATTTCTATATTATTTTTATCTATTTAAAAATACCGTTATTGGTATTGGAATAATTCTAATGACAGTATTAAAAATTTGGTCATGGTTGATAAAACGCCCACGGCAGAGAATTATATAAGCAAATGAGCATGGTTTCCTTGAGGCAGAAGCTCGTCCCTTGTCTACCAATTGCATTGCTCACACAGATACTCAGCATACACTACACATGCACGTACGCTCACTCGCCTCGCCACTGCATAGGGAGATCTAGCAACTATTGAGTAGTAGTATTGTGCAATATGAACGTTTTCAAACACTGATAATAAGTAACAGCATCTCAGTTTGTTCAAACTAACTGCGAAACCACAATTTTCCATATAATATAGAAACCACTATTTTTGTATTAAAAGGAATTTTTCTTGAAATTTTTCCTGGAGGGGGGAACGTCAAGTTATGTCGCCCATGGATGATAAGAGGCTGTGAAGTTACTGGAGGAGTGAGACTGGTGCAGACCCATTTCATACTGAGACCTCATAGTGTTTAGTGTTGTGCATCTTAATTCACATTATATCCCAAGTGCCATTATTTTTGGATTACCGGTACTTCAGAGAACTCCATTGTGTTTGAAAATGTAAGTCTTGTAACCTTTTCGATTATTTTATTTCTGAAGATAAGGAGATTAATGAGTTGAGAGTAAGTTGGAAATGATGATTGATCGTTATTGCTAATGCAGAATATTGTAGGTTGAATAGAGCTCTGGAGTAGTTATTTCATTATAAGATTAGCCCCTATCAGAACCATAGAAAATATTCTAGAAGAAAGGTTATTTATTCAATTTAAGCAAGTACTAAAACAAAGAATTGATTGGGAGAGAAATAACAGATGCAATCAAGAACTGTTTCTCAATTTTCCCAATAATTATATCCATACAAATTCTAATTGTATTTAAGAGGTATGAATAGTCAATTCAGAATAGTCATTTGTGATTTAGAAGATGTCATTTGTAAATTGAGAATTCAGATTTGTAATTGAGATTTTTTTTTAACCCAGCTGATCTTGCTCACAACTTGGAATACAGAACAAAGGATCGAATTCTGCCAGAAAGAAGGATTTTTTATGATGAAGTAGAACACATGTGAGTGAATAGTTTTCTCATTTTGAACTAATAACTTTTCATTCTCATTTGACTGTTTCTCAATAAATCACTTTTATCGATAAATACACGTGATTACTTCTCAAATAAAAAGTTTGACTGGTCTCATTTACATCTGACTTCTCAAATACAAATAACAAATCCGAAATACAATAACTGATATCTTCTCAAATTGAATTGATACTTTCTCAAATACAATTTAAAAAATCTGGTGTGATGCACTCACACAACTTTCCTTGCCGTTATGAAAATTTATCAACTGACGCTAGTGTTCCCGCGCATCTCAAGTCTACTTTTCTAAGATCTGAGCCAGCTGGTGACAGGACAATAACGCTAGATATACACGAGATCTGCTATCTCTTCATAGTGAATGATTTAATAGAATCAACAGTTACCAACAGTTTGCAATTGACTAATCTTATTTTCTCGAATTTCGAGCTTATTTTCAATTTTAGGTGAAAATGTTACTGAACATTAATTGTAGAGATTCTTATACTCAATCTTTTCCACTCGAATTTTTTTTTCGTTGGAGCCGTTTTCGAGAAAATCGCGAAAAACCCTGTTTTTGACAACATTTTCGCCATTTCAGCCGCCATATTGAATTACATTTGATCGAAAATGTTTGTGTCGGATCCTTATAGTGTAAGGACCTTAAGTTCCAAATTTCAAGTCATTCCGTTGATTGGGAGATGAGATATCGTGTACACAGACGAACATACACTCATACACACACACACACACACACACACACACACACACACACACACACACACACACACACACACACAACACACACACACACACACACACACACACACACACACACACACACACATACAGACCAATACCCAAAAACCACTTTTTTGGTCTCAGGGGACCTTGAAACGTATAGAAATTTGGAAATTTGGGTACCTTAATTTTTTTCGTAAAGCAATACTTTCCTTACCTATGGTAATAGGGCAAGGAAAGTAATGAAACATATAGAAAACATGAAATTAGGGTACCTTAAATTTTTTTGAAAAGCAATACTTTCCTTACCTATGGTAATAGGGCAAGGAAAGTAAAAGGTGTAGATCAATAAGTTTCCATGAGGGTGGCCACTACCGACAGGACAAGTGTTTGAACATGTGTGTACACACATGCTCGTCATACGTGAGTCATCAGTGAAAGGCTTCAAATAAAAACATAAATGTTTGTCAGCAGCTTCTTACATAATAAAACAACCAGTACAATAAATAGAGCACTGGAAAATTACAGATTATAATGATGCAAAAATAATTTAAGCTCAAATAGAGCAGCGAAGAGAAAAAAAACGGGGATACCAAAACCTAACCTCAAAAAATTTTGTTCAGAGCCTTTCGTTGTGATGACACAACAATGTATGACGACATTTGTGTAATCACATGTTCACCAGACTTGTGCTGTCGTAAGTAGCCACCCTTAGCAATTATTAAGGTTGGTTATTCCATATGACAATGAGAGAGTGGAAGACGGAAAGAGAGAGGAGGAGTGGGAATCATAAAGTACGAGAAAGAAAGAGTGAGAGTTTAAAAGAGAGAGAGAGAACCCTCTGCTTCTACATCTTCTCCTTTTTCCCTTTTCTCAAATACTACAGCTAGGTCCATGTTATATTGGGAGTGGAAAAAGATAGAAAAACAGCTTTGCCGTTTCTGTGCCTTGTCACTGCCTTCTATAGAGGATAGCTGATACCGATATATCTGTTGTAATATTAACTGATCATTATTGTTTACAAGAATCAATATATTTCATTCGTCTAGAAATTTTAGTTTTTGAATAATACATTATTTCATGATCGAGATTAGATATTTTGTTAATTAATCATATTTCTGTATTGTGGAAACACGATCTGGTAACGTTGCTGAGCTGGAAGAGGACAGCGCTATCTGCTTTGTCGAATGATAGTCAAGGATAGCAACACCAATGTTAATTAAAGACTGTCATTGTAATGTAGACCTCACTATAATATAGTATGAATATATTACTTTTACTACTACTAATAGAGTATGAATTCCTACTTTGTTCCTTAAGGCTGCTTGGTACACTTTTTTAAATTGGATAACCTTTTTCTATATAACTTTTAAGATCACTATGAGAAAAAGTGGCAACTGAAATTTTTAAGTGGTCCAATAAGCGAGTTATGAGTTATTGAAAGTGGTAACTCCGTTTTCTTTCCAGATCATAAACGGTTTCGAATTTCCCATTGGAATTTTTTTTAATACATTCAGTACATCATTGGCTTTGTTCTAATCGCGATTTATGCAAAAATTAACAAGTTATCGAATTTACAAAAAATGTTACTTTTTTATTTATGAACGATATGAGGAATAAAATGTTTTAGCTTGGAAAGATACATTTTTTAAATTTTTAAGAGAAGCTCTGTTAATATAGTCGAAACCGTTTATGATCTGGAAAGAAAACGGAATCTGGGAAATTAGCACTTCAACAACCCATAACTCACTCATTAGACCACTTAAAAATTTCAGTTGCCACCTTTTTTTCACTCTTATAATGATCTTAACAATTATATTGAAAAAGATTATTCAATTTGAATAAAAAAAGTGTACCGTACAGTCTCAAAGCTGAAAATAACTTCACTTTACTTCCAATAAAGACAGATTCAAGTACGCCCACTCAATCATACAGCCGTCCAAGCTTTATCAGACTCCAAATCCGGTGCAAGCAGGTCTGAGAAACATCACGTCACGCTCTTACTATCTACGCCAACATCCTGCCAATAATTATTTACATCAATTTTCCTTTTATGCATGAGTCAGAAATTTAACTAGCTCTATCAGCATCCATATCCTGTTCCAAACATTAATTGAATTTGAATATTGATAAATGAGCAGGTTGAAAAATAATACTATAGTACCAGCGCTCGTAACGCGGCCAGGGGATCTTTAACTTACTGGTGAACTTCAAACAGCCCTGGATAGGACCGGAAAAATGGATAAACGAAATCTTGAACTTTTTATACAAATTCCAACTAACAAATCAAGTAAAAACAGACTACAAACAGAATCGAATTGGACTCAGAATTGGTAAAACCATTACAGTACCATTTGAAACATCTAAAGGCCTACTTCAGGGCTGCAGTACGTCCCCAACTCTTTTCAAAATCTATTTGGAAGACACCTTGAGAGCATGGAAAAGGAAATGTCAGGGAATGGGAATACCTATGAGAGAGGAGCATCTGTTCACCCTTTGCTTTGCAGATGATCAAGTGGTCATAGCCCAGGATGAGGAAGATCTGAGTTACATGATGCGTAGGCTGAAGGAAGAATACAAGGAGGCGGGGCTCGAAATAAACCTAGACAATACGGAGTACTTGCAAACAAATAGTGAAGTCACGCAGAATCTCAAAGTAGACGATGACGTTGAAATTAAAGGCACAGATAAATTCAAATACTTGGGGTATACTATTACGCAAGACGGGGGTACAGATGAAGAAATAAAGAGAAGGCTAGGGCAAACTAGAAGTTGTATAAGACAAATGCATCCCATAATCTGGAGTAAGAGTATCCACAGAAAGACCAAACAGATGATATTCCATACAATAGTCAGAAGCATAATGACATATGGTGCAGAAGTATGGGTTACGAACAAGCGAAGTAGGGGTAAGATTCTGGCTGTGGAAATGGAGTATTGGAGAAGGTGTTGCTGGGTCACCAGGTTAGATAGAGTACGGAATGAAGAGATTAGGAACAGAATGAAAGTTCAATCGGATATAATGAAGTTCATTGAGGACAAGAGACTGGTATGGTATGGGCACGCGAGAAGGGCTAGTGCAAGTAAGTGGATCGGAATTGTGACGGATTGGAGCCCATTGGGTAGACGGAAGCGAGGGAGGCCAAGGCGATCTTGGCGGGACGAGGTGGACGACGCCATGGAGGCTAGAAATCTCACAGATGGGGAGTGGAATGACCGACAAACATGGAAAATCCGACTAAAAGAAGGAAGGCGGTGATTCACCGTAAAATCCTAATATATATATATACAAATCAAGTAGCCCTGAAGAAATACGTTTCTAGAGCAGGTAATGATTTGAATGAAATTGTAATCCAATTTATTATTCCCATCATAATACAACAATACATAGAACTCAATGTGAGTTACTACTTAAACAATTTCAGCTTAATAAATTGAATGAGCAAGTACTACTGTAATTAAATTCTCTCCTCAGTGCACTGGGTGTGATTTATACATTTGAATATAATTAAACTGAAATGACGGTGTGATCATTGTAGAAACTGGAGAGAGAGAAAGATTGAATGAGTGGATTTGTTAGTGTGTGAGGAAGGAAGGAGGAGAGAGAAAGAGAATTAGAGAGGAAGAAAGGTTGGAGGAAGAAGAGAGAGATAGAATGGAGGAAGGGATTGAGAGAGGTAATTGGAGAGAAAGAGAGGGAGATAGAGAGAGAGAGAGAAACAGAGAGAGAGAGGGAGAGAGAAGGGAGAGAATGAGAGAAAGAATTGGAGAGAAAGTAAGATAGAGAGGAGAAGAAGAAGATGAGAAAGTGGGAGAGAGGAAACGTCAATGAGTAATTGGGTGAGAGAGTAAGAGATAGAGAGTTAGGATTACTAAAGATTGTGACTCCAGTGATTGCTACAGGAAGGAGAGAAATAGAGATTGAGGTGGCTAGAGAGAGGGTGAGTGAGAGAGTGGCTTACCTGAACAATATCTCCATATTCGCCACCCCCAGCGGCTAGAGTGAGATGACAAATGTAGGGCAAACTATCCTCCCGAGGCCGGTGGAGTTCCAACTCATAAGTCCTCCCAATTTCACCATAGTAAGTCCGATTGCAAGCTGGAACAGAAACATGAAATTTATGTGTAATGCACACTTAAGCCCATGCTTATCAAGTTGCCTTTGGCTGGCCTTTGTTCCGGCACTGCAGCCTTGATAGGGTGTAGCCAAATAGGGTCCCATTGTCCTTGAGTACAACAGAAACTCATGTACTGAGTCATGTACTCTAGAATGCACTACGGTTAATTGAAAATGAGTATTCAATTTTTAATGGTGGCCTAATTATTCAAGTGCTCTGTTCATCTGGTTTAAGCATAAATAGTTTTCGTTATTATTGGAAAACTTCGCTGAGAGAGAACTCATGATTACAGGGTTTTTCTACACATTCATGAATAAACATTTGAATATCACTGAAAAACTTGAATGTTATTTGGAGAGAAGTTTTCAATTTTCGATTCTAACCTAATTATTCAAGTGGCTCGTTCATTTGGTTTTAGCATATACTTTTTTATTGTTATTGGAATACTTCGATGAGAGAAAACTTCTGATTAGAGAGTTTTTGCACACATTCATGAATAAGCATTGGTACTCATTTCTATTTATTATACTCAGAAATACTAATGACCCTTTTTTCTAGTATGTTAAATGTCGGATTATTCATTCTTTATACAGGATATCAGCTAATGGTTATTTCAGAATTCACTACAGTTAATTGAGAACTAATACACAGCTGAACTCCAATGTATCTCGTCACAAGAAGATAATCTCCTTTAATCCGTTCATTGGAAATTGAAATTTTTAAATTATTTATTCACAATATTACAAAAAGTATTCATTAACAATATCATTCACAATATAACAAAATGTATTCATTTACAATATTACAAAAAGTAACTTTACATATCACCTGAAGATAATGTCCATTATTATTATAATCATTAATTTTTTTTTGCATTCTTGAACCAAACGATTTCAATAACTGAAGTACGGAGGGTGAAACAAATTTGTCCAATCTGATACGAGATACAATGTATTCATACAAGCAATTGATATTGAGTTTTATACTTTTAGATAAACGATTATGTTGATTTAGCAAAGAACAGCCTTACATTGTAGTCATATCGATAGCTGTAGATTGTTTATTCTATGGTTATAGTCATTTGAACTAAACAATGCTGATTCTCAACCTATTATTAGAGAAAAGAGAAATACTTTCTTCTCTTAGAAAAAAAAGAATTTTCTCCTCTTAGAATGAGCAGAATTTTCTTCTCTTGGAGACAAAGGATATTCCTTTGTCTTAGCTATTATAAACAGGAATAGATGCTAGAATTTGGAGACAAAGGATATTCCTTTGTCTTAGCTATTATAAACAGGAATAGATGCTAGAATTTTATCATAACCCCACTTTGAGGTGAACGTATTAAAGTTTCCAACTGTATAGTAATAACAACCATGAAAGAAAGTCCTCGAAAACATTCAAAATATAAGACTCATTACAATAGCACAGATTCCTCTCATTACTTGTAACGTTATAACCTACTTAATAACTTGTGAATGCTAATTGCCGACTTAATGGGAAGAACTTAGGACATTCACTGGTGATTCAATCACACGATTCGTTGAATTTGACAGGGAAAGAGGCGCTGGCGTGAAGGCGCTTAGAAGCGGCGTTTATGTTTTTCACTTTGGCCATTGTGGATTTTCCACTCCTGATGGGGGTCATCAGTTTTCCAAGCAAATTGCATTCAGCATATTTCGCGCGGGTGAGAGGCGGCGGAAAGCGGGAAATTTATTTTCCAGCTCCCATCACCGGGGAAGACCAGGACTAAGTGAGGCTTTTCCTTTGTGGAAGGGTCACTGTAATTGATGAGCTGCTACCAGCAACGAAACCCCCTACATTGCGCTTTCAAAGCTGTGGCAGAGCCCTAAACACCCCCACCCCCCGCAGGGAGCAACACTGCGTTTCTAATACAACGTTCTCAATATGTTCTGTTGTGCAAAATTAATGAATTACTCAGGCCCTCAATAGGTGGCTGCTATTCGTTTCTCTTTTATTGTCGGCACAATGCAAATTCGGTCCCATTCGGCCGACGGCTAATAGCCATTAAAGAAGTTGTTTCCAGTCGGCTTGTATCGAGATTGTAAAAAGCTCTCAGCTCACCCAAGAAAAATGACAACGGCTACATTGGATCAATGAATAGATGTCAAAATGCTTAGGAGACCATTGTACGTTGCTCAAGAATGTTCATATCAACCTTTTATAAGTATAAAGATTTTGACTTTAAAATAGCAAATACGGATATTAAGAAATTTTACAAATGCGATACTCTAATGAGAAAAATGTTTCTGCACTAAATTTCCTCTGCAATTCAAATGATGGAAAAATATTGTTGGATTGATGAGAACATGATCCTTGATAGTTCAAATATAATGAATTGATAAGCTAAATATAGGTGACAATCACCTACCGATTGATATCAAAGATTGTCAGGTGAGGAATATTTTTTTGAAAAAAAAACCCGAAAGCATCTTTTAATGGAGGACGACATTAACAAATATTTTAATATTGTAGTATAATTGAATTGTAACCTTGTTATTATATAAAGATAAGGAAGCTTATTCTAAATATAGTTCAATAGTTTAAAGGTTTCGCTGAAATTCAAATTATTAGTTTTTAAGGCCGGCTGATGTTATTCTCGAGAGTTGTGTGTATATATTTAAAAATTATGTTTCCCAAACAGGTTTTTACCTTTGGGCTTTATTGTCTTGAAGGATATTTATATATTTTTGTTTTGTGAAATTGTATTGACAATAAAGAAGTTTCAAATCATATTGACCAATATTGATTGATAAATATGGAATATTAATATAATAACCAATAATACACCAATTATCCGAACTCCGATTATCCTTAGAATAAAATAAGTAGGCCTACGCGAAATTTCCGCCAATTTCCGTGAAATTCAGATATGTTCAAAAATCATTATCATTCTTTTAGTGAAGTTCAATCCTTACAGTAAAGTATTCAACCAGTTATAATCAGTATGAGAGTAGATCATATTAGATGGAACTTTTTTCTCTTAAATTACCGTTTTCTATGGAAGCTCCAATGTTCACCCAAGTATTTGATTAATTATAAATAGAAATGATGATAATTTCTCAACTAATCAACATACATTGTACAATATATTGCAATCAAAACATAAATGGTGTAGCAAATCCCTCCGCATGCACAATAAATTGTATATCAAAGTCTTAATGGAACCTCTTAGGTACTTCCTGTGAAGGAATAACAAATATTAAACGAATGTGGCTCGGTCCTAATTAATTTAGATTGTTGGAGTTCTATACTGTATATATAAATATTATAAATTTACTATGAAAGAAAAATCCTAGAGAAATTGAAAAAAAAACGGAGCAAATATATAGGATCTGTAACAATATTCATTGTTCCAATTGTGAATGATGAGGATTATGCGAATTATCATGAGAAGTCAGTCCTGTATAACATTTTATTTCGCTGCTTTGCTTTTCTGCGTTGTGTTGTGTCGACTTTGTTAGTGTGTGCGTAGAAGTTATAGTACTCAGAAAATCAACGACTTTCCTGGAGCACCAGTCTGGTTCATGACCTTATGAGGCAAGGAATTTGTGTCCAATTGATTATCAATCATGCCTTATTTGGTTGGGAATTTGGAAAATAGCTGTCACTTGATGGGAGAATGTATCTTAAATTATAGTTGTACCGTTCCTTTCTATTGGCAGAAATTCACAATGAATATTGTAACAATATTGATTGTTCCAGATCAAGCGGGTTTATTGCTTATCTGTCGGTTATCCATCTCAGTGATGAACAATGACGAAAATACATTTCTGAACCAAATAAGTTTATGTAGGCCGGAAACCTTTGATCTAGAGGCTGTTAGTTGAGAGACGCTATAACTCGCATTCTCAACGTTTCGGGCTCTCAATCCGAGCATCGAACCTTTTTTATACATGCTTTTACATGGACACTCTTGGGAGTGTTAGGGAGGAAGGCATTGCTCTCTGCACCAAACCTAAGTGATGTATGAGAGAAGGACTCTCCAGAGCCCAGCCCATAATTCCACTCTCTTGGCAGAGATCGTACTCAGTCGATAAGGAATCCCCTGATCACAAAATACTGAATTCAAGCAGCTCACAAAATGCGCCAAGTTAATACTATATGGGAGAGCGTGGTTCAATCCAGATACAGTAGGCCTAAATAATAAGTTGAAGCAGTGATACTACTACCGTATCAAATATTAGGTTGAAAATTATACATTTATATTCATAGTATTAATTAAGCCTGTTAAACACACATTGATTTTTGTTCGTACGATATTTTGGCCGTCCTTATGAATTCTAGCATATTAAACGGAGCTTGACAAACATCATCTGTTCAATCTAATAGAATTTATAAGGACGGCAAAAAATCGTATGAACTCGATGTGTGTGTAGCTAGCCTTACATACAGTAGCTATATAGTTATATAGTTACTGCTTGTTATATAGTTAATTATATAGTTATATAGTTACTGTAGCCTTACATCATTACTGATGTTGCACAGTGGAAGCTTAGGCTCAACTCACACTCGACTGAGGTCGAGAAGAGACTCGACTCTAGTCTAGAGCATGTATTTCCAATAAAAATAATGGTGACACTCAGATCAGTCGATTCTAGTCTCTACGACGTCACCATTTGGAAACACAAGCCCTCGAATGGAGTAGAGTCTCTTCTCGACCTGAGTCGCATAAGTGTGAGTTGAGCATAAACTGAATAATTATTGAATCAGCTGGTATTTTAATCTAAAAATGAATGAAAACTCATGGATTTGATACAATTTGAAGGGGGTTTCCGTTTTAACTAACTCTAACTTATGTAAAACGGACTGTGTAATGGAAAAAATTCACTCCAAGTGATTGCTAAATATCTTTTTGTTTAGTTGAGAAGTTGATATTGTGGTAATTATTCATATTGAATGAAAAAGACTAAGAAATTGTCAAAAAACCACAGATTTATTGATACTTAGAAAGACCGGTTTCGGTTATTACACCATTGTCAATCTCTGAGAAACAAAGGGGAATCTCTCAGTTTCTCAGAGATTGACAATGGTGTAATAACCGAAACCGGTCTTTCTAAGTATCAATAAATCTGTGGTTTTTTGACAATTTCTTAGTCTTTTTCATTCAATTGCTAAATATAGTGATTCACTTCAAATGTGGTAAAATATTGAATGCAAGTATCTACTTGCAGCTCAGATACTGGATTAATTCTTGATGATCGAATCTGATTATAATTCTCGTAATAACTTGGTTATTGATCCATGATTTTCAAGAATGCTTGATGAAATGAGTAATGAGTACAAGAACAACACTTGGAATAGGGTATTGGAGTTTACCAAGTACAGAGTTGTATTTAACAAGTTGAAGGGGTTTTTATCGAAAAAATTATATTACAACTTCAAGCTTTGGTAGATAGTGGATCGCAATGTAGTCTCATACAAGATGATATATTTCAATGAATAAAAGATAAAACTGGATTAGCTACTCTACCAAGAACCGATGTCTATATATCAGGTATCAACCCAGGACGGCGAATACGAATAACAACACAATGTTTTCTGGAGATGAACCTACAGGAACGTAACTTCGCATATACATTACTCATCTTACCAGTACAAGGACCACACATCATAATAGGCACAAATTCCCTCCAACATTTTTAAGCCTGTTCAAACACTTGAATTTCAAGCTTTCACAGAAAAAGATTCTACTGAAGTGATAATTCCACCTAATTTAGAAAAACATAATGGTGAAGTCAAAGAAGTCAAATCTACTCATTATATGAAAGGTGTCTCAAGAGCCTGAAGTATACATGAACTAGAAACTATTGAACATCTAGAAGTCTCAAGCCTGACAGAGGATGTCAATATATGAGACAATGTAGACCCAAAGAAATTTTTTTCTCAAAAAATTCTCAATTAAATAGTGGATGAATCGGATAATTCATGTTCATGAGAATCAAGATTGATGCTTTATTTAGAAATTTAGCAATAATTGAAAATGACAGTATCCAGGTTTCTCTCTTCTTGTTGACATTACCTATTACATTTTTATAGTAGAATAATTACTATACAAGGGCAGAATGGAAAACATTGAAGTAAAGAAGAGAGATTCTAATTCTCATTATAATTCCACTTTAATTAGTATATCCTAGTTTATAATTAAGATGGCCCGTATTGATTAAGTTCTACCGGCTATTCCATATCCTGGACTCCCATAATATAATTTGCAATAAATGAATAGTTTAAATTGTAACCACACTTCAGTTAAATTTCATCAGATTGATGGTTTTTCCTCATGACCCGATTTTCTCTTTCCCAGTCCTGCAATCTGTTTTCCCTGAACAAACTCCACTACAAGGGGATATGGCAGACTGCCAGTATGATTTTCCATTGTCATGCATGACGGGAGAAAGCTTGCTTCTATCTCCAACTTCTGTACTAGACCATTTTCTCAACGATGGTTCAGTATCATATTCCTACCGTACCCTTTCTTCGATAATATTTCAAATTGAATGGATTTTTCAAGAAATATTCCACCCGTTCAAAGGCAATGAATAGAATCACAGTCAAATTATATATAAATTTAATAGAATACAAGAGCTACATAATAATACCTCTTTTAGACATTGTGACAATTATTATTTTCTTCCCTCAATAACAATGTGGATTATGGGACTATCCTATCCTATTATATTATGCGAGCAATCTCCGTATATTTATATATTTGTATTCTTATATCTGGTTATTTATATGTTCAACGGATCTCGAAAACGGCTCCAACGATTTTCACAAAATTTGGAACATAGTAGGTTTATGATATAAAAACTCGATTGCACTAGGTCTCATCCTTGAGAAAACTCGCTGAACTACATTAAAAGGATAATTCAACCTTGGCTGAAACAGCTGTGGATGGTAAAAAAGTGAGTGAGCGAGTGAGTATGTGAAAAATCAAAATATTGCATCCCCGAAATTCATAAGTTGACATATTATAGCTAGCTGTGAAATATAAATACGATCATTTTTGAGAATTGTGTTCTGTTTATCAATAAATAAAAATAACGAGCGAAGCTCGGTGCCCCGATATTGTATAATAAGGGCAACATGTGTTGTAACAATCAATTTTTGAATAATAATGAAATAATGGAATGTAATCAATGGGATATAATGTATCCGAGTGTTGAATATATTACATTACATCTTTTCCTATCAAATCTGTACTTCAACAATGCTAGTCTTTCAATATTTCTTCTGTTCCTTGAACAGGAAACCTTTGTTTACTGTCTTGGTCTCTTAAGAAGCTCAATAAATACAATTTCAAATCCCGCTGTTTTGGTTTTTAATCATTTGAATTGAAAATATACAGTTTCTTGGAACATGTCTCAGTTATAATCCATCCAAATTAATAATTCAATTGCTTAATCACTTTCTGTTTAATCATTTAATTGGAATGAAAACACAAATTGAAATTGTCAACCATTATTGTTATTTTATAATACTATAATATTCAAATAACATGGTTTCGTTGGTACAGGAACTGCTGTCGTGACAGCATCTTTTCGTGGCAGCTGTTTGTTTACAACGTTTACGTTTACAGCTGAAGATGTGGCTGGTGAAGCCACTAAACAAGGTTCTGTTGATATTATAGTATTAATATCGGAGCACCGAGCTTCGTTCGCTATTTATTCATAAACTATTAAACAGAACCCAATTCTTTAAAATAATTGAGAAAAGACTAACAGGCACAGCCCAAAACTGTTTCTTCCCCGAAATTTGATTTATACTCTATAAATAGTCCAGAAAGTAGGTTATGTTCCATACACTTGAACTCAGGTTCAATTTTCAGTCCAAATATTTTGAAAGAAAAAAAGTTCTAATTTAGATTATTTACAAACCAAAAATGAATACAAAATAACACTCACTAATCACCTAATTGTCAAATGATGAATAACTTTGAAAATATTATGATATACTCCAGTTTAAAATCTCAAGATAATATTTCTCGCTGATTGATTACACAGCTGGAAATAATGCTGTCTCTCCCCACACACGTATCCTTTGTTTCGACAGACGACGAAATTATCATCTGTTTTTCAAGGATGAATAATTGTTGTTATCCTTTGGTTGTCACTCAGCGAGTTTTCACAGGGATGAGACCTAGTGCAATCACATTTTTATATCATAAACCTACTATGTTCCAAATTTCGTGAAAATCTTTAGAGCCGTTCTCGAGATCCGTTGAACATAAATAACCAGATAACCAGATATAAAAATATAAACATATTTAAAAAATTGCTTGCTTAATATAATAGGATATGATAATAAAAGTGGTTGCTAATTTCAATTTGTGTTTTCATCAGGGAAAAGTACCACAACATCACACACAACACAACACTGTAAGGTGACATTCAATTGAAATAATACCCAATCCTTCTCTTTCCCTCGAATCGATAAAAACATGGAGTGATAACGATATTTTATCGAGTTTGTTAGTAACGAATGTCTGTTCCTGACCGTCGACAAAAATATATTATTTGCGGTTACCATGGCAACCAAACAGCGTTGTCATCAACAATTCTCCAGCAGCATCCAACAGGAGACTCATGAAATTTTCATCGCCCCATCAACTGAGAAAGGCCAGACTTCTCCTGTTTCAGACGACAAAACGATCCCACAAGACCATGTGATATCCCCTCCCTCTTTCCTCACCACTAACAACATCCTCAAAATTTTGGTCTTGGAAAACCAATTACGTGAGCTACTCTAACGGTGAACATCAACCGAAATCAATTTGCGATAGAGAAAATCAAGACGGAATTGTTGGGAATTTATGACTTGGTTTATAGGGCTTTAAAAAGTCAATTCTCCACGTTGGCTTTGCAATGCAGTTTCTCAAGGAAATTTATAAGGGCGCGTTGTTTAGAATACTGAGGATATTCAATTTCAGGTTCCCTTCTAGCTGCTTATGAAAGCGTTTTGTTATGAATTACGCGGGTATTTCATTATTTGTGATGACTTTCCTACTTTTCCTCCTGAACTTGTCTGTATGCTACAGTTCAAACACTTTTGTAAAAGTCTTATCCTCCTGTGATATGTTCAAATGTGCTCTTGTAAGTAATATTTTTTTGGTAGAAATAAATATTCCAATAAATATTTATTGTATTTAATTAGAGCTCGGAAACGTAGGTTGGTTCTGTAAAGTACATCAATCTTTGTTTCTCCAAAGAGTGCGTTCTATACAGTGAATGCTGATTTTTTGACGAATATAATGCTCAACTCAATTATTACAACAGCCCATAACACAAGTACTATTGCACACTACTTTCTTCACATCTATTTATCGTCTTCTTCACAATAGTCCTTCTTACCTGTGCTCACTCTACTTAATTATATTTTCATTGCAATCCTTCTCTACCCTCAAACATTCTCATCTTCTTTCTCTAGTTCTCCATCATACTCTTTACTGTAACGTTCTGCTTCGATTATTCATTTCCTCTAGCTCCTTTACTACTCGACCTATTAACATTGTTACTCCTTCGTCATTCTACTTCTCCTTCTACTCATCTTGATCCTCCCTCTCCTTCTTCTCCACATTCCCTACTTCTGGCTCTCTATCTTTTTCTTATTCCTGCCCATTCATGCTCGCTATCTCCTCTCCTCGCAGTATCACTTTTTTTCCGACTCCTCCCACTACTCCTCTTCCTCCTCCTCCACCACCACCTCCTCGTCCTCCTCCACCACCTCCTCCTTCTCTTCCTCTACGTCTACCATCCTTCTGCTCTTCACAATTTTCCTTCTCTTTCTGATCTACCTCCTACCCATCATCCTCTCTTTTATTTCTATTAGCTCATCATCCCTACTTACTAGTATCTAGACATTAACTTCCTCTTACCTTCTACCAATCTTCATACTCTTCCTAGAAACAACCCTCCACAGCCTCCACTCTGATCTCTCCTCCACCTTATTATTCTTCTTCTGTTTTCCAATCTCTATTTCCTCTCCTCTCAATCATTCTCCACCATCTCCCTCATACTCTTCTTCCTTAACCATTTTCCACACTCCTATCAAATCTGACTCAACCCAATTTTCTCCACCTCTTTCTAATCCTCCTCTGTCACACCTCCTCTTCCACATCAATTTACCCCACCTCCTTCTCCACAAATCAATCTTCTCCTCTACGTTTTCCCGCAACTAACTGATAACAGAATATCCATGAATGCCTGCCCTAGCAGCCTTTGCACGCCCTACAAAAGGGCCTCAACGTCGCTCATTGTTGGCCCTTTCTCCTTCCTCTCTTCGTGCTGCTTGTTCAGTCGAAATAATTGACAAAGTAAATTCAAACAATACTGTGAATGAAATGGCGACGGCTGTAGAGATTGTGCTCGCTCCGACCTAGCAAAACGTTTCCGGGTAATTAAACAGCTATCATAATAGCTCGGCTGCTCCAACTCACGGCAAAAACGCAAGCAAAAGTTGTTGATTCTGTCACATTTTGTTTGTACTCAAACCGTTGATGACTCAGCTCCCATGAAATAGAACAGAAATTTGAATGAAGGAAGATAATTGTGTACCGCTTCCCGAAAACTCCAATTTGTGTTTGAAATTTGAAAAACATTGGGGCCCGGTTACAAAGCATTCGGTTAAATTTTAATCGTGATTAATCTCATGAGAACCAATCAGAGAAGCCTATTTATTCAGAATAATTATCAATTTATTCTATTCCATATTCTATGATCCATTTCAGTGGGAAATAATTCTGATCTACATGATTCCGCGGATTCCGGAGCACTTCTCTCACAAATCAATTCTGAGGAAAACGAGTTCTCGTGTCGTACGATCTGACATCACTCTCAAGTAAAACTAGTCTATAATAGATTTTAATGCTGTGTTACATGCTCATTTGTACATTATGCTCTGATATTGAATTACACAGAGAGAGACGATGCAATCATCTCAAATTATTATATATTATTATTATATCTAGTACTGAATTTATGTAAATAAATTTAGCAGTTGTAAGGTCATGTCAGAGGCCCTGAAATTGATCAGTTGCGACCTGAAAACTCTGACACAAGACCTGAGCCAGCCAGGTAACTAGATATTATTATTACATTCAATCAATCAATAATTTCATTCAATTCAATACAATATACATAAATGAAATCAAAATATGAAACAAGACAATCAAAAAATACATTTTTTATAAAATACAAAAACAGGCTTCATGGTGGGGTGTGCTGGGGAAAAAGAAAGGAGGAAAATACCTAGCCAACTATGGTTTTTTATGTAATAGGCAGGTAGTGGGTATAATCGTAAGGAATGAAGGGTGAAGAGGAGCGGGAAAGGAAGGAATTTGAGAAGAAGGTAGAACAAAAAGAGAAAAAATATGAGCAAAAATTGAAAGCGAGTCCACTTTTAACAAATGTATAAAAAAGAAATGACCTTGCAAACAGTAGTTAAGATTATCTCAATAGTTCACCGCGAATGAAACTTTCTGGGTCATAATGATTTTAACCACGTATTAACTTCATTACACAGAGAAAGAGAACCAATAAATGATATAATTTTATAGTAATTATTTCAATAGTTCAAAAGGCTCATTCATAACGACCAAACGTAGGAATAACTGCTCCTTGAAGTGAACTTGGTAGCAAATGACATCAAAGGGGTTGATGTATTTTTGGTTTTCGGTAGGCTACTATCAAGCCGCATCCAATAAGCTGAAGAGCTCAAATTTCCACGAATGATGACGACGACGATCGCTGAATATTTGTCAAGATTATTGCAAATTTAAAGTAGAAACCGCTCATGTGCGATTATATGCAGCATAAGCTGGGACAGTCGACTGAAAATGAAATACAGTGTTTACCAGGCAGCATCAGCATTCCTCTAGGGCACGTTTAAATGAGATTTTATGCAGCGGCTTTTCCACAACAGATAGCAGCACTATAGATGTGAGATTCACTTCAGAATAGATTTAATGGGAAGCATCGAGGTTATTTATAAGAAAAACTGACAGTATGGAGTGAATCAGAGCATAGGCTTTGACTAGGGGCTGTGAACATCGGAAGGTTTTCCTTCATGGTAAACCAGCTCATCGTTCAGTTAAGTTTTCAGTTGGACGCACAACTCAAAGGCCGCCTGTCTCACGCACGCGCGTCACCCGCCTATTTCACACAGATATTGCTTTTTTAATCTTCAGCTTTCAAGAGAAATCCATCGTCATGGGATAGTCGCCAATGGTGATGCAGAGGAATCGGATGAGTGTTGATGATTATGATGATTACTGGGGTTCGTGGCACGTGTTCGTAACTGGTTTTCTGTCTCTTTGAATCATGATTGTTTACACCTTCTTAAAATTGATTAAACATTGAAAGTACTATAATTATTCCTTTTTGCTGAGAGCTAACTCATAGACTAGTAGATTGGTAATGAAAACGATGGTGAGAAGTGATAAGAGATGATGTGTGCTGAGAGGAGATTGGATCTCCAGTTATATATATGGGGTTTGAATCAAAATCTCCCAATTACTAGATGATAAGTAATCGTATGAAATGCAAAAAATGATGAAATAATATTGATGACATATGAATATCGATAAAAGATTTCAAAAGCGCTACTTGAAAATCGCTTAAGAGCTGAAACTAGTATAGATTATATTAGTGCTCAAATAAAAAAGTAATATCTTAATCCTAAATTGATTAATGAATATTTACATTCAGTCTACGGCAAGTGTTGTTTTGATTTACGGTTACTGATTCTTCTAATCTGAGCTGGATGGAGAATTTAAAGAATGTGGCCTGTCAATTGAGTTGTTTACATGCCTCGATGTGACATCTTCCACATTATTATAAATGCTATAAGGGAAGACAACATAACTAGTCCAATTAATTTTTAGAATGATAGAAATTCTTCGTTTTCTATCTTATTCTGTCCAAGCTTATTCTATATTTATTATTATACTTTTCATTTTAACAATATTGTATTCATACCATGATCGGGCATGCTCGTTTGCAGGTTATCTGTGACTGTCTAATTTTCAATATGAAATACGTCCACAATAAACAAACTTCAAAGTTAAGTGAGTGAGTGTTTTCTCAACGTCATGTTCCCGTGAACCTTTTGCAGCCACCCATTTTCCAGTATATTTTCCAGCCACCCATTTTACAATATAACCAGTAATTTTATGTTTTACAAACATTAATCACTACTCAAAATAATGTATGATTCTGATTACCCCTCCAAGTTATCAAATGATTTGTACTACTAAATGAATAGACTACTTTCCAGTTATATCTACTTGAATATTGCTAATATAAGCTTAAGAAATTTTCTCTTAAGATGTTGATTACAGACAGTGAAATGAAAAATGCTTTTGTACGGTACAAAGATTCGGTAAACGTCAGCTGCTGTCTAGCTCTAGAAGATTGTGAGTCCTTTTCAAGAAGCTGTGAGTAAAAGTTCATATCAGTGGAAAGTAAACGTGTATATTTATAGACGGGACGATACACAATACGAGATCGCGTCTGGGGAGAAATTTCATGAGAAGAAAAACATCTTGTATAGTTACAAAGAGCAGAAAGAATGTGAACGTGTCTCTTGTTGGGTATGAATTCAGCACCGACTGCAGTGGAATTGGAATGTGTGGAGAAAGAGTACAATGAATGAGAGTGGAATGGGAACCTGAAAGACGTTCGATAGCTTCACAATGAATGGAAGCATGGACAATGTAACTGCTGCCTGCGGCTACTGAGAAACTACTGTTTATTGAGGTGGATTCAAGTTGGGAAACATGTTTTCAACATCAGTTGATGGATACTTCAAGTTGAGGTAGAAAGAATCGTATGTTTTTCTTGAATATTTACTGTTCAATTCCAATTATGAGTTAAAATAATGATGTAGATATTGTAAACTAGCAGGAACCCCGTGCTTCGCAAGGGTCAATAATTGGAAACTGGAAAACTGAAAATTTGACCTACTGAAATCTGGATGAGTTTAAAATAGACTTATAACCATCCTCGGTAAATAATGAATTTATATGCGAAATTGCAAGTTAATCAATTCAGACTTCATGATGCGTCATTCGTGGATACCGTACAAGTATAAGCCAACTGTTTCATTTATTATATTAATATAGGGGGCACCGAGCTTCGCTCGTTATTTATTTATTGACTTTTGATAAACCGAACACAATTCTATAAAATCTGGTGTGGTACACTCACACTACTTTCCTTGCTCATTGATCTATAAGCCTCATTCTTAAACGAGGATAATCTAGGGGAATAACATTATGCCGATTGGCGGCTTGATAATTTTATTAAAACTACGATTATACTATTGTTATTGTTTTCAGAGTACATTTTCCTTTGTTTGAATTATGAAATTTAAGGATTTTTTTAAAGTTGTCAAAACAGCTGTTCTACAAATAAAATATCGACGTGTGTTCTTTTGAATAAACTGCTCTACCCACCTACCTCAAGCACGAGAAGGAGGTTACAAAGTAAATTTCTCAAGAATGGGGTGGACCCCCTGTTAGTTTCTCAGGAAGGAAACTCATGCTAGTTTATAGAGCTGATATATAACTATACAGGGTATGAATTTGAAAAAAATCGGTCAAGTCATTTTTGAGAAAATCGTGAAAAACATGTTTTTATTTTGCGATTATCCGCCATTTTTCTCAAGAATATTACGGAGCTCCTGCAATTTTCCAAGAAATGAGACTCATGTCAGTTGATAGGGCTTATAAATAGCTATCCATGGTAAAAATTTGAAGAAAATCGTTAGAGCAGTTTTCGAGAAAACGGTGAAAAACATGGATTTTTAGTCATTTTCCGCCATTTTTCTCAAGAATATTACGGAGCTCCTGAAATTTTCCCAGAAATGAAACTTATGCCAGTTGATAGGGCTTAAAAATAGCTATCCATGGTATAAATTTGAAGAAAATCGTTGGAGTTGTTTTCGAGAAAACCGTGAAAAAAATGGTTTTTTAGTCATTTTCCGCCATTTTTCTCAAGAATATTACGGAGCTCCTGAAATTTTCCCAGAAATGAGACTTATGCTAGTTGATAGGGCTTATAAATAGCTATCCATGGTATAAATTTGAAGAAAATCGTTAGAGCCGTTTTCGAGATCAGTAAAACATAAATAACCAGATATAAAAATAGCCAGATATGAAAATAACCAGATATAAAAATAACCAGATATATAAATACAGAAATTGCTCGCTTAATATGAAAGGATAGATTATGCACACCAATAATGTAAGATAACTAAGACATCAACTGATATAAAAAAATAAAACTGTACCATACAGGAGGTGGAATTCAATTGAAGCATTCTATTTTTCAAGTTTACTGTCATAATGTTATCCGTTCTGATTTTTCAATCCATAAATTGCCGGTCCTAGCTGAAGTATGACAGTCGTGAGGCCCATAAATTATATATTCAGGCGGGGTGGAGCTCCCGCCAGGGACTTCTCACCAATAAAAGCCATACGAATATTATTATTATCATTATTATTATATTATTCAATCCATACTTTTTCAGTCAGAAATTCATGAACTCAATAAGTGAAACCATTGTGAAAGGAAGAGAAGCTTATTGTTGGGAAACAAAACGAAGGAAAAGTAGAGCTGGAATAAAAGGAGACGTAAACTTGGAATATTGACCTGCAACTTTCTAAGGAATGTGTGAATTGGACAGGCTAAGAAGTCTGAGAAGTTATAATTTCAAGACTGAGTCCAAAGTCAGGCAAAACTCTGAAGTCAGACTCGAGAGGAAATGAATTCGTAGAAAGGAAATCTTGTTCCATTTTGAATGCTCTCTACAAACTTTCAATGTGCGCACTATTTTCAAGACAATAGAAAATAATGGAACACCGGTTGCTTGAATGTCATCTTCAAGCTGAAGTTTTGATATTGTTATGGAACTTCTTTCAGGGATAAAGTGCGTTGTAATGTCAGTTTCAAGTTCTTCGTAACATAGTTGATGTCAAAAATATTCAATTTCACACACAGTATCGTCTCAAACATTCTCTAATACTTTTGATGAACAGCGTAATACCAGAGAAAACTCCTATAATTAATTAATTTACTATTACTAAATTGCTATTATTAATTCTGTGGTAATACGGAAAAACCATTGCCTTGAGCCTGATATAAGCGCACCAATCGTGATAACAGCCTCAATAGCTGTTATTAAGTCTGTTGCATATCCATACTCTTTCACTGTTGAAATTATACTTGAATTTTAAAAAACACTTTTGGAGTGAAAATGCACTTACTTTGGTAGTGACAATCGTTTCGACCTGTTGTTGGTCATCATCAGACTGTTATCAAGTTTTACAATCTCAACGATTTCCAAATTATTCAGATGAGAGCCAAATAAATGTTATACAAAATGAACCTCTGCTATGCTTGATATACTTGAATTTCCTCCTTCAAAACCGTTCTCCATCTTTGTTGTCTCAACAAATCATTATTTTCCATGACAAAAAATAAATTCAAACGTATAATAGGACCGTTCACTCTCAATCAAAGAATATAGGTATCCGGTAAAAGTATAATTTTTATGAGTTGTGATGGGAAATTATGTATGTAACTATTCATACTTGCTCGGCCGGGCTGAGCGGGAATTGACTAATTAGAACTCATGAGGATAATACCATAGAGAAACAATAGCGTAAGTAGATATCCCATGGATATCGGGCGTTTATGTCGCAACTTTTACTGTTATCTCAAGTCGATTACTGTGAGAGAGTGTATGAAATGCACAATATGAGGGACTACCAGTGTCACACAGCCTCACGGGAAACAATTACATGAACATCGACCCCGATAGTCCATGTAATTCTTTCCCGTGTACTGTCGGGGCTGTACAAAAATTAGAGAGGCATCAACTGTCGCCTAACGCAGGCGACATTTGAGGCCTCCTTTTCAGGAGTCCTGTACCGTCGCAGGTCTCGACTGTCGGGGCTGTACAAAAATTAGAGAGGCCTCAACTGTCGCCTAACGCAGGCGACATTTGAGGCCACTTTTTCAGGAGTCCTCTACCGTTGCTGGGCTCGAATGTCGCAGGTCACTACTGTCGCTGGTCTCGACTGTCGCAGGACTCTTCTGTCGTTTGCCTTGTTTGACATCGACCCCTACCACTCTATCGGCTAGAGATAACAGTAAAAGTTGCGACATAAACGCCCTATACCATGGGATATCTACTTATGCTATTGTTTCTCCATGATAATACGTACTCCTTGACGCTACAGCTCATTCAGAGCCTTGACCTTAAAAAGAGCCTCTCCACTCGTTTCCGTCGGCAGACTTACGTCTCCATCCCCTGATACCCCCAGCTTCCTAATATCGTCCTCCACATCCTCCAGCCAACGCTATCGTGGACGTCCTCTCAGCCTACTCCCTTCTGGGTTGTCATCCTCTCAACGTGTCCCAACCAACGCCTCGAAGGCCTCACTCTTATCTCATCAACAATTTTCATGAGGATACAATTTTACATGAGGATAAAATTTTACATGAGGATACAATTTTCCATGAGGACACAGTTTTACATGAGGATACAATTTTCTATCAGGATACAATTCTCCATCAGGATACAATTTTAAATGAGGATGCAATTTTACATGAGGATACAATTTTACATGAGGATCTTCACTTTATCGAAAACGTTCACTGATACTGATACGTGAAGTTTTAGCTTTATTTGTTTTCTTTCCAAATGTGTTTCTCTTTTTTTAGTTGGATCATAAGCTACTGATGAACATAACATACAGAAGTATGTTATTTCAGGGCAATGCCATGAACTAGATAGTTCAGGGTTTCTCTTATATTATACGTGTCACACATCCTTCCAGAAGGTTATAACTGGGTACATAGCTGGGCTCAGGTTGCATCATACTGTCCTAAAATAGCTTGTTTTTTGCGAAAGAGTATTCTACCTATTCGAGGAGGAATATCAACTAATATTGCTGATAGTGACTCACGGGTGCAGAATCGCGGCTCATCGCTAGAGTCGCCACAATCGTTGAAGGCGTCACAGAACTTGTTGGCGGGCACACAGCGACCGTTGGCGCATGCGAACTGCGACTGTCGGCAGCCGCTCGCTGCTGTTGCGGCTGCGTCCGCCAGGGGTGCCACTGTCGTCACCGAGGACGGCTCACCGGTCGCCGTACGCGACCACGGTCCACACAACCAGATGCCAACTATCACCACAAACTGCATTCCTGCAACACAACACACAACAAACGTTTATTACACCTGTATGAATACAAATAAATATGTATATAATAAAGAAGAGTGTTTTAATAAATTCAGAAGAAGTCATTGAGATTTCAATGAGTCCTTGAAGAGCATGGCGGGTTTATACAGTAATGAAGATTACAGATTGATATAGATTGATACAGAATGATACAGAGTGATGCAGATTGGGACAGATTGATACGGATAATGTTTAAGAAAAGACCTATGTTTCTCACATACATTCCTGAAGTGGAGTTGTGTCTATGTAAATCTTATGTTATATAAATGAAATCAGTTTTTAGGGAGGAGAGTCCCAGTATTCTGTTCAAGGGAGTGAAATATTTTAGATAGTCTCCACTATGTTGAAGAGAACGTTGTATGTTTTGACTATTAAAAATATATTTATACTAGTGGACAGGTTTGCTACGCTCGCCTTATCCATGGAAGTTAGCACGATAAAAACCAGAAGGCTACACTTCAAATTGTGCAGCTCAATAGTTGTGAGAAAGCAAAGAGCTGCTCGGTCATCATCTGTTATCAGAATACGTGAACTCCTTCTGTGTTTTGAGGGCATTTGTATCCCAATAAACAAACACTTAATAAGCTGAAAAATCTGAAAAGCTCCTTGAGCTACAAAAAGTTCCCCAAGCTTTATAATCCTTAATCTGATTTGAGAAAATGTTCAATTCTCTAGTTCTCCTCGTGTTAAATGTTCTCATATTTCCCATATACTTTGAACCTCGTTCCATAAACGTCGATATAATCGATATCGAGATTCAAAACTCGATAAAACATGGATATAATCATAGACACAATAATTTGAATAGTTAGTAAAAAACGACAAAAAATATACTAATTTTCTAATTAAAAATATACTAATTAATATATAAATTTAAATTCATCTTGTAAAAGAAAATTTGATTGGAAAAACAGTGAATGTTTCACTTTTTGTGTAGTTGAGAAGTTGATATTGTGGTAATTATTCATATTGAATGAAAAAGACTAAGAAATTGTCAAAAAACCACTGATTTATTGATAATTAGAAAGACCGGTTTCGGTTATTACACCATTGTCAATCTCTGATAATGACCGAAACCGGTCTTTCTAATTATCAATAAATCAGTGGTTTTTTTGACAATTTCTTAGTCTTTTTCATTCAGTGAATGTTTATTTACTACTGTGCAAGAACTGTGCAAGTTCTTGAAATCCACTACATTAGTAGAGAAAAACTGATCTAAAACTGCATGTCTAATACCAAGAGTACTTCATGATTTCAATTTTCTTCAAAAGGGAATAAATCGATATCTGTTGTGCAGCCACTTCAACTCATCTCTGTCAGCAATATTTTTGACGAGTCTCATTTCACGTTCGAGAGCTGCGTGGGTTGAAAATAGATTTGATAAATACCATCATCATCATCAAAGAGCCTTTTTCAGTCTGAAAGATGAGGAGGGGAGTGAAGTATATAACACCTGGAAGCGATAAATGACAGGAACGGTACGATGATGAAGAGGAGAAGAAGGGAACCCCATAAACGGAAAAGGAAAAACGGGATAAACCAGAGGGAAAGCTAAAACGAGGATGATATTTCCAGGTTGTGATTATTCCAAGTGAACATGAGAGCCTTGAACGAGACGAGATGGTAATGAAAAAGTGATGAAAAGTGAGTCCTTCATTCATCGTTCGTGCCCATCGTATTATATTTATAGCGGTTTACTGCCACATCTCAGTTTGTTGGAAATACTTGGCGATGATTTTAAAAGAGTACTCAGATAGGCACAATGATCCTTTTCATTCATAAAACTCTGCAATCCAGTCGAAAGTATCACTCACGTTCACAGCTAAATAGCTCTGTATTTGCTTTCTGAGGTCGTAATTTTTATGATAAGGTGTGGTGGGGAGATTTGATACATTTCTTTTGTGTTGAATCTTTTTATCGAGAGACATTTTAGGCTAATTGATGTGGCAAATGGTTTCAGACCTTGTGAAATACCAGCATTTCATTCATTCTCTAGTGGTCTGAGGTGTGACAGAGAGATTTGAGTAGATTTTTATGTGATACATTTTGGGCCAGAATGACAAATGTTCTCTATATCATTAAGAATAGCCAAGTTATTATTGTAACTCGGTCACACTTCTCATCACATCCACATTTTAAAATCAACGGACTGATATAGGCTGCAAGACAAGATTACGTATCATCACAGATTTATACCTATGCGTCTGTCTATGTCTGTACTCATTACGTCTGAGCTACTAGGCAAGCCTAGTGTTTTGTCAATTTGAAGTCAGCTTATGATTCTGATACTTCCAAATTTTATTTAGCCTATTCTCTTCATTACTTACTCTACTTCATGAAACACTCGACAGGCTTTCGCCCAAAACTGCCTCTTTTCCAATTATTGAGAATCAGTTCGGTTACTTAAGGGATTTCGTGGGCACTTTGTGAAGATGGGAACAGACTCAAATATTCTGATTCTAGGGTATCTCAGGATATCCAAACCACTTGATGCGCATTTGGGGGGTGCGACTGGGCCGCGTAATGGCCGGTTCAATGGCGGAGCCAGCATTAATTGAAACTGTCATAGAATGATTACCATCTATGATAGAGACCTCTAGTAAACGCGAATCAAATCACAATGAACTATTCTACAAAGTTTGTTATTGAACATTTCCACCTAAAGCATGATTTTAACCTAAGTGGTTCGGATATCCTGAGGTACCCTAGAATCAGAATATTTGGGTATGTTTCCATCTTCACGAAGTTCCAACGAAACCCTGTTTTTGGGCCATAAGAAGCTGGACTGAATACAAACTTCTGGAATGTAGGGTATGTACCATGAATCATTATGACTCACTAATCATTAATCAGCACAAAATTTTGAAGAGATCTGATTTTCTAGATTAGAAGACACTATTTAGAGACAAAAATCCATATCTACTGACTTGAAGCTACTAAAGCTGTTTATTTTCTTTCAGTTTTCTGTATACCACTGAGTTTCAAAGAAAATAAAATTTGGTCGTGGGTCTTTACTTCTTGTTTTAAGAAGGGATATGTTCGAATGGAGGCTACTAAGATTGAAAAATTCATTCATTCATTTCATTTATTATACAAAGTACTATAATCATAATACAATTATGACATTGGAGGAAAAAATAGGCTGAGCCTGTAATATTTCTCTCCAAGAATTGTGATAAAAAGTTAATGTTGTCCATGGGTTGAGGTTATAATATCATCACAATATAATATGAGGATCAAATGAAAAAACACTGAAAAATCTTGAGAGGATGATTTAAAAAGACAACATTCTATTGAAATGCAGAGTATCTAATTACGATACCATGCCAATTTCCCAGCCTTTCATTTCTAAAAATGAAATTCAGGGAGAAAACATTCAGCTCAAAATGCCATGACAGGAATATAAGGACATCTTATTGAGCTCTTCAAAACTCGGCAGGCAATTCCAATCTGAAGCTGGTCTCTACATCTCAAGATGTCTTTTCCAATCTATTGAAATGCTGTTGAGGTTGGATTGAATATGGATAAGGCTGAGTGGCAGTCGCACTAATTGAATTAACAATCAGACCATTCCCTTGAATAATTCTGCTTCATCCCTTCAGCTGCTTCCTCGATTCAAGATCGATTCTGAGCTCATAGCAGACTCGCTTCTCCCATTTTGTCAACTTCTGATATTAGTCATTCCAGTTTTCAGACAGAGTATCACTCGTAAAAGCAATCTATGAATAAGTGATTTCATAAGTTAATATACTTTGATATCGGAATCGTGTGTTGTGAGTTCAATACATACAAATGCAAAATGGAATGAATATTAGGATGAGATAAGGTAATCCCATCAACTTGGAATGAGACATCCATTGTACAGCTGTAGAGGAAAAGAGAACTGAGAGAAATGAAGTGCAAAAATATAGAATCTCTCTAATCAATATCAATAATTCAAAATTTCATCTCACAAATTTTCAATATATAATTTTATTTTCATTTCTTTTTCATCGATCATAATGCTGTTGAGTAGTCAAAAGCCATATTCCTAATTGCAGAAAACTAGAAAAATGTATGCTCTCTTGAAGGAATAGTAAATTCATCCATCACCGAGAATTCAAAAAATTAGGCTCCAACTACTTTTCAATAGTTTGGAAGAGAAGCAGGGGAAATGGAGATGTCAGGCACTCTGTGGGCAAAGTGGAAGAGTTAAATTAAAATGGGTCAAGGGTGAGTGACACACATAATGCACAACAATACAGATATATAGGCCAGCTATTCATCTGTGTAAAGAAAACTGGAAGACGTAGCGGACTGATAGCAAAGTGAGGGGGGAGGGAAGAAGGGTGTTTAACCAAAATTGAAATATACGGCTCGCCCTGGTTGGTCTGTGCTCTGTGGGTTCTGTGCCGTAAATTGCCGTAGACGCAGTAAGTTGGTAGAGTGGTCGTATTGGTAGAGTGGTCGTCAGAGATGTGGCTGCTCTATGCTGCTCTTAAATCTAAGCCATTAGTTTCTTTTCTTTTTCGGCTTTTGTTTATTGCGCGTTGAAAGGCGAGCGACTCGCTAAAAAGAAACGTCTGCACTGCTTTTAGGGCCGCCGTGATTTGAAAAAGTGAGGGAGAAATTGTTGCAGGCATTGAGTGGAGTGGCGGGGAGTGATCGAGGCTTGCAAATTAATGTGAAGAACGTGGTCCAAGATTGTTCAGATTGTTCACTGAGAACAGGATCCTGGTTGCGATCAGTTTGTGATTGGAAGAACAATGGACAGGGGTGTCCAACTGTCCAGGCCCCCTCCCTCCTGAGAAAATTCTAAAAATTCTGAGTATAAGCCCTCCCTTAAATTGAACACCCTCGCAAAAGAAGGTTACCATCAGTCGTTCTGATATATCATTCAATTCTGACCATTTTTGGACCCCCCAAATATTTGTGTCTGAACCTTCCCAAAGCTTCTTTTTAACCAATTTTTATTCAAAATCTCTACAATATATTTGAATAATGGAAGTTATTGAACCAACAGAAAGTTTTTGAATATTTGCATTATTATTTTTGTGGTGACTAGAATGCGCACTAAAAATCTATATAATCTAATAAATGTTATTACTTGCGTGATATATCAGTCATGGAATCCAATCGCTCTAGCTCACAAGAAGGAAGTCTCATAATTTAAGATTCCAGATCTTGAAGTGAGAGAGACCTGACCATCAAGACTGGATTACAAAACAAGGACTTTGGAGTGGATCAAGATAATGGGTTCCAAATGTCGTAATCCGTAAGATTAGTACAATGGTAGAGGAAGAACTATCAATTAACATCGAGTAGAATAATATATTTATCAAGAGAGGTGGATTACAATGTTGTAACAAATTTTATGCAGATTTAGAAGTTACAGTTTCATTACTGAATAATGAGTACAACCCCCAAACTAGCTCGGAAATTGGAATTATTAAACCAATTACAAGGTTTAATGGATCATTCTACACTGTTCACTTCACAATTAAGAGAATTCAGAGAGCTTATGAGTTGTCTTAAAGTTGGAAGACACATACTTCAGAGATGAGAAGTAAGAAACAGGTTACAAGCTCAAACATCTGTAGCTGCTCTATTGGATATAGATTACTCGGTCCTAAACGTGTTTGAGTATGAGGAAAAGTTGGATATGGAGTTGGGATCATCCTTACTCAGCGAATGGTAGCTTCATAAGATTCTCAAGTCCCAGAAGCTATAAATCAAGATCTTATTAGATTGCAAAACTTTAAAGTTGATGTGACAGAGGAGAGAGAAACTTTTGCACATCCCTTTTTCTGGCCTGGAAACTTTCCTCTGTCATTTAGGTTACGAGGTTACCTACTGAACTGTTGAACAATTTACTAGTCACGTTTCCTCAATATTTTAACTCTGGAGTTGCCAACTGGTCTGCTCTCACAGCTTACTTACAAATGAGCGGAATTACGTACGAAATTAATAGACGTTACGCGAGGAATGAAATTTCCCTTCAATTAGAGTAAGAGGAAAGTCTCCTGCCTATATTCTGGTACTTAAAAATGGAGCACATTTGCCTGTTACGCGTATTATTGTAATGAGATTCATTTGAAAATTATGAAAATATGGATAAGGTGGATTTCGATGTCTGTAGTTTGGATCAAATAAAAATTTTACAACAAGCATACTTAGAGAAAATGAGAATAATCAATGACATGTGAGATTGAAAAAATATAAAATTAAATATATACGTTCCCATTGATAATGTATACTTTGCTAGGGGATCTTAGCAAATACATTAACCCATTGATTCATTACGGTAAATCAGATTCAAATTGATGTTCAAATGTGACGGATTACCTTGAGGAATATCATTCTATTCTTGAAAATGAAAAGCTGTTTCTTCACAATAATTGATATAGACTACTGAGAGCCAGGTTTCAAAATTTGCTAAATTATATAAGAACCATTTTAAAGTATATAAAATCCATTCATCAGAGATTGCTGTCTCTTTGGCCACAATACATTCTACAAAATCCCTTCTGTTCTTCGCTAATCAAGAAATTGAAAGGCTCTGAAGCCCTTACCCTGAACTCATCAAACACCCTTCTTCCAAAATAAACTCCATCAGCTCTAAAAACAATCAAACAGCTATCAAGCTTCTATTCACTCAAGTAGAGGATAACTTAAGCAAATAGAATTCATTGAATCCAATCG
This sequence comes from Nilaparvata lugens, assembly GCF_014356525.2. Lineage (NCBI taxonomy): Eukaryota > Metazoa > Arthropoda > Insecta > Hemiptera > Delphacidae > Nilaparvata > Nilaparvata lugens. Next base: position 6,885,865 of record NC_052513.1, read on the forward strand.
ATTCAGTAGTCCATCAATTTGTGATATTTCAGTTTCGTTGATGACTAAAAGCAGTGGGCTATACAGTCTATAAATTAGTTCCATTCCAGATTCAATGACGATCGCTTACCATTTAAAAGCAGCACGTTGTAACGTCATTGAGAAGCAATCAAGATTTTCGAGTGCTTTTCAAATTAGCTTTCGAAAGACAAACGAAAATAGATTGCAATACAATTACGAAGAAGAAGCTGGAAAGCGAGAGCGAATCGTGAAGAAGGAAGAAGGAAAGGAGGACACTGGACTATTCAATAGTAGGAGAAAGAGGTGGGGGTGGCTAGAAGAAAGGGTGGTGAAGATGGCACGTTTTAATAAGGAAAATTGGTTCAGGGTAGTGAGATCTTCCACCTAGCTACTGACAACTTTCACTTCAGATGCTGAAAGTTATTGACACGTGCGAGGAAAATTAAATCTCGTTCGCTGCTATTAAAAGTGAAACGAGATTACGTCCAAGGAGGGTCACAATTTGTAGCTGCTTAGTAGGGTACTCGTTCGACAATGTTTTTGGTGTCAGTTAAGTAGGTATATTTATATATTTTGGATTGAAGCTCTGAAATTCAAGTTTTGAGTTTATTGGATGCTACTCGATCAACTCAATCGGAGTCCCACCGTTCGATGGTACAGTAACTATATTACCTAAATAGTTAATATGGGTAATGGGTAATAATGGGTAATATAGGTATATTTGGGTAACTATATTACCCAAATAGTTGTTAATATAGGTAATGAGTAATAATGGGTAATAAAGTTACTGTATTCGATGGTAAGAGCTGTATGAAGCAGCAATGATAGCGGGAGAAACACTTGGTAATGAGATTCTAGAAGATTTAGGAGAATGGAAAAACTGAAAAATTCTATACCTTGAGCCGCGTGTGCACCAAATATGTCAACATAATATCATCTAGAATTAATAGCATGCGAAAATAGTATAGTTATTTGTTGAAGACTCGGTTAACAACTCTGGTGTAAACGCAGCGTTAACTTGTTTTTGCAAAAACGGAAATTTCAAATCATACTATGCTTGGCAACACAAACATTCAAACTAAAGAGACTATAGAAACATAACTATGGAACTATTTATTTATAGTCAATGTAATATTCAAACTAAGAAAATGAAGCGATAATAGTTGCATATTATAGTTCGATGCCAAATGAGTGATTGGAAGGTATTTATTTGGAAGAAAAATAGCACAAGGACTACCTTATTATTTTATCTTTCAATGTTATTACATTAGTGTTATTTGCATTGTGAATAAATAAATGAATAATTAAATTTATATAATATTATCATGCAATAAAAGGCTTGAGTCTGTTATAATATACTTTAAAGAGGAAATTGTGGGAGACAAAACACGAGTATAACTAGCTAATATGAAAAATAATGCATTTCTTTAAGAAATTTTGAATGTGAAAACTTGAAAAATGGAGAGTAGATAGTAATGATTGTCCTCACCTCAAAACGATAAAAATGTGTACAACCTTGGAGCATAATGCATGTGTTGTAAGGAAGATAGAACGATATTACCGTGGAAATATTAAAAATACTGAGAGTATAAGTTCTAGGTATTTAAATGTTTCCTCAATTTGAGCTTTGACTTGCCCCAATGTCTTCTAATACCATCAATTATTCCAAGTTGTGTGCCCAACAAAATCCGAGCAAAGTTCAGTTTCGCTCAAGGTGATTTTACGAGTAGCTTCAACAGCCAACTGGTCATGAATAATTAATAGAGGGTAACTGCCGGTGGCAAAATCTGTGCAAACAGTATCAAGTCATCGTCTGGACGACCCAAGATGCATCAGCATGACAACCCCTTCAAAACCCGCCACCCTTCAAGGGGAATCTTCAAACCCAAGAAAAAGAGGTGTTCAACACCCCCTTCCTCCTAGCAAACACCCTCAAAGTCGCCGGCATTGTTAGTTGAAGCATCGACAACGACAACGCAGTCCAGGAGCGTTGAACATGACAAAAAAGGGAGAAAAGTGATAGGAAGCGTATCTAACGGGCGCTTCGACAAACTTCATAGATGTCTTCTTTGACATTATTGCTCTTCTTGGTCGAAATTAAGCAGTCAGTGAGCATTCTAATATTCCATCAGAAAGAAAAACATTTATCATGACCAGGACCTGAAATTTTCTACTTCCATCCTGTTAAAACAAAATAAAATTCTTCCAGTACCAAGAAAATACTAATGAATAATTATTCATAACATCTTTCGACTCATGAGAAGAAAAAAGAAAGAGTCATAATCTAAAAATATTCATTCTATCCTATTGTATGATACTCGAATAGGGTAGAATATTATATTGATTCAATGGATGTGACCAGAAATACTTTTCACGGTACGCATCACCCAGAAAAAATTCGAAAAGAAAGATGATTGATTTGCTCTGAATAACATTTAAAGTTCCAGCCCATTGATTTCAAGTGGAACTATGAAAAGAATTGGAAACTCCATTCATTACTTCTAAAAAACGTTCCATGTGGTACTTTTCTTTAAGTTGTGTTATTCTGAATGATTGAAATTGAATAAATTCCCGGGGGTTACGATATACATGATGTAAAGTGGTAAATTTTCGCCATCCATGTTGGGCGACATTATCTAATGGGGGAATTGCCAATCATTCATATGTGATGTGGTATATTTGATATAAACGGGAGCAGTTGCTAAAATCCCTGATTCGCAAATAAATTTGCGAAAAGTTAAGGCCGTCCGGCTCGCAAATATGCTGGGTTCAGACCGCAGCTCTAGCTCAGTAGTAGATGCATGAATATTCCAAATATAATTAATCACCACAGGGTTCAAAGACTCAAGTCGGTTCAGAACTAGACAAATTGGAACCTATTCAGAGCATTTATTACTTGTCATCCTTTGATGATAGTCGCACTAGTCAGCCAGAAAAATCTTACTGATAATTATATTAATGAGTCTACAGTATATCATATAAGGATCCAGAGAGCTTCAAGAACTGGCGCTGTAAGTTCCAAGGAATTTCAAAAGGGTAAATTGGTGCATACCTGTATTCATGACAAGCGTTTTAAGAGTCAATTAGAAAAACCATAGGTTGATTCTCATTATTCTCGATTGAATATATGGTTGCTGATATCAGTCACCGGCTATCTTTTTGACTTCCTTATTGGTATTCCTCAACAACTTCACGGAAGCAGCGGTAAAGATTTTTAATCACCAGTCTTGAACCCTGTGGTGATTAATTATATTTGGAATATTCATGCATCTACTACTGAGCTAGAGCTGCGGTCTGAACCCAGCATATTTGCGAGCCGGACGGCCTTAACTTTTCGCAAATTTATTTGCGAATTAGGGATTTTAGCAACTGCTTCCGTTTATATCAAATATACCACATCACATATGAATGGTTGGCAATTCACCCCATTACATAATGTCGCCCAACATGGATGGCGAAAATTTACCACTTTACAATGATCATTAACACCCTAAGTGAAAACCATATCAAAATTATCTACACTTAACTCACTCAGCTACCAACATCAGTATCCTCATTGCATTTTCCAAATCATCTCGCTTAATTATTCAACTTTGAGAGTTTGAATTTGCAATCTTTTCATTTTAGAGTCTTTCACACATTATTATTATCACCGTATGGCGAATACACACACACATAAAACAAATTCACAAAAATATTCAGGTCATTGACCTTTGTCAGCTTGATAGAAAAAATATAACTAGCTTATCCAATTATCATGGTTATGACATACGAATTAATATATGAACGAGGTAACAATACAGTCAAAATTGAATGTCGAGGTCAGTTATGATGTAAGCTATTGCTTGTGAAATATTACTATTGATAGATATTTCACACATTGGCTTTCATTATTCTATCCGCTTGTTATACATTGATAAATCCCATTTCAAACTTGATTCAATGAAATTGATTGAGTTCAACCATCCTCTACTACACCAAGAATGTACTCTTACTCACAAATATAGGAGTCTTTCCATTGTCCAATTCTTCTCAATGTTGATTGAATCCAGATCATTTCTTCTCAATCTCGATCAAATCCAGATACTTGATTTCCCATTACAATTTTGATCAAAGTCTGATTAGACGAATGTAACTAACAGCATGTCCAACAAGATAAACGGATCAATACAATCTCTGGCGATTTGCGGAAAGCAAGAGTGAGGGAGAGAGTTTTGAATTTCTTTCAAAATATGTTGTGATAGATAAATAAATGGATAAATGTATTTTATTCACACTTGACAATATTAAAAGTAATGCTCGCGAAATTGAGGCAATAAGAACAACCTCTTCAACTTTAGCTGCGTTTACACCAAAGTTATTAACAAAATGTTAATAATATAATCCTTATAGATGCTATTAGATTGTACATAAATTATCATACACATGATGAATATATGTGTTTGTCAAGTTCCGTTCAATCATATAGAATCTATAAGGATTACATTATTAACATTTTGTTAATAACTTTGGTATAAACCCAGCTTTAACATCGTTTCTGAAAGGTTTACATTGTCTTCTGGAAGGAATATCCTACAGAATATGTAGGTAGAGTTTTATGATACGAAAATAATTACACCAATAACTCAATTTTCTTGAAAAATTGATATAATGAGTTTTGGAATGACCCGCCTCAATTTTAGTCAAAGAAAATTTTGTATTGGTTATCATCACATTCAAAAATAGTTTTGTTTATGTAGAAAAATAATATGTAGAAGTGATACTAATAAAGCTGCGTTTAAACCAAAGTTATAAACAAAATGTTTATTTCTCCGTCCTTATAGATTCTATTAGATTGAACATAACTTATCATACACATGATGAGCATAATTATGTGTTTGTCAAGTGCCGTTCAATGTCATAGAATCTATAAGGACTGAGTAATAAACATTTTGTTTATAACTTTGGTGTAAGCGCAGCTTAAGACATCTAAGAACTTTTTTTTAAAAACAAGACGATTTTGTTTTCTCTTAATTTCAAGAAGAATATTGTTCAAAAACGTAACTTGTGATGTTCAGTTAACTTATTTACTTTAGTTAACTTATGATGTAGAGTACAAGGTAAATATTATTTCTACTCTAAAATAAGGACAAGAGTTTAGCTTTTTTTGAACTCATGATCTTAAATAAGTTGATCTTGATAGGCCTTCTCATTTAAAACCTCAACTGTTAAACGCTGTATTATTAGAAGATACACTTAATTTTCGAGAAAAATAAAAAAATATTCTCGTTGATTATAAAAAAAACTAGAGATACCGAAAAAATAAGTAAAGATGAAAACTAATGGGAATGTAAGAGAAAGCTATGAGAAGGTGTAAGTTGGAGGAAGAGAGAAATAAGGACTAGATTGGGGAACACGATATTTTCCAAGTTGGGAAAAACAATATGCCACGGAGGCTCTACAGAATGAAGCTTTCTCACTAAGTAAAATACAAGACGTTACAAGATGAAGGGTGGTGAGGTGGGGATGCAACTTCAATAATTGGAAGTCTGAGCAGAGTACAAGTTACTCGCGGCAATAATAATCTTCAGAGCTTAACTCTTAATGACTTCATTCCACTTTTCAGACTCAGAGTATAATGCAGTGCTTAAAGTTGCTACATCAATTATTCAGGCCAGTGTTTCCAGGCTCGATAATACGCTACGATCTAATATGCCAAAGCGGAGAGAGAGCAAGACAATAATTCAGTATGGAACCTCTGCAAATTGGGTTATCGAAGAAAAACTACTGACTGGAATTTGAAGTTGACTATCAATACTGAAATTAGTCTCACAAAAGTTTTTAATTAAGCTCTCAATTGAGCTGCTCAGTCAATATCTCTGTAAGATTATTTGTATTTTGTATTCAGGAACTTAACTCCTATTTGAAAGAAAATATATTCTAATATTGGTATTTCTGATCTGATGGCAATGAAATAAAGTTAAGTATGGATTTGGTCACTCGCATAGAAAGATGTCACATTCCATGAACCTCCGGAAAGTGGATTCTTTTTGAATTTTATACACTACATCAACTATGTGATTTGTATTCATTCATTCAAAATTGAAAATTGAACTTTAACGTTTCACAGTGGAAACATAACCCATTTTTTTGAACATGTTATTTATTATCAAAATTTGGGAATGAAATAGCCTAGTCTTGGGCAAAGTCTGTTGTTCCTTCCTGATAATATATTATATTATTTGGGATTGTATCTACGAATATCCTTACTATTAGTCCTACTAGTCCTTACTTTTCCATTCCTGAATTTTGATTGAAAACTAGTCAAAAAAGGGTTATTCTCCTACAACACATATATTTTTGGTTCCAAAATAATAACAAGAAATTTTGTATTTAGAATGTTAATATAGAAGATCGATTCAAACAATTCACCATAGTAATGAATTGAAAACTTGAGAAATGTTGGATAAACTTTAAAAATGTTTAACCACAATAAAACACTATCTCACTCACTGATTTCCTAAAATTTGATATAGAATACAACTATTCTATAAATTTGAACCAGCCCTTACTAATACCTTTGATATTTTATCATACAGATTCTAGTACAGAAAACGCTGTAACCTCGAGAAAATGTGCTTTTCCTGTCGGCAACCACAAAAAGCTACAAGAAATAATCACCAGAACATATCTTGACTCAACACTTGATTTCCCAGGAGACTGGTCCTGGAAAGAATCGTAAAGAAGATAGTAGCCTTTACAGCCGGCTGTAAAAACTGGTTGTTATCTCCTTTTTACAGTTGTTTGTGCTCGTTATGTCACCTCATATCAAATTTGTAGCGGACCGAACAGCAGAGAGCTTCAAGTAGGTTGAAAGATCAATGTAGGAATACATAGTAAAATGTGGAGTTGATTGGCTTACATACTGGGAAATTTATCAGCGGACAGATAGAATATTTTTACACCGTCATCATCAACATTAAGTAACAGAAGTTGAGAGATCTCATTACTCAGTGGTTAAATGATGCTGGATCTATGACCATAAAATTGAAAGATCAATATGGGCTGAGTCTGCTGCTCTCCCCCAATCTTAGCTATATGACTGCGCCTATTGGTCCTCCCCCAATCACTCTAATTCATTGTTGTGTATCTTGGATCAATGAATGAATTATGAATTATATGATTTGTAATTGCGAATAAATCCGATACAAAAATAGGATAGTTTTTGGCTCTGCAGGATCCTGATTATTTATGATGTATTTGGATCAGTTATCCTCTTGATTTATGAAACTCAAGGATCAAGGATAGGAAATGAGAACTCGATGGATGACCAAGCAGGAATTAAAACATAGGAAAATAGCTTGCAGAGGAGACTAAAAAGAGAAAGGAGAATTTGTGAAAACAAGCATGAGGTGAGAATATGAAGTGAAGAAATGAAATATCAAGCCAGGAATGAGAAGATAGTTGAGAACCAAAGAGGAGAACCAAGAGAAGAAGAGAGAACCAATAAGAGGAAAAATACTCAAAAGAGCTCACTGACAAGAGCGAAACCTTTATTAGATGATGATTTTCAAGAGAAAGACAAGTACAGTATGAGGAATCAAACAAAAGGAATAGAGAGGAAATAGTAGAAAAGTCTTTCCCTTTAGAAGATTCCAAAATGAACTAAAATATATCACTCATCACATGGAAGAGAACAGGGAGGAATCCAATTGAGGTAGACCAATTCTTGGGAGTTGACAAAAGATTTTGAGGAGTTACTTCATGCTATTAGTGACGTCATACCGGGCAAGACTGATTCGGCCTAATTCTGGCTAATTTTGCCTGATTCTGATTAATCACAGAGTCTGCCAACAGCCAGCAACTTCAAGCCAAGCTGACTCAAGGCAGGAAAGCTAATTGTTTGCGAACCATGTACTCTCTCTTGTCTTTTCCCTCACTCCATCTTCCTTCCTCCTTCTGTCTTGTGTTCGTTCACTCATCTCCTCTTCAGTCTTTCCTTGCAGATCAGAATCGTCATTAGCTCCAATCCCCGCCACCAGAGTGAGTTTCCAATGCTGCCAGCGCCGATTCTACAAAGATTGATGGAGATGCAATATTTAATCTGCACTATTCTGGCGTGCATGTCCTATTTTGTACTGAGTTGAGTCGTGCCTATCAAACAACAGCAATGCTGAATCCAATCTTCAAAACAATGACTTTGGCAGTTGGCCTTGATTTTCTACGAATCTTCAAAACAATGACTTTGGCAGTTGGCCTTGATTTTCTACGGCTTACTGGAATCAATCTAGAAGAGACTTATCAAGAAATATTTGATGAAATATTCATGCTTACATATTTGTCTTGATGTGAAAGCTGTGGTACTGCGTTTTGAATTTATGGAGAAACTAGCTCATGGTGTATAATGCTGAATTATTATATCATTATCATGGTAAAAACTCTCACGGTTTCACATTGGGGATCTTTGGACTGTTATATACGGCGAGGTGGACCACCCTTGGGTCTCCCCACCATTCAAAGCCATACGCTAATAATAATAAAAAAAATGGTAAAAATGTTCTTTTAATGTTAATTCATATTTCATTAATATTTATTGATTTCATTAATAAATGTTCATCCATTGCCTCAACCTCACCCACAATAATAATTGTAATGTCTCCAAGTGTTAAAATGAAAATAATCGTAAAATCACAGTGGAGGAAGTAAATCCAGCACAAAATTTAAAAATATGGTGTGGTGCACTCACACAACTTTCCTTGCCGTTATGAAAATTTATCAATTCGCGCATCTCATGTCTACTTTTCTAAGATCTGAGCCAGCTGGTGACAGGACAATAGCGCTGCAGACACACTAGGTCTGCTATCTCTTCATAGTGAATGATTTAATAGAATCAACAGTTGCCAACAGTTTGCAATTGACTAATCATTTTTTCTCGAATTTCGAGCTTATTTTCAATTTTAGGTGAAAATGCTACTGAACATTAATTGTAGAGATTTTTATGCTCAATCTTTTCCACTTGAAATGTTTTGTTTAAATTGTATCTGAAGCCTGATAATTAAGAATCTGAAATCAAACTTTGCATAGATGGTGCAGTGCTCCTGAAATTTTTACAGATATGAGACTTGTGGCAGTTGATAGAGCTTATCGATGACTTTTCTAGGTATGGATTTGATCAAAATCGTTGAAGCCGTTTTTGAGAAAATCACGAAAAACCCTGTTTTTGACAACATTTTCGCCATTTTAGTCGCCATCTTGAATTGCATTTGATCGAAAATGTGCTTGTCGGATCCTTATAGTGTAAGGACCTTAAGTTCCAAATTTCAAGTCATTCCGTTGATTGGGAGATGAGATATCGTGTACACAGACGCACATACACTCATACACACACACACACACACACACCACACACACCACACACCACACACACACCACACACACACACACACACACACACACACACACACCCACACCACACACACACACACCCACACCACACACACACACACACACACCACACACACACAACACCACACACACACACACCACACACACCACACACACACACACACACACACACACACACACACACACACAACACACACACACACACACACACACACACACACAACACACACCACACACACACACACACACACACACACACACACACACACACACACACACACACACACACCACACACACACACCACACACACACACACACACACACCACACACACACACACACACACAACACACACCACACACACACACCACACACACACACCACACACACACACACACACACACCACACACACACCAACACACACACACACACACACACACACACACACACCCACACCACACACACACACACACACACACACACACACACACACACACACACACACACACCACACACACACACCACACACACACACCACACACACACACACACACACACACACACACACACACACACACACCACACACACACACACACACACACCACACACCACACACACACCACACACACACACACACACCACACACACACACACACACACACACACACACACACACATACATATAGACCAATTCCCAAAAAACACTTTTTTGGACCCAGGGGACCTTGAACGTATAAAAATTTAGAAATTGGGGTACCTCAATTTTTTCGGAAAGCAATACTTTCCTTACCTATGGTAATAGGAAAGTAACAAATGATAGTACCTAGTAACGATTGAAGGTGGGAGCTACATCCGTGGAGGAACTATATATTATACAGGAATACTTTTATCCAATGGTACAAGTGAGAGCTGAGTAAAGAGAGTAAAAAAGATGGACTTGTGGAATAAAGTGACACAAGAGTTTGAAAAAAGTAAACAGTACAAGATTTAAAAATATGGTATGGTGCACTCACACAACTTTCCTTGCCGTTATGAAAATTTATCACTGGCGCATCTCAGGTCTACTTTTCTAAGATCTGAGCCAACTGGTGACAGGACAATAGCGCTGCAGACACACTAGGTCTGCTATCTCTTCATAGTGAATGATTTAATAGAATCAACAGTTGCCAACAGTTTGCAATTGACTAATCATTTTTTCTCGAATTTCGAGCTTATTTTCAATTTTAGGTGAAAATGCTACTGAGCATTAATTGTAGAGATTTTTATGCTCAATCTTTTCCACTTGAAATGTTTTGTTTGAATTGCATCTGAAGCCTGATAATTAAGAATCTAAAATCAAACTTTGCATAGATGGTGCAGTGCTCCTGAAATTTTTACAGATATGAGACTTGTGGCAGTTGATAGAGCTTATCAATGACTTTTCTAGGTATGAATTTGATCAAAATCGTTGAAGCCGTTTTCGAGAAAATCACGAAAAACCCTGTTTTTGACAACATTTTCGCCATTTTAGTCGCCATCTTGAATTGCATTTGATCGAAAATGTTCTTGTCGGATCCTTATAGTGTAAGGACCTTAAGTTCCAAATTTCAAGTCATTCCGTTGATTGGGAGATGAGATATCGTGTACACAGACGCACATACACTCATACACACACACACATACACACACACACACACACACACACACACCACACACACACACACACACACACACACACACACATACATACATACAGACCAATTCCCAAAAAACACTTTTTTGGACCCAGGGGACCTTGAAACGTATAAAAATTTAGAAATTGGGGTACCTCAATTTTTTCGGAAAGCAATACTTTCCTTACCTATGGTAATAGGAAAGTAACAAATGATAGTACCTAGTAACGATTGAAGGTGGGAGCTACATCCGTGGAGGAACTATATATTATACAGGAATACTTTTATCCAATGCTACAAGTGAGAGCTGAGTAAAGAGAGTAAAAAAGATGGACTTGTGGAATAAAGTGACACAAGAGTTTGAAAAAAGTAAACAGTACAAGAGCAAAATTCATGTACGAAGAGAATATATGTAAGGAGGGGGATGTAAGTCGCGTTTTCGATGTCTAAAATTTCCCCCCCCCAAAAAAAATCTCATCTACTCCATCACCATGACGAACTGCTAGTCAATAATTAGTTTGAAACTATTTTTAATGACACTACAGTCAAGGTTTTGAATGAAAGTTTTTAAAAATCAGAAAGCGCTCCACTCATGAGTACTAGTTTTTAATACTATCTCATTCAGAAAACTTGACTGTAGTGCCGTTAAAAGTAGTTAAAAAACGAAAAAAGTTATTGTTTCGATTCGCAACACTCCATACTAGTAGTTCTGTGAACAGTAGACCTCGCGCTCAGTGCGTTACATTGACCTGTTGTTATGTTTTCTCAAAAATTAATAAATGATTTATCAATTAAAAATGTCTAGAAAAAATCCTAAATAGACATAGAGCTTTCTGTCCTATTCAAGATGTTGATGTTTTTGAACGGGTAGTATTATTGTCCACCAGACAGCTGATTTATGATGAATAATTCTATAGTCTGATTTTTACGGTAATATTGGCGTATGAAGGAGGCTCCTTTTTCCTTTTATATTATCCTTGAAATGCAAAATTTCCAAAAACCTTGTATATACGTTGACGCGCAATTCAAAAAGGAACATACCTGTCAAATTTCATGAAAATCTATTACCGCGTTTCGCCTTAAATGCGCAACATAAAAACATATAAACATTTAAACATTAAGAGAAAAGCAAAACCGTCGACTTGGATCTTAGACCTCACTTCGCTCGATCAATTATTATTTACATGAGATATCAAAAAATCCTGGTGCACTCATTTTCTAAACATTTCTGCTACTTGTTTTTCTGCTACAAAACAAAAATTACTTGTTTTGATTTGCAACACTTGATATTCTTATCTTTATGGAATAGAAAAAGACATCAAATATCTTTGAACTTCGAAGCAATTATTAATCAAACGCTATCATAACAATCATTGTTGATAGAGCCTGTGGTCACTCTGTTATAACGAAAGGAGCATCTATCACAAGGAGCATTCATTACTGTCTATTCAGTGGTTTGCAACTACAAGCAATATGGTAACCATCACCACGAACAGAGCATCCTTTGCAAAGGGTTATATTCATGACGCAACGCCATATTGACAGGAGATATTGTACGAAGGATACTCAGTGTATATGTATATAATGGCAATATGAGTCAGTGAGGGCAACGTTCTGATCAAAGGCTCCAAGACGATCGTGTGAGGGCAGTTGATGAGAGGCATTGATAGAGAAAGATTGAGTGTCGTCGCTGTGCTGAATCCATGCTGCTCTCAGATACAGATAAGATTACGGCTTGCTTTTCCTACCGAAAGTTGGTCTTTTCTCAATCTAACACATTTTACAGTTCAAAGAGCGTAGCTGAATATTATTTACTCTTGAGCTGAAAAAAAACTAACAGATTCTATTCTAAAAATGAATAATCCAAAAATGCATAACGTAATCTCTAACAGTGAATTTCGTTTAATACATCTTAGACAGTATGAGTTATCATATTAGACCACAGACAAAATAAGTAATAAGTACAGTAAGTATTAATTTACTTCCTAAATGATTAGACCTACTGTGCTTATTATAGTGGATCAATGAAGGCTTCTTTAACAAGAGATAAATAAGTGAACGAGCTCGTTCAACTCAAGTAATAAACTCTGTAATATAATTTAACACAATATTCTGAACTTATCTTTATACAGTGTGTAAGTGTTCAAGAACTCCGTACCAATATTCCAGTGCATTCATTATTCCTGTGTAATGAACAAATCTTAGTTTCTTTCTAAACCCGTACGAGACTTCTTAGCTTTTCAGACAGTCGCCATTTTGGTTTTTTCACTTACTATTTTTTGTGAATAATTGTTGAATATACGGAAGCGGAATTTTTGCACAAACATTCATAATAACTAGACAGAGCTACAAAAAATTATGACAATTATTCAAATTCATACAACAAAATTGTGGCCGTTTATCTCTTAATTAACGAAAAAGCTTGTGTTATTACAAGAAAATCACAGAAATATCTTTTTTTCTGTTAATTTAATTACCTATAAATTTATCGACCTCTCATTTTCCAAGAATGAACAAAATATTAAGTGAGATATAACATCTTTAGTGATAGGTGACAAGAGCAAAAGGATAATGTCTGTAATGTTCAATTATTGTTTTTATTCAATCTAAAATCGCTTACGAATAACATACAAAGCAGATGAATTTGCTGCATTATTGAGGCAGACTTTAGCAGCATGTCTGCACTGCAACAAACCTCCAGCGGTCACCTATCACTACAGCACTGCTACCATATCACACTTAATAATATTCGTTCTTGAAAAATGTATTGTCAATCAATTTGTAATTGAATCTTGAGAAATTGTCATATGTTTTTGTAGTTCTTTCCAGTTGTCGTGCATGTTTGTGCAATGTTTCACTTCCATATGTTCAGCCTTCATTTAGGAAAAAAAATAGGCTAAGTGAAAAACCAAAATGATGGATGTGTGCGTAATAAATGACTTTTTGACAGTCTGATGTAATGATATTCAGGTATGCTTCTTACTTAGGAACAACGCCCTAGAATTTGGTAGGAAACTACAGAAACACAGTAGAATTATAAATCTGATTTATTTGTGATAGTGTGGAAACAATTGAAATTGTTAATTTTATAATGACGTTGATTCAATTATCGAACTCGTATTTTAATTGAATGGAGCATTGTCCGTTGTAGAATGTGGTCTCTCTCAATTCTGTCAGCGCCTGGAGGTGCTGTGTCAGCTGCGGTGTTTCATTTCTTGTCACATGCATCGAGCATCACTATGATGAATTTTCATTCGGGAAGAAAATTAATTTTCTTATTCATTTTCTTCCCAATTGATTGATTTACTGGTGAATCGTTGGAGCGCAGCACCCAACGGGCCGAGAATTGGAAAGTTTTCCTCATTGTGGAAAATCCCTGTTAACTCTTTGTCATTCAATAAGCAGTGTTATGAGATGTGTGTGAAGAGGAGCTTGACGATACTTTTGCTGTTCGGTGAGTCGACCAGAATTAACTTTTTATTCAATGTCCCCAGTTAAAATTTTAGACAACCTATTTGTTATCTTATTTTGTTGTTTTTCTGAGTATTGTAACCCTGAATCAGATGGTTATAACGGTCAAATAGATTACGATGGGCGAATCTTAGTATAAATTTGAATATTCTTGTCAAGTGTTTGACTCTTGAGTAGGCCCTTATTGATTGTGGTTTGTATTATTATCAAAGGCTATGTGTTATTAATAATATTGTCATCATGGTTACGACATGAATATCATTACTAGTTTTGTATTATCGTTGAGCTGATTAAGTAGAGTTATTAAATTTTTTCCCGGCTATTATAGCTCGTCAATGAAGACATTGATGCGCAATAAATTAGTGAAAGGCTGAAATTTCGCAGGGTGTAGGCTAAGTATTGCTTTCCCCCTCAGAGTCCACCCTCCCTCACGAATTTAGAAACTGCAATGGCTTCTTGAAACAAGTATATCTCGGATTCAAATCATGATATCGATCAGACATTGATTTAAGCCCCGCACACACTCATCGATTTTTGCCGTCCTTATAAATTGTATTAGATTAAACAGATGATTTCAAACATATGATGTTTGTCAAGCACCGTTTAATCTGATAGAATTCATAATAACAGCAAAATATTGCTAGAACAAAAATCGATGTGTGTGTGTGTGCGGAGCTAAGTTCTCAAAATATGAATAGGTCTACAATATTAATGTCATGTAAAATTCCATCGTATATTTATGGTTCAGGGAGTTATACACTTACAAAGCCAGAAAATTGGGTTATTTCCACCTTATAGTTTTATATTTTGTCTAATAAAAGTTTACGCTCCCGTTTTTCGTTTCCGAGAAAAATGTTTCTTATTTAACGTTATAAATCGTTTAAAGACCTTTAAATTGATGTGTTAGGATCAAACTTTTTTGATAATCTTCATTGTCCAGTTAAACTGCACAATGCACTTTTTTGCCCTTTTCCCTAATGTGTTGCGCAAAACCCTGTTTTTCGTGTTCATTGTCTGGGCTATTAATTTGATTTCTATTATTTCAACTCAGAGAAATTTCAAGTTTGGTTAATGTTATTACTTTGTTTCTTTTTTTTAATTGATTACTAGTTTTTTCTTCATAGTTAACTAGCAGGTAACCTGTGCTCCGCAAGGGTCTACTAATTGAAAAATTGATAAACAACAAACTGAAAACTTGACCTACTGAAATCATAAAGAATTTTCAATGGAAAGCCTCTACTTCGCATGGATGATTGATTGGGCTTACAACTAACTATTCCAACATTTATAGATCAATAACTTGTAAAAACATTATTTGGGTTGCAAAATAATTCGGGGAATATAAGAGTGATTTTTGGTGAAAAAATAAGACTAAATTATCACCTAAAAATTTAAGCATGTTTATTTTTGTATTTCAATTTAATCGTTGCAAAGTTTAATTCAATTATTTATTATAGCCTCCTACCGCATAAGTTCTGACAGAATAAATTCATAAAAACACAATGAGGAAAACACTAATTTCAATTGATGTGTAAAGAGGAAAAAACAGGTAGTTTTTATTCATTATAGTTCACAGTAGCAAAATGTACCAACAAAATCAATGATAAAATGATTCAAATCAAAACACTATTTCTATTGGAGGTCAATGGATGACTTCAATTTCTGAAAAAATCTATCTAATCTTTTCTTAATGCTTTCTCAGTTGAGTCCAGAAGAGTCGAGTATCAACACAAAACTTATTGTACCATAATATGGTACTTGTTTACGTTTTGTTTTGATTATTAATTGTTTCTTTCTCAATCAGATTGAACTAACAATTGAATAAAGTTCAGTGAAACGCCTAACATTGACATTGAACATTTAGACTATTTTCCTCAAAAATGATAGAAACTGTTATCTTGAATGCAGTACCGTATAGTGTTTTTATCTCAAGTATATAAAATTATACAGGGTGATTCATAATTATTGTAAAATATTTTAACACGTGATAGTAGAGGTAAAAATAAGAAAAAAAGTTCATATAAACATATATCCATAAATGCTTCATTAGCGAGCTATACAGAGTGAAAGACTTCGCCCAGAATTCAGTTCCTCTGGTGAAATACACCGATGCTGAGTTGTTTGGCGACTAGTTTTTGAGAAACTTATGCTGGATTCATATAAAAAAATATCTGAAAAATTGAATAAAACTAGTCTGGAAGCTTTAGTGTGAGTAGTTTTTGAGAAAAAAGTTGAAATAAGCAAAAAATCTAAGTAGAAAAACACAGACTTCTACATTTGATGCCCAATAACTTTCGTTAATGACCAGTAAACAAATAATTCCTCGCAATATAAGAATTGTAGAGAATTTAATTCTGAAAAGAATGATGTAAGCTGTGTAAACTAAATTTGAATAAAAGTTGAATAAAATGTATTGTTATGTAGTACATTACACCACAAAAATTTGCTGTTTATGAGGAGAGAACTAATAACTCATAGGTTGTAGCTGCAAATAAAACATGGATTTCAATAACAGCTGTTCCAAAACAGCTGATTTATTATGTTTCAAATAAAAAATATTTAAAAGAAATTTTAGCTGAAAACTATTTTCAGAAATATTATTTTTGAACAAAAACTATTGAACAAAAAAAAAACAAACTGTAAGTTAAGCCTACTGTAACCGCGCTGTGTTTTTTGTTTAATCTATTAACCAGTTATTTGTAACCATTCCACTTTGCTTTTCTGTTAAGTGTTTACTTTTTAAAAAATGGCAGGTAAACTTAGACATTATTCATACATATCATAGGAGCTGATAAATATTTTCTAATTCAAATAAAATAACTTCTGAAAAAAAATAATGAATGGAAAAATACCAATATTAAAATATTGTTGACCAAGAACTCATTACAACGACAATTCTGTAGTGTATTAAACTAATTCTGTGCTGATAAAATTATAATTATCTTATCTCTCTGATTGATAGTCAATTTCATCAACTAAACACGAACTGACTAAAATGAATATGTAATGGGTAGAATTATTGAGAGGAGGTGAATTAATTTAATTTTTTTATTTCTCATGATACGCCAATCTAAAATCATTGAACTTTGGACTCGATGGCGTGATCGGACTGAATTTTCTAATGTTTCATTTTTTTCTAGACGTAAGGGTATTTCAATTTTCTCTAGTGTGAGAAATAGATTATTGCGTTTTAGAATATAAGAATTATGCACAGTACAGCGTATTCTTCTGCCTCGTGGAGAAAAAAAACTGCAATCTGGTGACAGTTTTCCACGAGGAACTATCTCTTTCTCCATCCAATTTCTAAATTTCTATACGTTTCAAGGTCTCCTGAGTCCAAAAAAGTGTTTTTTGGGTATTGGTCTTCTTTATGTGTGTGTGTGTATGAGTGTATATGTGCGTCTGTGTACACGATATCTCATCTCCCAATTAACGGAATGACTTGAAATTTGGAACTCCAGGTCCTTACAATAAAATCCGATCAAATCCAATTCAAGATGGCGGCTAAAATGGAGAAAATGTTGCCAAAAACAGGGTTTTTCGCGATTTTCTCGAAAACGGCTCCAACAATTTTGATTAAATTCATACCTAAGATAGTCATTGATAAGCTCTATCAACTGCCACAAGTCCCATATCTGTAAAACTTTCAGGAGCTCCGCCCCATCTATGCAAAGTTTGATTTTAGATTCCCAATTATCAGGCTTCAGATATTTAAACAAAAAAATCTGGTGTGGCGCACTCACACAACTTTCCTTGCCGTTATGGAAATTGATCACCTGACGCTACTATTCTACTATCCTACTCAAGTCTACTATTCAAAGATTTAAGCCAGCTGGTGACAGGGCAATAACGCTGAGGACACACGAGGTGTGCTATCCCTTCATAGTGAATCATTTAATAGAATCAACAGTTCGCAATTGTATAATCACATTTTCTCGAATTTCGAGCTTATTTTTAATTTTAGGTGAATATGTTACTGAACATTAGTTGTAGAGATTCTCATGCTGAATCTTTTCCAGTCGAAATTTTTGTTTAAATTGTATCTGAGGCCTGATAATTGAGAATCTAAAATCGAACTTTGCATAGATGGAGCGGTGCTCCTGAAATTTTTACAGATATGGGACATGTGGCAGTTGATAGAGCTTATCGATGACTATTCCAGGTATAACTTTAATCAAAATCGTTGGAGCCGTTTTCGAGAAAATCGCGAAAAACCCTGTTTTTGACAACTTTTTCGCCATTCTAGCCGCCATCTTGAATCGCATTTGATCGAAATTGTTCGTGTCGGATCCTTATATTGTAAGGGCCTTACGTTCCAAATTTTAAGTCATTCCGTTAATTGGGGAATGAGATAGCGTGTACACACGACGCACATCATACACTCATACACACACACACACACACACACACACACACACACACACACACTCACACACACACACATGCAGACCAATACCGAAAAACCACTTTATTGGACTCAGGGGACCTTGAAACGTATAGAAATTTAGAAATTGAGGTACCTTAATTTTTTTCGGAAAGCAATACTTTCCTTACCTATGGTAATAGGGCAAGGAAAGTAAAAATTCGAGTGGAAAAGATTGAGCATGAAAATCTCTACAATTAATGTTTAGTAACATTTCACCTGAAATTGAAAATAAGCCGAAATTCGAGAAATTGTGATTATCCAATTGCAAACTGTTGGCAACTGTTGATTCTATTAAATGATTCACTATGAAGAGATAGCAGACCTCGTATGACTCCAGCGTAATTGTCCTGTCACCAGCTGGCTCAGATCTTTGTTTATAAGTCGACTTGAGACGAGCGTGAACACTAGCGTCAGGTGATCAATTCTCATAACGGCAAGGAAAGTTGTGGGAGTGCGCCACACCAGACTTAACACCTTTGTACTGCTGATCAGAGAAATAATTTCTTTGATGCAGCTGATTCACATTTACATTACACATATACATATATATATATATTTTTTCAATTTTATAACCACATAGGATCACTGTAGTCTCTGATTAGTCCTCTTTCTTCGTTTATTCTCTTCAATTCTCTTCCTTTCTTCGTTTATTCTCTTCAATTCTCTTCCTTTCTTCCCAGTACCTTTTCATTCAGATCTTTCTTTTCTCAATTCATCTGAACAAAGCTGTTGCCTTCTCCTAATTGTTTTTATAGATAAGATCCTCTTTCTGTCAGTGATGGTTTCCCTATAGATTTTTGTGCGATTTTTGACATCTTCAATAGTTCAATTTAGTTCTGATATGTCTTTTTTATTTCCACAAGCCAAGGAATTGTGGCTCTGCCTCTTTTCGCACTCATGAATTTTCCAATAAGTCTTCTTTATAATCGATTCGCTGGGGTTCTAAAAATATGTCCAAAGAAAGAAATTCTCTTTTTGCGCATTGCGTCAGTTATTGTTACTATTTCTCTATAAATCTGTTCTCATGGAAGGAGTGTGAACTGGTTGTCAACTACATGTTTTTTGTTTACGCAGGTTCTAAGAATCTCTCTTTTAACTTTTCTTATAGTTTCTTTAATTCCATTTCCATCAATATTGAAAAGTGTTTCACTGCAATACATTGCTTGCGATCTTGGAACTGCCTTGTAGTGTTTCAGTTTTGCATGAATGGAAAGACTTTTTCTCTTATAAGTGCCCCCAGTTACATGCTGTCCCTTGGGAAGCTTTGAGATTCTGGCCTTCCATGAGGCCTCCTCACTTAGATTATATGTGATCGTCTCTCCTAGATATCTAAAAATGTCCACAATATCAATAAAACTTCCGTTAATATCAATTTTATTTATACACAAAGGATCAGTTATCATGAATTTCGTTTTTTCGTAAGAAATCTTCAGTCCGGCTTTTCCTGCTATTTGTTGCCGTGCTTCTGCTACTCCATTTGCAAGAAAAACCAAATCGTCTGCAAAACCCAAGCAGTTCAGTTTGATGCTGTCTTTATGATAGCCGATTTGTATGGTTTCAGGATTAATTTCTCTCCATTTCCTAATAATGAATTCTAGAGCACAATTAAAGAGTATTGGAGAGAGTCCATCGCCCTGTCTCAAGCCGGTTTTCATCTCAAATGCCTCAGATAGTTCTCCTCTGAAGTTTATTTTTGATTTTGTATCTGTTAAAGATAATTCAATCATTTTGATCAACTTCGGGTTGAGACCCGAATGCCTTAAATTTTCCAGTAAAGATGGCCTATGGATGCTGTCATACGCTTTTTCAAAATCAATAAAAGAGAGTACTAGTTGTTTACCTTGTTTCTGTAATATTGCATGATTAATTTTAGTGTTAATAGTCGGAAACACCCCTGGTATTCTGCCAATTCTAAATCTAGCTGATCTTTAATTCTGTTGTAAATTATTCGCGACAGTATCTTGTATGTGCAATCTAGAAGCGAAATTTCCCTGTAGCTATCAGGATTGCTTCTGTCGCCTTTTTTGTGCAGTGGGTGAATAATCGCAGTTGTCCAGTGTTTTTCCAATCTTTCAGTTTCCCATTCACCATATTATAATAAAAAAAATTTATAATAAAAATATTTATTAATTATCAAAACAATAATACTATTATATGAATAATAATAATATTATTTTCAATGAACATATTTATCAATTATCAAAACAATATTATTGAGGTTAATTGGAATCAGGTAGAAAGCAATAATAGAACAGCTGTTTTTTCAAATTTCTATAATATGATTTGGTGAATTCGCTGTATGAAATCGTATGGCGATTCTACATGGCGTTCCTCAGGGGTCCATTCTTGGGCCTCTACTTTTTCTGGTTATAATGAACGATATTGGGTCCAAGGTGGTATGCTATGCTGATGATTCATCATTAGTTACTGCTGATGTGGATCTCAGTGCTCTTGAACAAAAGATGTCCAGATGTCAGGGCGAGGCAGAAGCCTGGTTTAGGGCAAACCGTCTATTTTTGAATACAACCAAGACCCAGAAGCTAGTGCTTGGTTTGAGACAGATCAGTCAGAGTGCAAAAAGTGCTAAGCTTCTTGGCATTACACTAGATTATAAACTCACATGGATACCTCATATAGAAAGTGTCTGCTCCAAACTTAGTAGGGTTATATACCTTCTTCGAAGGCTCAGGGATTGTGTACCCGCACACTATTTAAGAAATAAAGTTAAGTGTGACATGAGATACATTGACCTTTTGGCGGTACGAAGTTCGCCGGGTAAGCTATTTATAGATAAAGCTTTATTATTAATAGTCAACGCTTTGAAAAAAGACAGGCTCATTCACCAGGAATACTATAAATTCTATGAGGGACCAGTAAGCCATTAATTTTCAGTAGTTCAATTACTCCCATTATGGACACTGGATACATTATGGACAATCAATACGTATGAAATTTATTAGCCACAGAATAAAAAACTTTTGATTGCAGTGACCCCGACTACTACAATATGAATAACCATTTGGATCTCACATCTCTTATCAACTCGTACTTTTTATTCACAAAATATTAACAAAAAATAATGTATAAGTTATATTGAATGAACTCACGGCTAGTACTCAAATTTGTCTTTTTCTGGCCGTGCTACAAATAAATGTAGGTATATGTTTGTAATCTTGTTGTATATTAAGAAAGTTTTCAATGTGATTTTTGATAGCAATAGAATTTGAATTTGAAAAAATAATTATCAACAAACTCCTAACCAAAGAAAATCTATGTGCTCTTTTCCAATCGGAATGTATATGACTCCATACAGCTGATAGAAGGCTCAATCCGAACTGCGTGACCAAGCATACAACAATGGAATACACACGTGGCAAGCTCGCGCTAAATTAATTTGATCAGCTGATTGACAAAAGTATTTTAAGCTTTCCAATGATTACAACATATGTTAGAATATCATGTGTCAATTACCTCAGTTCCATATGGCGTTCACTTTACCATGTTCATAACCTTACTTAGGATCCTTTTTCATCCTTTGAAACCCTTGGAGGCAAAATATCTCAAAATCCGTTCTTAGTGCCCGTCTAGTATGTTTGAAGAATATTTGTGCAAAGTTTTAAGCCTGTAGGCCAATTAGTTTGAGCTGTAGTGTGATTTTACATGAACATTTTTGAAAAAAGCCCTCTCCTGAACCCCCCTGTGCTCTTGATCAGAATTTTTCTGCATAAATCGAATTTTTTCGTAGCTGAACAAAAAGTTCCTTATGACTTTACTGTGAAATGAACGGTATGCACAAATTTTTGGGGGGCCCCAGCTCCTTCAGGGGGGCAAATTTCTGAAAATCCTTTCTTAGTGGATGTTTTGAGGCCACCATAAACAATTGTGCAAAATTTCAAGTTTTTAGGCTCAGTAGTTTGGGCTGTGGTGTGATTTCAGTCTGTCGGGGCTTTGCCTTTTATAGATATAGAAGAAGAAGATAACTAATGATTTAGATCTCCAAATTTTGCACATAGATTCTAAAAATATCAATCTCGTGCACCTCGAAGCCCGAATTTCAATTTTCCTTCTAGATTATTCATAATTAATGTTAATTATGATCATTTATGGGACATACGATTTCATACAGCAAATTCACCAAATCATATTATAGAAATTTGAAAAAAAAAAATGATTCACTTGAGTGAATCAATTGATGATTTACTTGCCCAGTTTTCAGTTATTTGTTGTTTACTCGCATTTAATTTCGGTTTTACGGTTGAGTTATTGAAGCAGGTCATGTCAGTAGTTTGATGGATTATTCTGCCGCTACATGTCATATGAATTGATTACCACCGTTCAGAAGCATTTCATGATGGTTGGTTTTATCAGCCGTTCTGGCACATTCTATTATATGAAGCGAACAATTTCAGTATATCTGTATATATTTTTATATTTGGTTAGGTTAGGTTTATTTATGGTTATTTATGTCCAACGGATCTCGTAAACGGCCCTAACGATTTTCACGAAATTTGGAAGTATCGTAGTAGGTCTATGATATAAAAATTCGATTGCACTAGGTCTCATCCCTGGGGAAACTCGCTGAAGGACATTAAAAGGATAATTCATCCTTGGAAAAACAGCTGAGACTTTCGTCGTCTGTGAATAATAAAAAAGTGAATGAGTGCGAAAATATTGTGTTCTTTTTATCAATAAAATATCGGGGCACAGAGCTTCTTTCGTTATCTTTATCTATTGATAAACAGAAAACAATTCTCTAAAATGATCGTGTTTTTATTACACAGCTGGCCATATGTCATCTCATGAATTTCGGGGATGCGATATTTTGATTTACCACATACTTACTCGCTCACTCACTTTTTAACTATCCACAGCTGTTTCAGCCAAGGATCCTTTTAATTTCGTTCAGCGAGTTACCCCAGGGATGAGATCTAGTGCAATCATAAACCTACTATGTTCCAAATTTCGTTAAAATCGTTAGAGCTGTTTTCGAGATCTGTTGAAAATAAATAACCAGATAAGTAACCAGATATAAAAATACAAAAATTGTTCGTTCAATATAATAGGATAAGAATAACGAGCGAAACTCGGTTCCCCAATATTGTTGTATGAATACTTGAACTTGGGCTTGACACATATTATTTTTCTAGACAGGTAGTGCTAGAGATATCTGAAGGAGATGAAGGAGGAGAACGAGAAGGAGGAGAAGGAGGAGAAGGAGAAGAAGGAGGAGAAGGAGGAGAAGGAGGAGAAGGAGGAGAAGGAGGAGAAGGAGGAGAAGAAGGAGAAGGAGGAGAAGGAGGAGAAGGAGGAGAAGAAGGAGAAGGAGGAGAAGAAGGAGAAGGAGGAGAAGGAGAAGGAGGAGAAGAAGGAGAAGGAGGAGAAGAAGGAGAAGGAGGAGAAGAAGGAGAAGGAGGAGGAGGAGAAGGAGGAGAAGGAGGAGAAGGAGGAGAAGGAGAGAAGGACGAGAAGGAGGAGAAGAGAGAAGGAGGAGAAGGAGGAGAAGGAGGAGAAGGAGGAGAAGGAGGAGAAGGAGGAGAAGGAGGAAGGAGGAGAAGGAGGAGAAGGAGGAGAAGGAGCAGAAGGAGGAGAAGGAGGAGAAGGTGAAGGAGGAGGAGGAGATTTATAATTGGTGTTGATGTTCGTTTAGAACACACCTATTTGGAGTAGTGCTTTACAAGAGAATGAAGATGATGAGAAGAAGGATGTGCCTGTGGAGAGGCAGATCGACTGAAGTGTTACTATTGAATGTGAGAAGTGAGAGAGGATAATGAAGAGGCAAGTGGAGAGGCAAGCGGAGAGAGGCAAGGCCACAGAGATAGGGATAATTGCATCGATAAACGATAATTAAACCACATACAGGGACCTATGCGAAGCCATTGAAATCTGGCACTTGGCACTCACTGTTAATTAAACAGTGCCATCCCAGGGGTAATAGGGGACAAGGGGATCGGGGGTAGGGGTGGAGCTGCCACTGATCATTGGTAATCGGACCTTTAAAACTTCGCTCTTGAACGTGCAGAGCTGCTCAACTCACTTCAATTTCATCAAACATCATCAAAATATTAACATCATAAAGGGCAAATATATTATTATTCTGTGGTTGAATTGCCTGTATCGACTAGTATTGGTAGAAAACTTCTATTTCAGTCTTCATAGAACGAAATCAACTCAGCACTCAGCATCATGTGTTTGAAATCTTCATATTCATAAATTTATTCATGTATAGATTTTAGATGAGTTCAAAAAATGTAATACTACTAGATCATTGAATAAAAAAGACTAAGAAATTGTCAAAAAACCACAGATTTATTGATACTTAGAAAGACCGGTTTTGGTTATTACACCATTGTCAATCTCTAATAAACTGAAACTAAATACAAGAGCAGCAGAATTGTATTTAGTTTTAGTTTATCAGAGATTGACAATGGTGTAATAACCGAAACCGGTCTTTCTAAGTATCAATAGATCTGTGGTTTTTTGACAATTTCTTAGTCTTTTTCATTCAATCTGAATAATTACCACAATATCAACTTCTCGACTACACAAAAAGTAAAACTACTAGATCAAGTCATGGGAAATTACATTGTTATTTAATCATGAAAATGTTTCCATAATCATGTAATTGATATTGGAAGCAGACAAAGTTGTTGAGCCAGGTTTGACATCATCTGAATTTCATAAATGTAATAGTTGGAATCTATTTCGCTTTTTGGCATTCATTTGTCATTCAAACAATTAGATTTTGATTTATACAAACCTTGCATTCTAACAATGATGCTAAACGTATTGAAACACAAATTTTATCAGTCGTATCTTATGACAAGCTGGGAGCAATGAGGATATGTATAAACATCAAAATCTGAGTCTGTATAACCTGACCCTTCCTTCAATTTACCCACAGGGGTATTATAATACGAATGTGGTAAATACGTTACCGTACAAGTTACGTACAATATTTTTCCTCCACCTACTGGCTAAAGTACTTACATTACTCCCTGAAACATAATACTAAAGTATCACTTTTTCGCTCTCGGTAGTAAAAAACAGAAAAACTCCCTAGGGAGTAAAAGTGACTCCATTTAAATAACATGGGAAGCATCTCTATTTTAAAAACTTACATTATAATAGGTTAGAAGGTCTAAGCTCAGATGAGAAGCATAAAGAGGTGTCTGTCATTGAGTCAACTGAATTCAATACCACAACCAGAGATTTGATCAACTCATGAAATATATGTTTGTATGATATTATATTCTTAATATTAGTAGACGATAAAAATTTATGCAATTTTTAAAATATCTTATTCTATTCAAAATACCAGCCAACAAATATTTTTGATCTGCAATTCAAATCTGAACCGCGTGATCTGGAGTCAGCCATTTTTGGTAAACACCAAGCTGATATAATTGTTACAACTTTAGCCGATAGATAGCGCAATCGGCAGTGCCAATCAGACGGCCGGTTTTAAAGTTTTAGATTTTAGGTTATGTTGTTAGGAAACATTGTCACCAATACGTAAGTTATTAAAATGATTTTATTTGCAGTTTCTATAAAAAAATGTAGATGGAGGAAAAATGTTGTGTACATCACGAGTGAAAAATACTTTTTCTCCCTCAGGAAAATTGTTGTCCTCGGCTTCGCCTCGGGCTTCAAACTTTTCCCTCAGGGAGAAAAAGTCGTACTTTTCACTCTAGATATACAAATAACTATTTTGTAATACTTATCTGAGAAAGAATAATATTGCTGAGAAACAGAAACCATTACCTGCTGCTGCTCGAGCTACTGCATTCTATAAACATGGCCTAGCCCGTAGCGCCTAGTTCATAACAGATAGACCGACCCTTCGAGCTCTAATAAAATAATAAAGGCCTAAATTTATAAAGCTGCGTACACATATTCGCGCTTCCAACCAGCACCGAGCACGCTCCTCCCGCGTACCGCCCTCGTACCGCCCTCGTACCACCATCGAACCACAGTCGCACCGCCCACGCACCCATCATGAACGTTATGGAAGATGTTAGATCTTCTCGCGTTCCCCGGTCGAACCACTGTTGCTCCCCGGTCGGTCGATCATCAATCGCTCTGCCGGAGTGACGTTCGGTTGCGGAGCAGAGCGAAAGTCTGTACGCACCTTAAGATTTCAGATGAGCTCTTATAACTTGAAACTCCTTAAATGAGTTCTTTAATTATTTGAGTTGGTATATTAATTACTCAGATGTTATTAGGACTCAGTAGGGCCTAACATACTCGACTGTAAAGAGAACATATGATCTCTTTACAGTATAGTATGCTGTAATGAAAATCACATGTTTTCTTTTTCTGAACAGCTGTTTACCGGCTTTATTTGATGCATGAAAACAGCTGCAATCGAGTATGAATGACAAAAATACTCTATTAGAGAATATATATTACAATTTTCAACCACTGCGTGCAATGTCTCCTACAATAGCGAGGCAGTGATAGAAGTTTTTTGCTTCTCTTGGATGTATGAGACTTTTGTATGACATTATCAATATTTTAATACTATAACCAATGGCATGTATTGTGTGATGTATAAGTTTGATTGGGAAATAATAACCAATTATATTATCATTGATAATACAATCTCATTAAATTATTATCAACCAGCAGGTAACTAATGCTCCGCAAGGGTCTAATTGAAAACTTGACAAACTGAAAACTTAACCTACTGAAACCTTAAAGAGTTTAAAATAGGCCAGTCATCATCCTCGGTAAATGAAGAATATGCAAAATTTCAAGTTGATCAGTCCAATATTTCAGACGTGATGATGCGTCATTCGTAAATTTCCTATCCTGTACGTGTGAATAAGCCTTTTATTTCCTTTATTATATCATAGATGATGTTGATTGTGTTGTTATTACATCGATATTGAAGAAGATTTGAAAAAAATATTGGAGATTCATTAGTATGATAGTATATGACAGACTTCTAAACGTCTGTGAAAGAGATTCCAGCCTTTGAGTATTGTGAGTTTTGTAGTTCAGCTTTGTTTTAATGATCCCCGCTTTGAATTCATAATGATTGAACGTTTCTTGTTTTGCAGTGTCAAATGCCATAATTCATTCCTGGGGAGATACATAGTTTGGACCTCTAACATTGACAAGACGTGTCTGTGTTTGCCATATTGAAGGAAGGACGACTCTGCATTTTGCTTATTTGCCATTCAAACCAGCCAGGGTCAACAGTGGATGGGAAACTGACATGAGCCAATTATTTTGAAAATCTGATCTTCTATAGACGATTCCATCAAATATCTTGAGGTGAGTCTTATATTATTATTAAGTTAATTACAGAGCTTAATTTGTGCCCGAGCGCACCGGATCGGCGTTCCGGTACCTCCAAGGGCGACCGGAACGTAACGTAGTTGCAGCTAAAAATATCAAAACTCGCGTCCACACGCATGTGAATGAGTAAATATGACTGTCCGGGGAGAAACCGTCCATTGTTGAGGTACCTCCCACGTTCAGAAAGCTACTTTCTGTAATAAACAGTATTGCAGTGCCCAACTGCCCAGTGCTGAGTGTTAACGAGGCTTCTCAGCAATGAACGTAATTATGATCTCCCCTTTACATAAAAACGGTCTGTGATCTTCTGCGCATCCGCCACCTGGAACCTCCTGCGGCAAGATACAAATCTGAACGTTACGTTAGTTCTTGGCTGGCAAGAAGACACCACTCTGCTCTCGACACAAATTCAAAAAGTCGAAGTGAGCAAACTTATAATGAAGACAGTATTATACTGTGGGAAATATTCTCTTAAAACTGTTACTTCCAAAAACAAACTAGGCCTACTTTTACTACTTCCATTTTCTGTCTTGAATTTTGATGCCAGTTTTCATTCTCATTTCTCTCCCTTCTTAAGGTTTAGGCAATTTATAGTATTATCCTCTACCATTTAATTTGATCAAATCTGTATTTGTTTCACGTTTGATACTGGTTTTTGAGGCTAAATTTAGAGAATTTTTCCGTGGGTTGTCCCCCGGACCCCCTTCCCCTGGAGGGTATTCCAAACCCCCTGTAGTCGGGCCAGCCAGAGCTCCGGCACCTCAAAATTTACAAATTAAGCACTGGTTAATTACAATATCGCAAGCTGTGAGTATTCAACTACTTGAAAACCCAATACAGACATTGCTAATTGTTTCACTGGACCAAACTCTGATCAACATATTGTTATATTGAAAGTAATGAAAAGTAACATCACAAGAAAAATGGAGAAATGAGTATCACCACTTTTTCATTCGGCTGTAACTTATAATATTTAACAACTACATCTTCAATGATTGTAACCTTTTGTTATTCAATTGGACCAGACTACATATAATATTTTCAATAAGATTGCTTAGATTGCTAATAAGATTTCAGTCATTTTTCAATAAGATTGCTTGTTGAATTTGGAGCGTGGATTAAATTAGCATAGCCTATTTTTTTTGGTTCTGCCTTCCTCAGCTAGGATTATTTCTCTCAATAAAATTATCAATAAAAAGTAAACGGACTTTGTTATTAGTATTTTCAATATTAAACAAAATTACAATGATTATGAAGTTATTTTTCTTTAAAGTCCTCAATAAAAAGTGAACGGACCAGTATATTTTTTTAAATAATCACAATCATTTTGAAGTCTTGAAGAATAATAAATTATGAAGTCTAGTATCGGGGCGGAACAAATATTGGGCTTAGTGGCACCAAATTGCTGAATCCGGCTCTGATTAAGAATGTATCTATCTCACAGCTGAGTATCTATCTTTCTCTGAGTGAGAAAGTATGATATGTGATATCTTACAGATTTTTTACAGAACTGCTTCGAAGTGCTGAGTGGAGTATCGAACAAAGTGTATAAAGTGACGGCAAATTTGATGTGTCACTATTATTTTAGAGGTAGATTATTTTTTATACATAAAGAAAAATTTATCCGAATAATAAAGGCAGGTCCCTTTCATTTAGATAGCTCATTTTTTATACATTAAGGGGAATATATTTGGATAATAACGTCAGCTTCCCTTGAATATTCTCTGTCCCTACAGTATTTGATAGTAATTTAAGATAAGGAAGGAATCCTATACTTATTGTTTATTGTCATACGTCCGACTTATAAAGTACAAGATGTACTTACAATATATGTTCACTTACACAGTAAAGAATGTGCTTACAATAACTGTGCACTTGGACAGTACAAGATGGACTTACAATAATTGTGCACTTATACAGTACAAGATGTGCTTACATTAACTGTGCACTTACACAGTACAAGACGTGCTCACAATAACTGTGCACTCACACAATACAAAATAAGCTTACAAAAACAGTGCAAAATCTACTGTTTACAAAACTACTAGTAGACAGTTATCGTGAATCATAATAAACTTTACCATTAATCAAGCGTTGAGTGAGTAAGTAAGGATTGGAAATTCATTGTTTGCAGAAATTATCCCACTTGTCTAGCAGAATAGATAATTGTCAATACCTTGGAAAATGTTTTTTAAGAGAAATTCTGTAAAATGAAAATAAAATTAATCGTTTTTCTCCTTCACAGGACAAAATCTAGCTCCCAGAAATTTCGTGCTGGTACATGGCGAGGGAGGCTATGGAACGGCTCTGAAAATTACGAAGAACAAATTAGACTAAATTTTTACAATTTGGACGGAGGACAGGTAATCTTGTACTGGAGAGCAGATTTACAACGCCTGAAGACTATTAACCCATTCCCAACTACAAAGTTTCAAACGACCTACTGTAGAAAAATCTTTAAAAAATAACGGAACTTCAATTATTGTATTTCATCAACTGTAACTTCATATCAATTATTAATGGATTAATTGTATCACTCTATCTAGGAAATCGATTTCTCATCGATCAATCATTATAAATATTGATAAATCTGATAAATATATAATACTAAGAATTCACCAGGACTGTAATAATGACTATTTGATTTATAGCTTTTAAAATCTTGAAACTTTCTCATTATAATATCAAGAATGTAAATAAGAAGTTTCGTTTTAGTTTAAGAGGTGTTATTCATAATTTTGAGGAAGACGTTTTGAATGTTGCGGCCTGCCGCACCCATACTATAAACTATTACTATAGCAGACTACTATAAACTATTATCCCACATTATACTATTCATAGCAGACTTTCTACTCACTCTTTGAGAGTGACTAATAATACTTCAACAATTACTCAGTATTCAGTAGGACAGTATTTGTAATATTGGAACTTGTGTCCAATCTTATTATCTCTCCTCTGAATAGAATAGTTGTTAGTAGAACCGATTTATTAAATAGATGACAGTTATTTTCATGACCAGGACTCAGAACTACTATCAAAGAATATAGATAATAAGACAATTAAAAATCTTCACAGACTCTCAATAATCTCAATCCTAAAAAGACCCTTGAAATTGTATACTATTTTATAATGGAAGATATGATTATATTTACCTGTGCCCTACTCATCATAATGCTAGTTGTGTTGTGTTGTGGGTGCAGAGATAAGAAGAAGCAGGAAAGTCCAGAGAATGAAGAGGATCAAGAGAGTTCAGAAAATTTTGTGGACCAAAATGCTACAAATCCCCCTCCCTATAGTGAAGCTACAGCTCCAGTACCTACAGTCAATCCTGTAGGCTATCCAGCAAACCCTGTAGGCTATGTGATGAATCCTGTAGGCTATCCCACAAATACTGTAGGCTACCTGGCAACTCCTGTAGGATATCCGGTGAATCATATGGGTTATCTGGTGAGCCCTGTCAACCCTCCAGGGCCAGCCCCAGTGGTAAGCGAAGTACATGCTCGCCCAGAGCGTCAAGCAAAAGTGGGCGCCCAAACTGCGACTAAGGGGCCGAAGCCTAAAGCTGCCAAGGGCCAAACGGCAGAGAAAAGAAAGAATTGAATACATATAAAGGTAAGAAAAATCCTACCCTTGGAACAATTCTACTCTGAATTGATCATAGAAAAAAGTAGATTTCGATTTTAAAGTTCATTAGAAGAAATATTGTTAAAGAATTTTGAATAACTTTCAACTTAATTCCTTATATAAAACATAGTTTTAGATTATTGGGCAATAGTATATCATTCTATTCACAGTATGATTAGTATTCGCATCCCTGTTTGCTAATTTAATGATTATACTTAGCCATGCTTCTGAAATTTTAAATTAATGTAGTGTTATGGACATACTTTTTGTATTACATTATAACTATTTTTTTGCTGTAGAATTCTATTGAATTGTCAAATAAATAATAAAACATTGATTTATTTAGTTTCATTTCACAATACACAGAAAAAAATTATTTTATAATATAATTAATTTCTCGAATATAATTTAGAAATGTTGACAAAGTTTATCTGACTCAGCTACTGCAATACCTTGACTTTCTTTCTCGTCAAACAAGTACCTACAATAATTTGAATGGGTGTAGGAGAGAAGCTGAAGTAGTATCATAAGTCACAAGGACGGGAAGGGCCGTTTTGCAGGCGAGAATGATGATGTTTCTAGTCGAGGCATTAGCCGAGACTAGAATTTCATTCGAGTACTGCAAAAGACATTCACGTCCAAGTCACTTACACTATTTTTTGTCATAATAATCTAGAAAAGAATAACTAAGAAACAGAAAACATTACCTGCTTGTGCAGGTAATTACTACACGCATTTTACTAATTGCGTTCTATAAACATAACCTAGTTTATAAGTTTCGAATCAGGATTTTCTTGATTCTAGTTGACAAGACTTCCACCTGAAGCGCTAAAAGGTGCCTTTTGTACTATAGTGAGGTCCACGTTATAATGGCAGTGTGTGATTTGCAATTGTGTTGCTATCCTTGTCTATCGTTCAACAAAGCAGATGGCGCTATCTCTTTCACGCATTGCGATGTTGCCACATCATTTATCAACAATGTAGAAATTCAACTAATTTCGACGGTAAATTTCATCTCAAACATGAAAATCTACTATTATATCCTTAAAAAATATATTTTCTCGACAAATAAATTATGATAAACTATTTTCAACAATAATAACAGTTAAATTCATCAGATATTCCAGTATCAGCTGTTTGGGTGGCAAGGCTGAGATCTGGCAACACTTTTCTCCTATCTTCCTACACTGCCATTATAACGTGGACCTCACTATAGTTTTGCTGTTCCAAATTCGGAACTAGGAAACATACTCGACTGTAAAGAAAGCACTTTATTAGATTGCTGTATGCTGTAATGAGAATCATATGTTTATTTGCTCTACAATCAGCTGTTTACCGGCTTGATTTCATGGATGTAAAACAGCTGAGATTGAATGACTATGACAAATGAGGTATTACAATTCTTATTCATATAGATTATTATTGATTAATGAAAAATATATAATTAGAATGGAATAAGTATTTTTCTACCCATACAAGTACAGAGATTAGGAAGTACATAAAAGCGCATATTTGTCCTAGATCCAGGCATAGTGTATTATATTTTATTACGGAGCAACATCTCCGATAACAGTGTTTTTTAGAGCTGGACAATGAGAGAGTTGGGCAAAATACAATCACCTTTCTTTTGTACGCTTCTACAATAAGTGGTGCAAAGTAATTGCAAGGCAGATATTCCCAGATTCTGAATAGACTTCTCTGTCATTCAAGATTTGTATTGGGCGAAATAAGTCTGGCCAGACTTGCATTATTCTCAGCACTCAGTGCAACTGCGAGAGCATTGAAACTTTGCAATAGACATTCAAATCGAGCAGTATTTTCTCTTTTCTAGATTTATTTCTCGCTAGTGAAAACTGAACGGAAGGAGACTTTTGTCACAGTTTTCGCCCTCACTAAGTTGAGACTTCTCAAACTGCTCAGCCTGTCCAATTCACACAATTCCAACAGGGCTATTGTGCTCTCTTTCTTTCATCTTTTTGTCCCATTTTCCACTCCCTATTTCAGACATTCTTTCTGAATATAACTGCTACAATTCTCTCTTGTCTCCCTTATACAAATATGTGATTATGGATTCAGATTAGATTAAAAAATTTTCCTTACATGCTGAAGATAACTTTTTATTTTAATGACAATCACCTTCTTGAGTGTGTGATTCAAGATATTGTTGATATTCTCCTCTCATGCCATAGTCTATATCTAATTATTAATTCTATCCATCATTTGTGAATACAATTACAAATCATATGAATACGATTGTGAAAGAACAGCAGGTTTAGTTCAATTAGCCCACGGATGGGTTTTTATTATAAACCCATAGACATCTTTCAAACCTAATCTATTCTCAAAATAAAAAGAATTGAATTAATAATAAAATAGATCCATCAAAGTTTAGCCTACTGCAGATCTCTCTGGTGGCTGATAAAATGACTACTTGTAAAATAAAATAAAATACTAAATTACAATAAAATACAAATTTACTTTAGTTGCAGATCTCTACTGCAGATCTCTCTGGTGACTGATAAAATGACTACTTGTAAAATAAAATAAAATACTAAATTACAATAAAATAAAAATTACTTTAGTTGAATTATTATGTGAGCTCCTTGCAAAATTTTCATCTCTTTTCACATAATGGAAAATTTTGACTGTATTTTCCTTGGGAAGAAGCTTCCAATTCAATTTATAATTACATCCTAAACATATGATGATGAGGCAGAGGATGAGTCCAAAAAGAGCAACCTTGGAAAGGAATACTCTACAATACATTTCTCCAAAAGAGGCATATAACTCTAGTTACAGAAACATTGATCAATTTTTACCAAGTTCGATCAAGATTTTTGAACATGCTCAAGCCGGGTACCCTTTACAGGAGTGTGCTCTGAATAATTATCGATAGTAACTATATAATAGCCTTAGAAATAATATTATCCAGTGCACCGGATAACTGATTTAACCATGTTTAAATGTCTTGACCAAGTTTAGTAAAACGGACATAAGATAACGGACTTACTTATTATATAAGTAGACTAAAGCAATTTCTCTCTGTGAGGATGCCAGTTTCACTTTTGGAGAACACAAGGCAGTTTAGTGGGTATACATCTAGTGTTGAGAGTGTGTCTATACATGAAAGACAGTGGCGAATACCTCCAAAATGGGTGTGCTCTCAACTCAGAAAGAGACAGTCCCACACAAGGTGGGCTCAGCTTGCTAGGCTCATCTATTCGTACATTTTCCTTCAGTCGTCCTTCAGACAAAGGGTTTCCAACCTTTGTAGCTCCACGCCCCCCTTAGAATCGTAAATTTTCATCACTCTGAAGCTAATTTTTATCACAAATTATTGTTTGCTATCAGAGTTTCCATCAAGCTGAAACCATTAACTGGAGGTCTGAATGGAACACACTTATTTCGGTGCGATTAGATCCATCCAAAATGAGGTTTTCAACAATATTGGTTTATCCTTATATGCATTAGAGACTTGGGCTATCAATAATAACAAATTTATCATCACAGAAAAATAATTGTTTTAGATTTTACTAATACAAATCATGTATAGGCCACTACGAACTTATTTGATTATTCTAATCTTGACTTGGGAGACTTGCTCGATATCAGTTTCAAATATCATGTTGGTTGATAAATGTTTTTGATATCATATTTATTGGCTTATATAACTAACAAAAATAGTTTTGAATTACGAGTGTTCAAGAGCTCATATTAGCCTCACCAATCAAATATATAGTTTTATGCTTATTTTAAGATGAAATTTTAGCTTGAAAGAGTGAACTTGTTTTGAAAATATTTTGCGAACCAAAATTTGTATAACTTTGACCGCCAACTGTTTCCTTCGCAGATCCAATCAGCACATATTTCAGTAACCTCAAAGTGTTTTACAGCCTTACTTACCGTCTAAAGTTTCCCAGAACTTTCCGCAGCGATTATTAATCGGCAGATGATCTAGAACGTTTCTTCTCATCTGCTTCTGCAACTTTCCGGATCTCAATTGAGGAAGATATTCAAGAAACGACGAGTTTCGGAAACGATAAAAAGTTTGAGAACCAAATTATAGTGGTGGAGAGATTCAAACGATAAAAGAGAATAACATTGAAAATGTGGGAGCTTTGGCTGAATCAAGTTCTGTGGAACGGCTAAGCAGGACTTGTCGAACTTATTATTAATGGAAAAAAGTTGAAAGATAGGACCGTAGATCTCCTAAGACTTATTCGGCTGCGGACTACTGTTTGAGGAGCGGGTTGAGAGATTGAAGCTTTTCAATTTGAAAATATTTACAGACCTTATTAATTCCACTTTCCGAAGAAGTTTCTTCGCCAAAGGCTTCCTCTTATTCTGGCACTCGTTGGAAAATCCCTGGTATGGTATTTCCATTTATTTCGCTCTCATCTCCTTTCACTTTTCTTTGTTTGCTCTTTCAGATGTGAAAATGTATTTAGAAACTCTTTTGTAGTTTCAGACTGTTCAATTCCTAAGAAAATATATGTTTATTACCCATACATTGAAATGGAACATCTTGTTATTAGAAATATTATTGTCATACTACTTGTTTTATGTGGGGCAATGCAGGAAATGGGATTCATGATTACATTGATCAACTATTCACTTCACACATATTATAGTCCAAACATCATTCACTCTATTAAGTGCCGTTTGCACAGAAGACAATTGATTTCGATCTTGATTAATTCCACGAGACAAATCAGAGAAGCCTTTTATCAAAATAGCATTCTCTGATTGGTTCTCGTGAAATAGGGTTTCCCATTTTCTACTTCCATCCAGTCAAATCTCTCTCAGTCAATAAGTAATTACGATTGAAATTTAACTGGATTTTGTGCAACCGGGCCCAAGTGTTTTCGTAAATTGATAAATAAGCATAAGTGAGTTTCTTGACTTCAACTATTCAAAGGTTGATTGATTCATTTGAGAAGTTCCTACCCCTCTTCCAAAAATAGAATTTCATCAGTTTCATTCACTTTTTTGGGGTTAAGGAAGAAATGTGAACGAAGTCCAGTAGGTTTCCCATTGGAAAAAGTGTGAAATCAACACAAGAATGTGATATTCGAAATATTTTTCAGGATTCAGGATACATGAGTATAATAATTTCTCTAAATATTAACTTGAATAATATAACTAATTTGTGAAATTATCAGATAAAACTTCCATATTTCAATCTCAATAATTCGCACTGAGAGACTCCTTGTGTGTTTGAGCACTCATTAATTATCATTAATGAATGAATTAATTAATGGATTTCATAATCACCAAGGATTAAGTATTCTTGACATCTTGACATTGTCAAATATTTCTGAACATCAAGTAGTTAGTATACATAGAAGAAAAAAAAGATTTGAACTCAGAGCGAATTCAAAATTGAAACTAATATATAATTCCTATTATACAGGAGTTTGCTTTTTAAATGTGATTTTGTGTTTGAAAATAGTTTTCTTGATTTTAAACTTTATAAAATAGAAACTCAGGAAGTGAAAGTGCAAATTTCTAGTAAGAAAACATGAAGAGCCCAATACATAACCTATAAGCTTGAGAATTGATAGGAAATGATATTGGGTAATGGCGAGGCAGAACATCCAAGAGGATCTCTCTGCCGATAAAAGCCATAAGAATAAAATAATTATACAGGAGCTAGAGAGAGCCATATTATGAGAATCAGTATTGAAAATAGATATTGATGGAACAAACCATAATGTTTTTCACTCCAAATGTTCTAAAAATTCCTGTTGAAAACTGAAAGAGTACCAACTATATAGGTGATGCTGAAAGAGTGCACACTGCATACGTTGTCAGATAAAGCTCAGTGATCCTCAGCCTTTCAGTCTCTCGTAAAAAAGGAGGAGATGAAAGGGAATAATATGAGGAAAAGGGATAAAAGAGAAGGATGAGGGATGGGAAGGTTAGGTGGAGGGGGATTTCAGTGACCGGCTCAATTTTTTTCACGCTCCAATGCCAGATTTTCCGGAAGAGCTCATCGCTGTTTTAGGCCTCAGTCAGCAAAATGCCGAGTCAGCATGCGATCCTTCTCTGTAATGTCGAATACGGTTAAAGGCCGTCATTCAATCCCCACCCGCATCATAATAATTCGGCTGTGAGGTAATTGGGGTTGGGACCCTGAATTTGGACCAGCAAATGTGTTGAGATGGGTGCGAGATATATGAAGGGAACTTAATAAAAGTGAATGAGATTTAGAATTGAGGTAGATCTTAGCAAGAAAGCATGAGAGCATTGGTACTACATTCTCTATTCCGGTAATCAACGGTTGTAATGAGAGAAAAGTATAGAGGTACCATGCAAGGTAGGTAGATCAATCTACCTTGTATGTATATTCTATCTAACCTATGTATGTTATTAATCTATTTAGCCCATGAACATTATTTTTAAACTGAATTGTGATCATTTTCAACTATTGAGCTATATATATATAATAAAAAAAGCATTCGCAAACAATATAGACTCTATTATTCATTAATTAATTAATTACTTAATTAATTAATTAATTTATTTATTTACTTATTTATTCATTCATTCATTTATTTATTCATTTATTTATTTATTTATCCGTGTATACAATCACAAATCATATAAATATGATTGAGAAGGAGCAACAGGCTTGGCCCAAAACTATTCCATTCCCAAATTTCGATAATGATTGACATGTCCAAAAAAATACACATCCTAATGTTTATGCTATTCGCACTTCTACCCTGGGTATCTAGGTTATAGAATATAGAGCAACAATACAGGTTACGCAGCTTTCACGTTTATAGGAGGAAAAGAATAATTCAAGAGGACTCAATGAAAGTAGATGAAATAGGAAAATTAGGTAGATCATAAGATACGTACAGACTTAAGCACCACAAACAACAGCATTTAACTTTTTTTAGTTGATGCTCAGCTCAATATTAAATCTGTATTTGTACAGAAACAGAAAGATACATGTATAATGTCATAGAATGAGCATAGCTCCAGCTGATGAGAAGAGAAGTTAAATGCGAGTGTTTGTGGCACATGAGTCTGTATGCTCCTTCAGATACACTTTTTGACTGTTCTTTATAAATTGCCAACACTACAACTGTACATTAAATACGCGTATTGTAGGAAGTTTATAAGAACACTACAAATGAAGTCAAAAACTGAAAGTATCCTTCATATCCAAGTTAATCAGATGGAGAAATAATTCCAATGCCATCGATACTTTCCAAAAAGGTTAGCAAAACTTCCTGCCGTGGCTTGGAGAGAGCTTCCGAGCAATAATACTCAGAGGTTATCACATTTACACAAAACCATGTTGAAATGCTCAGCTCGCGTGTCATAGAGTCATAGTGGTCCACCTATCGATTTCACAACCGCAGCTACTGTGTCGCAAAGAAAAAGTCACGAATTAATGTGACACCATTTTTATTCGTATACAATTTCCACAACCATAAAACCTCCAAACCTCTCACATAAACCTGGCGAATTTCCTTGAGCTAATAAGTTATTTTATTACTCACTTGTAGCACTATATTCATGGACTTGTAGTCACGTCTCGAATTATGCGGGTGTAAAGGCTATTCTTACCTTTGCCCTTTAAATTTCTTTATGACATGCAACAGCCGCTATAAAAATGGCAATGAAAATGAAAGGCCAATTCATCCAATCTGACGGAATGCTCAGGAAATGAAAGCTTCCATCATTCATTAATCATTACCAAGGATCGTATTTTAGGAAAGGTATAATTGGACAGAACGGCATCTTGCTGATTCCAGAGCTTAAAATAATGAAAGATTCTTTTCATTCAAAACCTTTTCAATTTTCCTATATTCTCGCTAAAAATTGAGTAGTTGTATCAAAACTAAAAAGCCATAATATAATGATAGAAACAAATTATCGAGAACAAAGTGACTTTTATAGAGGAAACCCATCTTCGTTAATTCCAGGAATTGTTTCCAAGAAAGAAATAAATCTGCTTTCCACAGTTCCCTAGCTTATCAAAAGAGACCCTCATTCAGAGTAAAATTAGATTGTTTGAGTGGAAATTACTTAAACGAATCATTACGTCACTAATGATGCTACGCTATTATCTGTAAACATTACATAACAACCTATTTCACTATAACTATATTGATCAATTTAATCCACAAACATTTTACTATTACCCTATAATGATCACTTTATATTAACATCATCAGCCACAAACATCATCAGTTTAATCTAATGGAATTTATAAGGACGGGAAAAAATCGATGTCTGTGTAAAGCCCTGCACACACACATCGATTTTTGTTCGTACGATATTTTACCGTCCTTATGAACTCTACCAAATCATACGGAACTTGAAAAACATCATCTGTTTGTAATCATCTGATCAATCCAATAGAATTTATTAGGACGGCAATATATCGTACGAACTAAAATCGATGTGTGTGCAGCTAGCCTTACTAGCATACACTCCACCACCATAACCTGACCACATCTACATGCCTGACGAGCATAACATAATATCACGCTTTGACTTAACGTACTCTGTGGTGTCTTGTGTAGGCTACGCCAGATTTTCCCATTTTCTCACCTAGCGATGGCTGAGCTCAGCTCACTGATGCTACACTCTCAATAATATTGGGATCATGAATATGCTGATGGCGTTCGTCCATCATAGGGCGCGCACCACATTTGCATAGGTGGTGCAAGCAGTGCCAAGTCAAGTATGTTTCGCATGTTTTCTGCACGTGTGTGGGTGTGTGCATCGGAGGGAGAAAACTGGGTCAAATTATTAGACGGGTCAAAAGTTGCTGCTGGTGGGTGCAACGAGTTGAGTAGTTCGGTTTGTTCCAGGGATGATATGCTCTCTGGCACGGTTTGGACGAAGGGGTGCAAAATCTGTTAGAAATAGCGCCCTACCACTAGTTTGCTATATCGATCTTCGCCCGAAAACAATGGATAGAACCTAGTTTCGCCAATCTCCTTTCTTCACGGCAGATCCCTTATTGCAATTCTCCTTGTTACAGAGTTCCAAGCCCTTTCTCCTGCCCTTTGTACAGTTATTTCTGTTTTGCTGCCACAATCCGTGTGATGTCACTGCTCAACTGCACTCTCCTTCTTGATCATATTCTCAAAATTCACCTCTTATATACCAAGCTCAACTTATTTTCCACAAATTCTCTGCCTTCTTTTTTTAACCGTGATCTCACAGTTCACTATGAATATTCCAATTCACCTTATGATCAAATAATATTAATTACAGTACTTTGAAGATCTGACCACCCTTATCATAAATGCGGTTGTCTTCTCTTCATAGCTCTATTTAAATCTTCACTTTTCGAGGTGTCTACCCATATTTCAAAGCGTTTCTCTTTCTCTTTCACATCTGTTTCTTTTCAAAATATTTTATTTTCATTCTCAATGGAAAATTTTTATACCGTATCTCTTCTCCTCTTTATCTTTCTCTTCCTCATCTTTTTTACAAACTATTCTATTTTATCTCTCATTGTCAAATTCCTCTTCCGTATCTCTTCTCCTCTATTAAAGTAGTTTATTTCTATCACTCCCTCTCTTTCGGCTTCTATTGAACCTACTTATTGTACTACACAGTCTCTATCTTTCCGTCGCCATTTCTTACTTTCTTATTAATCAACCTCTGAAACTGTCTCTGTTCAACACTCCTCCACAACTATATTACGTTCTTTTCCTACACCATATTCTTTTCCTACCAGTCTCTCTTTTTCTCTATGTACAACTCTTTCCCCTTCACCACTACCATGACGTTTCTCCACCTATTTCTATCTCTTTCCATTTTACCATCTTCGAACCTTCTCCATGTCAATTCCATGAAATTCCAAGAAATGTCAATTCCTACAATTCAAAAGTAAATATAATTCAGTAGAGGATAGAGAAATAAATGTGTTTGTAGAGGAAAATGAATTAGACCAAGAAGAGAAAGTAGCATTCTTGGGAATTTTATTGGACAGGAAATTAACATGGCATCCTTACATTGAGAGGATATGTAATAAGGTATCATCTGGGGTATTTGTCCTGCGGCAGCTTGCTAGGCTGAATGATAAAAAACTACTGTTAACTGCTTACCATGGACTTATACTATCTCATATTAGGTATGCTATTTTAGTATGGGGTAATTCATCTCAACAAAATATGGACAGGGTGTTTAAGATTCAAAAGAAGGCACTCAGATGTATAGAGAAAGTGAATAGGTTAGACTCTTGTAGGCCTTTATTTAAAAAGCTTGGTTATTAACTGTGCCATCTTTGTATGTATATGAAGTTGTAATGCATGTGAAAACGAGTGGTGTGATCCAGAATTCAGATGTTCATGAGTATAATACGCGAAACAGAGCAGATTATCATATAATGGGTCACAATAGTAGGTTATTTGAACAAAAACCAGATTATATTGGTAGGAAATTTTATAACAAGCTACCTCTAATCTTGAAAAGTAATGATGATTTGAAGATTTTCAAAAAACAAATTAAAAAATATTTAGTTGATAGAGCTTTTTATAGTGTACAAGAATTCCTTTCAAACCTAAACTAGGTTGAACTACTTAGTGTTAGAATTATTATGTAATAACATGACTTGTCTTATACTCCATGACTGGAGTCTTTAGGACGTAATCTTAAAAAAAAAAATGTATTTCGATCTCTCTCCATTACTATATCGTTTCATTGCCTTTGTCACTCTTCCAACTACTTTCCATCTATTTCTATATCTCTACCTTCGAACCATTCCCATGTATTTCCATCTCTCTCCATCCAATCAATCAATTAATCATTCAATCAATCAATCTCCCCGACTTCCACACATTCCTACCTCTGTCTACCTCTTTCTATTCACCCTCCACCTCTGTCGATGCCATTTCTCAGGATGTAGAACAACAGCAGTGGGGAGTTGGCACAGGCAAACGGACAGACTTATCACTCCAGCCACGTTCCAGCATTTCCTTTCACACTCCACCGTGTGTGATCCAATTCTTGTGCTGCTCAATCAAGTTGCACTTTAATGAACTTGCCCAGCCACTGGGAAACTAGCCAGAGCCACAGCAAATTGAAACACTCATCCAGACAATAATTAAGCTGCTTGCAATCTAGTCTGGGTGGAAAGTCAAATTTATACGCTACAAATTCACATTGTACAAACCATGTTATCACAATGTGGAAACTATTACATTGAAAATTATGGCTATTGTGAGAAATATTATAAACTAGTAGGGAAACCGTGCTCCACAAGGATCTCATTAAAAGCTTGAGAAACTGAAAACTTGACCCACTGAAATCTTGAAGAATTTGAAATAGGTCTACAACGATCCTCGGTAAATAATTATTGAGAATCCATACGCAAAATATCAAGTTAATAAGTCCAGTAGTTCAGAAGTGCTGACGCGTCATTCGTCAATTTCGTATTCCGTAATTCATTTTATAAGTCAATTTTTCCCCCATTATATCATTGACAGAGTAATGATTATTTGTTACTAGTAACGATTTATCCATGTAAAATATATATTGGAATTCGAACGTCCCAATTCATCCTTGAAACCTCGAATGAAATAATGTTCAGACG
This sequence comes from Nilaparvata lugens, assembly GCF_014356525.2. Taxonomy (NCBI): domain Eukaryota; kingdom Metazoa; phylum Arthropoda; class Insecta; order Hemiptera; family Delphacidae; genus Nilaparvata; species Nilaparvata lugens. The sequence continues at coordinate 6,929,299 of NC_052513.1, forward strand.
ATTGAGTGAACTGTATTCATCTAATGAAAGAAGAATTCCTCAATTATTGTAATTAATGGTCTTTATAGATTCTGGTTCATTGAGAATATGCCATATTGGCAATCCCTTTATCCATATCGAAGAGCTCTATTTTATAAGTTCAGAAGTCCGATTAGTTGAATTATATAATATTATTATCATTTATTTCTAACAAATTACAATTTCAATCCACAATGAAAGTCAAAGAAATACCTGCAAAGATAGCCTGAGCGTAAGTATACATACAAAACATTACAATTAATGCAAACTTTTATTTTATATATTCAGGAAATAAGAGTTACCAGGCGCATGAATACCGAATAAAATTTGCATGCACCAATAGTAAAACGGCAGTTAATAGGCGGCAACTGTAGGCCAGTTCAAAAATATTTCTATATATTTATATAAATGTACTAGATTTTGTGTTAAAATTTGTGTAATCTATGTTATCGATATGGCTCGAATGCAAAGAAATTATTAATCATATAATCTAAGCAATATTTTGGTATTTTTTGTAAGATCTATTTGAACCTAAATGGCGGAGGACTAAGATATTTAAATTTTATGCTAATTTGAAAGTCGGAAAGAGGATCTGTAAAACTTGAGAAGGAAGAACCAGCACTCGCCAGCCAAATGCCACCATAAGAGGACCCCAAATATTTTAGAGCGAAGTACCTTACTAATGATTTTGTAAAAGTTAAAGTTAAAGTAAATTATTAAATTTCTTAAAAGACTTCGTGATGCTATTGTGAAGCAGAAGTCATTTTTCATTTTTAATTAAATTTATAACCCCTTGGAGGAGACGATTCCGGCTACCATATTCCCGGACCACATGGAGTTGGATCGACATCGGCGGCTTACAAGAAGATTTTCGACACGTGAGTGATTAAATTTGAATTAGTGATGGGCGCCCTAGTGCTTCGAATTAATCTGATGATCAAAGCTAGCTCGCCGAAAGGGTTTTATTATAAATTGAGAAATTAATAAGAGTAATACTTGCGCAAGTAAAAATTAGTATTAAAGGTATTTATTTGAAAGAAAAATATAGATCAATATTTTAGAAATTCCTATTTAATCAAAGAAGTACGAAATCTAGGCTATTAAAACATATGCATATAATATTTAATTTTTTGCAATACAATTTGCGATAATTTATTATAGTTCTAATTCATTAGATGAATGGCTCTACCTATTCCGTCAGGTGCCGAATCTTGCACCCTGAGATAAAAATATATATATTCGATACAAATAAATCTACTAAATACTAGAGATTTTAATATATATATATATTTGGATTATTAGTGGCTAATTTATCAAGCTGATCTTAGAGCACACACTTTTTAATTGAATTATCCAAGTCGACAGGTATTCGCAAGTGCATATCGCAGCTACATGCAAAAGAATGCATATGATTTTAAGATAAAGGCACATGGTAATGATTCGTGCCATAAATCTAGAATATAAAGTTAGCCTGTGATATTTTATTGATTTCAATTATTGTTCTATTTTTATATTATATTTTTTATCGCTCTATATATATTTTTTGCCTCGATTGATCTTTGCATTATTTATGTAATATATGTATGAAACTTTCATGGTGTGCAATTTATTTTTTATTCCTCAACTCTATAGTATAAGTATCATTTATATATATATTTATTATTTATTGAATTACAAGAGTTATTGGAGAAGCCCATATCTAGGCCTATCAAGATTTTTTAAGACTGAATACTATTAGAAAACCACGACCTAATTATATCAAATCTCATGCTTTACCGACTGATGCAAGCAGGAGGCTAATCGTTATTTAAATATAAAGAATAACGTGACACAAAGACATGGCGCCCAACGTGGGGCTGATGATGAGAGCCAAGCTCATTGAATAATTATTTGAAATTAAGTCAATAACCATATTGAAAATTATAGATAACTTATACGAGTTGTGAGGAAAACTGGCGAAGGGAAATTTGTATTACTTTTTGGGGAAACAAGAGCTTTAAATAGAGAGAAATTATATGTTTTAAAGAAAATTTTATATTATTAGTACTGTGAAAAATTACATGTTTATAAAGAGAGATTATATTTTATAAGCCTAAACTGCTATTACTTTCTAGTCAAAAATATATTAGGTGTTTAAGCCGGTTGGAAAATAAGTCGCAGCCTGTAAACTAGCCAAGAATAAATCAACAAAACATTGGGGGCGCTAGAGCATTGTAAAAAACTTAAGTATAAATACCTTGTTGTAAGAGTATCCAAACACTTTACACATCACTGTTCACTGTAAGTCCCGGTTTGTGTCTCTTTTTTAAGCATCTTCGCTTATCATTTTTGTCACTGTTTAATTAGCATTTATCATATTTGACATAATGAATCACACTCCCGCAAACTCTGAAGTTTCATATATGTACGGCGGTTGCACAGATCCCACTTTGTCGACTCCAAGCACATCAAACCCCACCACGGTAGATGCCAATACGCCACGAGAAAGGGAACCAGGAAGCGTCGGGTCGATAGTCTTCGATCCACCAGGTCTGCAACCTCTATCATCCACTCGAATCGACGCCGCTGACACACCATTGAATCAACGGATAGTAGAGATCAACTTTGAAGGGGGCGAGGAGCAGCCTGCCGAACCCGCATCTCCAGAGGCCGAGTCACATCTGAGCAAACAAAGTCTATTTTCAGTCACAGAGCTAGATCCTTTTCAAAAGGTAATGATGGAACAAACTAGCAGTATGTTCAATATTATGCTACAAAACACAATGGACAAAATGATGCAGGAGATTAAAAAAGAGAATGTGGAAATGAAAGAGGCAAATAAGCAAACAATGGAACAGGGCATGAAAGAGACAGCGGGCGCTATAAAATCAGTAGAACGACGGTTGGATACTATTGAGGCTAAAGTAGAGAATCATAGGGAAGAATTAAAAGCAATGATAAATCTACAGAAAGAAAGTCAGGATAAAGTTACGGCAGGATTATCGGAAAGGTTGGATACGGTTACATGTGAGCTCAACGAAAGGATAGATAACCTAACCATACAAATCACTACACCCATTCAGGATATAACCAATAACATTAAGGCCGATTGCCACCAAGAAATCCACAAACAAATTACCGTTGCCAATCAAACATTAACAACTACAGTTGACAAAAATATTAACAGTATTAAAGAAATACAAAATAAACAGATTAATATGTCCACAAAAATGAACCAACTGCAAGGTAGCATCAATCAAAATACTGAAACCTGTAAAGCTTTAAACGGAACTCTACTAATTCAAAAATCCACTCTGACTCAATTAAATCAAGAAGTAAACGCAAATAAAATTACACATAATAGTCAATGGCAGATAACACAGGAAAAAATAACAGCATTAGAAAATCATATTCAACAACGACCTCAAGGGATTCAAACAGACAACCTCAACGTACATAGTATATTACAAGGACTAGGAAAATTTGATAATACTGATCGCCATTTGCAACCTCAACCATTCATTGATCAGATAAAATTAGTACAAACTCTTGCACCTACCTCTTGGAATTTTTGGCGTCTCCGTTTGACTAATTTATTGATTGGCGAACCCCTGATGTTCTTTCGGAGTAGAGCCCATGAATTTACATCATTGGATGAGTTTGTCGCTGTCTTCCTGGAACAGTATTGGAGCAGAAGTAAACAGTTGGACGTGCTAGCGGACATTATATCATGCGATTTCAACCCTAACTTAGACGGTGCATGTACCACTTTCGTCACTGCCCTACAGTTTAAAAATTCTCAATTGAGCGAGCCCATTAACGAATCGGCATTAGCAAGTATTATTTTAAAGAAGCTACCGTATCAAGTTAGAATGGCACTCGCCACACAACCCATTACTGATTGTAAGCAGCTGATAAATCATTTATGGCATACAGTCTGCAATGGCAATCAAACCACCGCTCAGACCAGAGATACGCACCAAATCAACATAATTCAAAATTTAATCAGCATAACAGCCAAAATTATGAACCGGTATCATATGATCGCTACCGATCTGCTCCTCAATTTGAACGCCGCTATGAGCACAGGCAAAATGGTAATTGGAATAATGAAAAATTTCAAAATCGTACAACCAACCACTATGCCCAGCAGAGCAATCGTAAGAATCACTATGATGGCCGTGATCGATTAAACTCACATAATAATCACACACAAAACAATTACAACAGAAATTATAAACCGCCACCTCAACAAGTAAGCACAAATTATACATTAGCACATGCAATAGGATTGAATCAAAAAAACCCGGAACCCAGCACCCAACGACCTCCATCAGATATACAGAAAACTACAGCTAATAAACCAGGACTATATGATACCCCCGATATAACAAGCATAAGCTCAAATGAAACAAACCAGAAAAGCAGGATATTTCAACGTCATACACCACATTCAGAAATGATTTATCGGAGACTTTTTACAAGAAAACACAAATAACCCACCACCAGACACACAGGAGAGCCCATACCAGACAGCCTATCACAAAAAACCGCCGCCCCAACATGCAATTAAAGCCAGCCGCAAGCATCAGCCTCTATTAAGTTTCCTGTTCCCCACCGAAGAGCAACCTGCCACCGAGAGTCACTGCTAAAAATAAACAGCCGCCAGGAGAGACCACCACTAACTACCTGTTTTGACCGCCACCATACTACCTGTTTCGACCCCCACCATGCATCCACACACAGAGCCTGCACCCGCGCATCATATCACCACACGGCAAACCAAGCCCCATGAAGAACGAGAGGACGGCATCCAGGACAAGGGAGCGCCCATCGCAAGGCCCGGAGACGGATGCGCCCGAGGACACCCGACCGGTATCAGGACGAGGAGGACAGCATACAGGACTATGAAGAACATGCATCGCAAGGCCGGAGGCGGAAGAAACGGAGGAACCGCGCGCGCCGATGGAGCTGCATGCACGATTAAACGCCCGAGGACACCGGACCGGCACCGAGGAAGACAGGAACCGACAACCTGCATCCGCGGCACATTCGCTTCAAGAGGGCAAATCAGCGGTGTGACCGGCAAATTGGACGTAATAAATTGGATAAAAATGAAGCTTGGAATTGTTTAAAAAGATACACCAGATACAAGGGCTTTAAATTTATGATGAAAAAATTATCAATAGGACAGCCTCACAAATCAACAGCAGATAACCTAGCCAGCCTACAACATCTACAAACAGAATGCAAGAAGATGCAAGTAAACCACGGGATTTTTACATGCAATATCGTCAAATTTGAAATAATATGATAAGAAATCAAGGAAAACATTATTATCAAACCGATTACTAACCTTTCGTAATAAATTTAATCTTGGCATAGGACCGCATGGCAACAATCCAGTGTTTTAATTCCTTCCAACCGTTAGAAGCCTGCAATAAGAAAAAGAATAATTTTTAAATATGTAATTAAATTATATACATCAGATAAAAAAGGACACAAGCGGGGATAGTAAAATTAAAATTTGTTAATTACCTTTTTAGAGAAAAAATTGAGCAGTTAGGTTAGTTATGAAACTCGACAGCAAATTCTGTAGAACCATGACCAGCTGCCAAAGCCACCCAAATCAAATAGTGTAACGTCTGTTGAACATATGTTTATAAAAAGAAATACTGTACCCAAAAAGTTATTTATTATTGTTATTTATTATATTTATTAATGTCGATATATTTATTTATATGTTTTATATTTATTACTTTTAATTATGCCACGTTTGTTACCTGAAAAGACTTAAAGTGAATACCAGCTACCAAAACCAAAGAGCCATTAGCAAAAGAAAAGTATTGTACCTGATGTATAGAAAATTATTTATATTAAGACCTAAGAATACTATAATATAAGCCCAGAAGTTTTGTGAATCGAAATTATTGTCTAAAAGGAATCATTTGTGAGAATTATGAAATGTGTGTAGTTAGGTTGGCGGCCCTGCAAGCGGCGAATTTAAAAATTACTATGTTTTAAGTGTTGTCAGGAGGAGTACGTTTAGAAGTTTATATTTATGATATTTTATGTGTGTTGAGGAGGAGATTTTGTTATTGTATTTGATAAGGTATAAAGGAGATGCAGCAAATATGTCTGCGAACTGTGATAGAAGTATGAGAGTATAATTTATAAATAAAGTATAGTGTATATCGATGTATTGAAGGGTGGGTTTTCATTAAAAACATTGATTCTCAAATATTTTGAATTCAAACCCAGGGGCGCGTGTAACATATTAAATCTGTAGACAAAAAGCCCTAACAGAAACAGTAATAGGTCTGAAATAAAGTAACTGGCTAATATCGCCAAATAGATAATAACTAAGATTAGATAGCATCAGCTTATTCTGGCTAAATGGTACAAGAACCTAAAAAGGATTTGAAGGAAGTTTATTGCTCATAAATAGATTATATATAAAATATTGAAGATTGAGGTTATGTACATGTATTCACGGATCGGTGACCTAGAGATCGATCAACCGAGGAACGTAGAATCTGACCAAAACCCCTGGCAGAGCTTTATTGCAATCAGATGGTGTGCAATATGAAAAAACACCCGTCCACGTGGCTAATTATTAGGTAGCATGGAATTAATATTAATGTATAGAATATTAACTAGCATGCAAAGAGCATAAATAAAAAACCAAATAAAAATAATTTAATGTATTCAGGAAATAAGAGTTACCAGGCGCATGAATACCGAATAAAATTTGCATGCACCAATAGTAAAACGGCAGTTAATAGGCGGCAACTGTAGGCCAGTTCAAAAATATTTCTATATATTTATATAATGTACTAGATTTTGTGTTAAAATTTGTGTAATCTATGTTATCGATATGGCTCGAATGCAAAGAAATTATTAATCATATAATCTAAGCAATATTTTGGTATTTTTTGTAAGATCTATTTGAACCTAAATGGCGGAGGACTAAGATATTTAAATTTTATGCTAATTTGAAAGTCGGAAAGAGGATCTGTAAAACTTGAGAAGGAAGAACCAGCACTCGCCAGCCAATGCCACCATAAGAGGACCCCAAATATTTTAGAGCGAAGTACCTTACTAATGATTTGTAAAAGTTAAAGTTAAAGTAAATTATTAAATTTCTTAAAAGACTTCGTGATGCTATTGTGAAGCAGAAGTCATTTTTCATTTTTAATTAAATTTATAACCCCTTGGAGGAGACGATTCCGGCTACCATATTCCCGGACCACATGGAGTTGGATCGACATCGGCGGCTTACAAGAAGATTTTCGACACGTGAGTGATTAAATTTGAATTAGTGATGGGCGCCCTAGTGCTTCGAATTAATCTGATGATCAAGCTAGCTCGCCGAAAGGTTTATTATAAATTGAGAAATTAATAAGAGTAATACTTGCGCAAGTAAAAATTAGTATTAAAGGTATTTATTTGAAAGAAAAATATAGATCAATATTTTAGAAATTCCTATTTAATCAAAGAAGTACGAAATCTAGGCTATTAAAACATATGCATATAATATTTAATTTTTTGCAATACAATTTGCGATAATTTATTATAGTTCTAATTCACTAGATGAATGGCTCTACCTATTCCGTCAGGTGCCGAATCTTGCACCCTGAGATAAAAATATATATTCGATACAAATAAATCTACTAAATACTAGAGATTTTAATATATATATATATTTGGATTATTAGTGGCTAATTTATCAAGCTGATCTTAGAGCACACACTTTTTAATTGAATTATCCAAGTCGACAGGTATTCGCAAGTGCATATCGCAGCTACATGCAAAAGAATGCATATGATTTTAAGATAAAGGCACATGGTAATGATTCGTGCCATAAATCTAGAATATAAAGTTAGCCTGTGATATTTTTATTGATTTCAATTATTGTTCTATTTTTATATTATATTTTTTATCGCTCTATATATATTTTTTGCCTCGATTGATCTTTGCATTATTTATGTAATATATGTATGAAACTTTCATGGTGTGCAATTTATTTTTTATTCCTCAACTCTATAGTATAAGTATCATTTATATGGACTATTTTAACGAATCAAAATTCGCGGGAGGAACAGTTTTCGGCTGTGCCTGTTGATCCTCCTCAAATTATTTTAGATGATAATTTGATACAAAACTTCCAAACTTTGAATGAATTCTACAAACCATGCTAATTCTATATTTTCTCTATAACTGAAACCAACCCATGATAGCAGCCTGAAGACTGGAGTGCTCTGATTGGCTGTTGGAGGACGCTCCTTGCTCCTGATTGGGTGGCGGAGTGAGGGCAGGCATTAGTGCGGGAAGATCCAGTTCCAATGCGCTTGATAGATAGTTGTCAAAGAAATCACCTTCGCCTGCAACAATCACAAACATTTAATAACTGGTCAATGGCTACAAACTACCTCATCTTTATTCTATTCTATGTCTTTTCTCTGGTATCACCATAAATGATACAGTATCACCACACATGATACAGTATCAACACAATATGTTGACGTAAGAGTTAACCCTAAATTTTATTTTAAACTGGATTAAATCCATATCAAATCTCGTTTGTTATAGTGTGGTTCATTTTTAGTTTAAGAGCAATGTTATAATTCGGAAAAAGGGCTGAAACAGGCACTTCGTTCTAGCGTGTTTCGGACGCTATTTTCCAACCGATAATCATGAAAATGGTACCAAATTGTTCAGAAAGATTTGGACATCTGGCGCCGTACCGCTAAATTCCAATTTTCCAACTATAAAATGACTTTAAAATTCGATGAACTTGGAGAAAATTTGGCAAAGTTTGACGTTCAATAGGAAAAAATTGATAAGTGATATCAAAATTTGGCGGTACGGCGCCAGATGTCCAAATCTTTCTGAACAATTTGGTACCATTTTCATGATTATCGGTTGGAAAATAGCGTCCGAAACACGCTAGAACGAAGTACCTGCAAAGAACTCTGAATCGAGAAAGCTTCAATTCCCTACTAGCCTTTCGAAAAAGTGTGGTCGAACTCACTAACACAGTCCCAACTTCTATGATTGTGAGTACACGCACTCACACCGGAGAACCGGAAAACTGGTTTTCGGTTGTCGAAGCAATTGATTGTTTTTGTTCAATGAGATATTGCCTGTCTTCTTGTCTGCGCTATTGTGTTTTATGTTATATACTATATTCATATAATTATGCTCTATTATTCTATATGCTTATACAGTAGTTTGACATCCATATTATTATTTATTCCCATTTCATTTCAATATCACATGAAATCTGTACTATATTCTATTTGTACAGCTATTTTGGAGACATGGTTCATTCTTCTCTCATCGAATTCTTTATTATCCATGTTGGGCCATGCATGGCAATTCAAATTCAACCCAAGAACTTTACATGAAACTACCCGGGAAAAATTTAGTTTTGGAGAGATCAAGTTTTACATGTTTTTTTCTTATACTGTAATTAGAAAACAACCAATCATTCCTAAATTCTCGAGAAAAAGTAAGTTATTGGATAATATGAATGAATGATAGTTCATGCTTCAACGAAAATTTCTGCAATAAAAAAATACTTTTAGTATACTGCAAGATTTCCAAGATAAGCCAATTCTCTGTTCACTTTTTTTTTATTTACATTTACTTTCTTTGAAGTGGTAATAGGGTACAAGTATTCAATTGGAAGAAAGGTGAAATGCAAAAACTAATGTACAGTATGACACTGTACATTGTCATTGTCCAGGAGTGGTAACGTTGTGGGGGGGGGGAGATTGCGCAGACTGCGTCCTTGTCATTGTAGTGAGGGGGGGTTTCCAATAGGGTCAATATTGTAACGACTGACGATCTTCTTGTTTGGAATGTTTTCTGAATCGTGCAGAATCACAAATACTTTGCTTCTGAATAAAATTATGCTTATATGAATCATAACTTTTTTTGGGTTTAGGCGCCTGCTGGCGCCTGCGCGGTAGATTCTATTAAATTCATAATTGACCAGAAATGAATTCGATTGTTTATAAAATAGAAAAATAGACAGTTATCAACTGTCCATTGTTCAGTTGTTTACAGGCCGTTGTACATGGTGATCTGCACTTGTTTTGGTGAATCAGGAATTAGGTACTTCTCGTAATATTTGCTACCGTATATTAGCCCAGTTCTGAATCGTGCTAATACAGTCACAAGTACTTTGCTTCTGAATAAAACTATGCTTATGAATCATTGTAGCGTTATAATATTTAGCGTTGTTGTATGATTTGAATTGTTGTGCCCTGTTAATTATTTATTTATTTATTAGATTACCACAAACAATATAATGATCGGGAAAGAAAAAACAGGTTATTGCCCAAAACTTTTTCAATTTCCTAATTCAGTTTCAAATTGTGCAAATATTATACATAGGTTATGTCCATTTCAATTTTCTACACCAAATCACAATCTGAGAGTATAGATTAGAATAAAACAAACAATTTTAAATTTTGATAGATTGATAGTAAAACTTTTGTAAAAACATGAAAAAAAACTTTAAATTCACAAAATAAAGAATAAAACCACTTAAATTTTGAGCTCGAAAATATAACGTTCACCTTAGCTATATAACAGCTGTTTCATGTTATCATGGATAATAAAAACCAATTTGATTCATTATATTATTGGAATCATTTTTTGTTTGTGATTTTCCCTGATAATATACATAAATACATTGAAATATTTGATCCTGTACTCCAAACAATATTATTACTGGAAAAATTAATTCCTATCTAGAATCAAAATAAATATATTTAAATCTCAAGAATGAAGAATCATGATTTTTATTTGTCTATGCATAAACCATTTTATTAACAGCCTTCAGCACTTACTGTAGGTATCTATATAATACTAGTCGTCAGGCTCGCTTTGCTCGCCATATCCGTTTAGCCAGACATTTAGTCTGTACCCCCGACTGGATCGTCCTAACATATGATAAAAATGCACAAATGAAAAATGCAGGCGAGCGAAACGAGCCTGCTGATCTCATTCTTGGAAAATCCAGTCGGGGGTCCAGGGGAGCGAAGCAAGCCTGACGGCTAGTAGTAATATAATATTCCCAGGAATAGCTCTGATTGAAGTAGCAGTACCCAATCAATTTTTCCTCGATAAATCAGGACCTCCTAAATAGGTATTTATCCTATATAGGTATATATAGGTATATATCCTAAATAGGTATTTAGGAGGTACTGGATAAATTGGTATTTAGGAGGTCCTTGATAAATGCATTTCAATCTTCAACTTGGTGCCAACCTAACAAAGTCAACTCAACTCAATGCCAATCTGAAAAAAATTTAATTTAATTACCAGAACAACTGTTTCGAAGAGGAACAGAACAACTGTGATCTCTCTAGATTATAGTTCTATATTAACATATGGTATGGACATTTCAATTATAATTCTAAGATATTGGAATAAGAAGAATATACATGCTAAAAGACGAACTTTAAACCCTTAAAAACCACCCTTAGAGTTAAATATCGCCAAAAGATTTCTTAGTGCGCCTCTAAAGGGCCAACTGAACATACCTACCAAATTTGAACGTTTTTGGTCTGGTAGATTTTTAGTTCTGCGAGTGAGTGAGTAAGTCAGTCAGTGAGTGCCATTCCGCTTTTATTATATAGATAGTGCACTCATATATTAATGAACTTGTATGTCGATTTAGAAGAATTAGTCAAATGAAGTGTTCTTTGATGACACTGTTGAAGCAATAGAATACCATCTATAATAGCCAGGCTACTCAAAAGCAGATCAGTCATGTTAGAGCAGCCGCAGAATGAGTAGACAATGCAGTGTATAATAATAATAATAATAATGGACTTTTCTAGGAATAGAAGACTGATGTGAGAGTGAGTGCGCGTGTCAATTGTGATAGTGGTGCTACTGAAGTAATGAACTTCTTTCTCTAGAAAGAGAAGACTGATGTGTGAGAGAGCGCATCGATTGAGAGAGAGTAGAGCTATGAAGACCGATGTTTTTGAGCCAGCATGCTTTTTGACTCCGTTCCCCATCTCATCAGTTAAATTTACCTAGTACTACACTTTTTGAACAGCCTTCCTAGACATGCCTCTTAAAGCCAAGCGGGTTGCAACCCAAGTGGTGAGCTCTCCATTTTGGGTCTAAGCATGCTCGTACATGCTCGTGCGAGCGAGAAAGCAAGCTCCAACAATTCACCGGCATCTGTTCTGTGAAGACGGAGTGGAAATGGCAGACCTAAAGAAAAGCACCACCACTATTCCAGCCTACTTGTATGGCAAAGGGTTTGTAGACTTGCATAAGTAGTGAAGAGTCGACAAGAAACTTGAGTTCCAACGCAGTCACCGAATCTCTGTGTCTTTTAGGCTGAATTCCGTGCAGGAGTGATAGTGATTCATTGTTGGTAAATGTGGAATCTCTTCACAAGGCTTTCCAAATGAAAGCCTGTTGAATTTTAATTGTGTTTAAATACCACGAGAACCAATCAGCCTACTCTGATAGGTTCTCGTGGTTCATGTAGAATTATTACTACTTGAATCATGCAACTAGTAACACATCTACTGGTTACCAGCATATGAGTTATTCAGTTATGAGCAATGTATAAGTTTAACTCGAATACCCCGTTGTACAGAAGTCTGTTGAATTTCAATTGTGATTAAATACCACGAAAACCAATCAGAGAAGCCTACTCTGATAGGTTCTCGTTGCATTTAATCATGATTGAATTTCAACTGGTTTTCATGCAACAAGGCCTAAGTTCAAGAGAGTGTAGCGTAAGTATGAGCAATGTTAGTCTGAGTGTGTGATTAGAGTATCACCAATTTATCTCTATTGTTGATGAGCTAAAAACAAGTTTACTGTTGGGTCCACGCTAAAGTTAACACATGCTTTTGTAACTAACAAGTCAATAAGTCATTTCCAAGTCAGTAATGAGCTACTTGTTTCCACTCTCATGTAGAATCTCTTGGATCACTTGAATCTTGAATCTAGGATCCTCCTTCCCTATGCTTTTGACAATCTACTTCAATTCCAATCCAATCCAATCCATCCGAATTCTCAAATGTTCCATGATCCCTGTTATATGAGTCACAATGCATTCTGATTCACACTTCTCCTGATTCATTATAAATAATCCTATTATTTCAAAATTTGTTCGAAGTAGATATAGTTGTTGATCGCTCTATTTTGAAATCCACATTGATTTTACAATGTGAACGCAGATTGATGTAGAATCAGACCGGGACCACATTGACAAGTACATTGTGACTCGGTAACCTAGTGAGCTGTATGGTTGAAGTACATGACCCAAATAACATACTAAACAGCAGGCTTCTGATGTGCTGGTGTTGCCAAGCGCTAAATCGGTATTCAGCAGACAACATGGTGGTCATTGTGTCAGAGAACAATCCAGTGCAGCTCTCAGGTGCTAATAATTAATATTCCTGTTACAAGTTCGGTGATATAATCTATCAAAGGTAATAATTGATTGGTTTTCGACATCATTCAATGTTCTGAAAATGTCGAATCTCGAAAATGATTTAAAAAATTTAGGGAATGATTTCAGAAGGAGAAAGAAATGTGGAGAGAGCCTAGACAAATTAGCTATCCTAGGCCCGGTTTCCAAGACACTTAAATCGAATGGATCATTCAATTCATATTGAATGTTCAGGTTTAATGATCCATTACTTTCAAAAAGTGTCTTAATAAGTTAGTTTTATTGAATACATTGAACACTGGAGTTGTCAATTTGATCTCAAAGATGTAGATTTTTTCATGATTAAATAAAAACATGATCATTATGTGATATTTCTACTTGATGTTCTATTTCACTGAACCCTTTGTCTTATTGTATTTTTCAATCTCTTGTAAAAATAGTTTCAAAACAGTTGAACTATCGTAGAAGTATCAGAAAAATTAACATCTTTCTGAAATTATATTGAAGAAATCACACGGTGTAATTGTTACATAATCTGGTTCCAACCACAATATACTTTATATGGAATAAGAATAAGATTGCTGCATGCTATAAAAAGTAACAGGAGGTTGTATAAATTATTATAAGATGGTTTTTGGGGAGTCTCATGGAATAGACTTACTTATATCAATAATGTTATTATTCATCATTATAATATTTCTAAATCTGAACTTGTTGGATTATTTCGAATTTACATTGAAGAGCAGGAGAAGGATATCAGATTGTTGTTTTTTAGATTTATTTGTACGATTAATATCTGAAACTATTCCATTACCTGAATCAATTCTCATTGACAATTTATCTGATCGGAAATGGAGGAAAATGATTCATAGCGAATATATATATAAGGATATCAGTTTCATGAATGATAGTGATCCAGAAATGATTGCCTCATCAATTTGTATAACAAGAGTAAATTATCAAATTGTACAAATATAACAGTATGTTGATGATAAAAATTACATTGCATTGGAGAAATAATAGATTTTTTGCTGGAAATTTAATTTCAGAAAGTTATTATCAATATTGTAGCAGATAAAGCGGGAATACGAAACCCAATTTTCATAATGTGCAGCGAGTGTAATCTGGCCCTCCAAGTGATTATTCATCCATTTGGGAAAGCTGAGCCCTCTGATACCACATTCTATAAATGTTCCCCAGGATGAATGATAGGATACGAGCGATTATGTAAATTATAAACGAGGTTACATATTATATATGTCCCTGTCAAGTCACAAAGGCTGAAAGATGTTTCCAATATTCAAAACACGTTTTGCTGCTAAAGCCTTTGAACAGCATCCAGCTCACATTCATAATTGAACTGCTCTGTTTACCTCAAACATCTATTATCCTCCGTAAGCCATGTTTTTACCATATCTTTCCAAGCTATTTTATTTTTCCATAGCAACAGGTTTTTTCTTGTGGGTGTAGTTTCAGTGCTATGAGACAAATTTTGGTAACTTTCAATGATGATCATTAGCAGTAGAGATGAAGTGGACGAAATTCCATGGAGGCTATGAATCAAATTCGCATTTGGCGATATGTGGCGATCACGTGCTATAGAGATGAAGAATGAGAGAAAATATCGATAATGTGATATTTCAGTTTAGGAAACGATCAAAGCATAGGAGAAAATTGATCAGAGGTGAATTGAATGAAGAAGGATCGAAACAGGTGAAAATAGAAAAAAAATCAACGTCCGTCCTCTAGAAGAGGATAAAGGTGAAATAATAAGAAACAGTAAGTTACGGTTTACGGAAGAGAGAAGAAATGAAATAGAAAAGACTAGATCAAATAATTGAAGAGCAGTATAAGATGGAGAAGAATGGATAGGTCCTGAAATCGTTATAGAATAATATCAGAGAAAACTGATACAGTATCCTTTACTCTCTGATAATATGTAACATACGGAAAAATTTCAAAATTATAGGTATGGATGAGAAAATGACGGAAATAAGAGAGGAAGATAAATTTATGACTATTTAGTCGAGGATATGCAATCTTCCTCTAATTTATTATTCACATTATCATAATCATTAAAACTTATTCTTGAATAATTCTACACAATAAATTAGAATTCCTTTAAGCCATGGACCAAGAATCTTCCACAATTTATATAAAAAATTAGCAAACTAATTATTTTATAGCTTATCACAGTTAATCCACCGCTTGCACACCGAGATAGGAGTGCTGCCTGATTTTATTGGTCTCCTCAATAAAAACCCGTTTACCGCTTGGACTGGAGCAGCAAGATTTCATAGCCTGAGCTGCATTAAACAAGGGTGGTAAACTGTATTAAGAGACAATATTCCAAGACGCTCATTAGTGCCATGAATTATTTACAAGTAGCGGGTCACAGACTCCACGGGCTCATAACACTTCAAGGATGAACTGCCGGCAAGGAGTTCTGTCTGCCAATCAATTATTTACTCGCGTTTTTCTCAAGTCCTAACTTTCCCTTCCTGTTGGAGAGTGGCGCTTTCGTGCCTGGATCTCCTTATCAAGTTAGCAGCTTTAGAGTTGCCTTTTCAAGGCTTGTCAAGCACCCTTCCACCGACAATGTTGCAACTTTTCAATTATACCTATCCTCAGTTCACTTGTAGCATGTTGATGTTTGTTTTCATTTAGTGGAGCAGTTGATACTGGAATTGGATAATCAAATCAAGATATTGTCCTTTTTCAACTCGATTGTAATCATAATATAAATTTGATTACTTTGTTCCAATGGAAAAGCTATTTGGAAGTTAATTGGAGGCAGCAAACCGTCATTCGATGTGGGGTTCCACCTCACGAAATAATCGGCCCTCCTATTTTCATAATCCCTCATTGTATCTCAATATATTTAATAGGAAATCAATTTAAATTATTTGTGTCAAAGAGAAGGAATTAATTATGTGATACCTCCCAATTTTTCACGCCACACTTGGTTAAAAAATACTTTGACATGATAAAAAGGGGTTTTCATCACTACTTACTTCTTTTCCATCAGTACATTATTTTTAATTACTACATCAATTTTTTTATATGGATGGGGACGTTATACTGTTAGTCCTGGCTAAAGTGTGACAGCCCAAAGGCTCATTAACGGCTGAAATAATATAAAAAGGGCGAGGTGGAAATTCCGTCAAGAACTCCCCACCAATAAAAGCCATACGAATATTATAACTATCACTACTACGCCCCATTACTAAAGAAGTTTAATGTCATTTAGTGAAGAGCTATGAGAAATATAACTAGTGAAAAATTATAAAAAGTTAAAGTGAAAAATTATAAGCAATTTACTTACTTTCTATTTGCTTATTAAGCATCTATTTGCATCGCTCGAAGCGTCGAGTATAACTGTGTAATTGTAAGTACTTGTACCATATTCTAACCATAGGAATTATAGCTATATGTTTAATTCCCTTCTGATCGTAACTGAACGCATTTCTGCATGAGGCCAATAAGGCGGCTATCATCCCTCTTATCAACTTTATATCTCAGTTGAATTGATTCATACAACCTCACTTTCATTGATTAGCTTCCAATCACAACTTTTTTTTAAAACTTTCTGATGATAGTGCAGGTAGTTATAAAGACTTACTCAAAATTTACATTTCCAATAGGTTCATTCTTCTTCTTTATGTGCCGTCTCTTTTAAGAAGGTTGGCTATCAACATGGCAATTTTGATTTTTGAGGCAACCGCCCTGAACAGATCAATGGAACTACTGTTGTACCACTGTCTCAAATTATTTAACCAGGAGATCCGTCTTCTTCCTATACTTCTTTTGCCTTGTATCTTTCCTTGTATGATGTTTTGCAAAAGTGTATATCTCTCTCCTCTCATTACATTACCCAGGTATTGCAGTTTCCTGATTTTGATGGTGATCATGATTTCTCTGTCCTTTCCCATTCTTCTTAATACCTCCTTGTTGGTTGTTCATATAGCGATAGGTTCATTGCTATACTGCTATACTAGGCTTTAAAGAGCATGCTAAGCTACCTAGACTTTATTGATCCATTAAACCACAATGCATCATGCGATGATTCAATAAAGCATATGAAACACATGAGGACGATCGCTGTAACTCAATCTAATACCGGTAAACTATAACAAAGTTGCTCTTCAATTCTGGTGGTTCTAGGTCAGCAAGGGTTTATTTCAGTCATAGTGCACTCTGCTCCGACCTACGAGAGCAGCTGAAGCAATATTGCTTGACATGAACGGGCTTTAATATTGACTCTAACAGCTTCCAGTGCGAAGCTAGAGCCGTGAGAGGTGCACTTGAGAGGGAATAAGGGAGAATAAAGGCTTAGTCTAATGGCGCTAAGGTGTTCAAGTTTAGGGCATAATCTTTGTCTGTGTCGGCTATTAAGGAATGACCCACAAGCCGGATAAGTTTGACCTCCTCCTGTTTTAATACTTAACTGCTAATAAAGTAGTATAGAGCATCAAATTGTCGTAAAGAGATACGAAACACATTTTATGGAGGTAATGGGAAACTGTCTCCAAAATTGACACTGCGAATTTGTTATTACTCCTATATCAACATAAAGTTGTAGACACTCATTATGGCGGAAAGAATAGCTAGTTAAACTTTGCAACTGTAGAGAAAGTTATTACTTATCTGGTTTTGGTTTCGAAAACCACTCCACCATTTATTTCAAATTTCATTATGCACACCACACAAGAAATGGATTTGTTTTATAAAAATCGATAATAATCAATTTGTAGTAACCTTGTAACCAGAGAGAATAGAATAGACTAGAGCGGCCTTGCAGTAGCGCGGAGTGAGACAATACCCCCCAACTCCTTATGTACCTTCCTCGCCCGGCTGGTCTGGTAATCCTATGTTGCACGGGCTTCGTAAATAATTCATAACTCAAGTTCAAATTATAATATTAAAATTAAATTGACTTCTATGGCTTTGTCAAATCATGCTCTACAAGTAATGTTGATACTATTTCATCGTAACTATAATATGTTTCAAGTTATTTAACAATTCAAAATTGTCTAGTATTTGGTGATTGCGTGCATCTCTATTCTCTTCAATGAATTTTTATGTTAGCTTTCGATGGAAACATTTTGATTTGGACAATATAGTAAAAATTGGAAATGGGACAGTTTTGGGCATGAGCCTGTTGTGCCTTTCCTCATGTTAAGTATTTGTACACAATTTAAATAAATAAGTAAATAAATAAGTAAAAAGTATTGGATGTACAGTAGTTTATAGTACTAGTTGAGATCTCCAATTCTATGTATGTCTACCATTAATTTTATGATCAAAGAACAGCAGATTAATGCGTTGAAGATCGGAAGTAATGATTAGCCAAGCATGAAGGCTATTAATATTGTGGGACATTGCCGTTTCTAAACGTGCCGGTTTTTTCGTTACGAGACGTTTTGACAGTGAATATGAGTTGATAGTGGATAAAATATGAATTATGAGATTATGTCAGTGAATGTGAGTGAGTGAGTCTTACATCAGAATGGGCAAAGTGGGTGATATGTGTGTTGCATATGGTTGTAATAATCGATTTAAAAAGGCAGATGAAAAAGGAAAACGAATTTCTTTACACAGTTTCCCAAACGATCCAGAGAAGAAGGATAAATGGATACATGCTATAAGGAGAAAGGACTGGACACCTTCAGTTCATAGTCGTATTTGCAGTGAACATTTCAGAGATAGTGATTTTAATAACGATTCCCCTTTTCGGCGTTATTTGAAAAAAGATGCTATTCCATCTATTTTTCCCACAATTCCAAAACTTTTGCAGCCTACACCGTCAACTTCAGGTACACGACGCGTTTTAAAGCGCACTCTCTCACCGATACCACCACCAATACCGGAAAAATACCGAAACCTGAATTGGAATTAACTGAAGAGCAGCTTGCAAAAACAAGTCAGAAACTAATTGAAACTAGAAAAAAATTGAAGAATATGAAAGCAAAAAATAAAAGACTGAAATCGAAAGTGGCGAACTTGAAAACTATCATCAAAGCATTGGAGGAAAAAAATCTTATTCTGTCAGAGCATGGTAATTTGTTGAGTAATATTTCCAAAACTTCTTTTTGTTTGATGAAGAGAGAATCACAAAAGCATTTGAATCCCAAATTGAGAAAGCTTTACGACGAGCGTTTGAGAAATTTTGCGACAACTTTAAATTTTTTGTCCCCTAAGGCATACAATTTTGTAAGGCAAACGTTCCAGACTTCTCTTCCACATCCGAGGACAATAGCCAAGTGGTACTCTTCTATAAATGCTGAACCAGGTTTTAGTACGGAAGTATTTAGTATGCTCAAAGAGAAATGCAAAAATAAGAATGGTTTGGTGTGCAGTTTGATGTTCGATTCAATGACAATTCGACAACATATTGATTGGGATGGGAAAAAACTATATGGACACATGGATTTGGGATGTGGAAATATTGATGACGGTGCCCCCATAGCCAACGAAGTATTTGTTATTCATCTAGTATGTGTTAATGCGTTGTGGAAAATACCTTTGGGGTATTTTTTCATCAAAGGAATCACCGGCGAACAGATTCACTCTCTGACAAAGCAATGCTTACTACTTCTTTCAGACATAAACATCAAAGTTGCCTCCATCACTTGCGATGGTACGGCATCTAATTTCTCTTCCCTCATAAGATTTGGATGTAATTTGAAAGACCCTTCTAAATTACTGACGAATTTCAAAACGGACTCTCATCATATCAATGTCTTTTTGGATCCATCTCACATGCTGAAGTTAGTTCGGAGTGTCCTTCACGACTTGGAAGTACTTCAAGATTCACGTGGAAGAGAGATAAGATGGATTTTTTTTGAAAAATTGGTCAGTTTACAAGAGGTTGAAGGACTCAACTTGGGTAATAAACTGAAAAAACAACATGTTTGGTACAAGAATCAGAAAATGAAAGTCAAGTTGGCTGCGCAATTGTTGAGTAGAAGTGTAGCAGACGCGCTAGAGTATTGTAGAATTAAGAATATCAACGGCTTCAAAAATTGTGAAGGGACAATTGAATTCCAAAAATGTTTTCGCAAATCTTACAAATTCTGTTTACATCATATGAGGGCTGAACTAAACCACCTCGATTTTTGATTGAAATCAGATTCGTAGATAAATCTATTGGACTATTGGTATTGTTCCTTCTAAAAGGTTATTGAAGAAAATAAAAATGCACGCGAATATCAAATAATATTATAATGTTTAGATTTGTCAACAAATAACGTAGAAATCATGATAATTACGATGAAAAAATCACGATGATAGTCACAATCCTCGTAGAGTATGATTACACAAAGCCATCGACTTCAATTTTATTTCAATATTCTGATTTGAACTTGAGTTATGGATGATTTACGAAGCCTATTAAAAGCCTTTATGCTCGGCTAATTATTATTTCCGATCTTCAACGCATTAATCTGCTGTTCTTCTATTAAAAATGTAATGGTATCATAAAGAAAATTAAAGATCTTAACTAGTACTATAAACTTTATCCAATACTTCTTCCATTAAAAGCTATCATAAGAATTCATTGAAGAGAATAAAGATGCGCGCAATCACCAAATACTATACACGATTTTGATTTGTAAACAATAACTTAGAAAATATTATAGTTACAATGAAATAGTATATCACATTACTTGTAGAGCATGATTTGACAAAGCCATAGAAGTCAATTTAATTTTAATATGATGATTTGAACTTGAGTTATGAATTATTTACGAAGCCCGTGCAACATAGGGTTACCAGACCAGCTGGGCGAGGAAGGTCCTTAAGGAGTTGGGGGGTTTGTCTCACTATCCGCTGTAGAACCGGTATTGGCAAGGCCACTCTATGGTTATATTCTATTCTCTCTGCTTGTAACCTTCCGATATGGGTACCGGAACAGGTTATTTGAAAGAATAAGATTATATCTTGAGGTGAAGATGATAATGTTGATGATGATGTAACCTTGAAGCATCTGTTGAATATTCTAGAATAGGATTTATTATAGTTCTGCATGACTGATCTTTGAATATCCTGAGAGTTCTTGGTGTAACTCTTAATGAATATATTCTCTCATGGGTTCCTCTCCTAATATCGATAAATCCAATATTGTCCAAGAATCCTGGAGTAGAATGTAGATGTCATCTGAACAACGACAAAAAATTTACAACTGATTGAAAAGGTAGAATATTGTGAATCTCATGATCAATAAATGAAACAATGTTGACACACTTTTTGGTGGCATTTATGACTTCTCAATATTTTCCAATGGAAAATAATTACGAAAAATGGAGAAGTAAAAACAATTTTCTCAAATTAAAGTTGTTTATCCTTTCTTAGAGCATGAAATAGTCGCATTTCACGATTTTGAAAAAATCTCTGCTGATGATGGAAACGAAAATTGAAGAACTATCGAATACCGTAGTTATTTTTCTCATTATAGTTAAATGAAGACAATAATCAGAAAACAAAGATATTGTCAAATTTCACTAAAAAATTATTAAAAACTATGAAACCATGCTACTGTTTTTAATAAATTTTAATTGAAATTTGACAATATCTTTGTTTTCTCATCATGGAGAGATTTCACAGCATCACCATAAATTCTACTAATTTTATTAAAGACAATAATTGTATAATATGTTTATTTTCTTGTAGATCACTGCAGATATCATTTGTATGATTGAACATTACCACTGCTTTTACCAAACAAAATAGCATGCTACATTAATGTTAATGTGAAGGACCTTGGAATTCTAAAGAAATACGTGTTTTTATCATGCATCATGATTTTCACCATCATAATTTTATGCATCATCACATTTTCTCGTGAACTCCAAAGTCCCCAAAAAAAATCTATGGAAAATTCCAGTTTCCCTTGTCATCCTAAACCTTTTTTCCTTCCCAGACCGCATCAAAACGTTTGGGATTTGGAACTGGGACGACACCATAATGCAAAACAAATTCAGTGGTCAGGTGAAACTTGCAGCTCTGTATGATGAAAAACAGCCCATTGAGAGAGATGAAGTGCATGAATTTTTGACCTGCAGAAAGTTTTTCTGCTGAATTTCAGTTTCAGTTGTGAGAGTTGTGGTCTGTAACTGCTGGACCCAGTACGCTCCCTCACCAATCCTCTCAGCATAAAGCTGACCTCTACCTTGTAACATATTAAATCTGGGTAGACAAAAAGCCCTAACAGAAACAGTAATAGGTCTGAAATAAAGTAACTGGCTAATATCGCCAAATAGATAATAACTAAGATTAGATAGCATCAGCTTATTCTGGCTAAATGGTACAAGAACCTAAAAAGGATTTGAAGGAAGTTTATTGCTCATAAATAGATTATTATATAAAATATTTGAAGATTGAGGTTATGTACATGTATTCACGGATCGGTGACCTAGAGATCGATCAAACCGAGGAACGTAGAATCTGACCAAAACCCCTTGGCAGAGCTTTATTGCAATCAGATGGTGTGCAATATGAAAAAACACCCGTCCACGTGGCTAATTATTAGGTAGCATGGAATTAATATTAATGTATAGAATATTAACTAGCATGCAAAGAGCATAAATAAAAAACCAAATAAAAATAATTTAATGTATTCAGGAAATAAGAGTTACCAGGCGCATGAATACCGAATAAAATTTGCATGCACCAATAGTAAAACGGCAGTTAATAGGCGGCAACTGTAGGCCAGTTCAAAAATATTTCTATATATTTATATAAATGTACTAGATTTTGTGTTAAAATTTGTGTAATCTATGTTATCGATATGGCTCGAATGCAAAGAAATTATTAATCATATAATCTAAGCAATATTTTGGTATTTTTTGTAAGATCTATTTGAACCTAAATGGCGGAGGACTAAGATATTTAAATTTTATGCTAATTTGAAAGTCGGAAAGAGGATCTGTAAAACTTGAGAAGGAAGAACCAGCACTCGCCAGCCAAATGCCACCATAAGAGGACCCCAAATATTTTAGAGCGTAATACCTTACTAATGATTTTGTAAAAGTTAAAGTTAAAGTAAATTATTAAATTTCTTAAAAGACTTCGTGATGCTATTGTGAAGCAGAAGTCATTTTCATTTTTAATTAAATTTATAACCCCTTGGAGGAGACGATTCCGGCTACCATATTCCCGGACCACATGGAGTTGGATCGACATCGGCGGCTTACAAGAAGATTTTCGACACGTGAGTGATTAAATTTGAATTAGTGATGGGCGCCCTAGTGCTTCGAATTAATCTGATGATCAAAGCTAGCTCGCCGAAAGGGTTTTATTATAAATTGAGAAATTAATAAGAGTAATACTTGCGCAAGTAAAATTAGTATTAAAGGTATTTATTTGAAAGCAAAATATAGATCAATATTTTAGAAATTCTATTAAATCAAAGAAGTACGAAATCTAGGCTATTAAAACATATGCATATAATATTTAATTTTTTGCAATACAATTTGCGATAATTTATTATAGTTCTAATTCACTAGATGAATGGCTCTACCCATTCCGTCAGGTGCCGAATCTTGCACCCTGAGATAAAAATATATATGCGATACAAATAAATCTACTAAATACTAGAGATTTTAATATATATATATATTTGGATTATTAGTGGCTAATTTATCAAGCTGATCTTAGAGCACACATTTTTTGATTGAATTATCCAAGTCGACAAGTATTAGCAAGCGCATATCGCAGCTACATGCAACAGAATGCATATGATTTTAAGATAAAGGCACATGGTAATGATTCGTGCCATAAATCTAGAATATAAAGTTTAGCCTGTGATATTTTATTGATTTCAATTATTGTTCTATTTTTATATTATATTTTTTATCGCTCTATATATATTTTTTGCCTCGATTGATCTTTGCATTATTTATGTAATATATGTATGAAACTTTCATGGTGTGCAATTTATTTTTTATTCCTCAACTCTATAGTATAAGTATCATTTATATATATATTTATTATTTATTGAATTACAAGAGTTATTGGAGAAGCCCATATCTAGGCCTATCAAGATTTTTTAAGACTGAATACTATTAGAAAACCACGACCTAATTATATCAAATCTCATGCTTTACCGACTGATGCCAAGCAGGAGGCTAATCGTTATTTAAATATAAAGAATAACGTGACACAAAGACATGTCGTACCAACGTGGGGCTGATGATGAGAGCCAAGCTCATTGAATAATTATTTGAAATTAAGTCAATAACCATATTGAAAATTATAGATAACTTATACGAGTTGTGAGGAAAACTGGCGAAGGGAAATTTGTATTACTTTTTGGGGAAACAAGAGCTTTAAATAGAGAGAAATTATATGTTTTAAAGAAAATTTTATATTATTAGTACTGTGAAAAATTACATGTTTATAAGAGAGATTATATTTTATAAGCCTAAACTGCTATTACTTTCTAGTCAAAAATATATTAGGTGTTTAAGCCGGTTGGAAAATAAGTCGCAGCCTGTAAACTAGCCAAGAATAAATCAACAAAACATTGGGGGCGCTAGAGCATTGTAAAAAACTTAAGTATAAATACCTTGTTGTAAGAGTATCCAAACACTTTACACATCACTGTTCACTGTAAGTCCCGGTTTGTGTCTCTTTTTTAAGCATCTTCGCTTATCATTTTTGTCACTGTTTAATTAGCATTTATCATATTTGACATAATGAATCACACTCCCGCAAACTCTGAAGTTTCATATATGTACGGCGGTTGCACAGATCCCACTTTGTCGACTCCAAGCACATCAAACCCCACCACGGTAGATGCCAATACGCCACGAGAAAGGGAACCAGGAAGCGTCGGGTCGATAGTCTTCGATCCACCAGGTCTGCAACCTCTATCATCCACTCGAATCGACGCCGCTGACACACCATTGAATCAACGGATAGTAGAGATCAACTTTGAAGGGGGCGAGGAGCAGCCTGCCGAACCCGCATCTCCAGAGGCCGAGTCACATCTGAGCAAACAAAGTCTATTTTCAGTCACAGAGCTAGATCCTTTTCAAAAGGTAATGATGGAACAAACTAGCAGTATGTTCAATATTATGCTACAAAACACAATGGACAAAATGATGCAGGAGATTAAAAAAGAGAATGTGGAAATGAAAGAGGCAAATAAGCAAACAATGGAACAGGGCATGAAAGAGACAGCGGGCGCTATAAAATCAGTAGAACGACGGTTGGATACTATTGAGGCTAAAGTAGAGAATCATAGGGAAGAATTAAAAGCAATGATAAATCTACAGAAAGAAAGTCAGGATAAAGTTACGGCAGGATTATCGGAAAGGTTGGATACGGTTACATGTGAGCTCAACGAAAGGATAGATAACCTAACCATACAAATCACTACACCCATTCAGGATATAACCAATAACATTAAGGCCGATTGCCACCAAGAAATCCACAAACAAATTACCGTTGCCAATCAAACATTAACAACTACAGTTGACAAAAATATTAACAGTATTAAAGAAATACAAAATAAACAGATTAATATGTCCACAAAAATGAACCAACTGCAAGGTAGCATCAATCAAAATACTGAAACCTGTAAAGCTTTAAACGGAACTCTACTAATTCAAAAATCCACTCTGACTCAATTAAATCAAGAAGTAAACGCAAATAAAATTACACATAATAGTCAATGGCAGATAACACAGGAAAAAATAACAGCATTAGAAAATCATATTCAACAACGACCTCAAGGGATTCAAACAGACAACCTCAACGTACATAGTATATTACAAGGACTAGGAAAATTTGATAATACTGATCGCCATTTGCAACCTCAACCATTCATTGATCAGATAAAATTAGTACAAACTCTTGCACCTACCTCTTGGAATTTTTGGCGTCTTCGTTTGACTAATTTATTGATTGGCGAACCCCTGATGTTCTTTCGGAGTAGAGCCCATGAATTTACATCATTGGATGAGTTTGTAGCTGTCTTCCTGGAACAGTATTGGAGCAGAAGTAAACAGTTGGACGTGCTAGCGGACATCATATCATGCGATTTCAACCCTAACTTAGACGGTGCATGTACCACTTTCGTCACTGCCCTACAGTTTAAAAATTCTCAATTGAGCGAGCCCATTAATGAATCGGCATTAGCAAGTATTATTTTAAAGAAGCTACCGTATCAAGTTAGAATGGCACTCGCCACACAACCCATTACTGATTGCAAGCAGCTGATTAATCATTTATATGGCATACAGTCTGTGATGGCAATATCAAACCACCGTTCAGACCAGAGATACGCACCAAATCAACATAATTCAAAATTTAATCAGCATAACAGCCAAAATTATGAACCGGTATCATATGATCGCTACCGATCTGCTCCTCAATTTGAACGCCGCTATGAGCACAGGCAAAATGGTAACTGGAATAATGAAAAATTTCAAAATCGCACAACCAACCACTATGCCCAGCAGAGCAATCGTAAGAATCACTATGATGGCCGTGATCGATTAAACTCACATAATAATCACACACAAAACAATTACAACAGAAATTATAAACCGCCACCTCAACAAGTAAGTACAAATTATACATTAGCACATGCAATAGGATTGAATCAACAAAAAACCCGGAACCCAACACCCAACGACCCGCCACCAGATATACAGAAAACTACAGCTAATAAACCAGGACTATATGATACCCCCGATATAACAAGCACAAGCTCAAATGAAACAAACCAAGAAAAGCAGGATATTTCAACCTCATACACCACCTTTAGAAATGATTTACCGAAAATAGTATTAGAAGAACCGAAGCCAATACAAGACAGCCCACCACCAAAAACCGCCGCCCACCATGCAATTAAAACCAGCCGCAAGCAACAACCTCTATTAAGTATCCTGTTCCCCACCGAAGAGCAACCCGCCGAAGATCCATCACCACAGGTAGAGCAGCCCGCCCATCAAGAGACCGCCACCATACTACCCGCTTTGAAAGTCACACTCGCGCATCAAGAGACCGCCACAGAACCCATGCACCCGCACCAATGGACACCACCGAAGGAGACAAAGGACCCCAAAATTTTTGACCAAGAGGCTGACACCAGGGAGGACGGACTACCGGACAAGAGGGGCGAGCACCGCAAGGCCCGGAGACGGAGGCGCCCGAGGACACCCAGCCGACATCAGGACGAGGAGGACGGCATTCGGGAGAAGAAGATGCATCGCAAGGCCCGGAGGCGGAAGAAGCGAAAGAAAAGGAGGAACCACGCGCGCGCATACCGGCCGCATGCACGGTTCAAACGCCCGAAGAAGACAACCGACCAATACCAGGATGAAGGACAGGAGCGGACCGACGGCGTGCATCCGCGGCACATACGCTTTAAAGGCTATGATCAGCGATGTGACCGGAAAAATAGGCCAAAGGAATATGACAGAAACGGAACTGATAGGAATACTATTATGGATTCATGCCGGGAAAACAATGAAGTGGACTACTTGTGGGAACTAATAAAGGATAAACGGTGGCTAATAAGATTGGAAGAATTAAAAAATAATATTAAGAAAGTGAAAGTACCTGGATATTATATGATGAGAGATAATACTATTAAAAAGATGATAAATGTTTTGTTATGGTGTTTAATGTTTGTAATAATGGCTGTGATATTAATAAAAGACTGTGTTGTAGATAGGATGGAAAATATTATATTGTTATTATTAAATGAATCTATGATTGATAATTGGAAATTTAATATTATAAAAATGTTTATTGTTATGGGCATAATGATTTATGACAAACTGAAATCAAGAATATTAAATGAGCACGAAAGGCAGGATGCATTAAGACTACAGTATAATTGGAAAAAGAATGGATTAAAAGAAACTACCATAAATGAAGCTTGGAATTGTTTAAAAGGATATACCAGATACCAGGGCTTCAAATTTATGATGAAAAAATTATCAATAGGACAGCCTCACAAATCAACAGCAGATAACCTCACCAGCCTACAACATCTACAAACAGAATGCAAGAAGATGCAAGTAAGCCACGAAATTTCTACATACCATATCACAGAATTTGAAATAAATATGATAAGAAATCAAGGAAAACATTATTATCAAACCGATTACTAACCTTCCTTAATAAATTTAATCTTGGTATAGGACCGCGTGGCAACAATCCAATGTTTTAATTCCTTCCAGCCGTTAGAAGCCTGCAATAAGAAAAAGAATAAATTTTAAATGTGTAATTAAATTAGCTACATCCACTAAAAAAGGACACAAGCGGGGATAGTAAAATTAAAATTTGTTAATTACCTTTTTAAGAGAAAAAATTGAGCAGTTAGGTTAGTTATGAAATTCGACAGCAAATTCTGATGTAACATGTAGCAGTATGAAATGTAGAACAGCGACCAGCTGAGCAAAGCCACCTAAATCAAATATGTGACGTCTGTTGAACATATGTTTATAAAAAGAAGTACTGTACCCAAAAAGTTATTTATTATTGTTATTTATTATATTTATTAATGTCGATATATTTATTTATATGTTTTATATTTATTACTTTTAATTATGCCACGTTTGTTACCTGAAAAAGACTTAAAGTGAATACCAGCTACCAAAACCAAAGAGCCATTAGCAAAAGAAAAGTATTGTACCTGATGTATAGAAAATTATTTATATTAAGACCTAAGAAATACTATAAGATATAAGCCCAGAAGTTTTGTGAATCGAAATTATTGTCTAAAAGGAATCATTTGTGAGAATTATGAAATGTGTGTAGTTAGGTTGGCGGCCCTGCAAGCGGCGAATTTAAAAATTACTATATGTTAAGTGTTGTCAGGAGGAGTACGTTTAGAAGTTTATATTTATGATATTTTATGTGTGTTGAGGAGGAGAATTTGTTATTGTATTTGATAAAGGTATAAAGGAGATGCAGCAAATATGTCTGCGAACTGTGATAGAAGTATGAGAGTATAATTTATAAATAAAGTATAGTGTATATCGATGTATTGAAGGGTGGGTTTTCATTAAAAACATTGTGATTCTCAAATATTTTGAATTCAAACCCAGGGGCGCGTGTAACATATTAAATCTGGGTAGACAAAAAGCCCTAACAGAAACAGTAATAGGTCTGAAATAAAGTAACTGGCTAATATCGCCAAATAGATAATAACTAAGATTAGATAGCATCAGCTTATTCTGGCTAAATGGTACAAGAACCTAAAAAGGATTTGAAGGAAGTTTATTGCTCATAAATAGATTATTATATAAAATATTTGAAGATTGAGGTTATGTACATGTATTCACGGATCGGTGACCTAGAGATCGATCAAACCGAGGAACGTAGAATCTGACCAAAACCCCTTGGCAGAGCTTTATTGCAATCAGATGGTGTGCAATATGAAAAAACACCCGTCCACGTGGCTAATTATTAGGTAGCATGGAATTAATATTAATGTATAGAATATTAACTAGCATGCAAAGAGCATAAATAAAAAACCAAATAAAAATAATTTAATGTATTCAGGAAATAAGAGTTACCAGGCGCATGAATACCGAATAAAATTTGCATGCACCAATAGTAAAACGGCAGTTAATAGGCGGCAACTGTAGGCCAGTTCAAAAATATTTCTATATATTTATATAAATGTACTAGATTTTGTGTTAAAATTTGTGTAATCTATGTTATCGATATGGCTCGAATGCAAAGAAATTATTAATCATATAATCTAAGCAATATTTTGGTATTTTTTGTAAGATCTATTTGAACCTAAATGGCGGAGGACTAAGATATTTAAATTTTATGCTAATTTGAAAGTCGGAAAGAGGATCTGTAAAACTTGAGAAGGAAGAACCAGCACTCGCCAGCCAAATGCCACCATAAGAGGACCCCAAATATTTTAGAGCGAAGTACCTTACTAATGATTTTGTAAAAGTTAAAGTTAAAGTAAATTATTAAATTTCTTAAAAGACTTCGTGATGCTATTGTGAAGCAGAAGTCATTTTCATTTTTAATTAAATTTATAACCCCTTGGAGGAGACGATTCCGGCTACCATATTCCCGGACCACATGGAGTTGGATCGACATCGGCGGCTTACAAGAAGATTTTCGACACGTGAGTGATTAAATTTGAATTAGTGATGGGCGCCCTAGTGCTTCGAATTAATCTGATGATCAAAGCTAGCTCGCCGAAAGGGTTTTATTATAAATTGAGAAATTAATAAGAGTAATACTTGCGCAAGTAAAATTAGTATTAAAGGTATTTATTTGAAAGCAAAATATAGATCAATATTTTAGAAATTCTATTAAATCAAAGAAGTACGAAATCTAGGCTATTAAAACATATGCATATAATATTTAATTTTTTGCAATACAATTTGCGATAATTTATTATAGTTCTAATTCACTAGATGAATGGCTCTACCTATTCCGTCAGGTGCCGAATCTTGCACCCTGAGATAAAAATATATATTCGATACAAATAAATCTACTAAATACTAGAGATTTTAATATATATATATATTTGGATTATTAGTGGCTAATTTATCAAGCTGATCTTAGAGCACACATTTTTTGATTGAATTATCCAAGTCGACAAGTATTAGCAAGCGCATATCGCAACTACATGCAACAGAATGCATATGATTTTAAGATAAAGGCACATGGTAATGATTCGTGCCATAAATCTAGAATATAAAGTTTAGCCTGTGATATTTTACTGATTTCAATTATTGTTCTATTTTTATATTATATTTTTTATCGCTCTATATATATTTTTTGCCTCGATTGATCTTTGCATTATTTATGTAATATATGTATGAAACTTTCATGGTGTGCAATTTATTTTTTATTCCTCAACTCTATAGTATAAGTATCATTTATATATATATTTATTATTTATTGAATTACAAGAGTTATTGGAGAAGCCCATATCTAGGCCTATCAAGATTTTTTAAGACTGAATACTATTAGAAAACCACGACCTAATTATATCAAATCTCATGCTTTACCGACTGATGCCAAGCAGGAGGCTAATCGTTATTTAAATATAAAGAATAACGTGAATAATAACAACCAATTCCATTACTTCTCTATCTTGTAACCAATTTCTTACATCCTCTAACCATTCTCTCACAGTTTTTATCCTCCATTCTTCCTCTTCATCATCTTTCAATCATCCTCTTCATTCGCACGCTCTCTATATTTACACTTCTTACTCCATCACATTTCTCATCCTCTACCTCTTCCTCATCCTACTCCTCCTCCTACTTCTCTCAGTGGCGACACCGAGGGCTATACTCACATTTTAGTTTGGGAGGAGCTGTTAAGTGAGTTGTAGGATCAGTTGATTGAAAGTAAGGACTAGATATTGTCAAATCCACTGGTTCATTGAAACAATTTGATATACTAGTTCCGGTTTACTAGAGATTGACAGTGGTGTAACAACCAAATCTAATATCCAAAATTGTTTCAATAAACCAATGGATTTGAGTAGTTTTTTCATCTAATTTGGATACTTACTACAACGTCACCTTCACAGAATGTTTCAAATTCCACTACTATTCCTTACATGGAGGATGTCTTTTATTCGAACACTTCACGCTATCGAAGTTCACTTGTGAGTGAAATGTAGGGGAATCGTCAGCCTACAGGGATGAGATTTAAATTTGGTTTACCGTATTCTCTATGATATCACACTTGGCAAAATAAATGAAACGAATGAATGAAGGCTTTAAATTTTAAAGAAATCATTATGGAATAGAGAACTTGAATTAATATTTTAAGCAATGTTCTATCAACGAAATTTATTAATAATTCATATTCAGAAAAAAATATTATTCAGTGATGAACAATTATATTAAATTGAGATAAATTCGATTTCGGGAGCAATAAATGAATGGAAACAGACTAATCAAAGTTGATTGGAGATAGTAGCATACACTTATTATCATCAACGTTAATAATATTGCTGGATTAGCCAGACATTCTCCTACTTCATCCATCATCCATCTCATGTGAAGATGAAAACATACAAAATTCAATATTTTGGAATGATGCTTGAATAAGTAGTGAAAAATAAAACATATAATAAATCCACTGATACTCAACCATTCGAATGAGAAAACTTTTTATGTTGATAGTACTAACATTAGTTTTTCTGATACTATTTCCATGGATATTGCTGAAGGAAGTAAGTATTCTAATCTCTTATTACCACTAGGAGTTGAATCTGAAGGATTCTAAAGGTATCTTCAAAACCTAAAATGTACATTGAAAAGAAGCAATTTATTTGAATATTTTAAATCTGTCTGCAGCATTTCATAGTTGAACTTCATGCATAGAAATTATTCACAAATATATTTGAAAGTATTGATAAAATATGTTTTTATTAGAATAATAATGATGCTACTGTGTACAAAATTTAACAAACCTCTAGAAGTCCACGTTGAAAACCACGTGTGCCCATTGCGCTTAAAGTTTCATTGAATATTTCCGATCGATATTTTACTGTCACCTCAATCTTAAAATCTATTACACAATTTTTCATCATTGTGGAATACTCTTTAGCTATAATTTCTTCAAAAAGCAAATGAATTGATGAAGAGAGGAAAATGCTGAAACTGTTTGTAGCTTTATCACTCATCTGGGGTTCGACATAAGATTATTCTCGAGTTGCCAGTCTTGCAATCCCACTGTTTGGTATGATGTGGAGAATGAATCTGGAGTTTTCCTCGCGTTTCTCTTTTTCTCGCTAACAATTTTTTTTCTCGTGATTACAGTCTATACGTGACTATCGATAATAACAGCTTGAACAGCTCTCATTTCAACAATATAATTACACCCATCTTAGATGACATGTCTATTCTGGTGATAATGATGGCCAAAAAGTATATATTTCAAGTGATAATTGATCATAAATACTTCGAAAACTATCATGGATCAAGAAGTTGACAATTATGGTGATAATATCCTAGTTGTGTGCTATTAAACAGTGTCCCTCAACACTTTCACTACATCACTCCTTGTCCCCAAACTAGCCAATAATTATTGTGTAATTCAAGCATGAATTCACTAGAATTAGTTGCACCCAATAATTTTACAACTATTAATTAAGAAGGATTAATCACTGTCTTGTATCGAATGCCTTATAGCTGCGTTTCTCAGACTGTAGATTCAAAAGCAGGCAGGAGCTCTCCAGGGCAACATTGTTGAACATCAAAAATTTGCAACTATTATTTGTTGAAGACGTTTGTTGAGCTTCGTAAGTAGCTTATATATCTCATTTGATGAAATATATGAGTTATATTGGAGATACAACTCAACATGAGTCAGACATACATAAGATATTCTTACTGAGTTCAAGTTTTTCTTAAGTTCATAAAAAATAATCATAGAGTAGAAGTAACCTTTTGGAAGAAATCACATATTTGATTTGATATTATAAACCATACAACCCATGCTTGATTTACTTATTTGTTTGAATCCTTTGATGAAATTTCAAAACAGAGCATAACTGTAAGTTTTAATGTTCAGAAAACTCATAATTGTCACTTCTAACCAATTTCACCTGATTATTCATGAATTGAAAATCTACAGACAATAGAAGACTCCGGCAGAAAAATATGTTTCCTGTACTCCAATGAATACTTGGAAGTTCTTCAAATAATTTATCACTCATTTCAAAGATTTGATCAGAGCTTCAATATTTTTAGGGAATATAAGGAATAACACTCATATCAAGAGCTATTAGTATTGTTTATCAATATCAAATCATATTGTATATTATTTCTCATTTTATTTGTTATAGTTATAGTTTATTTCCTTTTCATAAAACCTTTCTCATCAATTGAACCATTCAAATGTGAGGAGTCCTCCCAACACAAAAAACAATTTTTACTGAAACCTGACATTGTTATTTTTTCTCAGATTGATGAAAATGATGGAGAAAACTCTTTTCTTGAAGAGATTCACGAATTTGGTCCGCTATGATAAACTACTCAACTCATCACCGTGCTTATTGATAATGACGGTTTGTATATTGAACACTTTGAACGGCCTCCTGGTTTCCCTCACGGAGCAGCAGAGCTCTGAAAAGCGACTTCTGGCAGCTAAAGAATTTCTGGTATCATTTCTTCTTATCTTGATAACTTTAGAACGCAGCCTTAAACCACAGAAAACCACAAAATTGTTGAATTTGATCGAAAGCGACTTTCTTGTGAATCGTCATGAGTTTTCTGAACGAAACATGAAATGGAGACGTTTTGAGATGCTCTACAAGAGGACAATCGCTGAGATGGAGAAGACGTCGCAGAATATTCGAACAGTTTTTGTCGTAATGTTTTTTGGATTCATCAACAGAAACATTGTCAATGAATTTCTACGAGACTTGTTAGGGTTTCAGAGGAGTTCAGAGGATCTACCCGTACCCTATACGTATTTGAACCCGAATAACTTCAACTCATACGTATTTTTTGCCTACATGTACATCCTACAAAGTTTCATGATCACAATCAACTCTATGGAAGTTTACTGCGTGCAGATTGCAGTCAGCCTTTCTACCAAAAGACTTCTTGCTGATTTTGAGACGATTTACATCCTGATTGATGAACTAGCAAAAGATTTTCCAGAATTTGCAATCAATGACGGAGTTTTCCGTGAATTGAATGAGAATCATAGCTATAATAGTTATGGAAATCATAACTATGATCATGAAAATCATAATCCAGTAACGCAGAATGAAAAATTGAAGAGAGATATTTTACGTATAGTGAAATGTCACCAGAGTCTAATCAGGTAATCTTTTTGATAATGAATGATATTTTGAAAATATTTTTCTCCATTATTCATTTGATGTAAACAATATGGATTGAATGATTTTCAGAACAATTTTAATTTCATGGGAGCTTTAGTATTTAGAGCAATTGGTAGTTTTTGGATAAAAAATACTATTAAAATCATTCATATCAACAAATTCAGTGCTCTCGAGATTATGAGTTTGAACGAGTCTATGTTTTCCATAGATCATCAATCTAATGTATTTCATAGTAGAACTTGAGATTCTGCTCCCAACATTTCCAAGAATTTTCATTTACTGGATTACAAAAGTGAAGAAAGCCGTCAATCTTTTCTATTCCAAATTTATTCAAACCCCTAATTAATTGAAAATATATGATTTGGAGAATATCTCTCATTCAATCTCAGAACTATGTTATCTGGGTATCACCAGGTGTCCTTTGTTTGTTTGTTGAAGATCCGGAATGAATAATTAATTATGTATTTGTAAATATTGAATGACTTTCAGTTACTCAATGGAATCTTATTATAGTCAACTAGTTTTGAACTTTACAAATTATTGGAGAAAACAATTTGTCTACATAGAATCAAGGTACCTAGAATACATGTACTCTAGGTACGTTGCTTAGAATGACTCATATTCGCCTATATCATTACATAATACAGAATTACACATTGTATAATACTCATTAATTTTTATTATTAACACATTAAATTCTCAGAAAATGGATGTGGAATTATGTTCAAATTTTTCCTTTATGTTTTCAAATGAGGTTTGATTACGATAATATTTTAATATTTTCATCATTTTAGAAACTTCAAGGACTGTGAAATGAGTTCAGGATTTGCTCTCATTCTGATCAGTTTGGTGGTATTCATTGACACTTGCACTGAATTCTACATAGTCTTGAAGGTGAGACTAAAGCTACAACTTGACCTGTGGTAACTCGAATCTATCTTTTACAAATATGATGTAGCTCATTCAACTTTTCTCATTATGGTATTAGCTGTATTCCTCCACTACTTTGTATTGGAAGTGAATAAGTTAATTTGACAATGATATAGTCAATTCATTAAGCTCTCAAAACTATTTGAAAATTACAAGAATTAGATTCAATTAAAAATAAATGGTAATCAATTTCATGAAGTAACTAGTTACATGCTTTCATCGTATACGTCATTGAAGAAATAATAATCAGGGGAATTGAGATACAGTGAAATGAATTGTATACGATTAGGCTATACCTATTCGTATGAATAATTACATTTACAAAATGTTTTGAATAACAATATATAATATCACTCATCGAATTTCCAACTAGCTGTTTACCCTGTTGTCAATATTAAAATAAGGTGATGAATGTGAGAGAATAATTTTTACTGTATATTGATTAATGAAGAAGAGTTCGGAGATTAGTAATACTGTATTCTATTGATGCTGTAAATATAATGAATCAGGGTCAGATTTTATAATAAAATTAAAAATTGCATTCGATATACTTAATTGTTAACTTTTCTCAATGGAATAAATTTAAATTGAATTTCCTTACAGGCAGATAATATAATGACATCGATAAATTATGGCATGTCGAGTTTCCTGATCAACTTGACCATTCTCTTTCCTTATCACACAGGCCAACGTATTGCTGATCAGGTAAGTTCATCTCACACCAATATTACATTTCCGATTCATGTTTCTTATAATCTATTGGACTATCCAATGCCCTAATTAAACGAATCATAGATTGTATTGTTACCCCATTCACGGCACTTATTAATGAAGTCATCGCTAATGGAAAATTCCCCACTTCTCTTAAAATTACCAAATGTATACCAATTTACAAGAAGGGCAAGCATGATGATATTGCCAACTACTGTCTAAAATAATCGAAATTCTGCTCGCAATGCAATTTCGCAAATTTCTTAAAATTAATAACTTGCTCTGCAAAACACAGTTTGGCTTCCGAAAAGGCCCTTCAACCACACATGCTCTTATAAAACTGGTTGAAGAAATTCTTGACTGCTTTGAAGATAAATCCTCTGCCGCTGTCTCTTTCTGTGACCTCAGTCGTGCATTCGATTGTGTGTCACATGATATCCTCCTGACGAAATTGAAACACCTTCATGTTGAGGGACCTGCTCTTGAGCTATTTTCTTCCTATTTGCGAGGCAGAGTGCAGTACGTCTCCGTGCATGGTGACAACTCTCGCGTTTTGCCTGTGGAGTGTGGTGTGCCTCAGGGGTCTGTATTGGGTCCAGTGCTTTTTCTGATCATGATTGATGATCTTAGCATAAATGTCCCAACAAAAATCTTCATGTATGCCGATGATACCACAGTTCTTAATAAGCATAAAAATGATGCTCAAGCAGTTGCACTGTCGGAGAGGAATCTGGAGTCTGTGCAAACCTGGTTGAATGCCAACGAACTGTTCCTCAACAAAGCCAAAACCAGAACAGTCACTTTTAGGCTCAAAAAGGGATCAGCAACAAATGATACTGGTAAGGAGCAGAAATTCCTAGGAATAATTATTGACCCTACTCTAAGTTGGGCACAACACATTGCTGTTCTGAAAAGTAGGTTGAGCAGCGGTGTGTTTGCCCTTAAACGATTATGTGGGGAGCTGGACCAACATGGACTACGTCAGGCTTATTTTGGTATTTTTCATCCACACATTTCATATGGCCTTATAGTCTGAGCTGTTCTTCACAAGCACAAGACATTTTCATAATGCAGAAAAGGGCTGTCAGAGTCATCGCCAGGGCGCGGAATCGGGAACATTGTAGAGATATTTATAAAGGTCTTCGAATTCTTACTCTATATTCATTATATATATTGCAATGCTTACTATTCCTGAAAGCAAATCCAGAGAAAATGGAGTTGAGAAATGCAATTCATTCTTATAATACAAGATCCAATCAGACGCTCAATGTAACACGAAGCAGACTGCATAAAACTGATCAAAGTCCCTTGAATGTTGCAATTAAATTGATGAATAGGCTTCCTATTGAGGTGAGGCAACTTAATCACAGGAGGTTCAAAAAGATTTTAGAAATATGTCTCTTGAAAAACCTTATAGAAAAAAACTATAGAAGATTTCAATATTTAGAATTTATTAATATTACTGTTATATGAATAGGATTAATATACCATACATGTTTTTTTGTAAATGTGACTTTGTATTGTTTCTTATTGACAGTATTTGTATTGACTGAGTGTTTTACTGTTATATTGACTGGCCTATAATGTCAAATTGTGACATCCTGTTTTTTGGCTGATGAATTTATTATTATTATTATTATTATTATTATTATATTATTATTATTATTATTATTATAAACCATGTACCACGAAGAGGTTAACACGTTCAATTTTATATTACTTGCCCATTCATGCACTGATATTATTTAAATTTCTCACATTTTAAAATGTGGGCTCTGAAAATATTCTGGGAAAATTTCAGATCCCCAACCTTCGTAGAAACAAAATGGCGGCAAATTGAAAATTTTACCAAATCGCTTCCTATAAAAACTTTCATGAGTTATTATCTGATTTGTTTACTATGTTGCGGTGGTCTTGCCTTATTTGATAATACCATATCAATCAATCTCCCAACAAGATTGTGCTTCACCTAATTTTGCAAAATCAACCCCGATCACCAGATTCAACTGTTTGTGAATTCTTTTTATGGGGTTATTTGAAGGACGACGTTTATACCCATAGCTTCAATGATGAGGAACTAAAAAGATCAATATAAGAGGAACTCCTCTGGATACTGCGGAGTTTCTTTGTAAGAACTTACGAATCATTTCTTAAGCGCTTTTATCAGTGTGTTGCTGTAGATGGGTTTCAATTTGGATAATTGATAATTTTGGAATTAAGGATTCTCATTAGGCTATGTTCTAGTTTTTTTTTTATTTGAAAGTCATATTGCCCTGAAGTGCAACAATAAAAATATTTCATGAAACCAAAAATACCTTTTAAACCCATGTTTTTTAAGTATCGTTCTTCAATATGCTGCTATTTTGTTTCTACGAAGGTAAGAGAGTTTTTCCAGAATATTTCTAGAACCTAGTTACAGTTTAAAATTTGAAAAAGCCAGTGCATGAATGAGCACGTAATATGAAATCAAACGTGTAAATCTCTTCGTGGGACACGGTGTAGATAAGAAAAGCAAGCTTCTCTTGGTTAATTTCCAATCAAATTTCTTTTCCAGAACGACATTCTACGCCAACAACTGAGTAATCTTCCATGGATTGACAAGCCTCAATGGTTCAAGAAGATATTGACAATTATTATGATACGTGCCAACGTAGACATTGTAATTAAGCCTTTCGGAGTTCATTATCTTAATCATGTGTCATTCAAAAATGTAAGTTTATCATTATTATACTCTAAACCATCACATCTTGGGATGAATATTTCTCTTAACTTATGCAGAATTTTCATCACTTTCTTCTCTTGCATCTATGATATCAAAAAATATATCGTAGTGTAGTTACTGCAATAAATTACTCGAAAATTAAATTCTAGTGTGTTAAGTATGAATGTGTAGTTAACATTTAACATCTTCATTTGCACAAATCACCTCTTCAGAGGAGAACAACTTCGTCAACTCATGGAAACATGCAACTCATCTATTATAATTTTTTTCCAGATGATAAGAGTATCTTTCTCATTTGGGAACTTCCTCTACAACACTAAATTTGAAACACCTTGAAACTCATTATGAATGAGCATGAAACTCGAAGATGAATTATTACTACATTAGCTGTTAATCTGTCGGATGGAAATGCTACAATATGGGTTGTGTATTCATCAATAATTATGCATGATTATCTTTATAGAATTCCATCAACATCCTGTCATTTGATATACTTTTGAGTAGACTTTGTTGTTTTGGATCATATTCAAATTTCTACATTCATTGTAATCGAAAAAATGAAGAAGAACGTAAAACTTTTCTCAATTCTTGTCCATTTTTGAGTATCCTTTGCACTCATCTGGAAGAGAAAAGCTAATGGTTGAAAATTTGTTCTCGAATGCTTGTTTTGCCTGCTGATTGAAAACAAACAGACCTTGATTTTCAAATGTACCGCTATAAAAGCTCCACAAAATGGCCGCTCCATAAGGAACACTGGTGTCTTAACCTGGTTTTTATAGACCTTGACAATCAATCTTTATCGGAAAACTTTGCTGGTTTCACATTCCATCTAAGAATATAGTAGGCTACTACTCATCAAACCATATTCTTGAATGTGGTCAACTGAAGTTAACCTGAAGATATTTGAGCCGAAAATACTAAACTGTCAACTGAAAGCATTCTTTGAAGATGATTTTAAATAAGTTTTTACTGATGAAAATTACGAATTCAAATTCATTATAACCATTGAAAAACCGTTATTACTTTTAGCTCAAGGCAAAAAAATAGTTTTACGTTTCTTTGTCTATCCGTATGTTCTACAAAAACTTTGGAACGATACAATCACAGAATACATACAGAAAGGGAATGTCCTATCTAAACAACGTATTTTACATGGGACAAGGCAGAATCGTGTCCTCAAAATCCGCCATCTTGAAATAAATCAAATTTGCCTTTGATTTCAAACCACACTCAAATTGAATTAAATTCAAAATACTAAATAAATTATTTTGAAATTATTCGAAATGGTACATTTTGTGTCATTAATACAATTTACCTTAAGGTGTGTAGAGACTTGAGCGCCATGAATATGCCCATTCCACTTTTCATACACTTATTATATCTGTACCTTACTGTTTCTGTAAAAATACAGATATAATATAAGCTTTTGAAAACTCACACTGAAGTCTGTGCACAGCTTAGTCCAGTCAAGGAAAGGTTATAGAGGAAATGTTTGGAAGAACATTTTTGACCCCACAGTTCTGTTTAGGGTAGTAAGGAGGTGAGCATATTAAAAGTCCCCAGTCCCACCCCCTGTGCTAAGGGGGTGAGGGTGGTTCAAAGGTACCATTTTTTGGTGTCTTGCATATAACTTATGAAGTTATAAACATAACCTTTTTTTGGACAACTACCATCCAAATTTGATTAAGGAACAGTGTTGGCCTTCAAGCCTGTTGTTCCTTTCCCAATCATTCATAGTTGAGAATTATATTGTATCTACCAATGTATAAATGAATATAAATAACTCGAAAACTATGTATCTTATGAACATCTGCTCCATACAAAATTGAAGATAATATTATTTCCTACAATATTTTTTATCTGATAACATCTTCTATTATCTTCTATAGTTTTCGAGATATACACTCTTGAAAGTGTGACATTTTTACTTTCCTTGCCCTATTACCATAGGTAAGGAAAGTATTGCTTTCCGAAAAAAATTAAGGTACCCCAATTTGTAAATTTCTATACGTTTCGTTTCAAGTTCCCCTGAGTCCAAAAAAATGGTTTTTGGTTATTGGTCTGTATGTGTGTGTGTGTGTGTGTGTGTGTGTGTGTGTGTGTGTGTGTGTGTGTGTGTGTGTGTGTACACGATATCTCATCTCCCAATTAACGGAATGACTTGAAATTTGGAACTTAAGGTCCTTACAATATAAGGATCCAACCCGAACAATTTCGATCAAATTCAATTAAAGATGGCGGCTAAAATGGCAAAAATGTTGTCAAAAACAGGGTTTTTCGCGATTTTCTCGAAAACGGCTCCAACGATTTTGATCAAATTCATACCTCAATCAGTCATTGATAAGCTCTATCAACTGCCATAAGTCCCATATCTGTAAAAATCACAGGAGCTCCACCCCATCTATGCAAAGTTTGATTCTGGATTCCCAATTATCAGGCTTCAGATACAATTTAAACAGAAAAAAGTGGAAAAGATTAAGCATGAAAAACTCTACAATTGATGTTCAGTAACATTTTCACCTAAAATTGAAAATAAACTCGAAATTCGAGAAAATGTTACTATTTCAATTACAAACTGTTGACAACTTTTGATTCTATTAAATGATTCACTATGAAGAGATAGTAGATCTAGTGTTTCCAGCGTTATTGTCCTGTCACCAGCTGGCTCAGATCTTTGAATAGTAGTAGACAATTTTCATAACGGCAAGGAAAGTTGTGTGAGTGCGCCACACCAGATTTTTAAAAAACACATTTGCCATTATTGTACTTCTAACATTCCAAAAATTGATGGAAAAAATTCATGCTCATTATGAGCTTATAGAGAATTGAATTCTCTTCAATTTGATGTCTAATTCAATACTCTTACACATTCTCCTATAGTGAGGTCCACCTTATAATGGCAGTAGATGAAAATGAGCGAACAGTGTTGGCGATTTTCTGCCTTAATAAATTATATTTCTACAATGTTAAAAACGGGTTTGGAAACGTTGCGGAGCTATAGAAAGAAAGCGCAATCTGCTTTGTCGAATGAGACAGGGATAGCAATACGAATGTCAATCAAATACTGGACCACACTATACGACTGTTGCAGCAGCTTCAGTGTTGGATTTTTAAGCGTTTTGCTTCCAAAATGGGAACAATGCAATCAACCGATATGCATAACTATTCAAAATTGAAGCTTAATGAACTTTTTACAATTTTTGTCTAGTAGAGCTCTGTGATATCTCAAACAGTATTGGAGATATTCGCTCTTGGAGGTATAAAAATTATTAAATGAACAGGTTTTTATTCAATTTTTTGCTGTTTCAGGGCTCATAACTCTCCAACAATGCATTGTTAAAAGTAATGCCTATCATCGGTTTGTATAACATCAAATTCTCTTTGATATGATATATTATTCCAACATTTCAAGTTCTCCTTTCATTGTTATAGCAGCTTTAATGTTTTTTGATTGAAATTTTCAATACTGCAACAAGTTAGTGTCAACTAAGCGGTTCCACACATTCAACAGAAGGGATAAAGATGCGCACTTTTGCTATGCTTGCCAAGGAACTAGTCAAAATTAAACTGCAAAGTCAAAAATAATTGTGTTTCAGACACCCCCTTCAAAAGTTCAATTCATTGTTGTAGCATTAAAAATTCCACCCCTACATTAATGCTGCTATAACAATGAGTGGAAAACTTGGAATAGTGAAATAATACGTACATCATATTAAAAGTTCGCTAGAAATAAAAATTGATGATTCTATTGTATGGTATTGGAAAATAAGACGTTGATGTTGTCAATACCATTATATTTCTTCGAAATCAATTTAAATTACAGAACTAGGTTTTATCGCTGAAGATGTGGCAGGTGTTGCCATGAAACCTAGACCTGTAATTATATTGATTTTGAGTAGTATTGACAGCATCAACGTCTCAGTCTTTCAATTGAAAATGTATAGCAAAAAAAAAAACATTTATCATTTTCCACATTGATAGATGACGGAGTTATTATGAGAAAACAGTATTATTGTTTTGGAGTTTGCTTTTTTCTCAATTGAGATTGGATTGATCTAGAAAATTCTCACAACATTGATATATCAAACTTTCACAAAAAAACTTGAAAACTATGATGAAATTCTTTGAAAACGCAAAGATAAATTAGTGAATTGAAACTTTATAGTACTCTCAGCCTTGCATTTCAGCTGAATCTATGAATCAAAACTTTTCTAGTTCAGTCGTTAAAGATTGTACCTTTCTCTTTATAGCATATTTATCATTGAATAAACTTCTCAAGGCTATAACATGAAAATGATGTAGGAGTAGTAGGGCAAGCTTCCAAATCCTAGGAGGTGTCTGATTGGTCAATGGATTAACTAGTCGCCATTTTACCTTCACATCTCACCACCAATAGGAAGCATGCAGCTTGAGAATGTCACATGCAAGTCACTTCCAATGAGACTGCTTGTTGAATTCGGGGCGTTGCTTACATTGACATGGTCAGTCCCATATCTTTTGAAGTCCTGAGTTGATTGCGCCTCTCTTTGCTAGAATTATTATTCATACCCGTGGGAGTAACCCGTGGGGGAGAGGTGGCTGAATATGGGCCCAGGGGCGCTATATTATACTAAATCCGACCCCAAGAATAAACTGATTATATCACCAGTATAGTAGAATTAATTGTAATCTTGAAAACAATTTATTGTGCTTCAATGAACAATTTGTCTCAATATATTAATTAAAAAATGGATATCATCCTCACAAAACTCATTCAATGAGTGATGAAAAGCTATTCAAATTGATAGGTTAGCAGCTCGCAACTGATACTGTGGTATAGAAAAAAATGCCTTTCAGCTGTCAATGATGTTGGGGAAACAGCCACACCTTTCATGTTTAATGTACTGAATGACAGCTCTTCTTTGTGTTTCTCTTATCTTCTTCATTACATACGGTTTTCAACTTCCCTCTTACTTCTTTTACTCTTAAACTTCTTGATTCCAACTGGAAAACGGTAATTCGCTTTGAATTCGGTACCGAATAGAAACCGCACATCACCAAACAACCCCTCGACAAGAATAGGCTTCCTTATAGAGACTGATTATATTATAGTCTCCATAAGTTTCATCAGGTTTGAATTCATTTCCTTCTTATCCATGGAACAGCAAGCAAGTTAAATATTTCACAAACGTTCGGTTTAGTTTCTGTTTCAACCCAATTTTGATCATCTGTTTTGAAATCTAATTGACCGAGCGAAGTGAGGTCTGAAATTCAATTTGATGGTTATGCATTATTCTTTTTTAGGTTTTAATGTTGGTATATTTGTTTTTTAATGTTGATATATTTTAATCTGTATTGATGGTGAAACGCGACAATAAAGTTTCATTAAATT
Organism: Nilaparvata lugens; assembly: GCF_014356525.2. NCBI lineage: Eukaryota > Metazoa > Arthropoda > Insecta > Hemiptera > Delphacidae > Nilaparvata > Nilaparvata lugens. The sequence goes on from NC_052513.1 coordinate 6,974,282, forward strand.
TGACAAGAATGTTCGTATTTGAATTTCGCGTCAATGTATACGTATGGTTTTTGAAAATTGTAATTACAAGGATAATATTAGAGGGAAAGGAATTTTCTGCATATAGTAGGGCTTCTCATGTCACAAAAACAGAGGTTTCTGGGCAAGTTTGTGAAGATGAAAGAGACCCAAATATTCTGATTCTAGGGTACCTCAGGACCGAAACACTTGAAGCACCTTTGAGGGTCACGACTGGGCCTCGTAATGGCTGATTCAAAATGACGGATAAAGCATTTTATTAAAACAGCCATAGACTAGTAGAGTTGTGAACAGTAGAACTCGCGCAGTTATAAAACACAGCCTCCTCTTATATTGTCCATCAGAATAAATCCTGTCTGTATGTCATGTCGGCGAGATATCGGTGTGAAAACGGCTAATGGCTGTTGGGGTTGGTTTAAAAAAAATGCTAACATCAAAAGCCAATCTTCTTCAAGAGATACTGGCAACAGATGAGCCCTACAGTAACTATGTTACCCACACCCACAGTATGACCATTGACTATCACGCTTCTGATTGGTTAGCTCGGTCACATGGTACAAATCAGCCATCAAGATTACAAACAAACTTTCCTATCTTATAGCAAAAGTCCTATCTTATAGCATCAGAAATTTGGAACTTATCACTTATTTTACTGATTGGATAAGAAAGATAATTTTAAAAACACTAATAAAGCTTGTAACATCAATTTTCCTTCTTTCTTGGACTCCTCTCAGACCACTTCTAGAGCTTTCGCGGACAACTTTTCGGGAACCAGTGATCTAGATGAATATGCAGAAACATAAATTCCAATTTTATTGTATTCCCTCAACCAATTCATTGGATCAAACTTAAAAAATAATCCAATTTTGAACTATTTTTGTGGCTCAATTGAATATCAAATTTTATGAAATATTCAATCATAATTAAGTGCTGATTAAAGACGTCTTGACTTCTCTGATTGATTCTCTTCAGTACTGAGTACCCCACCCATAATATGTTCAATTGGTCTATAGCTATTGATAATAAATTTCAAGTTGCATTACCACGAGCAGTGGTTAAGATTTGAAATATCACTAAATATAAATAATAATGGTTATGGGTTATGTGTTTTCTGATTGCTTTCATGTTTATTAAATTCATCAAGAAGTACTATGGCTATAACAATTGGCTCTTCACAGTTTATATCCAATGTTGTACTTTACAATATTTTCGTCAGACTTGTTGGCTCTCAACTAATGAAAAACCCCATTTGAATGTTATGGAATATATTGTGATGAGAATTCCATCATATTTCTAGAAATAGATATGAGAACTTCATCATTTTTTTCAATGGAACAAAATTTAGTACAATATCATGACATATTTCAAAAGTTTAAAATTGTTTGGAGATTCAGCTTCTAGGTTACGTTACCTACCTTCCATTTTTACTCGTTATTATGTACGATTTACTATTTCAAGTTCTAAAACTATTTGGGGAATATAGAAAAAACATGAAAGAAATATCGAAGTTGAAAATCACAAAAATATGCTTTAATAATCCCCTATAAGCTCCAATGTAAAATTTAAATAATTGGAACCTTCATGACGGTGGCGGGGAAAAAATCCAAAGTCCATACTGTGAGTTATAATAATAGTTACTGTAGTCAGCCGGAGTTGAAAGCAGAATTGCATGCGTGCATTGCATGCAATAAATTAGCCCACACGAAAGCTGACTTTTTACCAAGTTACATTGAGACATTAATTTCATGCAATGACGCATGCAATTAATAATCTACTCGACTCTCAAGTCTGATTTTCAAGATAATATTGGCGTTCGAAGGAGACTCCTTTTCTTTTTGTATTATCCTTAAAATGCAAAATTTCAGAAAACCTTATGTATACATCGACGCGAAATTCAAAAAGGAATTTTCAAAAAAGAAATTCAAAAGGAACCTGTCAAATTTCATGAAAATCTATTGATGTGTTTCACCGTAAATGCGAGACATAAATTAATGTAAACATAAAAACATATTAACAAGAAGATAAATGCAAAACCGTCCACTTGAATCTTAGACCTCACTTTGCTCGGTCGACTGCCATCAATGACAGAAACATCTTGTAAACGGAACTCGAATCACAACACACTGTTCCACACTGTTTGTCATAACATATTTTTACCTAAAACATTTCTTTAACGAACAAAAATGCACTTTTCCAAAAGCATTTTTATTACGGAGAGTATTCTCTTGTAAATACAGTATCTATTTTTATAGATGTTTTTCGGTAAAGTTACTATACAAAAGTTCTTGGAAATTATAATTATTCATGATCTGGGCACGATTATTTTTTCAAGCTCTCATAATGGTTCGTTATAGTTATTTCTTGTTGTGATGTCATTTCAGCCACTGAATCAAGTAACTATCATTTAAACAGACTTCCATGAGTTTCAAATGAAAAAATGATCAACTCTCAGAGTTGTAAAGGCTAGTCAATACAGTTGACAACAATAATTTAGATCATAAAAAACTATAAAGTGTATTACTTCTGAAGATATTTTTCTGATTTCCATTGTTTTTCCCATGAAGTGTTGTAATTCAGCACATTATTCTTATTCGAACTTCAACAGTTGATTAATATTCGCAATAGGTCTAAAGAAACAATAAGAGATATCCCGACTATACTATTCCACAATGAACCTGTATTGGAACAGTTCAGACATTTTCCTGAGAAAAAGAGATATCCTGACAATTTATACTATTCATACAATGATATTTATCTCTGAGTGTATTGAGATTAAAGAATTGTACTGGAAAATTGGTGAACAGAAGTGTTTTTGTAGCTTCTCTGGAAATAAATTTAATAATCGATGGAGAAATGTGAAAATTATTCGAAATTCAACAAATACAATATGGCAGGTTTTGATGGAGAGAGCAATGGAAATCTCCGGGTAGCTTACTCTTGAAAAGACTGAAACTTAATACTAATTTGTCTACTTAATTTTGAAAAGTTAATGTTTCGCTGGAAATATAACATTTGAACAGTGGAACTGGAGAAAGATTCGATAAAAGTGATATCAACATTGTTCAGAATCAGACGGTCCCCTTCTAAGAACGCTGATGAAAAATACTAAAGTAGACCTACAGAGTCAAGTATATGATTATTTATTTGAAAAATGATGCTATCAACTATGAACTATCAATATCAGTTGTTTGTTGATCAGCATCGAATAATAATTATCCTCCTACATGATAGAAGCAAACTTCTTCAAATACTAGGATGTAGTTGGCAGAATCTGAATGGCAGAATCTGCACAATTATATGGATGATGGGCGGTTTGTTGAAAATTTGTTATCCTGCCTTCACAACAACTTTTACTTACAACTTTTATTCATTAGCGCTACAACTCATTCAGAGCCTTGATCTCCTTCAAAAAGCATTTCCATTCGTCTCCAACACCAGCCTTACGTCTCTATTCTCTGACACCCTACTTCCTAATAAATCGTCCTCCATATCTACAAGTCAACGCTTTCGCAGACGTCCTCCCAGCCTTCTCCCTCATGGGTTGTTTGTGTAGACCTTTTTCACAACTTCCAAGTCAACTCGCAAGCTGTAATCGAATTGTTGTTCAAGAATCAAATCATCCAAAATATAACGAACCTATTTTCCAAGTTTTGTTGCAATCTATCCAGTAGTTTTTCAGAAACAGTGATCAGTGAGTGAGTAAGTCAGTGACAATGAGCTCAGAATTTTATAAGTAGGGATAAAAATGAGCAAAAAATATACCGTAACAAACTAATTTTTTTGTCTCATAACTAAATCTTATAACTCAGAGTTGGAACTTGAGACAAAATTGAATTATTATTAGAGTTGTGGAAATGAACATTTCCATTCACTCTCTTTCTCTCCTTTTTACTTTTTACTCGCATCTACTCCTCTCACCTTTTTTCTTCTCTCCCATCTCACTTTTGTCATTATAGTCCAGTCAAATGGTAATTTTCCAGGAAACAGCTCGGAAATAATTGTTTCCTACAGATACCTTGAAAAGTGACCATTTCTGCACTGATTGCAGGCCGCAAATCTCTTTTCCGCACTAGTGCGCAAAGTGAGTACTTTGCATACTCCAGATTTGCAGCATGACATCGCAAAATAGTTAGTAGGTTATATGGAGCACCAGTGCAGGAAAATCAAAATTAAGTTGGTAATACTCATAGTGAGGCCCACGTTATAATGGCAGTGGAGAACAGCGTTGCCTTGCCATTATGTGCCTTGATTAAAGTCATTTCAATGCTTACATAAGATAAACCCCCTTCAAGCAGTCAGATAAATTTTCAATTGAATTAAGGTTAAACTAATCATTATAATTCAATTATTATTATTCAATTTCAAATAAATTAAGGTTTTTATTAATAATAAAATTACACAGAAAAACATTTGATGTATTTCAGGGAATTTTACCCAAAATTACCCACTTTTTATATTCAATGGTAACTGTAGGAAAAATTTAATGTGAAATACGTGCGCAAAGTTCGTTTGCTGCACTCAAGAAACAATTATTCCGCACTCACCTACGGCTCGTGCGTAAACGTTTCTTTCGGTGCAGCAAACTGTACTTTGCGCACTAGTTGCACAAATAATTATTTCCTACAGTTACCTTGAAAAGTGACCATTCCTGCACTGATTACAGAACGCAAAAAATCACTTTTCCTCCACTTACTGTCAAAAGTACTTACTTTACTCCCTAAAACTTGATACTAAAGTGTCACTTTTTCGCTCTCGGTACTAAAAAACAGAAAAACTCCCTAGGGAGTAAAAGTGACTCCATTTAAATAACATGGGAAGCATCTCTATTTTAAAAACGTACATTTGGAATAGGTCAGAAGGTCTAAGCTCAGATGAGGAAGCATATAGAGTAGTCATTAAACCAACTAAATTCAATACCTCAACCAGACATTTGATCGATATATAAAATTTATGTTTGTATGCTGAAATTATTATTAAAACCTTCATATCACTATACTAAAAAAATGTATATATTTTTTTCTTCTATTCCATGTTATTCAAAATATCAGCCAACGAATATTACTTATTAACTAATCAAATTTGAAACGGGAACTTCATCATAGCTGTAGTTTTGGCTGTCATTGTTGTTACAACTTTAGCCGACAGATAGTGCTGTCGGAGGAGAACTGTGATTACAAGCCAGCTGTTTCTGTTTACTTTTTAGATTATGTTGTAACACATTGCTTGGTCACATACGTTTTTAAAAATTATTTTATTAGCAGTTTTTATAAAAATGTGGGTGGAGGAAAAATGTTGTGTATATCACGAGTGAAAAATGTTTTTTCTCCCTCAGGAAAATTGTTGCCCTCGGCTTCGCCTCGGGCTTCAAACTTTTCCCTCAGGGAGAAAAAACAGCACTTTTCACTCTAGATATACAAATAACTATTTCCGCTCATTACTTTTTACTTACATTACTTTTCTGCTCACTTTTCCGTATTACTTTACGTACTCTTAATACTTTGCGTATTATCTTGTAGCCATTCCAATCAGCTGTTGACATTGTTGGCATGTATTTTGAATGCGAATTTGTTCTATCTATATTTTCTCTGATTTTCAAATAAATAAAAATTAGAGCTCATTAAATTATTATACATTTCGAATATTATTAATTATTCATTATTTCAAATAATATCTTTTTTCATTCATAAATTGATTGGTTTTTAAATTCATAAATTATTTGGAAATTAAGATATACTCAAAATTATACAAGTTTTCCAATTAATTGGATTAACTTAATTTTTAATTTGAATAGATTATCAATTATTAATTTTCAATTGGATTATCATGTTTAAAATAAATTAAAGTTGTTATTAATATCAAAATTATACAGAGCAAACATTTGATGGATTTCATCCATCATTTTACCCATAATCAACCATTTCTCATATTCAATGGTAACTGTAGGAAATTTTAATGTGAAATACGTGAGCAAAGTTCTTCTGCTGCACTCAAGAAACCATTCGGCCCTCGCCTACGGCTCGTGCGTAAATGTTTCTTTCGGTGCAGCAAACTTTGCGCACCAGTTGCACAAATAACTATTCTCGTCGGTTTCATATGTATTTTCGGGTGCTGAATTAGAATCTGAAATTTTCTGACACGCCAGAGGGCCGCTTCACCCCTAAAGCCCCCCCAAGACTCCCAAATTTCAGGACTTTTTCACATTATTCAGTAAAGCTCAGGTTTTTCGAGAAAAAGCATTTCCTACAAAATTAAAGGAAATTATATTCTTGATAGATTGACTAATCGTACAGGATTCTACGGTTTATGGTTATAAAGCTACATATCTCCATGGCTTTTTATGAAAATTCTGGGAACTCACTACTTTCACTCTATATAACTTATACAACTTGAAATATTATGAAGTAGTCTAATGATGATGAATCACATATATACGAAAATACAATTAATTGTGAATAACATCACTCAGAAATTTTGAAATTTTGAAATATCGGGGAGGGGGAATACGGGAATACTAGCAAAACTAGAAAACCATATCATACAGCCAAAATACCAATTTTTCATTATAATAAATTTTCAAGGCCTCCAACAAATAAATATTTTGGATCATCTTGTTATACAAGGGTTTTATAAAAATCATCCATTAGATGCACTCAATTTCAGGATTTCTGTCCGTAGTGGGGAATTACTGGAAAGGGCACCTCAATGATCAAAGCTTCAAACACTAATAGTTCTTGTCACAACAAACGGATCTTCTCGTATTACAGCTTCTTTTCAGCTCGTAAAGTCAGTTTGAAATCGTGTTTGAATTTCATTGTAGGGAGAATTTAATAATTGACATTTATTGAACCAAAGGTTAAAAATACTCACATAATACTTGAACAACTTTATTTAATTTATTCGAATCCTGGGTTTTGAACATAACCTCACAGTTCATGTAAAAATTCTATAAATTTTATATTTATCGTATTCAGAATTTATAATTATTCACCATTCCGAGATTGACACATTGGAACATTCACATACCATGGAGGAAAGATCATTTCATGCTGATAGAACTACTATGGATATTGCTGATATTATAATCATGAATATTCCTGATAGTAGGTACTAAAAGTTGAATTTGTGGAAGATTTCCACAAGATGGAAACTCATATAAAAAAGAGGCATTCGAATGTTCTGAAGCTGGTTGCAGCAAATGATGCCATTTCATAGAAGAGCTTCAAGATCATAAGAAGCATTTTGAAAATTGATCTGAAAAATTCAATAAAGTATGTTTTTATTGCAATAATGATCCTTGTGGAAGTAAAATTGAAGCATACCTCTAGGAGTCCATGCTGAAAATTTGAACATGTGCTTCAAGTTTAATCAAGATTTTTTTTAGGCTACTAATTTTCAATGTCGCACGATTTTCAAATTAATTCATAACACTATATTCCATCACTTGAACTCTAAAGTCATATTTTCTCACAAGAACTAATTTATTGATGAAAAAGGAAAATGCTGAAATTGAATGTAGCTCCACCACATCTGAATTCTCGACTTGAGATTTTTTTAAATATCAGGAGCTGTCAGAGTCTCGCAGCCTTACTGTTTGGAATGATGTGAGAGATGAATCTAGAGTTTTCCTTCGCGTGTTTCTTTTCGTGGACTAACAATAATTTCCCTCGTAATTACATTCTTTACTTGTCCAACGATAATAACAGATTGAACAACTCTCATTTCAACAATACAATTATATACTCATCCGAGAAGATTACTTACTCATCTTGGTGATAATGATGGTCAAAATAAGTATATATTTTAGGTGATGATTGATGAAAATAACTTCGAAAATCATTATGGATCAAGCATATCACAGTTTTGGTGATAATAGTGCTATTTAACAGTGCCCCTCAGCACTTTCACTACATCACTCTTTGTTCTCAAGCTAACCAATAATTATTGTGTATTGTGTAATTCAAGCATGAATTCACTATAATTAGTTGCACTCAATAATTCTACAACTCTAACTTGAGAAAGATGACTAATCCACTGTCTTGTATCGAATGCCTTATAGCTACGTTTCTCAGACTGGCTACTCAGAAGCAAGCAGGAGCTTTCCAGGGCAATACTGTTGAACATCAAAGAATTGTTCGCAACTACTCGTTGAGCTTCGTAAGTATTTATATCATAAGATATGAGTAGTATTGAAAATATAACTCAACATGAGTCAGACATACATTAGATATTGTTACTGAGTTCAAGTTTTTCTAATGTTCATGAAAAATAATCATAGAGTAGAAGTACCCTTTTAAAAGAAACCACAGTTTTGATGATAAACTATACAACCCGTCTTTAAACTTGGATATGATGACAATATGTATAACAAGCTCTTCACACTACTAGTTATGTCCGCTATGAATGAAATGCATCATTCCCGAGAATAAGATCTAAAGCTATTGATAGATGTGAGATGTAACAGAATCGAAGTCACTGGATCATAACATTATCTCCCACTTCAACAGATTAAAATCATTGATCTATTCAAATTATGAATTCATGATCTGTTCAAATCATCAATTAGTTTAGAATACGCTGACCAATTGACAATCTGTCTTTACCACTACAACAAAAGAAATTGAGGAACCGGTTAGAATTGTTTCACATTCTATAGTAAGGAGAGACTCATCATTTATCCTAAAGAAATATTACCAAGAGGCATTCATTTCATCCCTTATCAAGAAATATATTATTGAATAGTCTATTGAGTGCACCTTATTCATAGTTTATTGATACTTCTTCATCTTTACAGTGCACAAGCCTCTTCATATTATTGACGTGAACATATCATCTAGAAAATTGAAGAATGTAATGGATAGAACGGATTTATGAAGGATCAGTTCCCATCTCGAGTTATTATCACACTATAATCTTCAAAGAATTTGACACTCATTTTAAGGAGATTTAATATTTGGAGCTATTACTATTATTTCTCAATATCAGAATAAATAGTACCTGATTACTCTTTTTATTTATTAGTGTTAATCTATTTACTTCTCGTAGAATCTGTCTCATCGATGGGACCGATCAAATGTACGAAGTACTTCCAACCCTAAAATATATCATTGTTTTGTAGAAATGATAGCTCGAAATGCTATCTCAAATCCACTATTCTCAGCTTGCTTCCAAAATAATGTTTCTAAAACAGTAATTGTTACAGGAACTTAACATTGTTTTTTTTCTCAGATTGATGAAAATAATGGAGCAAACTCTTTTCTTGAAGAAATTCACAAATTTGGTCCGCTATGATAAACTGCACAACTCATCACCGTGCTTATTGATAATGACGGTTTCTATAGTGAACACTTTGAACTGCCTTTTGGTTGCCCTCACGGAACAACACAACTCTGAAAAACGACTTCTGGCAGCTAAAGAGTTTTTGGTATCATTTCTTCTTATATTGATCACTTTAGAACGCATCCTCAAACCACAGAAAACCACAAAATTGTTAAATTTGATCGAAAGCGACTTTCTTGTGAATCGTCATGAGTTTTCTGAACGAAACATGAAATGGAGAAGTTTTGAGATGCTCTACAAGAGGACAATCGCTGAGATGGAGAAGACTTCGCAGAATATTCGAACAGTTTTTGTCGTAATGTTTTTTGGATTTATCAACAGAAACATTGTCAATGAGTTTCTACGTGACTTGTTAGGGTTTCAGAGGAGTTCAGAAGATCTACCCGTACCCCATACTTATTGGAACCCGAATGACTTTTATTCATACGTATTTTTTGCCTACATGTTCATCCTACAAAGTTTCATGATCGCAATTAATTCTATGGAAGTTTACTGCGTGCAGATTGCAGTCAGCCTTTCCACCAAGAGACTTCTTGCTGATTTTGAGACGATTTATATCTTGATTGATGAACTAGCAAAAGATTTTCCAGAATTTTCTATCAATAACGGAGTTTTTCGAGAATCGAATGAGGTTCATAGCTATAATTATGGAAATCATAACTATGATCATGAAAATGATAATTTAGTAATGCAGAATAAAAAATTGAAGAGAGATATTTTACGTATAGTGAAATGTCACCAAAGTCTAATCAGGTAATCTCTTAGATAATGAATGGTATTTTGATAGAATGTGTTTTTCATTTTTTATCACTATATACTCATAATTATGTCATTGATTTTCAGGCGAATATAAAAAACTACCAGCAGGAACCCGTGCTCCGCAAGGGTCTATTTTAAAACTTGACGTAATGGAATTTTCTAAGAATTTAAAATAAGCCTATAACCACCCTTGGTTATAAAGAATCTATAAGCAAAATTTCAAATTAATCAGTCCAGTAGTTCAGACGTGATGCTGCGTCAAACATAATTTTTTTATCTCGAACGTGTATAAGCCAGATATAGCTAACGAAAGCAAGAGATAGGAAGCTGTGGAACAGAATAGTGGTGAAACTATGATAGCGCCAGAGGTGTCTCAAACACAATAGTACGTACATTAACCTTTTTGAGAGTGATTTTTAAAAAAGGTTGAAACATCAGAGGTGAAAGTTGTCAACCTTATCATTTCACCTCCATTTGTAGAGGCTTTTGTTTGACTCGAATGTAAAATGTGAATAAAGCTTTATTATTAATAAATAGTCAACGCTGGAAAAAGACAGGCTCCATCACCAGGAATACTATAAATTCTAAGAGGGACCAGTAAGCAATTGATTTCGAGTAGTTCAATTACTTCCATTATGTTAAAAATCAATACATATGAAATTAATTAGCTACAAAATAAAAACCTTTGGTCGCAGTATCCCCTACTATTACAATGAATAACCATTTTGGATCAAATATAAGGAATTACTCACATCACTCTCATAAACTCTTATTTTTCATTCACAAAATAGTAACAAAAATATGTATATAAGTTGTATTGAATGAACTCATGGCTAGTACAGTAGTACTTATGTTTGTATTTTTCTGGCCGTGTTACAAATAAATGTAGGTATATGATTGACGTTTTGTTTTTGTTATCTTGTCTATTAAGAAGTTTTTAACGTAATTTTCGATGGCAATAAAATTTGAATTTGAAAAAAGAATTATCAACAAACTCCTAACCAAAGAAAATCTCTGGGCTCTGTTGTGATTGGAATGTATGAGACAGCTTCCCAATGATTACAACATACCGGTATGTTAGAATTTCACGTGTCAATTATCTCAGTTTCAAATGGCGTTCACATTACCATGTTCATAAGCTTACTTAATGGGATCCTTTTACATCCTTTGAAACCCTTAGAAGCAAAATATTTCAAAATCCGTTCTCAGTGCGCGTCTAGCATGTTTGAAGAAGGTTTGTGCAAAATTTTAAGTCTGTAGGCCAAGTAGTTTTGGCTGTAGTGTGATTTTACATGAACATTTTCGAAAAATGCCCTCTCCTGGACCCCCCTGTGCTCCTGGTCGGAATTTTTCTGCATAGATCCAAGTTTTTCCGTAGCTGAACAAAAAAACTCCTCATGACTTTACTGTGCAATGAGCGGTTGGAAAGTACAAAATTTTTGGGGGGCCCAGCTCCTTCAAGGGTACAAATTTTTGAAAATCATCTCTTAGTGGATGTCTTGAGGCTACCATAAACAAGTGTGCAAAATTTCAAGTTTTTAGTTACAGTAGTTTGGGCTGTGGTGTGATTTCAGTCTGTCGGGAATTAGGCTTTTAAAGATATTCTAGATTTTAAATTTAGATTCGTAACCGCTATGGGAGCTTCACTATTTAGAGCAATTGGTAGTTTTTGGATGAAAAAGACTAATAGTCGTTCATATAAACAAATTCAGCGCTCTTGAGATTATAGATTTGAACAAGGCTATGTTTTTCATTGATTGATTATTAACCCCATGTATTTTATAGTGGAATTTGAAATTCTGCTCCAAATATTTCCAAGAATTATTCTCCATTTACTGGTATACAAAGTTACGTTAGCCATCGAATACAAATGTATTCAAAGCCCCAATTAATTGAAATTATATGGAGAATATCTGTCATTTAATCTCAGAATTATGTTATCTGGATATTACCTTCGTTTGTTTGTTTAAGGTTCAGAATTAAAAATCAATTATTTATAAATATTGAGTGTCTTTCAGTTACTCGATAGAAGCTTATTATAACCTACTAGTTTTGGACTTTACAAATTATTGGAGAAAATAATTTTCCCTACAGATACCCTGAAAAGTGACCATTTCTGCACTGATTGCAGGCCACAAAGAATCACTTTTTCGCACTAGTGCGCAAAGTGAGTACTTTGCGTACTCCAGATTTGCAGCATGACAACGCAAAATAGTTAGTAGGTTATTATGGAGCACCAGTGCAGCAAAATCAAAATTGAGTTGGTAACTGTGACTGTGGGTCTAGCACGTTATAAGAGTCTTGAGGTGATGGACAACAGTGGATGACAGCCGCCCCCCTCCCCGCCATTCAAACACACAACATACTACATTCTATTTAAAATAAATTAAGGTTTTTATTAATAACAGCATCACAAACACAAACATTTGATGGATTTCAGGCAATTTCACCCATAATTATCCACTTTTCATATTCAATGGTAACTGTAGGAAAAATTTAATGTGAAATACGTGCGCAAAGTTCCTCTGCTGCACTCAACAAACCATTCCGTTTGTTAACCATAAACGTTTCTTTCGGTGCAGCAAACTGTCACTTTGCGCACTAGTTGCACAAATAACTATTTCTACATAGAATGACTTATATTCACTTACTGTATATCATGATGATATACAGAATAACACATTACATATGATACAAATTGAATTTTTATTATTAACACATTCTTACTTCACAGAAAATGAATGTGAAATCATGCTCAACTTTTTCCTTTATGTTTTCAAATGATGTTTGATTACGATAATATTATCATAATTATTCTCATCATTTCAGAAACTTCAAGGACTGTGAAATGAATTCAGGATTCGCTCTCATTCTGATGAGTTTAGTGGTTTTCATTGACACCTGCACTGAATTCTACATAGTCTTGAAGGTAGGACTGAAGCTACAACTTTGTCTGTGGTAACTCGAATCTATCTTATACAAATATGATGTCGCTCATTCAACTTTTCTCATTCGGTATTAGCTGCATTCCTTTACTATGTAGTATTGGAAGTAAATAAGTTAATTTGACAATGATATAGTCAATTCATTGAGTTCTCAATGCTATTTGAACATTACTAGAATTAGATTCAATTGCAAATCAATTTGTAATCAATTTCATTAAGTAACTTATTAAAGGCTTCCATCTTAGACGTCATTGGAAGTAGTATAAAAAGGGCGACTCTGGGACACAAGTTTCCCAGAGTCGCCCTTCACCTCAAGGTCATCCAGGTCAACCACACCCACCTCAAGGTCATCCAGGTCAACCACACCCACCTCAAGGACATCCAGGTAACCACACCCACCTCAAGGTCATCTAGGTCAACCACACCCACCTCAAGGTCATCCAGGTCAACCACACCCACCTCAAGGACATCCAGGTCAACCACACCCACTTCAAGGTCATTCAGGTCAACCACACCTACCTCAAGGTCATCCAGGTCAACCACCCTAACCTCAAGGTCATCCAGGTCAACCACCCTAACCTCAAGGTCAAAATTTAAAAAAAAAATTAAAAAAAAAATTAAAAAAAAAAGAAAAAATAAAAAATAAAAAAATTAAAAAAAAATAAAAAACATGAAAAAAAATTAAAAAAAAAAAAAAAAAATTAAAAACACATAAAATCGAAAAAAAAACACTTAAAATTGGGAATAAATGGGAAAAGGGAAAAAAAATTCCCCTACTGATCTTGAACTGCCCACTGGTCGCCCCCGCCGGTCGCCCGGCCGCCACCGGTCATCCCACTGGTCGCCCGGTCGCCGCCGGTCAGAAGAAGTATCATATTCTATATAATTTAAGTCTTTAAACATAAATCCTCTATGGTGTAGTGGTTAGCAAGTCAGCTTTCTGAGTTGGAGGCTCTATGCTCGAATCCAAGGCGGTAAAGGTAAGTATTAAAAGTCAGTATCAACAGAACCAGAGGATATATTTTTTGTATGTAGTGGGTAGACTGGCCCACCACTGTCAGTCATCCCGCTGCCAGTCGTCCGGCCGCCACCGTTCAACATTCTTATCATCATCCTGTCCATCTCCAGACAGCTCCTCATCACTGCTATCGTCATATCCTCTACTCATATTATACTCCTCACCCTCATCCCCTTCAAATGCTTGCTTTCCTGCTTTCCATAGTTGTCGTCCAACTCTTGAGGTGCCTGCCATTGGACTTGAAACTTCTCCAGTTCCATATGATTCAAATGTTGGTGACTCTTCATCAATGCTGGAGAGTTGGAGCTCATGTTTTGCTTTACTTGCACCAGTAAGTCCACGCCTTGTATATGTGGCATCTTTAACAAATGGTGTTGTTGGCAGAGTAGGATATGTGTGGTGTGTTGATGCTGCTGAGAAAGGACGATGCTCTGATGATAACAACTCTGGCTTGGATTGTCTCTGCCTACCCTTCACATGCCTGAAGCGCATTTTTATTCTAGGCTTCAGATACCTAGGACGCTTCTTGGATGCTCTTGATGGAGGTAGTTGTGGTTGTTGAACTGGCATCTGTTGGAAGGTTTTGACTAGGTTGACTAGTGGCTCAGCTAGAGGTTTGTGTTGTGTTCCACATGTTTCTCTTCTGCAATCCGTCTACCCAGCATGATTTCCTTATGCCTCCTTTTGATTTCACGCTTCAACCTAGCAATCTCCAATATGGTTGGAGCAACCTCCTCCAATGTTGGCTTATGGTTCCTTTGTTTGATATACATACTGGTCAGTGTTTATCAGTATACTGAGGTCTGAGAGATTGAGCTCCGCTATTTATACATTTTGCACCCAAGTGCGGAGTGCCACTGACTGAACAGTGACTGATCAGTGACTGATCAGTGACTGAACAGTGACTGATCAGTTACTGATCAGACTGATCAGTGACTGAACAGTGACTGATCAGTTACTGATCAGACTGATCAGTGACTGAACAGTGACTGATCAGTTACTGATCTGACTGATCAGTGACTGAACAGTGACTGATCAGTTACTGATCAGACTGATCAGTGACTGAACAGTGTCTGATCAGTTACTGATTAGACTGATCAGTGACTGAACAGTGACTGACCGACCACTGAGCGGATGACCCTACCATCCTGCCACAGACATGCTGAATACTGGTGAGCATGGTCCATGTGGCAGGAGGAGCTAGGGTCATTGAGAATGCTCATGCTCAGCCGGCGGGACAATTGCCAGCCGCAGCAGGTCGACTGTTGGTGGCAGTTGGATGACCGGTGAGGCGACCGGCGGGGCGACCAGTGGCCGGGCGACCGGTGGCGGCCGGACGACCGGCGGTGGCCGACCGGCGGGGCGACCGGTGGCCGGGCAATCGGTGGCGGCCGGACGACCGGCGGTGGCCGACCGGCGGCCGGGCGACCGGTGGTGGGGCGACCGGCGGCGGCCGGGCGACCGGTGGTGGGCGACTGGCGGCGGCCGGGCGACCAGCGGCGGCTGGGCGACCAGTGGTGGGCGACTGGTGGGGCGACCGGTGGGGCGACTGGTGGGGCGACTGGCAGTGGCCGGGCGACCAGTGGGGAAACCGGTGGTGGTGGGGCGACCGGTGGGGCGACCGACGGGGTGATCGGTGGCGGCTGGGCGACTGGCAGCGGGATGACTGGCAGTGGTGGTCCAGTCTACACACTACATACAAAAAATATATCCTCTGGTTCTGTTGATACTGACCTTTAATACTTACCTTTACCGCCTTGGATTCGAGCATAGAACCTAAAACTCAGAAACTGACTTGCTAACCACTACACCATAGAGGATTTATGTTTAAAGACTTTAATTATATAGAATATGATACTTCTTCCGACCGGCGGTGGCTGGGCGACCGGTGCGGTGACCGGTGGTGGCCGGGCGACCGGCGGGGGCAACCGGCGGGCAGTTCAAGATCAGTAGGGGAATTTTTTTCCCTTTTTCCCATTTATTCCCAATTTTAAGTGTTTTTTTTCGATTTTATGTGTTTTTAATTTTTTTTTTTTTAATTTTTTTTTTTTATTCATTTTTTTTTATTTTTTTTTATTTTTTTTAATTTTTTTTTAATTTTTCATTTTTTATCTTTCTTTTTTTTTTAATTTTTTTCTATTTTTTTTTTTAATTTTTCTTTTTTTATTTATTTTTTTTTTAAATTTTTTTTTTAATTTTTTTTTTTTTAATTTTTTTTTTTTTAATTTTTTTTTTTAATTTTTTTTTTTAATTTTTTTTCATTTTTTTTTTTAATTTTTTTAAATTTTTTTTTAAATTTTTTTTAATTTTTTTTTAAATTTTTTTTTCATTTAATTTATTTTTTTTTTTTGACCTTGAGGTTAGGGTGGTTGACCTGGATGACCTTGAGGTTAGGGTGGTTGACCTGGATGACCTTGAGGTAGGTGTGGTTGACCTAGATGACCTTGAGGTGGGTGTGGTTGACTTGGATGTCCTTGAGGTGGGTGTGGTTGACCTGGATGACCTTGAGGTGGGTGAGGTTGACCTAGATGACATTGAGGTGGGTGTGGTTGACCTGGATGTCCTTGAGGTGGGTGTGGTTGACCTGGATGACCTTGAGGTGGGTGTGGTTGACCTAGATGACCTTGAGGTTGGGGGTGGTTGACCTGGATGACCTTGAGGTTGGGGGTGGTTGACCTGGATGACCTTGAGGCGCCTGGATGACCTTGAGATAAAGGCGGGTTCTGGGACACTTGTGTCCCAGGACCCGCCTTTTTATACTACTATTGGAGAAAATGATAATCGGGGGAATTGAAATAGAGTGGAATGAATATTGTATTCGATTATATCTATTTGTATGATTCATTACATTTATAATTTTTTTAGAAAAATAATTGATGCTTTAGATATGATTGATCAGGCTCAGAATTTATGATAAAATGGAAAATTGGAACTGATACTATATAGCTTAGTTGTTAATTTTTCCCAATGGAATAAACATTGAAATTCAATCTCCTTACAGGCAGATAATATAATGACATCGATAAATTATGGCATGTCAAGTTTCCTGATCAACTTGACCATTCTCTTTCCTTATCACACAGGCCAACGTATAGCTGATCAGGTAAGTTCATCTCACTCCAATTTCTTTTCCGATTCATGTTTCTTAATAAGCAGAGTATTAATTTATTATTGGTTAATGATTAAATTCCTACAGATGAGAGAGGCAAGCTTCTGTTGGTAAATTTCCAATGGCTGATGAATGTTCAATCAAATTTTATTTCCAGAATGACATTCTACGCCAACAAACGGAGTAACCTTCCATGGATTGACAAGCCTCAATGTTTCAAGAAGATATTGACAATTATTATGATACGTGCCAACGTAGACATTGTAATTAAGCCTTTCGGAGTTCATTATCTTAATCATGTGTCATTCAAAAATGTAAGTTTATTATAATACTCTAAAACATTACATCTTGAAATCAATATTCCTCTTAACTCATGCTAAATTTACATTACTTGCTTCTCTAGCATCTAGTATTGTGAATGATGTATCGTAATTACTGTAATAAATCATTAAAACATAAAAACGTAGGCCCAGTTGCACAACAGCCGGTTAAATTTTAACCGTGATTCATTTCACGAGAACCAATCGGAGAAGGCGTTTTTGAAAAGACGCTTTTGTTATAAATCATGAGTATAAATGTGGAGCTGTTTGAACAGCTCCTCATTTGCACAAATGGATACGGTACGTCTTGAGTGTAGCACAACTTTGTTAACTCCATGAATACATGCTACTTATCAATTAATTACAATCTGGTTTTTTCCAGATGATAAGAGTATCTTTCTCATTTGGGAACTTCCTCTACAACACTAAATTTGAAACACCACCTTAATCATCATGGAACTAAAAGATGAATGAATTATTATCATATTAATAATTTTCATTATCATGGTAAAAATTTGCAATGGATCAACAAAATACTATATTTGCTTGTAATCTGTCGGATGGGAATGCTACAATAATATATGTGTATGATAATGTATATCTACTTGACATTTTATAATCACTGTCTTTTGAGAATATTGTTTCGGATCATTTCCGAATTTCTACTTTTATTGTAATCGAAAAAAATAAGAAGGAACGCAAAGCTGTTCTCAATCGCTGTCTATTTTTGAGTATCCTTTGCACTCATCTGGAAGAGAAAACCTAATGGTTGAAAATTTCTTCTCGAATGCTTGTTTTGCCTGCTCATTGAAAACAAAACAGACATTGATTCTCCAAACTTTCTTTGGCTTGCAGTCTATTTGCAAGAGGGAGGAAATGTGAGTACTCCTGCATATAGGAACAAAATATTCAGTATCCAACTTAGAGAACGCTGAGTTCTGTTACTCAGTTCTGTTGATCAATCAAGGTCTATAAATACAGAT
The DNA here is from genome assembly GCF_014356525.2 of Nilaparvata lugens. Taxonomy (NCBI): domain Eukaryota; kingdom Metazoa; phylum Arthropoda; class Insecta; order Hemiptera; family Delphacidae; genus Nilaparvata; species Nilaparvata lugens. The sequence continues at coordinate 6,992,770 of NC_052513.1, forward strand.
CAACACGATCCCGTGATGCATTGCAAAATCGCCATTTTGTGGGATTCCAGTTCACCATTTTTCAAATTCATCAGCTGTTATCAACAACATGATGCTATTAATTTTGTAATATTTGTTCGAGGAATATTGCTTGGCTTTGAATTGAAAAATAAATTCTTCCAACAGAATAATAATATTTAGATTCCAACTGGGAACTGAATTGTTGATTTTAAGATTTAATTGGTTATGAACTTTAAACTGTTTTTGAGGTTAGCATCTCAATGCCTTTCGAATACTGACATGTTACAAGAAGAAGAACAATTTTTTATCATGAATAAAAGATTATTGAACCATTTATTATTGAAATTTCAATTTTTGAAAAAACGTGAACCTGAATTTACATATTATCTGAACCAGAATATCGTTTTTGTAAGGACAGATGTGACCTCCACCAAATATGTGATGGGGGAAAGAAATCTTGAATTTGTAATGAATTCCAAAAACCAAACCAAACCAATGAAAATAAAATTTGTAATGGGGGAAAGAAAACTATATAATTATGTAATTACGATAAAGAAAGACTGAAACTAGCCTATAATCATCAGATTGGGTGAGTGTGAAGATAAAATCAAAGGTGAACAATCTACTATATAATTTAATGAATCTTCAACATATATTTACTTATAAACAATCAAGATCACTTTATTATAAGAAAACAATATTAAAATGAAATTAATGGGGAAGCTACTCACTTTGCTGCATTGATACAATCATTGTGGTTATGAAAAATTAAAAAAGAAAACTCAAAAAGGATAACACCTACCTTTTGAAGATGGCTTCCCCCTTTGGCATTCACTGGTTTGAATGTGACGTTAATTATTAGTTAAAAATCAAAATAACTGATCTAGTGAAATGGGTTCAGATCTCGTCTCATTCAATAATACAATTCTTTCTGAACTGCTCGAGCTGCGACAGGAAAACTGTATTATAAAACAAGATCAAAATCTATCCTTTTCACCAGAACAGCCGGATTTTACTCACAGTCCTAACGAACAAACTCAGCACCAAAAACTAAATTTTGGGTATCAATATAAACTCAGTCAATGCCAAACATGAAAGCCATCTCAAGTACGGTACATTATTTCTATCTGTCGCAAAAGAGGCACGTTTGTTATTAGAAATAGAGAGAAGCTAACATAAATAAACAATCTTTCTGTCGATGACAAAAGATTGTTCAAAAGACAAAATACTGTTCATTGAACTTTTAATTTGAAAACTCTAAAATCCTGATCAATATGAGATAAATATATGATTCATATATATGTCCCATATGACCAGGTGACATTTTCAAAATACTTTGCATGATTTTGTTATGCGCAGATTGGATTTTCAAATGTACCGCTAAAAAAAACCCACAAAATGGCCACTCCATAAGGAACACTGGTGTCTTGACCTGGTTTTTATATACCTTGACAATCAATCGTTATCAGAAAACTTTGCTGATTTCACATCTCATCTAAGAATATAGTGGGCTACTCACCGAACCATTGACAGTATACATACAGTATGGAAACTCGGCTAGTACCCTCTCACACAAAAATCCGCCATCTTGTTAGAAAGTTCCGCAATAGTACTATAGTGAGGTCCACGTTATAATGACAGTATCTGATCAACTTTGGTTTTGCTATCCTTGTCTATCATTCGACAAAGCCGGTGGTACTATCCTTTTCTAGGTCCACAACGATGACAATTATGTATTTGACGGTGTAGGAATATAATAAATTAATGCAGAGAATCGGCATCGCTATTCTTCTAAGTTTATCCATTGCCATTATAACGTGGACCACACTATAGTATTGATGGGAGGTTCGGATCACTTTACTGATCCGGATCAATTGATCTCGTTAACGTGACGTGTCTAGTATTTGTGCCATATAAAAAGCATTGGTTGGATAGGCGTTTGATTGATAGGTTCCATTCTGTATCTATTCTATGCCATAATCTTGATGTGTTCAACTGAAGTTAACCTGGAGATATTTAATCCAAACATACTAAATTGTCAAATGAAAGCATCATTTGAAGCTGATTTCATATAAGTTATTATTGATAAAATTACAAATTGAAAATGATTATCACCGTTGAACAACCGTTATTACTTTTGACTCAAGGCCAAAATCGTTGTACATCTGTTTGTCTATCCGTATGTTGCACAAAAACTTTGGACCGATTCAATCACAGAATACATACAGAAAGGAAACTTTCTATCTAAACAATGGGACTAGGCAGAATCATGTCCTCAAAATCCGCCATCTTGAAATAAATTGAATTTGCGGTTAATTTCAAATATTGGATTTAATTCAAAATACTAAATAAAATATTTAATGATAAATGTTGTGTCATTAATACAATTACCTTAAGGTGTGTACAGACTTGAGCGCCACGAACATGCTCAATCCACTTTTCATACACTTATTATATCTGTGCCTTACTGTTTCCATAAAAATACAGAAATAATATAAGCTGCTGAAAACTGAAATGTGTGTGTTTGTGACGTGCTGAAGTCTGTACACAGCTTAGTCCAGTCAAGGGAAGGTTATTGAGGGAAATGTTTGGAAGAAAAATTTTGACCCGCAGTTCTGTTCAGGGTAGAAAGGAGGTAAACACGGTGAAGTGGTATAACTAGAAATGGAAATGAATGATTTCATTGTATGGTGAAAGATGTTTTCTATCATTGATTGGTAGTATCCCCTCATAATTGAAAAATTAGACATTGATGTTGTGAATACCACTAAATATCTTCAAAATTAATTTATATTACAGAGCCAGGCTCCATGGCTGAAGATGTAGCAGGTATTGTCATGAAACCTAGTTCTGTAATTGAATATGATTTTGAACAAAAAGTGATTGGTATTGATAGCATCAATGTCTTAGTTTTTAAATTGAAAATGAATAGCCAATAAAAACAAATATATCCTCCTCCACATGGATGGATGACTGAGTTATTATGAGAATATTTTTGTCTTTTAGACTTCTTTTTTTCTCAATTGAGATGGAATTGATCTAGAAAACTCTCACAACATTGATATATCACATTTTCACAAGAAAACTTGAAAAAATCTGATTATATTATTTAAACGATAAATAAGTAAATGGAAACTTTCTAAACTCTCAGCCTTGCCTTCCAGCTGAATCTGTTAATCAAAACTTTTCTAGTTCAATCGTTTAAGATTGAACCTTTCTATTGCATTTTTATCGCTGAATGAACTTCACAAGGCAATAACATGAAAATGATGTGGGAGTTGTAGGGTAAGCTTCTAAGTCATAGGAGTTGTCTGATTGGTCAATGGATTGACTAGTGGCAATTTTACCTTCACATCTCACCGCCAATAGGAAGCAAGCAGCTTGGGAATATCACATGCAAGTCACTTTCTAATGAACTGCTCGTTGAATTCTTGGCATGGCATACATTAGTAGCTTTCATTACTTCATACCCAAACTTTTCAAACATACTTCCTATAGTGAGGTCCACGTTATAATGGCAGTGAAAAAGGATACAAGAACGGCGTTGCTCATTTTCTGCCTTGCTAGATTATATTTCTAAATTGTTGAATAACGATCTGGTAGTGTTGTGGAGCTAGAAAAGGATAGCGCTATCTGCTTTGTTGAACGATAGACAAGGATAGCAACACCAATGTTAATCAACTACCGACATTATAATGTGGACTGCACTATATTCTATTGGATTTTCTGTCAATGGTTGTGGGTGAAATGAATTTTGAACTTTTTTCCATTTTTGTCCTTGTCCTGTTTTCTATTTTTAATCTTTTGAACCTAATCGACATAATTTGTAATTCTTCGAGAAATCAAAATTAAAGAACAAGACAAGGACAAAATCTGGGTGTAAAGAGGCATTCAGAGAAAAAAATAAAACATGCGCTTGTCAATAACAGGAAAAAGATTCAGGTCAACCACAGAGAACTCAAACTCACAGGAGAATACAATCTGAAATGCTCAGAGTGTGAAAAATTTTACATTGGACAAACAGGCCGTTATCTTAATCAAAGCTACAAGGAGCATAATTATTAACAAAAGGAGGATTAAAAACAGAAACAAATGCCTGTGTAGCCTATATTGAGAGTTGAAAAATTGTAGTGAAAAATTGGCAAACAGAAGTGATTTTGCAGTTCTTCTGGCAATATATTCTGGTAACTCCCACAAGCTTGCATCTCAATCTCTACAAGTTATACACTGAGATGACATAAGCAATTATTCGAAGCATACAATGGATTTAAAAAAGGAATAATGAAATATTCCTGACTTAGTTCTGTCATGGGTACTATTCAGTGAGTATAGAATATAATCCTATTATATTAAGTGAGCAATTTCTGTAGTCTGTGTCACGTTATTTTTTATATTTAAATAACGATTAGCCTCCTGCTTGGCCTCAGTCGGTAGAGCATGAAATATTTTAATATATTTATAAAAATTGGGTCGTGGTTTTTTAATAGGATACAGTCTCATAAAATCTTTATAGGCCCAGATATGAGCTTCCACAATAATTCTGATAATTCATTGAAAAAAAAAAAATATATATATGGTACTTATCCAATAGTATTGAGGAATAAGAAATAAATCGCGCACCATAAACAATTTGATACATATATTAATAAATATTGCAAAAATAAATCAGAGCAAAAAATATATAGAGCGATAAAAAATATATAATATAAAAATAGAACAATAATCGAAATCAATAAAATATCACAGGCTAAATACTATTCTCTTAATTCTACAGCATGAAACGTTACCATGTGCTTTTATTTTATGATCATATGCATCTATTTGCATGTAGCTGCGATATTAGCTTGCTAATACTTGTCGACTTGGACAATTCCATCAAAAATAGATTCCTTGAAATCAGCTGGATAAATTGGCAACCAATAATCGAAATATATATATTAAGTTCTATAGTATCTAATAGATTTCTTTGCAATGAATATATATTTTATCTCTGGGTGCAAGATTCGGCACCTGACGGAATAAATAGAGCAATTCATCTAGTGAATCAGAGCTATGACAAACTATCGCAAATTATATTGCAGAAATTAAAGATCATATGAATATGTATTACTAGCCTAGATTTTATACTTCTTTGATTTATAGAACTTCTGATATGTACTGACTCGTTACTCTTCTAATAAAATACCTTTAATACTATATTTACTTGCACAAGTATTTTTTACTAAATTCTCAATTTATTAGAAGACCCTTTCGACGAGCTAGCTTTGATTCTCATGTATTTTCGAAGCACTGAGGGCACCCTATCACTATTTCAATATTTCTCACTCACGTGTCGAAATTTTCTTATGAGCTGCTGATGTCGATCCAACTCCTGGTGGTCCTGGACTATGGTAGCCGGAGTCGTCTCTTCCAAGGGGTTACAAAATTATTTAAAAAAATGAAAATGACTTTTGCTTTATAAGAGCATCACAAAGTCTTATAGGAAATTTAGTAATTCAATCTAACTTTAAATTTTTACAAGTTATAGCAAGGTATTACGCTCTATAATATTTAGGGACCTCTCATGGTGGCATTTGGCAGGCGAGTGTTGTTCTCCTTTCTCAATTTTACAATTCTCATTTCCGATTTCTAAATTTACATAAAATTTGAATATCCTAGTCCTCCGCCATTCAAGGTTCAAATAGACCGTACTAAAATATTAAATTATTACTTATGTTGTATGTTTAATAATTTCTTTGCCTTCGGGCCATATCCAAAACATAGACTATACAACAGTTTTATACAAATTCTATTTATTTGTAGAAATATATACAAATATTTTTGAATCGGCATACTATTGCCGCCTATCAATTGCCATTATGTGATTGGTGCATGCAAATTATTTCAGTATTCATGCGCCTGGTAACCTCCTATTTCCTGGATACATTTAATTATTTTTATTAGGTTTTCCAAATATGCTCTCTACATGCTAGTTAATTTTCTATATGTTATTATTTGTTTCATGCATCATAATAATTAGCCACATGAGACCTTTTATTCCTCAAATTGCATACCGTTTTGCCACAATAAATTTCTGCCAAGGTGTTTGGTCAGATTCTACGTTGCATGGCTCGGTCGATCGTTAGGTCGCCGATCACTAAATGTTTATGCCTAACCTCAACCTTCAATATCTTATAATATATTATATATTAGCAAAAAATTATTTCAATTCCTCTTAGGCTGTTGTACAGTTTAGCCAGGACAATCTGATATTATCTAATCTTTATGTTATCTCTTTGGCGATATTAGCCAGTTACTTTACTTAGACCTATTAATATTTCAGCTAGGGATTTTTATTTATCTATCCAAATTGAATATGTTACATCTGTTTATATTTTTATATCTGGTTATTTATGATCAACGAATCTCAAAAACGGCTCTAATGATTTTCACAAAATTTGAAACTTAGTTGACCGAGTGAAGTGAGGTCTAAGATTCAAGTCGACGGTTTGGCATTTCTCTTAAAGTTTACATATGTTGCGCATTTACAGCAAAACGCGGTAATAGATTTTCATGAAATTTGACAGGTATGTTCCTTTTTAAATTGCGCATTGACTTATATATAAGGTTTTGGAATTTTTTCATTTCAATGATAATAAAAAGGAAAAAAAGCCTCCTTCATACGCCAATATTAGAGTGAAAAACATACTATAGAATTATTCATCATAAATCAGCTGTTTAGTGGACTATAATACTACCCGTTCAAAAACATCAAACATCTTGAAAATCAACGTTGTAGACAGTTGCAGCCATACCTGATAACAGTACTCAAACTCACATTCTATGTTTATTTAGGATTTTTTCTAGAAATTTTAAATTGATTAATAATTTTTTAATTTTTGAGAAAACATAAAAACAGGTCAATGTAACTCACTGAGCGCGAGGTCTACTGTTCACAGAACTACTAGTAGGTTTATGATATAAAGATTCGATTGCACCTCTTATGTCTCATCCCTGGGAAATTCTATCAAAATAATCTGATTTGTTGACATGACATGGTTTATCACTTTAAGGGCCGGTTTCCGAGCTCGGGATTTAGCTAAGTTCTAGACTTCAACTGGCTTTAAACTCTGGAGTCAGAAAATTGGCTTTCCGAGTCAGAGCGTTGACATAGTTGAGGACTTAAATAGACTCTGGAGTTTGGAGATCATGTTAGACCCTGGAGTTTATAATTTCGCTTTCTGAGTGAAAGGCTTATAAGTCCAGGACTTGAATAAGATTCTCGCCTCTTTCCGAGTCAAGGACTTATCAAAAATCGTTAAGTCCAGGACTTAAAACAGCGTGATTTTAAACCCTTAACCGGGGTAGGGTTTAAATTCAAGTTCTAGACTCAACTATACAAACACAATTCAGTTATTCTTTTAGAGTAGATATAAAGCCAAATACATGTCATGGAATACCTAAATTATTTGGATCAATTCATCTAAATTCATAATTTATAGTTTGCAATTTCATTTTGGAATATAATTGTATCAGAATTATGCGTGAAAAACTAACCTCATTTTACGACTGTGACATAACCTAAAAATGTTCAAGCAAAATAATACAAGGATTGCCTTGGAATTTATATTCCAATCTGAGTTATCAATCAATTTCATATTCAATATATCAATGATAATAACAATAATGAATTATTACTCCATTTTTTTTTTCAAAACAAATACGTTTTCAAACTCAATGGCCTTATGAAATTTTTATTCCAAAATCACTTTTTAGGATCAATGATCAATAATAGCATAACGTAAAATGAAATGTTTGTTCATTCACCCTTCAAAGGTTTTGCTTTGAATAGGCCTACAAAGAAATCAAAGCGTATTTTTACAAAATAGTTTGGAGAGCATGCTCATTTGAATTGTCCCGCTGTAATCAGCTGTTCTCGTTTTGCTATAATGCCAACAATACAACAGCAAAATATTGTGAATTTCCTTCATATTTACTGCGTTAAAGTCCTGGACTTAAATAAGTCGAGAACTTGATAGACTCCAGAGTTTAGAAAATAAAATCGTGACTCATAAAGTCAATTTAGACCCGAGAGCTTATTTTAGTCCTGGACTCTAAGTCCAGGACATATAGATCCCGAGCTTGGAAACCGGTGCTAAATTTATTAGAGTTTATCATAATATTCAAAATTAATCTTCTCATTATTGATGAGAAGGCAGACAAATACTCGTAGCTTGACAGTGGTTTAAACTATGTTTATAGAACAAAACATTATTAATGAGTAGAATGACATATGGCTTGACAGCGGAGAAATATTTTGTTATTTTTATTCGAAGTGTTGGGGAGAAGATAAAAACCCAATGAACAAAAAACTTTAATGTATGGAATGAATGGAGTCAACATATCAATAGTATAACCAAGGGTGGGTTGACAAAAGATGTTGAGAGACATGTAAAAATCATTTGAAATTCGGCAAATACAATTTGGCAGGTTTTTGATGGAGAGAGCAATGAAGAGCTCCGGGCTGCTTACTTTCAAAAAGACTGAGACTCAATACTGCATTTGTCTACTTAATTATGAAAAGTTGATGTTCCACTCACTATAAAACACTTGAACACTGGAACTGGACAAAGATTCAATTAAAGTGATATCAACATTAGTTGAAATCAGCCGATCTCCTTCTAAGAATGCTGATAAAAAATACTAGAGTAGGCCTACAGAGTCGAGTATAAGATTATACAGTCGAACCTCTATATAACGAAGTCGATTATCCCGAGAAAAAAACTCGCTGCCGAGAGGTATTCGTTATTGAGAGGTTCTGTCAAGAAAATTGCCACGATCCTATGGATCTCATAATATCGTATCACGGCGGTAAATAAATGAATATGGTACATAAAACATATCATCGCGAATGTAGGTAGGGTACCTATTAGGTCAATATGGAAATTTGGAGATTCATGCTGTCGATAAAAAACATGTTTTTTGAATATTTGTAGAACGTAATAAGTAAGTAAACTCACCAATTTATTTCCAGGAAGCTTGATTTGTACTATTAGTAGAGTTTAATCGAAATACATATTCTGTAGCAATATTTTTCAACTTTTTACACTACTATTAGATGGAACGCAAAATACCATTATTTTTTCAATATCTTCACTATAAATACTATAATAACCCAAATTTCCTATTATTTTGTTTTATATTTGAAAAGTGAGTAATATCGGTTGAATTTTGAATTTGAATAAAACATCATGTTTGATAAACGACTCACATTTATTCAAACAGTTTTAATCCTTGCCTGATAATTTTGAAAGCCTCTAGAACTTATTGATCTGACGGATTCTTCTTCTCAGGTTCGTCACAGTCATCATCATCATCATAGTCAGTTCAAAGAATTGAGATGTGTAGCAAAAGCAAGAATGGGAAAAAGTCCAGTCGTTCATCTGCCTGGTCTACAATAATGAACAGATAATTCTGAACAATAATTCTTCATCGACAGAAGACAAAAGACAGAGAAGAATGGTGCAAATTCATACGGAGAGCCCACCCCAAATGACATGGGAAAATGACGATGAAACATTTTATGAACTAATAAGATTATTAAAGGGAATTGGATAGAATATTAATTTTATTTCAACTTGAAAACTCTTGGAGTTCAATTTCCAATAACTTGCATTCAATTTCCGACATGTGTTTCACCCTCTATTGACTGTCTACTACTCTATCTTCTTACCTGAATTGCCATTATTTTTAGTCTATTGACCTTTCTTCTGAAACTAAAGAATTCCTTAAAAATGGCCGTCTGCTTCCTATACACACTACACTTTGTATGTTGAAGTCAAGAGAAAACTTTGTTGTTGAGAGGTCCGAAATTCGTTAAATAGAGGTAAATAAGCAGCCAAAACTCTAAAATGTCATGGGACCAGGTAAAAACTCGTTGTGTAGATGGATCTCGTTAAGTGGAGGTTCGTTATAGAGAGGTTCGACTGTATTTGTAAAATTATGCTATCGACTATGAACTATCACTATCAGTTGTTCCTAGAACATAATCTGCATAGAATAATTAGTTATCCTCCTACATGATAGAAGCAAACTTTTTCAAATACTAGGATGTAGTTGGAAGAATCTGAACAATTAATATGGATGATGGGCGGTTTGTTGAAAATTTGTTATTCTACTTTCACAACTACTCTTAATGGCGCTACAGCTCATTCTGAGCCTTAACCTCCCTCAAAAAGCCTTTCCATTCATCTCCATCGGCAGCCTTACGTCTCCATTCCCTGACACCCAGCTTCCTAATAGATCGTCCTCCACATCCTCCAGCCAACGCTTTCGCGGACGTCCTCTCAGTCTTCTCCCTCCTGGGTTGTTTCTGAAGACCTTTTTTCAACTCATGAGTCACTCAACAACTCGCATGCTGTAATCCAATTGTTGTTCAAGAATCCAATCATCCAAAATGTGCTGTAAATGTTTTTTCCTTCTGGTTATATTTGTCGATAACTGATTTCCCCTCGCCAAAATATCTTATATTATTTGATATTGTTTTAATCCTACAATATTGATAAAATAGGTACCTACTTTAGAAATTTGTTTTAAATAAGCATCAGGCCTTATTACTGTAGTGAGTAGGCTATCCTCTTCATCTAGTCTAGAGCATTTCCAATATGCACTGTGAGGATGCTGGAATCAAGTTTCAATTTTGTATTTGCCTTCCATTATATTGTAAAGATGTTTCTTTAGATAAATAAACTTTGATGTGATTCAAAATTGTAGTCGCCTGGTTGAAACCTCTGATGCAGTAGTCGACTATCAATCAGGTATATCGAAAAGTTAGTGCTTTTAGCTGTTACATTGAGCACCCAGGACTTATAAGGAAGCTATATTCCAAGTTTTGTTGCAATATATTTATCCAGTAGTTTTCCAGAAACAGTGATCAGTGAGTCAGTGACAATGTGCTGAGAATTTTATAAGTAGAGATAGAGATGAGCAAATCATATAATATAACTAATTGAACTAAGAACAAACTAACTGTAGATTTAGTCTCACAACTAAATCATAACGCACAGTTGCAACTTGAGACAAAATTGAATATCATTGGAGTTGTAAAAAAGGAACATTTCCATTCACTTTCTTTCTCTCCTTTTTACTTTTTTCTCGCATCTACTCCTCTCACTTTTTTTCTTCTCTCCCACCTCACTTTTCTCATTCTAGTCCAGTCAAATATTATTTTTTTAGGAAACAGCTCAGAGATAAATTTTCTCGTCTTTTTTATGTGCATTTTGGGGCGCTGAGTTGGGATCTGAAATTTTCTGACACGCCAAAGAGCGGCTTTACCACCAAAACCCCCATATTTTAGGTTTTTTCACAGTATTCCGAAAAGCTCAGGTTTTTCGAGAAAAAGCATTCTCTACAAAATTAAAGAAGATGGAATTTTCGGAAGATTGGCTATCTGGTCACGCAGGATTCCACTGTTTATGTTTTTATAGCTACATATTTCCAAGGCTTTTTATGAACATTCTGGAAACTCACTACTTCCACAACTTATACAACTTATACAACTTGTAATTTTATAAAGTAATGATGAAAAATCACATATATGCGAAAATACTATCAAATATGAATAGGATTCCTCAAAAATTTTGAAATTTAGTATAGTGGGGTGGAGGAATACGGGAATACTAGAAAAACTAGAAAACCATGTCATATAGCCAAAATACCAATTTTTCATTCTAATAACTTGTCAAGACCTCCAACCAATCAAATCAATATTTTGGATCATCTTGTTATACAAGGTTTTTATAAAAATCACCCGTAAGATGTACTCAATTTCAGGATTTCTGTCTCTAGTGGGGAGTTACTGGAAAAGACACGTCAAGACACAAAATTCCAAACACTCATAACTCTTGACACAATAAACGGATCTTCTCGTACTATAGCTCATTCTTTTCAGCTCGTTAAATCAGCTCAAAATCATTTTCGTCGTAAGGGGAATCTAATAATTGGATTTAAGTGATTAATAAGTTAAGAATACTCACATGATACTTGAACAGCTTTATTCAATTTATTTGAATCCTGGTTTCGTCAACATAACCTCACAGTTCATGTAAAAATGCTATAAATTTCAAATTTATCGTTTTCAGAATTTATCATTATTCACTTTTTCAAGATTGATACATTCACGTACCATGGATAGCATTATATGTCATCTTTTCCTATGATTAAACATAGTTCAATATTTTTAAAGAATGCTTTAGTTAGTCGTGCAAAATATGAAAATCCATCAGAAATTCACGGATACTAAACAATGAGGAATCATTCCATGCTGATATTATTTCCATGGATATTGCTGATATTATTATCATGAATATTCCTGATAGTAGGTACTGAAAGTTGAATTTGAGGAAGATTTCAACAAGTTTGAAACTCATATAAAAAAGAGGCATTAGAATGTTCTGAATCTGGTTGCAGCAAATGATGCCATTTCATAGAAGAGCTTCAAGATCATAAGAAGCATTTTGAAAATTGATCTGAAAAATTCAATAAAGTATGTTTTTATTGCAATAATGATCCTTGTGGAAATAAAATTCAAGCATACCTCTAGGAGTCCATGCTGAAAATTCGAACGTGTGCTTCAAGTTTAATCAAGAATTTTTTAGGCTACTAATTTTCAATGTCGCACGATTTTCAAATTAATTCATAACACTATATTCCATCACTTGAACTCTCAAGTCATATTTTCTCACAAGAACAAATTTATTGATGTAAAAAGGAAAATGCTGAAATTGAATGTAGCTCCACCACATCTGAAGAGAATTCTCGACTTGAGATTTTTTAAAACATCAGGAGCTGTCAGAGTCTCGCAGCCTTACTGTTTGGAATGATGTGAGAGATGAATCTAGAGTTTTCCTTCGCGTGTTTCTTTTCCTGGACTAACAATAATTTCCCTCGTAATTACTTTCTTTACGTGACCAGCGATAATAACACATTGAAAAACTCTCTTTTTAACTATAATTATACTCATCCTGGAAGATTATACACCCACTTTGGTGATAATGATGACCAAAAAAGTATATATTTCAGGTAGTAATTGATAATAATAACTTCGAAAATCATTATAGATCAAGAAGTTAACAACTCTGATGATAATAGTGTTGTGTTCTATTAAACAGTGTCCCTCAAAACTTTCTCCACATCACTCTTTTTTCTCAAGCTAACCAATAATTATTGTGTAATTCAAGCATGAATTCACCACAATTGGTTGCACTAATAATTCCACAACTATCACTCAAGAAGGATGAATCATCCATTGTCTTGTATCAAAAGTCTCATAGCTGCGTTTCTCAGACTGGCGACTCAGAAAAGCAGGCTGTAGCTCCTCAGGGCAATATTGCTGAACATCAAAGAATTGTCCTCAACTATTCGTTGAGCTTTTTCGTAAGTATTGATCATGATGAATTAAATAATTTAAATTGGAACATAATCTAATATTAGTCATACTTATATGGACCAATAAGTCATTCATATCAACTAGAACTCAGTTTAAATTTTTTTCAATGTTATTCAATGTTTCCAGCTTGCTGTCGAGATAAAATTTCTAAGAGTATATTATGACTGTTATTTTTTCTCAGATTGATAAAAACAATGGATAAAACTCTATTCCTGAAGAAATTCACAGATTTGGTTCGTTATGATAAACTGCACAACTCATCATCGTGCTTAATGATAATGACTGTTTGTATATTGAATACTTTGAACTGCCTGTTGGTTGCCCTCACGGAACAAAATAACTTTGAAAAACGTCTTCTGGCAGCTAAAGAGTTTTTTGTATCATTTCTCCTGATCTTGATAACTTTAGAACGCATCCTTAAACCACAAAAAACCACAAAATTATTGGATTTGATTGGAAGCGATTTTTTTGTAAATCGCCATGAGTTCTCTGATCGAAATATGAAATGGAAACGATTCGAGATGCACTACAACAATACAATAACTGGAATGGAAGAGACGTCGCAAAATATTCGTTCAGTTTTTGTCTTAATGTTTCTTGGATTCATCAACAGAAATATTGTCAATAAATTTCTACGAGACTTGTTAGGTTTTGAAAAGAGTTCAGAAGATCTACCTCTACCCTGTTCGTATTGGAATCCTGAAGGCTTCAATTCATACGTATTTTTCGCCTACTTGTACATTCTTCAAAGTTTCATGATCACGATTAACGTTATGGAAATATACTGCGTGCAGATTGCAGTAAGTCTTTCTACCAAGAGAGTTCTTGCCGATTTTGAAACGATTTACATCTTGATTGATGAGCTGGGAAAAGATTTCCCAGAAATTGGGATCAATAGTGGAGTTCTCCGTGAATCGAATGAGAATCGAAGCTATGATTATGGAAATCAAATCAACTATGATTATGGAAAAAATAACTCAGGAGCACAGAATGAGAAATTGAAGACAGATATTATACGTATAGCGAGATGTCACCAAAGTCTAATCAGGTAAACTTTTTTAATGAATGCTATTCCGATAGAATATGTTACTTCATTACTCATTTTATGCAATTCAATTATTTTCTGACTCGCATCCACTGTGGTAGCTCCACTATTGAGAGCTATTGATAGTTATTAGATGAAAAATACTTCAGTTATATCGTTGGGTTCTATAATTTCAAATTGTTAGAATAATATATCAATATTGTTTATATTTATTTATTTATTGTTGAATGGAGAATACTTATCAATATACAGAGGCGGCCCTAGAGTTTGCGGGGCCCAAGGCTAAGTTTAACGGTGGGCCCCTTTTAATATCTAAAAACAATAATTGTCAACAACTATTCACTTAGAAAAAAGTGCTGATTCAATGAACAAGAAATAAGTTTGTACTATAAATTTATTATCATCATTCGCAGAGCAACATAAAGTATTAGGATATACATCGATTAAGTATTTCTCAATCTGTAATTTAACTGATTTTTAACTAATTTTCAAGTCCACAGGTATGGTTCGGCAGTACATTTTCAATTCTTCACATAGTTCTTCGCCGTCAATGTCGGAGTTAGATGTAGTCTCTGTCTTAAATGTTAGCGTCTCTTGAATTTGTTTACAGAAACTTAAAATCTCTCTATCAGAATTGTCCTTCAATGAATTTGGTCTATAGAGATACCCAAATCTCTCTTCATACTTTTTGAGCTCAATAAATCTCAACTCAGTGCTCTCAGTAATTTTATCAATGAGAATATAGAAAAAGTCTGTTCTGAAAAGGTCTTCTGCATTTTGAGCTTCTCCTTCATAAGAAAAGCTGGATTTCTTTTTTCTATGTCTAATTTCCTTGAACTCTTTTGATATATTAGGTTCTTCAGCAATCTCATTTGCACTGACCATTGCAGAGACTAGGCCATTATTTCTGTACTCAGCCAACCAAGATAGAAACCAATCGAAGTGATTTATTGCTGATTCTAGGTCCATGTCAGCTCTTTGCCAAATTTCACCAAAAAACTGAATTTTTACCAACAAATCGTACCAAAAAATTAATGAAAGTATGAAATCATACGAAAGAATTTCATTTGTGAGTGTATTACATTCGCTGGCAGTAGCAGAATCATTACAAGAATCTGAAAGTTCTTCTAAACACTCAGCAATCTCTTTTACTTGATAACGAGAAGCTTTAACACTTTCTACTCTACATTCCCATCTAGTTTCTGATAGAGGCTTCAAAGTATGGGTATTATTAGTTATGTTTTTTAGAATACTCCATCTATTAAATGAAGCAGAAAACAATGTATAAAGCCTTTGTAACGTTCCAAAAAACATACAAGCCATACATTAGCCGAAACTACAGTTAGCCTAGCAGCTAATAGTTAATGCCCACCCACTCCAAGTACTGTAGAGTGGTATTTGAGATTCTGTTCTAACTTCCAAGAAATCTCTCCCATTCACTGTATTAAAAAGTGAAGTTGCTGTTATCTAAATTCATCCAGATCCAAATTGATAAAGAAAATATGATATGGAGAATATGGTATCTCTTATCCAATCCCAGAGTTATGTTATCTACATATCTTCGGGTGACCTTTGTTCAAGGTTCGAATAGATTATTCTACAAATATTGAAAGTCTTTTAGATACTCATGAGACGCTTATTATAGCCTGATAGTTTTGGACTACACAGAATATTGGTGAAAATAATTTTTCTATACATAATTTCCAACCTATATTCGCCCATATTATGATTACAGATAGCATGTTATATGATAATACTCATGTATATTATTGACATCACAGGAAAAAAATGTGAAATTATGTTCAACTATTTTCTTCGAGTTTTCAAATGAGGATTGATTACGATAATATTCTCATCTTCTTATCATTTCAGAAATCTCAAGGACTGTGAAATGAGTTCAGGATCGGCTCTTCTTTTGATTAGTATGCTAATATTCATAGACACCTGTACTGAATTCTACTTAATTTTGAAGGTGAGACTGGAGCTCCAACTTTTCCTGTGGCGAATCGAATCTATCTTGTACAACTATGATGTCACTCATTTAAACCTTTTTATACGGTATTAGTTGTATTCCTTCACTTTGTGGTATCAAAAGTAAATGAGATTGTTTAACAATATTATCCTCAATTCATTGAGATGTCAATACTATTTGCATAATAGTATTAGATTCAATTGCGAATAAATGATAATCAATTTCATGAAGTAACTTATTAGAAGCTCATATCGTTGGAGTCATTTAAGAAATGATAATGAGTAGAATATTAATACACTGTAAAAATTGTATTCGATTAAATATACTCACATTAATCATTTACTGGTATGAATCATCACATATCAATCATTTGCAAATTGTTGTTTTAAATTGTTGATGCTATATGATTATAATGATTCAGGGTAGAATTTTTTTTTTAATGGAAATTGGATCTGATATTATAATGAATAACTGAATTGTAAACTTTCCCAAATTGAGTAAATTGTAATTCTCTTACAGGCAGATAATATAATGACATCGATAAATTATGGCATGTCGAGTTTATTGATAAACTTGGCCATTCTCTTTCCTTATCACACAGGCCAACGTATTGCCGATCAGGTAAGTTTATTTCACATTGATGACATGTTCCAATTCATGTTTCTTGTTATGTAGAGTATTCATTATTGGTATATGAATTACAACCCTTGGATAAATAAATAATAATAAATACATTTTATTCCTATTAGAATACAAACAAGCAATCTAATTATTAAAATGTACATAACATTAAAAAAATACAATATATAAAATGTACTACAAATGCAAAGAAAATTTGGTTCATTCAGAAATTAACCTACTCAACTATGGGAAACCCATGTACTAGAGCAGGTGTAGTAGTAATAAGTTTATAGTATGGTTGCAAATACATTGAGTGAGTGACTGAGCTTACCATATTGTTCTAAATTAATAATGTTTTCTATAATATAATGTCTTCCACTTGTTATTATCCAGTTTTCAACAGAGCCTTTGAATTTTCTTGAGTTTTCTATAATTGGATTGGACACCGCTTAGTTACTGTTATAAATTCTTCCGGCTCACAGAAATCTGAAATTTTGTTCCACTTGTGATCTACTTGGGAACTACTTGTGATCTCTCTATTTATGGAATCTGGTTGGAATAACCCAAAATTATAACTTCCACTGCTCCACTTAATCATGCAATTAAAGCAATGGAAATATTAGTTACAATGTAACCCGCATGCATATTTGTTCCTTTATCAATGTATACTTTTTCATATTCTTGCCTGGATTATTTATAATATATTATGCCATTGCTATGTAGTATGTTCTAAGCAAGATAGGTGTGCTATGACTGGCATAATGTGCTGAGACTGAATCTCTTACATATTTTATGCTTGCTCTAGTCTGAGTATCTTTCCGTGGCGAGTATTTTTCTATTATATATGTCGATTTTCCACAACCAGGTACTCTTTCTATCGAACTGATTTGCAGGAATCTAGATAATAAAGGCAAAGCTCCTCTTAGTGAATTTTTTAATGGATGCTAAAATTTCAATTAACCTTTATTCCCAGAATGACATTCTACGCCAACAACTGAGTAATCTTCCATGGATTGACAAGCCTGGATGGTTCAAGAAGATATTGACAACTATTATGATTCGCGCCAACGTGGATATTGTAATTCAGCCTTTCGGAGTTCATTATCTAAATCATGTGTCATTCAAAAATGTAAGTTTATCATTATCATTATCTACTCAGAAACATTACATTTTTTTAGGGAGCTTTTTGACTCAGTGGTCACGCTGATAAGCTATGCTATGAATCATGCGCCTTCTCAAGAATAGTATTATAGATACTTGCTATGATAATGCTATATACTATTCTTGACGCCTTCTACTCCCGTTGCTAGGGTGACCGCTTGAGTCAACTCGTCTGAATATGATTCAAGAGTTGTTGTAAAAAGGCTTCTCGATGGTTCGGAACCCACCTAAAACTTTAGGTTCATTCATCTCTCATTATCATTCGCCTCATTACCCACGCACAAGCCTAGTGATCATGTAGGCATCACCATAACAAAAAAAAATAATAAAAATTTCCATTTTTCTTAACTTGAGCTGAATTTTCATCACTTGTTTCTCTTGCATCTAGTATTGTAAGTGATGATATATCATATTCACTGTAATTAAATAGTGTACAAATAAAATCATGATTTGTATGGATGTGTAATTATCTGAATACCTCTTCATTGGCACAACTATGTAAACTTATGAATATATTTTAACTTATCAATAATTATTATATTCTTATCTTTTTCCAGATGATAAGAGTATCTTTCTCATTTGGGAACTTCCTCTACAACACTAAATTTGAAACGCCATGAGACTCAAAGATGAATTATTATTATTATAATTCCAAATAAAAAATTACTATTCCACAGTAGTTACAAATATCATTCCTAAATATAATTACCATGAAAACAAACGCCTCTACAAATTTGTTTATTCCACAACATTGCTCTGAATTAAAGATTTAAACCATACGAATACATCTACAGAATATGTACAATTCCTCAATATAAGCTAAAATTAGCTTCATGTGGCAGTCACAAAAATATGATATGGAGATTTGAACCCTTGGGCTCCGACCTCCAAGGGAGAGTGGCATGCTAACAAAGCTACTAACACAAGTAACTTATACAACTACTCCACATAACCTTGTAGTAATTAGTTATCAGTCATCCACAAATCATCAATTTGTCCTGAGTAGACTGGAGAGAGCCCAAAATGACCACTTTCTTCATCTGTTCTGATAGTAAAATAGCACTGACAGGCAGGAATTGATTTTATATTTGAAAGCATCGGTGATGGGTGCACCCCTCGAAGAACACTAATTATTAGAACAATCGATCGTACAGAGTAGCTTCTGTTCACCACTATTTCTCAACTCCACTAATAGCTCATGGTACTTGATCTGTTTTTCTTCCTCTTTAGTGGCAATATTACATTTAGTTTGTGCTGAGAATTCAACTAGATAATATTATATCACTATTGCAATTTTATCGAGGAGGACAACATGTAATATGTAAGAGGTGGTATGTATAAATATGTGTGATGATATGATGGTGAATTATGATTGATGTTAGAAATTAGAAATTGATTTCCTGAAAAATTTACTTTCATGGACCTAGTGGATTTTTCTTGTACGCCCACGATATTATGTGTGAAATATCCAGTACGTAGGCAGTTGGTAAGTTTCCGTCAAGGAATGCGGATAGATGTGGAGTGTAATGCGAGTCGCGATCATAAAAAGAATTATGAAATTCGATTCACTGACTTCTCGCTTTACAGGTCGGATCAAATTCGATCCAACTTCACACTGACGTGCAAACTTACCTTTAGAACTCAAATCAATGGAGAAGGTAGTTTGCTCCAATGATAATTGATTAAAGATAAACTTCCTACAACTCATGAACCAACTCATGAATTTCAATGATGAAACAGTTACCAACATTAGTACCTAGTTTAGTTATCAACATGAATGTGCCCACAGGCACTTGAGGGTTTCTTAAACATTCTCCTCAGACTTTTCACTCACGTGGTGATGAGGTCGATGATTGCTGGGTACCTTTGTAAATCAGGAACGGTATTTATATGACTCCAGATCTGTCATATGGATTGGAAGTCGTCGCTTGGCATCCTCTGGGGTTTATCAAATTCACTTTAAGTAACAGCATTAGAGTTCAGGATAAAGAGAAGGTTAATGTAATACTTGGGTGATTTTTCACCCATTAATAGAGAATAGAAGAGACACAGCAGCATCCCTTTTTTCTCAATTGGACCTCTAGATCTGTTTGAAATTAGTGTATTTTTAAATAGTAAATCACCATTTACACTCAAAATTAATTTAGATAACTCGTTTACCATGGTTATAACTGTATAGTAACAATAAATAATCATTTCATTTGAAAAATAATGAGAAATTAAATTTAATGTTTAATGGCAATGTCCGTTGAGTTCGGGACGTGGTTCACATTACCATATTCACTTCAATATTTTCTGGTGTCTTGAGTTAGTTCTGCTTTCTAACATTATTATAATAATGTAATATTATTCAATTTATTAAAATAATTATGAAGCTGCATCGTGATATGATTTTGAAGCAATCAGCATGTTAGGCCTGCTATGGATTTTTTAAATATGTTTCAGGAGAGTAACTCCAGAGATCACAGAAATAATCTGTATTTACTTACGTAAGTACTTACATGTCTCTGATATATTTTATCTTTATTTTTATATACGCAAATACTTACAAGTAAGTATTTACTTACTTTATGGTAACTCCAACTAGAGTCGGGGCTAGGGATGTCAATCCCGGGATCCTGGTCCATTTTTGGTACCCAACAATCCCGGGATTATCGGGACTACAGAACCTCAAATTGTGAATCGTATTTTTCTAAAAACAATTTAATATAGAATTCATTTACGGTGATGAATATGAGTTTTGCATAATAAATAATAATTTATTGTTCTAGGTATTTGACTAATTTATTCTACAGGAACAGCCTACAGTTGCATATTATACCATGTTCTTAAAAAAGTACTTCTATTCAGCTAGTACTCTGTACTGGCAAAATAGATTTCGCATTATTAGTTCGCATCATTCGCAGAATGGTAGTTGATCGGTTATGTCTCTACGTTTGTTTCTGTTTACACAGCACCACAAATTATCAGTCTAGACGGCGCAATATTTGCAATAGTGCTGATGTAATTTCCCTGAAATGCATTCAGAACTTTCAAAATACTTCAGAAATCAGAAATAAACAAGCACCATCTATTCCCTCTCTGTCTTGATTATTCATCTTCTCTTCTCTTTCTCTATCATAAGTAAGCTAAATATCTAGTTGAAGTAAATATCTAGTTGGCTCTACGAAATTTCATTTAGTAGTGGTTCAGTTTTAAAAAAAAGTTACTCCTAATCTTGAAAACATTATAGAAATAGAATGTTTAATTTTAATATTTTTCCCAAGTATTTTCCCATAAATAATATCCTCTCCCTCTATAATGAGCCCTTTTTCATCTCAACACACTGTTACTGAACAGTATTGAGGAGGAACAATTGGTTAAAAATGCATGAAACTGATTTTGTAAATCCCGGGATCAGTCTCGGGATCCCGGGATTGATATTGGATAATCCCGAAATACCGGAATTGGAAATCAGTCCCGAGATTGACATCCCTAGTCGGGGCTGGAAAAATATTTTGCCTATGGGCGCCAAATTACTAAATCCTAAGAATACTTATATCACTAGTCCAGTAGAGTTCATTATGATCTTGTTATACTTGAAAACAATGTTTCTTCAATGGATGATTAATATTGAATAGGACAGTATTCTCACAAAACTCAGTCGATGAGTGATGAAAAACGATTCGAATTGATAAGTTGGCACTGGCAGCTCGCAAATGATAACTGTGAAATAGAAAAATGCCTTTCAGCTGTCAAAGGTGTTGGAAAACAGCCACGCCTTCTATTTTTCATGTACTGAATGACAGCTCCTCTACGTGTTCTCTTCTCTTCTCCATTCCATATATGTTTTCTCCTTCCCTCTCACTCCTTCCATTTCCACCAGTAACTGTGATTAGCTGTGAAGGTGTAACCATGATTATTGAGTGATTTGCATTGGGTATCATAATTATGAAATAATAAATTATCAATAAAGTATATGGGGATCTAGAATTGTAAAATAAGGTCAAAACTCATTCAGGGTCGTTTGGAAAGTGAAATCCAAGAATAAATTAAATCAACTGGTGGATTAGACTCGAAATGAACCACATTGTGACAAACGAGACTTCATTCGGATGTAATCTAGTATCAGAAGATATTTCGTTCTCTGGCATTGTGCAAATGGCACAGTTCTTTTATCACACATAAAACATTCTACTATTTTCTCAGACTATGTATTCATATGCATAGTCATGTATATGACTATGTATGATTCATGTATAATTCAGACTATTACTCAGACAGTATAATTATTCATACGATGATTTTTTTGAATTATCGTAGAAATGAGAAAATCATCAAACTGATAGAACATGGCTAAGAACAAACTAACTGTAGACCTGATCGCATAATTGGAATTTGAGGCAAAATTTAATAATTATTGAAGTTGAGAAAAGAAACATTTTCATTCACTGTCCACCTCTCCTTTTCACTTTTTTCTCTCATCTCCCTCCTTTCATATCTTTTTTTTGTCTGTGTCGTATTCTCCATTCTCGATCCTCCTCACTTTCTCTCACCTTTAGAAGCCCGATCTACTTGCTCTCTTCATCCTCATTCCCTTTGAATCCCTTTTTCAGCAGCCTCACATCCCTCTTCTCTTTCCTGCATCATATTCCCTTGTTCTCATTTTTTTTCTTTAGAGGAATATATAGCTTCTGATTGTCATATGCAAATCGTAGCGGACTTTCGACCATTTAAACCATTAATCTTGGAACGGTCCGATGTAGGCCTAATGTCTAGAGCTTCGAAGACGTTGAACCTTTGCTAAAATTTCAGCACGTGGAATCAAACTGGACTCAAGCATGTTTTTATCAAGAAAATCATTTCATCAGCGAGCAATATGAATAATAGGAATAATATTTCACATAATATTGTGAAATGTATTTCAAATTGGTAATTGAAATATTGCACTTGTTTGATAACTAGCAGGTAACCCGTGCTCCGCACGAGATCCGTTATTTTATACATTGAACCAGCATTTTGTGAAGAAGAACCTTTATTTTGTACAGAATGATCGTCGTAGTAGCTACAATACCGGTCGACGGTCGTATAAATATAGTTTCTGATAGCGGACTGTTTACCGTTTCTTGAGTGATTTCAATAGATGATCGCGCCTAGTACCGTATGAGTTAAAATACTTACAAATAGTATGAGTGAATAATTTTTAAATAACTGGTCTATGTAATCGATTCCAAGAATTATTTATCGAATATGGGCTCGGATGAAAACTACACATCATAATAAAATTCGTTATGAAAAATTGAAATATTAAACCATTGAAATATATTATCTTACCAGTATTATCGGTGTTTTTGATGAACCATCCAATGTAGCCATAGGTGAATGCACAGATCTAACCTGTTTACCTGTTTACTTAGTCTATGATGAAAGTCAGGGAGATATTCTTACCTGTGAAAAATAATAAGTACTTATTAGGAAACTCATCAAAGTGAATCACTACATTATATTATTTAAATATTTTAAAATCATTAAATTGAGTAGTAAAGTTCAATTGGATTGCGAATCATCATTTATGGTTTAAAGGTGGATTGAATTCTATCAATTTGAAGCTATTGAATTCTATCGTATTATTTGTAAAAGTTGATCAAATACTTCAAATAATCATTATCTTTAAACCATAACTTTGATATTGTTAACTAGCCTCAAGTCATGGATGATGTACAAAAATGTTATAACTCATTCATGAACAAAATGGATTGTACGAATACTATTCCTCGTATACCCTTATATACCATACCTTATATACCCTCGTATACCATCACTTGAAATCTTTATATCCCTCAAATAGTTCACACTGTAGCATGAACGCATCAATGATATCAAATAACATTGTAATTCTAATATACAATTGTTTTAACTCCACTCTTCAAATTCAGTAAAGAGTCTAAAAAATTGATACTTCAAGCCCATACTTTCCGATCAACAAAATCCCCTAATAATATATTATAAACTCAATCAATTCTATTCATACGAGTAATATCGAATGTGTTTGAAGTCAGGATCAGGTCTCCCAGTCAATCATATATCAAAGCAGAATTATATTAATATTGCAGCATATCACAATCAGTTCTGTCTGGATTGCAAGCCAAGTCAACCGTCAAAGATAATCACAACATCCATCATCCGCCACCGACATGCTAATACGAGCCAGCAGATGCCTTTCAAAATGTGCAAATCCAATTGATGTTAATACACTGAGCTCCCGTTACAAAACTCTGGATGTGTACTTTGTAAGCGACAGGGAAGTATGCATTCAAACTTCTTGATGTGTCTTGTAAGGGCAGAAACAGCTTTCAGTTGAATACGACGTGCGACTAAATGCATTTAGCTGGAATTTTAATTAAGTCAAGATCCGAGCAAGAGAGAGAGAAAGATTGAGAATGAAAGGGAGTGAGAGAGACCTCAGCTCAGCTGCTACACAATCGCGTCGCTACAAGAATAGTTTCGTATGATGTCTGAAGTTGGCAAATTTCATTCAGCTTGTCGCTCCCCTCATCCAGAAGCGAGTCTTTACTCTTTCAAACACAGTTGAAGAGTCTCTACTTTGTTTTGTTCCTTCTTGTTAATTTTATTATAACGTCCCCTACTCCAGACTCTGCCACTGACTAACGTAAGAAGACATGTCTATTGTGTGTTAGTCACAAAGTAATTTGGGTCTCAACTTCAGTTTGACAATTCAATTTGTATGATATTCTAGTTTGAGAGGAACTCTCTACTTAGAAGAAGATGTTGTGACATTGACATACATATTCCTTTATAAATCAATTATTCTTGTTTAACTTCAAAGAAACTTCAGTAGTGCAGTATTTTTTATAGATTTTTCAACATAAAAAATTGTCAATTCTTTTTCAAGGTTCAACAGTACAATAGTTTCAAGAATTAGTTACAGTGAAGTCATTTCCCATTTTGTAGGCTATTTCTTATGCCCGGTTTCACCAAACTCGGTCAAGACATTTGAACATGAACAAGCCGGCTATGATTTGTAAGTGTGCACTGCAATTATCGATAGTAACTGTCGTCATTGGAATTTGAGTTGTATTATTTTATTATTCATAAATCATAGATTGTATCTATTGTATTGTTATTGATTTACAAAATAAATTGAATTTTTTTTATGTTATGTGAATAATAGAGTCAACAGAATTTTCCTATAGAACTTGACAATCCAGGCTGTCTATATCGATCATGCTGTCAAATTTGACAAACTGTCTATTATAACAAATCAAAACTGTAAAATGTGAAGCAAATCCTGAGGCCAACACAGAAATAGCCTATAACTGATAGAGAGCCAATATTTAATATCATTGGCTATATCTGTGTTGACCTCTTAGCTTGATCCACACGTGAGAGATCGGCCTTGAGGCCTTAATGAAGGTCTTTTGCCGGACTGGGCCGATTTTTCATGTGTGGAGGTGCCTGTATTCATCATCATTTTTGTTGAACTGTGATATACATCACTAGATTTCCTCAACCGTTGAGCCTGACAATTTAGGTGATAATTGTAAGAACTGCAAACATAACCTTATTTGGACTACAAGTGTCAAAATTTGGGAAAGAAAAGTTTTAGTTTAATGGTTTTAATTCTCTCCCAATTATTGACTTTATTAGATCATAGTGCTGTTGTGAATTCATGAATAAATGTGTTCACAGATATTAAAATTCACGTTTTTGATAAAGCCACTCATGAACTCTTCCAACATAACTCATAATATCAACAATATTCGCATACTAACCAATAAAAACTTAGTAGCAATTAGGAAATATTTAAAGTTTTCCTCAATAAACTCAAAGCCTAACACTGAGCCCGATACACCAACGACAACGATTGCTATTGGATGGGGAAACTCACACCTCAATCCTATATAAACCTATTCGTCATTTTCCCCTAACTGGCAAAGGGTATGACGCAAACAATAAAAATCCCCGAAAGGGTTTCGGTCGGGGGAAAACTGTGTGAGGCCTGGGAATCGGAAAATCGCCATCAGTTGCCGTTTATCCCGACCACCATTTTTTTCTCCTCATCTTTCTGTCGTCTAAAATCGCGCGTCAAACGGGCAAACATCCCACTCTCTCACTCTCACTCTTTCCCGCCCTCACAAACAATCACTCTCTATCTCTCTCGCAGCGCGATTCCCTCTCGATCGCCATCAAGCGATAACGCAACGTTTCCGTTTTCAAAAACATAACAGGATCGCTTAGACTTTAAATGTGTTTTACATTTTATGCGTGCTGATGGTTGAGCGAAAAGAGGAACCAAACCTCAATCCCCAATTTTTTTCTCATTCAGCCGTTGCTGCAGGTGCTACTATTTGGATTTGGAGCAGCACCTGATGAAAATTAAACAAAATTGCCACTAACCAGATTATTCGAATTTTTCAGAATGGTCAGGTATCAAATTGTCAATAAGAGATGAGGAAAGAAAAAAGAGGGTGCATGGGGTGAACGGCAACTGATGTTTCAGGTTACCACCTCTCAACGCCTCTTGGCTTCGAGCTTCCATGTTTTCCCTCATTCTGCATCAAGCGAGATTAATTTTAATCACAAATCATCATAATGTCAAGTGATTCGCCATCAGCAACCGGCTGATTCAAGATTAATCAACCCGGTAGATGCAATTTATCATACCAATTCAGTGGGTTAACTAACATTCAATATTGTTAACAACCAAGAATGGTACCATATGAAAACCTTGTTGAAGGGATAATTGAACATATTGAACGCGCTTGTCTTGAGGTTTGATTCTTAATTATTCACTCATATGAAGTGAAATATAAAGTCTTGATGATTCACTATAATTTATCATTACAAGTTTCGGATTCCAAAATCATTACAATAGTCTATGAGTGAGTTGTCCAGCCCGGACGGGCTTACAAACTACTATCAACATGAAGGAGAATTATCTTAATATTATATTATAATGTGGAATATCATCAATTCTCTTCAATTTCTCAAAAACAATCCAGAGGAATAAAAATTTATCAAAGCAGGTTACAAGGCAGATAAATGATATCATTATATTATGCTGACTCTCGAACATGATGCATATCAACAACTATATAGAACTTTTATTGAGATTTAATTCTCAATACATCAATTGAAACTACACTTATCACATTTTCTGAATTTGCTTCTTATGAGATATCAGCACTGTAGATCGGTTATTGAGACAATTATTTCACCCATGTATTTTGCATATATCAAATATTGAAACTCATATTTATGATTCAATCTCCATGAAAATTTGCAAGTGGTTCAAATCTCAATGGAATTGTTAATTTTTTTTTACAAGCTGAAATTTTTAAAAAAGGGGAGTAGGCCTAGTTATCAGTTCATGTTTTCTATTCACTTGAATACGATTAGCTTCAAATAGTTCTCGAATGAAATAGCCAATCGATCACTGGGCTAGGATCGATGCCGAGCCTAATTCGCTGAACGCAATGCAAATAGTCAGCCGAGCAAACAGCGCCTGTAGAGGCTCGAAAATAGTGCACAACTTAAATCCTTGCTAAAACAGAGCATGTCAACAGCATTGCTTGTTTGGTAGAGGCGTTGATCACACACACACTGTGTCTTTGGAATCCCATCACGTGGTCAGTACTGACAAACGGGGTGGGCGCCCTGGGTGGGGGGGTTCAAGGGGTTCAGGGGGGATCATGTTGATAAGAGGGGGCGGTGAAATTTGACGCAGGAGTGACAAGGACAAGACTAGTTGTGTCCACACAAACATAGTCGTCCTTCATCACCCCATATCAGCAACGGCAAAGACCGAGAACTCGCCAAATAATGACAGTGCTAGTGCTTGGAAAAGAGAGAGAGGGAGAGATCTAGAGAGTGAGAGAGAGAAATGTAAATTTGGAGATAGGAAGATAGAGAGAGCTAGAGATAGACATACAGATGAAGAGAGAGTGTGTGATGGCGAGCTGTTGAGTCCTCTTCCATTCTGTTTGGATACTGGATGAATGAGCTAATGGTCCATTACAATAGTGGTGCACATTTTGCTCCCTGGTGTTGTGGGGAAGGGGGTGTTTCATTGATTCACGCCAACAGTTTGGTCCGAAATGAGAATTATGAGTGACCAATCACTAATCCTGAATTGAATTTTGGTTTGAAGAGCGTGTGGTCAGTGATTATCCATTCATGTCGCATTACATTTATTGATAGTCCAGCTGAATGTGAGGAGTCATATGACAATAATTCACAGATCACCGTGTAATGTGGTTAATTTAATAGATTAAACTCGAGAATAAGTTATTTTTACTTTCCCTATTACAAATAGTTAAGGAAAGTATTGCTTTCCGAAAAAAATGAAGGTACCCCAATTTCTAAATTTCTATACGTTTCAAGGACCCCTGAGTCCAAAAAAGTGATTTTTGGGTATTGGTCTGTATGTGTGTGTGTGTGTGTGTGTGTGTATGAGTGTATGTGCGTCTGTGTACACGATATCTAATCTCCCAATTAACGTAATGACTTGAAATTTGGAACGTGAGGTTTTTACAATATAAGGATCCGACACGAACAAGTTCGATCAAATGCGATTCAAGATGGCGGCTAAAATGGCGAAAATGTTGTCAAAAACAGGGTTTTTCGCGATTTTCTCAAAAACGGCTCCAACGATTTCAATTAAAGTTATACCTAAAATAGTCATGGATAAGCTCTATCAACTGCCACAAGTCCCATATCTGTAAGAATTTCAGGAGCTCCACCCCATCTATACGAATTTTGATTCTAGATTCTCAATTATCAGGCTTCAGATACAATTTGAACAAAAAATTCAGAGTGGAAAAGATTGAGCATAAGAATCTCTACATTAATGTTTAGCAACATTTTCACCTAAAATTAAAAATAAGCTCGAAATTCGAGAAAATGTGATTATGCAATTGCAAACTGTTGATTCTATTATATGATTCACTATGAAGAGATAGCAGACCTCGTGTGTCTCCAGCGTTATTACCCTGTCACCAGCTGGCTCAAATCTTTGAATAGTAGACTTGAGATGCGCGGGAACACTAGCGGCACGCGATCAATTTTCATAACGGCAAGGAAAGTTGTGTGAGTGCGCCACACCAGATTTTTTTGAAGTCAATTTCTATTGACTATTTACAGCCTATTTATCAGTATAATAATATTTAGTGGTTCATTATGATGGTTGAAGATTCAACTAAATTTTATGCCATATATGCTGTAGCTATAGAGAGTTGGTGAAAATTATTGAAACAGCTCGATGCTTTATTAGTATCTTTTAATGTGGATAACTACTTCGAAACTGTTCAATATATCGATGTGCGGGTTCAGCTAAATCATTGAAATCATTGTCTCTTAGAATCCTATATCGAAATCATGAATTACTAGAGATGTTGCCAGCAGACCTTCATAGATAGGGCGAAAAATGAGTTATAAGGAGGAATATGACATTGGAGGTCAGTGGTGGATGAGCTGGAGGAGAAACAACTCCAGTGGTAAGGATATTTCAGAAGAATGAGCTCCAGTCGCATACCAAAGAAGATATATGAGTGAATTCCGGCTGCGAGGAGGAAACGAGGACGACCACGAACGGTTTGGCAGCAAAACATAGAAGAGGCCATGGAGAGCAGAGGCATCCAACAAGACGTATGGAGAGATAGAGGCAGATGGCGTGTTGAGTGCGGGAAACGGCCGGGAAGGCTGTAAAAACCCGCGAATAAGGTATAAGGTAAAGGAAATAATGTTACAAATGACCACTTTTCGATTAAACAAAATGGAGTTGGCTTGGAAATGGTGATTCCAATATGGCAGACCAAAATTTTGAATACACAGAAAATGAGTTTTTCAATTCGAATAGGGTACCCAACGAAACCTACTGTCAAACAATCCTTGTAGAGGAAATATTAAGCAGTTTCCATAATTTTCACCAATACTGTATAGTACTTCAGTACAACTGAGCTTCATACAAAGAAGTGAACTAAAACATTATCAACCGAAGCCATATTAATTTAGCGTATTGTTAACATTCTCTTTTGCCATAGAATAACCAATCAAAATGTCCATGGTTTTATGAGTGAGTCTAAGCTGAGGAAAAGCATTTCAATTTTCAAGCTAGTGATAATACCTTCTAAAATAGTAAGAGAACTCCTCCTCTCTCGATTACTGTAAACAACTCGTAAATTCCATATCATCCTCCTCTCACAGTTCCAAGTTCTCTCTTTCCCGGTCGTGTGTTGTTGGGAAGAATATGAATTTTATATCCTTTTCAGAGAATCGACAATTATTTGTTGAAGCACCACTGATTTATGAAGCTACATCACAACATTATATTATCGTCATTCTAATTGTAATCAATCTTTATTCTCATTGATTAATTTTTTACACCTAGTAAAATTCCTTGAATAAATTATCAATACTGTCATTCAATATAAATAAGAATTACAATGGCAGGAAAAAGGAATCAACATCAATGGGGTGAAATTGAATACATTGAAATTCGCCGATGATATTGTTATTATAGGAAATAGCACCGAAGAAGTATGTAGAATGATGAAGGAAATGATTGAAGTAACAAAAAAGGTTGGATTGAAAGTAAATTTTTATAAATCAAAAGTAATGATCTATAACAGTGAAAGCAACGAGAGAGTATTAGATACCGAAGACGGAAGAATAGAAGCAGTTGAACACTTCATCTACTTAGGACAGAGAATAGGGAGAGATGGACAATGGGGAGAGATTACTAGAAGAGTGGCAATAGGTTGGTCAATGTTCAAGAAATACAGCTATCTCTTCAGATCTAATATTTCCATGGAAAGCAAGAGACGCCTACTTCAAACATGTATTCTACCAGCAATTCTATACGGCTGCGAAACGTGGACTCTCAATGAGAAAATAATCAAGAAACTCAGAACAAGTGTGAGATCGATGGAAAGAATAATGATAGGAGTGAAAAGAATAGGTGAGAAAACCAAAATATGGATCAGAAATGAAACAAGAATTGAAGATGTAGGTAGAATGATAATGGAGAGAAAATGGAATTGGGCAGGCCATATCGCAAGGACAACGGATGGAAGATGGACCAAAACAATACTCGACTGGCACCCACGCACGCTGAGCAGAAGCAGATGAAGGCCTCCGTACAGATGGGACGAAGAATTCAGGAGAGTATGCGGCGGAGCGACGTGGCAGAGAGTAGCAAGAGGAAGGATGGAATGGGAGAGAATGAAAAACGTATTCAAACAAGTCTGGCTCTACAAGGATTTAAATGAAGGAGATGAAAGAAATCTTTACTAAATGCACTCGTACAACACTTTATCCTTCTATGGAAAAGGATAATTATACCCCAGCATCTGCTGATTATTGCCTTTTGAATTGTATATAGCTTTTGATTTTGAATTTTTGTTGTAATTGTTCAAGAAAGCAATAAACGGGTTATTTATTTATTTATTTATAATATAAATAAGTTCATAAGCTAGTGAATATTGTTACATACATAAATAAAGAACTCTAATCTAACCCTCCATCCAAGTTGGGGGATTTCTCCAAGCTGAGGGAGAGAAGTGCGATGACCCTCTGTCACAAGTACATTCCTTCCAGATTTCTCTTTGATGTTTCAAAAAGACAGCACTCAGCGGAGCAGTATCAAGTTCCTTTTTAACTTACAACATGACGTAGTGTTAATTGGGGAAATAATTAGGAGACTTAGCAGAATCCTAGACTTGCGAAACTCAGCGGAGTTGCACCAAGTGTCTGAACAGTCCTCTGGGAGATCACGCATAGCTCGGGTAATTAAAGACCTCAGACAACTGAGCACTCATTACTCCTCAGCCGCTCCTCAGCAGCTCTTCAGCCCCTCCTCAGTCCCTCCTCAGCACCTCCTCGAATGAGGCACGCATCGCATATGTCTGAGAGCATCTTTCTTCCCCCGCACTCGTGCGCGAACAATGAGTGCTGAGCTGAACGCACGTGAACTAATTTGTAATCACAAAGCCGGCGCAGTTTTGACAAAGAGCGCTACTGCCTTTATTGGAAAGTGGAGCGTAGAACTAGGAATTTCAAGTGTTTGTTAGTGGAACTCAACTGAACTAGAAGGTACTTGTAGTTCTGGATTACTCCTTCACCTTCCGCATTTCTCAATGTATGATTATCATCATAATAATCGTCATCATGGATTAGGCTATTCAAGTCTATTTCTTTATTCATCTTCTCTTCAGTATTCCATAATTATAATCAAACCTATTGGTTCATGGGGAGGTGCGTTGAGAGGAAAAATTCAAATTCAAATTCATTTTCCAGAAAAACATATTATACGAATATGAAATACAATGATATACAACATATTTTAGAATCTCCATAATAGACTATCCATCTGTGTGTAGATGTTATTGTAATCGAGGCTATTCTATAGGTACTTGTGATATTCATATTTTCACTAGGACAGTATCAAGAAACCCATAATCTTATTTCCTCTATTGAAAATCTATTGTTCTATTGGAAATGGTAATAGTCTGTAGACATAATCTGAAGATCTGGAAATCACATACAGAGGACAGGGGTCCAAAGAATCCACAATCTATAAATTGAGTTGATGTTTTTTTAGTAAAGTAATTTAAATATTCCATCCCATTTCCCTCGTGATATCTTATTGATGGAAAATATAATTATACTGATATAAACGAATCAATTATTGAAGAGTGAATGAATGATTGATGATTGGAATAAATGAGTGATGATGAATAATTGAGTTATGAGTGACATACTATCATATCTTCCGCTTTAACACAAAGTATTAACAATACCTATCTCAAAATAAACCTGCTGGTGCGAGTCTTAAGAAAAACAATGAGACTCATAGATTGGTGTAGGAGTAGAAGTTTGGCGAAGTTTGATAAAGGAGGGGTCAACTCCTCGACATTCTCTTGTTTACTTTGTGAATGGATCTAGATGTTTGTTTACCGTTTATTTAGTGAGCAGTGTAGTGCTGCAGCACTTGAGAAAATGAAGGAGCAGAGTTGAACCTGCTGGAGAGAGAATAATGAATAGAGCAAACATAACATGGAGAGGATTATACGAGGAAAATGGGCAATCTCAGAATTAAATGAAGGACAAGAGTTGCTAGAGTGGCATGTTGGTAAATTTGCAGAATGTGGCCACTCCAAGTATTTATCGAACTTGAAAGACCTACTTGCAGTACAAGTTGTTCAAGTTGTTGAAGGTAAAGCAACAACCAACAATGCGCAACATTCCTGCCAGTTCGCTGAAACTGGAAACAAGAGAATACATCAGATCAACAGTTTATGGTATACCAGAACATACATCTTGTATTTGCCAGCCAGGTTGGTCTAGTGGTTTGGAGTGCTACAACCAGTGAGGATAGGATAGAAAGTTCTATTATAGTTTTGTTATTCTATCTGGTTACAACCTTCGGTCTGCTAGCACTGCTTTGTTCATGGGTTCGAATCCCCCACCTGCCGGCCTTGAACATATATGATCATCTCATCAAGTAACCCACGCACTTTCAATATTGCCCACGCACTTTTAATTGCCCACGCACAAGCGAAAAGCTTTTGTCAGCATCATCCGCAATAAAAATGCTGAAATAGAAATAGTCTACTATTCATTCATTAATACTTGAAGCAGAGATCAAAATAGGATATTTTTGGAATTCTCTCGTTCCATCTTCTACTTGAAAAACGAACGAACCTGAACTTGATGGTAAGAATTTTCAGCTCTTTGAACAACATTGTATTATTTATTCATTCATCCATTCACACGATTAGTACATCATCAAAATGATAGGGAGAGAAAAAATAAGGTAACCTTGTGCTGTTTTATGACAATTTAACATTGTTACAACGATTGTATGGCAATTATATACATTGTGATATGACAATTGTACAAGAAGTTTGGTAAATTTAATTGATTCTAATCAGAGCTTTTGAAAATTAAATGAATTAAAATATTGAGTTAATATGATTTATGAGATGTTTTGATACATGATTAATATATTCAAAGAGTCTGTTCGAGGGAGATTCAAAAGCTTCAACATCTTGACCGTTGTGACGATCCTCTATCGTGGCTACTTAAAAATCTAGTCTCCGTAAATTATATTATGAAAAATCAAGGCAGAAGCAGCAAACTATCTCTAAATGAAATAATTATCAACGTTACCGCTACTGATAACAATATCAGATTGAATCAGTCTCTTCCAGTAAATAAATTGAGAGTTCTTATTACTTATTATATTAATTATGAAATTATTATATTAAAATCGCATTTATAGGTCTTGTAAGTCAGGGAATTGAATGTAAATAAAGAAACTATTTTTCATAAAAATATGACGTGTGCACTACGTCACTCAGCTAATATTGCTAATAGCAATTATTGTCTTATGCAAATTAGAAACAGAGAGATTCAAAGAATTGTAAGCTTAATTTGTGGAAGAAGAATTCTCCGCTAGCACTGACCTTGCCCTAGTCACACGTTCCTAGTAAACTTGCATTTTGTTGAAAAATTCTACGTAAAATGTTTTTTAATGGTTGTGTTTGATAAGTTGATGTTAATAATTGTAAAGTTCCTTTTGTCTGTAAAAATAGTCATTAACGTAAAATACCCGATTGAATCTACATGAATCGCCGAGTAATAATACCAGTAACACGTTCCACTTGGAGGCCAGAAAATCCAGCACATGGCAGAAGAATAATTATTTGCGAACCAAGGAAAAGGAAACAGAGTGCGTGAGTTATTCTTCTTGTAAATAAATTGGGGCCCCATCTACAATTATTCATAAGTGATATAAATTCTCGAGAAAATTAATGGTCATGACCAGATTGCAATCAGGGAAAATTCAACGTTAATCTACGTTATAATAATCATCATTAAATTTAAATTAATTTATAATCTGTTTATCGATCAAGCTATTCCAAAGCAGAACTCACAACCCTGTAACTATCATTTTATCATATTATTTTCTTTTGATTTATAAATAATTATCAAATTATAAATTGTACATGTCTGATATTGTTGAACCAGAACACATTATACTGATCACCACTATTCACTTGAAAATTATAAATTATTATCTGCTTATCTTGTATTGCTGCAAATCTAATATTTATATAATATATTGAAATAACTGAGCATATTATCTTCCAGTTCGTTTCCTTTCTAAAACCTTAATATCTTCTTTGACACGTTACCATTGGTATTTTGGTAGACCTCATATGGTCAGTGAAACAAGTCAGGAAATTAATTGAGTGGAAGGTTGTAGATGGTTGCTAATGTATCAGTTGATCACTGCAAAATTAATCAATATAATTTTGCTTACATTTGCCCTTACATTGGTCGCTGTCGGTAGCCTAGCTCACAATTTCCAGACTAAATTAAACAGTGTATGCGGCATTTTGCAGGATTTAGGTCAATGTAACTCAACACTGATTAAATTAGATTCTGTACTCGAACCTCTTTTCAGAAATTATATTTATTTAATAAATTACTCATTATTAATTCTGATAGCGGTGAGAGACACAATCATACATGGATTTGTGATCTATATCTTTGTTCAGGTTGCATTGGCTCTTTATCCGAACAACAAACAGGTAATAGTTTTAAGATTGCTTTATTCAAGCTCATTACAATTGAAATATTCAATCCCAAATCTAAGATAACCTACAAATTTCTCGGTCCATATAAGAGATCAAGGTGTGTTTATCAGTATACCGCCGTTGACTCTGACCAAATAAGAAATCTCTTTATCTGTCACCTTGTAATGTGACACGTACAAAATTTATCTTAATAACTTCAGCTATTATTACAGCTTACATATTATTCTTCCCGAATATCTTATATGGTTATCCTCTTCAGGGTCCATAATATCCATTAACAATCGAATCAGGTAATCTTGAGTCATACAGACATAACCTCAATCTCAGTTCTAATATCACACGGAGGGGCATATATTCATGTACCCACAAAAGTGAGAACCTTCATACGTTTATCCAATTTCTGTGTTGTCCATGCTCTCCCTGGAGCAGAATGTCACACCGTTTATGGTCTCTATATAATGGGATGTCTTCTCACTCAAGAACTAAAGAATGAAGAATATGTCAATCTTCAATATCATACACGCTCGAGAAGAACGTATGCACTTCAACAACATAGAAGACAATTCTTTGAAAAACGTCCCCACTACATGGGAGCTAATTACTTCCATCACTTACCGATTGATTTCAAAGAGAAGGATGGTGCGGATTTCAAGGAAAAATTAAAAATATATTTAGTTTCAATTAACCCATATTCTATACAAGGCTTTCTCAACTGATTATAGTGAACTATTATTTTATTTCCATCTTGACACTATTATATTGCATAAATGCAATCATAAATGAGGAACTATTTTATTTGAGGTTGAAATAAGATTTTTTGTGAATTCAATTCTCTAACGATTCATTCTCTTGCTTCAAATTTCAGTTCTAGGATAATGGTGGACTACGCGCCGTGGTCCCACTACTATTTCACTTCTTATCCAATATTGAATATGCTCATGATGGAAGAAATGCGTCTTATACTGTACTTCTTTTGAATAACTCTTATCTGCTAAATGTCATGTATGAGTTTGATAATCTCTTACCGTTGGTTCAGTACTCCACTGAACCTGTGGGTTCTGTGATATCACCATTATTCTCATCACCTACTCACAAATCTGGAATGAAATTTAGAATGAAACAAATCTAAAATGTCTCCGCAAAAAACCTAATATAGTTGAACCAGAACACATTATACTGATGACCACTATTCACTTGAAAATTATAAATTATTATCTGCTTATCTTGTATTGCTGCAAATCTAATATTTATATAATATATTGAAATAACTGAGCATATCTTCCAGTTCGTTTCCTTTCTAAAACCTTAATATCTTCTTTGACACGTTACCATTGGTATTTTGGTAGACCTCATATGGTCAGTGAAACAAGTCAGGAAATTAATTGAGTGGAAAGTTGTAGATGGTTGCTAATGTTTCAGTTGATCACTGCAGAATTAATCAATATAATTTTGCTTACGTTTGCTCTCACGTTGGTCGCTGTCGGTAGCCTAGCTCATAATTTCCAGACTAAATTAAACAGTGTATGCGGCATTTTGCAGGATTTAGGTCAATGTAACCCAACACTGATAGGATTAGATTCTGTACTCGAACCTCTTTTCAGAAATTATATTTATTTAATAAAGTACTCATTATTAATTCTGATAGCGGTGAGAGACACAATCATACATGGATTTGTGATCTATATCTTTGTTCAGGTTGCATTGGCTCTTTATCAGAACAACAAACAGGTAATAGTTTCAAGATTGCTTTATTTAAGCTCATTACAATTGAAATATTCCAATCCCAAATTTGGGATAACCTACAAATTTCTCGGTCCATATAAGAGATCAAGGTGTGTTTATCAGTATACCGCCGTTGACTCTGACCAAATAAAAAATCTCTTTATCTGTCACCTTGTATGTGACACGTACAAAATTTATCTTAATAACTTCAGTAATTATTACAGCTTACATATTATTTTTTCCGAATATCTTATATGGTTATCCTCTTCAGGGTCCATAATATCCATTAACAATCAGAATCAGGTAATCTTGAGTCATACAGACATAACCTCAATCTCAGTTCTAATATCACACGGAGGGGCATATATTCATGTACCCACAAAAGTGAGAACCTTCATACGTTTATCCAATTTCTGTGTTGTCCATGCTCTCCCTGGAGCAGAATGTCACACCGTTTATGGTCTCTATATAATGGAATGTATTGTGACTCAAGAACTAAAAAATGAAGTGAATGATGAAAAATGAATATGTCAAACTTCAATATCATACACGCTCGAGAAGAACGTATGCACTTCAACAACATAGAAGACAATTCTTTGAAAAACGTCCCTACTACATGGGAGCTAAGTTCTTCAATCAGTTACCGATTGATTTCAAAGAGAAGGATGGTGCGGATTTCAAGGAAAAATTGAAAATATATTTAGTTTCAAGTAACCCATATTCTGTACAAGGCTTTCTCAACTGATTATAGTGAACTATTATTTTATTTTCATTTTGACACTATTATATTGCATAAATGCAATCATAAATAAAGAACTATTTTATCTGAGGTTGAAATAAGGATTCCAATTCTCTAACGATTCATTCTCTTGCTTCAAATTTCAGTTCTAAAATAATGATGGACTACGCGCCGTGGTCCCACTACTATTTCAGTTCTTATCCAATATTGAATATGCTCATGATGGAAGAAATGCGTCTTATACTGTACTTCTTCTGAATAACTCTTATCTGCTAAATATGATGTATGAGTTTTATAATCTCTTACCGTTGGTTCAGTACTCTACTGAACGAGCCTGTGGGTTCTGTGATATCACCATTATTCTCATCACCTACTCACAAATCTGGAATGAAATTTTGAATGAAACAAATATAAAACGTCTCCGCAAAAAACCTAATATAGTTAAAAAAATATTTGTAACATTATATGATAGCATGCTTCCCAATTTTCCGATCTCCATTGTCTACATTATAATCAGATCAAATTTTATTTCGTCGTAATAATAAAAAACATTGAATTCGTTTATCTCATGCTTTCCTATTCTTTCTCCCAATCCTCATAGTATCACTAATATTCAGGCTCTACTTTCATTCACATACACACTTCTCCCATCCTCTCTCACATCTGTAATAATCATCCATAAGCATTTTTTAGGTCTTTACAATGCTCACTTTCCTCTGTCCCCGTTGCACCTTCTCAATTCCCCCAGCATCTCTCTCAGATTCACCTATCATCTCTCTCCATTCCCCCAGCATCTCTCTCAATTCACCTAGCATCTTCAACTGGGGGGTGAAAAAGAGGATGTTATTACGTCAAAAAAGTCATGTGACTGCAACAGATGTGGCCGTTCCCTCGTACATCACATTCGTGACAGGCCAATAATAAATTGCCGCCGACAGAAATAATATATCGCGCATTATACGGTTGGTATGGGCTTAGGCTTGGGCTTGGGTTGAAGCAGCTCTCTACCCTTATTCTATCCTACTTTATGTATGCTACTCTGCGGCACATTCCAACTTTCGGGACTCAGCCTATTAGAAACTAGTCTATTCAACCAGTTAACGTAACATTATAAATAAAAATAAACATCTGAGTACCTTTTTTAAAATATTTCGTCAGAAATAATTATTTAAATAATTTAATAATTATTATTTCGTCGTGACGGAATATTTTAAAAAGGGTACTAGGATTTATATTCAAAAATAGCCCTGAAGCAAAAAGACAACGTGAGCCTAACATTAATATGGAACGTAACTCTATGAAATCGAATTCAGAATAAATTCGCATCAATATTGATTCATTCAATCATACAAATCATGACAATGATGTAATATGAAATAATATGCAATGTGCTAAATTTTGCAAATAATGGAAGTTTTTTCATCTTCAAGCAGGTATTAGAGCTCTGGTACCTAATATGTGCATGTATGCGTTATCACAGTGAACTACGAGTATATCACTGCAAGGAATTCTTCAGTTCCCATGAAAATGTTTTGAAATGAAAATATCGGACACTAGATCTAATTTGCGTTAAGGATAAGCCATATTTATCTATCAGGGTGCATCTTTCTGAAGTTCATATCCTGGATGTTGAAAATGAGATAGAGAATCAATTCTAGATAGTCCCTTGAAACGGGACTGTTACTGGTTTAAAAAGAACTTTTGAAAAATCATACATTTTCATGTACAATAGAAGGGGAATAGGCTACTTGGAAAAGAATAATATTTTTGCTTATTTGACCCAGCAGACCCAACACACTTATGCAGGAGTTATGATTATTTCTAAATTTTCGTTGAAAAACACTGAAACTCATGGGAAATAAATTTCCCAAATTAACAATCTTCCTATAAAAACTCATCAAATCAAATTTCACGCTCGTATATTCAATGGAAACACCATCTGCGGTCCACTCAGTTGGGATTCGGGCGGAAACACATCACGCCAAAGCTTCCACACTGCATATCGCTGGGCAACTTCCTACCCTGACTCCATTCTTGATTCTCAATTCAATTTGCATTTCATTTTCATAGATATTAGAGCCAATAGGAGAACGGCGTTCCGCTAATCCAATACATTGGATTTGCATATAACAAGATGCAAGAAGTAAAGTGGCAACCAGGAATGAAATTCAGAATTTCATTCCTGGCTGCAAAGTGTTTTTGGTCCGGCCTTTTTTTCGCGCCATCTAAAAACCAATATTCGGAAGGTAACAATGCTGCAGGGAAGAGTGTCTCGCGGGGGGGATATGAGGTCTCCGGGGAAAATATAAGTTGGCCAGCTAAGGAAAACAGAAGCTCTATTGGGAGGGATAACTGACGGCTAACCTTTCAGGCTTCTCACGCTTTTCACTAGTGCGGCTTCACTTGTTACAACCACAACAGATTAGCGCTATTATCAGCTTGACCACGCTTATAATTAACTATTACTCCCTAACAAAACACTGTTTGTGATGAGGAATTTCTAGACTTGTAATCACGAAGTTGATATTGAACGATTTTTGAATTATTTCAATACTGAGAGAAGGGTTTGACATAATACCGTGTAGCGGATTTTTTAATCGGTTATCGTAACTCATTCTTAAGTTTCGGTTTCCGACCTCGGGATTTAGCTAAGTTCTAGACTTTAAACAGCTGGGGTCAGAAAATTAGCTTTCCGAAACGGAATGTGGTCGCAATTTTTATCTTTATTTCCTCATATAACTGGAAAAGTTTTTCCCAACGAAATGAAACATTCCTGAACAATTCTAAATTGCTGAAAATTTGCACTATTTTCTCTTCATTTTATTCAGTGTTGAATTTCCAAGTTTTTCGAAATTTAATAATTTAAACGTGGACTGCAACTACGCACCGTTTAGGAAAACCAATTTCTCTGACTCCAGATGTTCAAAGTCCAGAACTTAGCTAAATCCCGAGCTCGGAAACCCGCCCTAAATGATTTCAATCCAACTGATATTCTCCTGTGGTTCAATTTGATCATTATTTCTCTCCTATGAATTTAATATTCGAGAAGATAAAAAACGTAAAACGTTCTGTAAAAACGAAGTATGTCTTCGAAAAATTCTTTTCTCGTCGTATTCCGTTGAAGCGAACATGAGATTGAGAGAAATGTGCTCCCCTATGCAGAAATGAGATATTCTCTATGTCCATATCAGAGAGAGATGCTTTAACTTTAAGAGAAAGAGAAAATATAAATTATTGAAAATTATTCTCTGTTGAGGTGATTCCAAATTGAAAACTCAAAGCTTTCCATCATGGGATGGATTCAAGTTGATAGATGAAAGATAAAGTTAGTGATAATATCACAGGGGAATTTGGAACGGACCAAATCCTGCATGAAGAAGATCAGTCGAACGGAACTTATTATGCGTCTCTAGTGGACTGAACATCCCAACGCTCCTTTCAACCCTTTTCAACGGCATTTGCTGTCCTTTTCCCAACAGAAAAACTTAGCCGGTCTCTTGATCTCACTCGGAATCTTGTTCAAAGGCCCACTTCACACCAAGTGGCACTTTGTTCATCGTCTGGAACCAACTCACCAACTCTGTCTTTCAATACTTTTCGAATTTCTGGCTCTGATAGTTGATGTTCCTATCCAAATATATCAAGTAATCACAGAATACCAACTTTCATATTCTTGTGACTGTGGCATGTTTGAAATATCAAAACTAATTCATAAGCTAGAAAATTATCTCAATCATCTGGTTAAATAAATGGATTTGAATAATTTAAATGAACTAAATGCTCGGAATGATCTGAATTATGTAAATTTGAAAGGATAAACCAAGTGCTGGGCCCAGCTTCCACAAAATTCTCGAATCTAACCTATGAAAGTCTACTTGGAGAATCTTATAAAATGTTCTAAAATCCCAAAGATATACTGGTGAATACATACTCTTTAAACACTCAGCTCCGTCGTCCAGCTGAACCTGTGAATCGAATTCAAACTTTCCTAGTTTAGTTATTCTTCAGATAAATTAATAATCCTACTATTTTAATTTTATTGATGGAAATAAATCGGCAGTTGCATTCGTTCAAATGCTAATCAATGAATAATTATTGAATCTAACTAAAAGGCTTCTGCTACTGCAAACATTTACAACAGTAATATTCTATTAACAATATCTACCCTGTTTCAATATTTGCAATAGCAGAATTCTTCGGGGTGATTTTCAGCATTCAATTGGGATTTTCGTTCAATAATAATTATTGTAATTTTATTGTTGAATACACTTCTTAGGAGAATAACATGGAATTGATGTAGGAGTGGCTGATTCAGTAGTCCACGCCTCCTCAACCAAGGAGCTGTCTGATAGGTCCATGGGTTGATTATTCGCCATTTTACCTTCGCAGCTCACTACCAATTGAAATTGGAAGCTTGTCCAATGACTCGTTGCTCGTTAACTTTGAGTCGAGACTTATATTATCGTAGCCACTCCCATAGTGTTGTTGGTGTCTTGAGTTAGTTCTGCCTTTGTCCGCTAGAGTTACTTTTTCTAAAATTCACAAAGTCAATCATATTCTTTGAAAAATTGTCATAATTACGAAGTTGCCTGGTGTTCAAACAATCAACAAAATATGCCTGCTATGGATTTTAAAAATATGTTTTAGGAGATTAACTCCAATAATTAGAGTCGGGGTGAATGGAATATTGGGCGTAGAGGCATCAAATCGCTTGATTCGGCACTGTGCTTGGGGAGCTATCATGGTTGGAAATGACCATGGGTCACGAAATAAATCAAAATGTATGAATTCAAACTATGAATCGATTTGCCAACAATGAAACATTTTTCAATTTTTATTCTATCTGGATCCAATCCACTTCAATGAATATGATCTTTATATTATTTTACTACCTCCCTACCGATAATTATCTAGTTTTCTTGTTTATAATATAATATCCATGAAGGAATTTTCCTTGATTATGGGCTTTATCTGATAAAGATCAGATAATCGACATTTTCTATGCTCGTCATCTGAGTTTCATCTTATTTCAGAGTTTGTGCTTCAAAAACACCAACCAGTCATTCGGAAACCACTTGAAATTCATTTTTTCTATCACTCTCTCACGCATTTGAGGATCATGTAGACAACTGGACATGGACTAAGGCAGAAAAAATGAAAATTCGAAGTAAAATTTCTGTTACTTTTGATTTGAAATAGAAAATAGAATTGCAAAATTTGAAAGTAATTCTTTCTATAGATTCCAAGTTAATGATATACTTTAATAAATAATAAGAACAACCAAATAGAATGGATGGAGAGTATGAAGGTGAGAAACATCTTTATTACACGTCTTTTGTACAACAAGTTATTCCAAGTATATCTAGAGGACTCATCCGTAGTTATAGATCAACAGATTATCCAATTTTATTCCTAGATACTGACTCTTGAGAGCTTTAAATTCTCTCTTTCTTGGAGTCGATGTCACTTTGGTATAAGCGCAGCTGCACGTCAGTTCTGTGACATTTCTCAGGAGAGACTCAAACTGTGGAGTCAGCAGATCCTGTGGGAGACAATTCTCATATTCGTGTTGTGTGATGACGGCCTCCTGATGTAAAGATTAGAAAAGGATACAGTTGGAGAAAGAGCAATGTGGAGCGAAGAAGATGTCAGGCGAGAATAGGAAGTAGAAAGATGGTGGGTTGTAAATACAGAGTGAAAAGAATGTCATGTCTGATATGTTACATTCTCGACTCTCTGGGTGGATACGGAAGAATTAGAATGGGAGAAAATGGAAGAGGAAAAGACTTGAAAATTTAGGAGTCACGCAATTGAAGAGGAATAAAATGAATGAAATAATATAAATGGGAGAAGTGGGAGTTATTATTGCAGACGAGACGAATAACTAAAGCAGAAGAATAGACAGAATTTCAAAAAGAAGGAAATTCAGAAGATGAGCAACAGCAAGAAGAAAACGGTGGAATATAAGAAAGAGCAGTGTAAGAATGAGAATTCACAGACTGATAGAAGAAAAAGAGTGGAAAGAGACCAAAAAGAGAAAACTGAACAAGAAGGAAGGCTAGATGAAAGTTAAGAAGATATAAAAAACGATAAGGGATAAGGAGAGAGACTAGATTGGAGTTTGATTTCTTTATTAATGTGAGCTACAATAAATTTTTCATGGAGAGGAAAAAGTAATGTGAAAAATTGAGGGTAATGTGATTGAAGAAAGATTAATAAGGTACGATATGGAAAGCCAAACGATGATGAGAAGACGAGAAATAGATGTAAGGGGACTGATGGTGTAGAGACGAAAAACAAAAATTTAGGAAAAGAAGGAGGAAAAAAGTAAAAAGGAAGGAAAGGAAGACGGGGAAGACGATGAGAAGTAAGGAAATGAGAGAGTAGCGAAGAAGAAATGTCAAGTGAAAGTCTTGACTTAACCAATCACCAAGCCTGCTTGCACAATCTCTTGCTAAGATCATGGAACTCTATCAAAAGATGAATATTTTTCGACTGC
Source organism: Nilaparvata lugens (assembly GCF_014356525.2). Lineage (NCBI taxonomy): Eukaryota > Metazoa > Arthropoda > Insecta > Hemiptera > Delphacidae > Nilaparvata > Nilaparvata lugens. Next base: position 7,037,558 of record NC_052513.1, read on the forward strand.
TGTGGGTCCTGTGGAGACAGCGCTGAGTCAACTTAATATTCTTCTGCCTTCAGAAAAAATCTCCTGAATTCTTAACTGGTCCGTGTACCCTCAAGCCTTATCTGCGGTTTTTTTGGCGGCAATTCTCGATGTGAAAGCCTGGAAAAGTCGTGATGGAAATTTTGGGCAGACTATGAAAAATTTACTGTGCCGGATAAGAAGACTTGATATCATATTATCAGGGAAAGAGCAATCTTTACTGTAAAAATTCCTTTTTTATAATCACTATATTACAGCTATTGTGGTATTGAAAGGATAAGACGTTGATGTTGTGGCATGATGCATTGGTAGTGAATACTCCCAACGTTTTTTCCATATTACTACTTGCAACAAATAATATTCTTCATATACAGAGTGTCCCAAGAATGGTGTAACAGCTGAAGACCATAGAATTTACATGGAATTTGCAATAAAAAATGTAACATTTTCTTATATCGACCTTAGTTTTCAAGATATTATATAGATTTTTCGTCATTTTTCAAAAACGTCAATAACTGGGAAACTATTAGTCAAAATTCAATTCTATGTATATGGTTAGAAAGAGGAAGAAATTTCCAATAAGATTCATTCAATTTCCCCCTTCGTTTGACGTTTTTGAACTTTTTATGAGCGCTCAAAGGTGGAAATGTTCATTGGTCGAGTTCAAAGGTAAATTTCAAACAGTTTGAACGCTCATGAAAAATAACTCAATATTATTCGTTACACATGGTAATTGAGTGAAAATTTCTAATCAACTTTATAAATTTTAATTTTTTTATTTTATAAAATTAATTCAAGCCATCTAAATTCAAAATTTATAGTTTAAAAAGTTCAAGAAGGTCAAACAAAGGAACAAATTGCACTAGTCTTATTGTAAATTTCTTCCTCTTTCTAACCATATCCTTAGAATTGGATTTTGAATGATAGTTTTCTAGTTATTAAAGTTTTTAAAAGATATCGACAAAAAAGTTCGATATAAGAAAATGCTACTATACATTCTCTATTGCAAATTCCATGTAGATTCTATGGTCTTTGGCTATTACACTTTTCGTGGGACACTCTGTATACTTAATGACGTAGATCCATGTTGAACCCTAATAATACGTAATAATTGAGCATATTCTCACTTTCTATGGAGTTGGACGACGATATAAAAAATGGTCTACATTATTTCCCTTTGGTCACTGGAATTCAAATCGATGAATGTGAATAGAAATAGAAAAATGGATAGGAGTAGATGAGGTTAGGAGGTATATGAATGGCAACAAAAGGCTTTTTTATATTAGCTGAAAGGAAATACTGTTTGAATAGAAACAAGAGACATATTCGAGAACAGAGAATTTCAGCAACAGTGCAATAGTAAACAATGTATTGAAAACGACATGACGATCATTTCCAGGTGTCAAAAAAGGCATGTCATGGCCAGTTTTTATGGGTAGCAGTTCATGAATAGACAGACATCGATGCTGTGTAGTACAATTTTTTATTGTTTCCATGGAGGAGAAACTTCGTGAATGTTCGCTCTGTGACGGAATTTATGATATTGTGTCCGCACAGAACACCATTTTCCTCAGAGTTCAACAAAATGAGATAGTGAGACAAATATGTGGAATCGATTTTATCAGGTGGAACGTAACATGAGAAAATTCAGACGTATATGAACGCCTTGTGGATGCTATTGCGATTTTCATTATTTATCAAGTGGAGACTGAAGAATGAACAGAATTCTCTGAAAGTGTAATCTAGTCAAAGCTTGATCAAATTGATAAACCTTTTCAAGATGTACAGTTGCAGCATAATTGAAGTAAGAAATGTCTGTGTGGTATCACCAAAACTTCAACTGCAACATGATTCAACATGATCAGTTAAGATTTTGATACGAAGACTTTACTGAACTGGATTCAACTTGAATTTTCTTATCAAGTGGAGAGACAGTTGTTTAGAAGAAGCCAGATAGCTGGAAATCCACTTGGAATATCTCATTATTTTGAGAGAATAAAACCAGCAGTATTGCCAGCAGGCAATATTTGTTTTTACGCCAACCATTCCAAAATTTACCATGAATTTCATTCAAAATAAGTTACATATCTCTATATTAAGGCTGTGCAAAGGCTAAAAATAAACTTTCTACTGATGATATTTTTCAAAGTTTCTCGATTTGTATATCATCAAGCTATCAAAATAAAAAAGTTTTCTCAAAAAACATTTTTTTCCTATCATTGCTTTTTGAGATATGAGCGCCTAAAGTTCAATTTTTTGGGACAGAACATTTCAAATTCCTTAAGAGATAAATCCATGAGATTCAGAGGATAAATTCTTCATGGTATTGTTGATTTAATAAAACAAAAATGTTTTGAAAATATTAATTTTTGATAAAGTTATTAAATTTGCTAAAAATGACCAAAAATAACTCCAAAAAAATTTTTTTGGTAATTTTTGGTAAATTGAATAACATTATCAAAAATTCACATTTTCAGGAAATTTTCGTTTTATTCAATCATTTATACCATGAAGAATTTATACACTAAATCTCATGGATTTATTTCTTACCGAATTTGAAATGTTCTTCCCAAAAATTTTAACTTTAGGCGCTCATATCTCAAAAAGTAATGATCGGGAAAAAATGTTTTCCTTGAAAAACTTTTCTATATTGATAGCTTGACGATATACGAATCGAAAAACTATGAAAAATATCACCAGTAGAAAGTTTATTTTTAGCCTTTGCACAGCCTCAATTGCAAAGAATCCTCATTGTTACTCCTCATGTAAGTCATTAATAATTGTTAGTTACTCCTCTTTTAATGAATAATAATCATTTATAATTGAATCCATAAATAATTGAATAAATCAGGTGATTCATCGTTTATAATCATTCATACTTACTCCTCCTACCATTTCCATCCTATTTCTTCTAATTTACAATGTCCCTTATATCAGTAATGATATTTGTCTCTAAATATGCTATTTTGTCTCTATTATCTTTTTGTTTCAAACTGTTGAACGGGATTTAAAAAGGATTTAGTTATTTGCTTATCCCATCAGTTCATCCACCACTCAAGATCTCCAATCCTTCCTCTCCTTTTTTCGCAGAAATTTTCATGCTCTACTCCAAATTGGATTTATTCGAATACATTGACATCGTGGATGATGATGGCCCAGATAGAGTCTACTTCTTTTGTAGTAGCTATTGGGAATGGCTCCCTGTAAACTTCTGCATTTCTTCTCCCATGTGAAGTGCGCATGAACGAACTGACTGCTATCTTCGGAATTCAGGACTGAAATCGTGGGAAAAAACGAGAACCTAGAAAGAAAACGGCTCCCAGCTGAGTATTCTTTTGCAGTGCGCAGCAAATAAGAACAGGAAAATGTAGGTCACAGTGCTCCTAGAAGGAAAGAACATCCATCGATTCTTATGTTATTGCATTCAGAATAATATTAATTTTAAACTTGTTCGAACTGAATTCCAACAGGAAACTAGAAGAAGAAAGCAACCCTAAGGATTCCGATTCACTATATATTATTTCAAAACTGTATCTGATGATAGTACTGTACTATATACACTATAATGTAGCTGATTGGATACATGGGAGTTGACATGGTACACATGCAATGTGGGCTATGGGTGACGGCGTGAGGAACAAAGGGGTCTGTGAGCTTACATTGTAAACAACAATGTTCTGGTCGATATAGCAGCTTAGTAGACTGTGGGTCAACTCATGACATCATAATTGTTATCGAATGTGTCGGCGGAGCTCATTATGAACCAATAATGTTGTCAAATGTATCATGGAATAACTTTCACGACTTTTATAAATTGATTGATTTCCATTATTCCCAAATCCTAGCCTGCTGCCCTTGGAGATAAGGCAATGCAAGATACGATCAAGGTTTTTAAGAGATGCCAGGAGATTTCAATTATCACGTTTTTTCTCTAATTCTGGATAAGTTGTGTTTGGGATATGAATACACCAGTCTAGTTTTGAAATTACTTTGATTCTGAATTGATGATTGATAATGTTATGTCGAATCTGGATGATGATTTCAATGGAACCTATTCTACGCATATCGTTTTAAAGCTATTATTACACATAAGCTGATTTTTCTGTTACTATTACTGAATTCAAAGTCTCTTAGGAGAGATGTACAAACTGCCAAGTGGGAATTTTTTATTTATTTATTTATTCATATGCAAATACAATTCAGGTAAAAACAACAGGCATTTGCCCAAAACTGTTTCAAACCTTAATTTAGAATACACAGTCTAAAGGTTATGCTACTTACGTAACTTAAATGATATTATTCGTACACAATTTTGAGTCCAAAAATGTATCTACTACAATAAATTTTGAATTTATCAGATTGATCAATTTCCAAATACAAATCTAAACAAAACTCTTCCTTCACAATTGCAAAAAATATTGAAATTTTTACTTAAATCCACAAACTCATGTAAACATCAAAACATATTACATATTATGAGAGCTTCCTACATTTTAGGGCGAACTAATTTATAATTTTTATTATAAATGTAACAAACATTATGTTATTACTTGAGAAACTCATTCTGTCAGCATCAATTCAATTATGTATAGTAAATATACGATAGCATTTCATTTTTTCAACATTCCACATTCTAAAAAAAGAAATTGATCCATATCCGCATTATTCGAAGAATGAAAATTGAAATTAATGTTAAAGAGCTTGTTTCATAGAGCTTCCTCAAATTGAGTATATTAAAGAGCTGATTAATCATAGAGGATCAGATTTTCCTCATTTTGACAATTATTTCTACAAATAATACACCCTTTGTTGTGGGTAAACTGCGTATTGCATAAGCGGTTTCAATTCAAGAGTTGGCTTGTGGTTATAATATGAGACGTTAGGTAATTAGAGACCTCGCTAAATAATGAGGAAAATAATGCATTAGTAGGGCTAATCATCTTCAAGAACGCAAAACGTTGTTAAATTATCAGACGAATCGCAGGTAGGAAGTCTTTGAGAACTGGAGAATAGCACGCGCTCTGTGGGCTGTGGTTGAAATTGGAGAATACTCTAAGCTTGTTCAAGAGGGTTACTACGGGAAATTAATTTTTAGATTCAACGCTTCTCAAAATCTAATTAAAGAGCAGCTCAGCTTGTTTGAGTGCTTAGAAATTAGTATTCAGTTTGTTTATCTCTCTTTATCCTACATTTTCTCTCTCGCCATTTCTCTAATCACAGACTCACTCTCTTTTTCTTTCTCCACCTGCATTTCTCCTTCTCTGTTTCACAGGTCTCGTACCACTCTTGCTTATTCCTGACTTTCCTATTATTGTTTTCCATATCAGGATTCTAAATCTAGAATTTTAAGTGTAGGAAATGAAATACAAGGAAAATAACGGTGTTTTACGGAGTATTACAGTTTACATTGTACTTTTTTTGAAATACTTCCAAAGAACTTTCAATCTGATAATTAATATTATAATGAAAAACATTAATCTATACTTGTGAAATCCTTTACTGACTCACTGTTTACGATTTCTGAAAAACTACTTGATGGATTGCAACGAAAGTTGAAATACATTTTGCAACAAAACTAAGACCAACCCCTTCCCACTGTGCTAAGGGGGTGGGGTGGTTCAAAGGTACAATTTTTTGGTTTATTGCATATAACACGAAAACTATGCATCTTACGGACATAACTGTTATATACGAAATTGAAGCTTCCATAATTTCCTACAATATTCATCTTACAACTTTTTCTAAAAAAGTGTAACATTTAAAATGTCACATCTTTAAGAGCGGATATCTCGAAAACTAGAGAAGATATAGAAAAAGTTGTGATGAATATTGTAGGAAATTATGCAAGCTTCAATTTCGTATATAACAGTTATGTCCGTAAGATACATAGTTTTCGTGTTATTTGCGAGAAACAAAAAAAATGGCACCTTTGAACCCCCTTAGTAGGGCGTGAGGACTTTTGATATGTTTACCTCCTCACTCCCCTAAACAGAACTGCTAGGTCAAAAATTGTCTTCCAAACTTTTCCCTCTATAACCTTTCCTTGACTGGACTATAATGAATTTATGACAGTCAACATTTCACATAATATCCGTTTTATTTACATAATTTCATCCATTTACATGATTTTCATATAATAATGAACCTGCAGCATAATTTGAATAGGAAAAATTGATATTAGCCTCAAGTCATGATATACCATATAATAAAAGAAATGGTAACAGTTTCGAGTAAAATTCAATATAGTGAGAGTCACTAAAGTGGGCTACAATATTTGGGATAAACAGTATCAGAGTGCAGCATGAAGATGATGTGGAGTGGTCCGAAGGATCATGAGCGCACTTCACTTTTGGTGAGTTGTCTGCAAAGCATGCAAATAGGTTGCAGCAGCAGTGAGCACCAAATTGCAGACAAATCATAGCCTAGCACCACATTTGTTAGATAAATGGGACAGAGCCCGGTTGTAGAGAAACGCCGGTGAAAAACATGATGAAAATTTTACTGCCACCTTTATATTTCATTTGTGCCTGCTACTCCGTTCTAGTGAACAAGGAAGACAGATGATGAGGAAGGCATTGGTCATGATAGTGAGGGAAAGAGAGAAGAAAATCAAGATGCGGTCTCGTCTGTTTCACTATGGTGGGATTTGGAAGGCCGACGTAAAACAGTCAGGATCAACAAACAACGCTAACGTAATCTAGTGCGCATGAGTATTAGGGTAAGAATCTTAGCTCCAAAAATCCTCCCGTTCTTGGTTGATAGAAGCGTAAAATCACACACCTCAGCAACTCTCACACATTCTCCGTTTCACTTCCATATCATTTTTCTCTCTTCCTCACTTGGAGAATCTGGCAGATCCTAAAGTCTTCACGTATTTTATCATCCAAGAATCGCACAGCTATAAAGATACTTTACAGCTTTTCATTACATTTTTGTCCTTCTTCTAGTTGAAACAAAGGAGACAATAACTTGCAAATATGGCTGCTGGTTTGGTGAGAATAAACTAAGGCTTTTGTTGTCAACAACTATTCCTGTTCATGAATGATTTTATCAATCTGTAAAGACCGGCAATCTCCAATTAATTCTTATTCAATTTAATATTTGTCTTCGGATTAGTTTTTAATTTTCACACTGAAGCTGACACCATAGGTGTTTAAACATGTATGTAATTTTTCAATAAATTCGTGATATTTCTAGACAACATTCCAGTGTTTATTAAATATTTCCAAAGATTAACTGGTGAATATTATGAACATACTAGAACAGTTATGAAAGTAGTGATAGTTTTGGAAGAGTATCTTACCAGAGGTGATTCCGTGGAACGTGGACGCAGCAACTGGAACCTGGAAGAAAATGAAGGAATAATATTAAAATCAGCCTTATTGTTCATAGCGATGTTAAAAATGGATTACGCTTTGTAAAATAATTATTATTATTTTAATAAAACGCGACTCCTTATAATTTCTCCTTCCATTCGTCGAAATGCCTAGATGTTTAAAAATTTACAAAACTTAGAATTTGAATTGGATTGAAGCAGATAATTCAAGTCACTGAATCCAATTATGAATCAAATAGCGTCTCGATGATCCGAATAGTATGAATCAAATAGCGTCTCGATGATCCGAATAGTATGGATCAAGTAAGAGAATTTAGAATGAATATTCACAGATTTGGAAGCTCTAGGTGAAATCTTAGGTTGAATTTTTCTAAAATAGGCTAGTCCAATGCCCAAAAATGAGATAGAAATGATTTGATTCTGTCAAACCCACTGGTTTTTAAATAAAATTCTACTTTCGGTTGTTACACCATTATCAATCTCCAGTATCTCAAATTGTTTCAATAAACTAACGGCTTTGACAACATCAAGTAGTTGTTTCAATTCAATATTGATATTCTCACAACATCACCTTCACAAGATATAAAATTTCCAAAAATGATACCTAGAGATCCAGAGATCATATCCAGGAGATAAGAAGATTATATTCTATGCAGCAAGGTGAGCAATTCAAAATATTTGATGGGTATTGTTTTGCCATCCAGTCATCATCATCACTTCAGAAGTTTGCCAGATTAATTAACTCTTGGTTATATTTGCAGGTTCGCTCGGTTCTTGGAACAAAACTGTTGAAGTGTTGATATTGCAGGAACCTTTGAGTTTTTATTGGTGAATTCAATCGTTTCACAAAGCGTTGAACTTTCACAGCCGACCAGGGTCTCAAAGCTTGCGCCCCCATTCTTTGGCAAAGTAATTTCTGAACTTTATAAGCCTCTTAGGGCGCCAGTAAACTTCAACGTTAACTCTTGGTTTGCATTTCCTTGGCTGTGTTCAGATCTAGCTGTTCAGGTGTCTTTCTCAACTGTAGAATGGATGGAGATTACAAGCCTGTGGGGGAGTTTGGGATTCTTTTTGAATGGCTTTCTGGCTGCAAAGGTACAGAGATCGATGAGAGCAAGTGACTGTGGAGAGGAGGGTGGAAGAAGAATAGAAAGAAAAAGAGTATGGAGAGAGAGTATGGGATGAGAGAATGTTATAGGTGCTGGAAAAAGGCAGACTCAACACTTTGAGACGGTCATTAAGGCCAATCGATGCGGGCCAGGACATTTGAAATGCTGTTAGCTTAGGCTCCCCAAGCACGTCTAAAGTCACCAATTTGAAAAGTTTCAAAACTGCATCCGTGCCCGGGAACAACTGTTACAACAATCTGCTTCTCATTTCCTATCAGAATTAGAGGAATGTGGAAAACTTTCGGAATGTCCGTGAATTACAACGTGACTAAATGGAGAGCCAAATTCACTTTTTACCTTCTAAGAGTTCATGGGACCTCTTCCATTAGGACAATTAACAATGAGAAAAAGAAAACGAGTATGGAGAGGAAGGATGCGAACAAGAGAAGGATGAGGGAGTATCATAATACATCACAATACAACTTATAAAAGGGAAGATCAATCCTTTTTAATATCTATAAATAATTATTATTGTCAAATGCATTCCAATTGAAGGATTTCACATGATTTTCTGAAAGGTAAATTATCGTGGTTTGTTCAAGCCTTGTGTAATCGTATATATATAGTTCGAGCATATACAATTGGGTTAGATTGTACTTAAAACATCTCGAGAATAGTTGACATAGGAATAGGGTCATTACTCAAATATATATAACAGTAACTTTACATATAATAACTCCGATAGTTTGCTACTCCTGGTGAATGTTGTCTTATATCTGAAGACACACATTTTATCCCAAATTATTATGATCTTTTTAGATATGAAACATGATGTATTTCACATTCAAATACGTAAGGCGCATATTCTTTCATTTGATGTTTGAAACTTACATGTCATTCTTGTTCATTCACACTTGAAAATGACTTGGTAGTTCGAATCATGTTGTGTGTAAATAAAAAAATAGAAGATAAAAGGGTTCTTTCAGGGTACTAGTGGCACTAAACAACAAAGTGAACATGAGGTACTTCTACTTTAGAATACTTACTTGAGGACTGAAGAACGTATAGGATAAAACACAGTGATATTATTATCAATCCCATTATTTCTTCCAATATTGTGATGCTTCACTCAGTAGTCCTTCACCTATTATCACGCGATTTATGTTTGTGGAATAGAATGCTGAAAAATTTTAAAGGCATGAAAAGGCAACGTCTGAATTTTTTTATGAGCAATGTTCGGTTCTTCAGTTCATTCACAATATATTGCATGAGTAGATTGGTTAGGTTGAGATCCAACTTCGAGATTCAAGTCGAATATTATTTACACTTATCAATTGATTTTTAAAAGACTAGTATCCAAAAGAATAATAGAAGGCGGTGGAAAAAAGATCTATTCTGAATTTTCTCAGGGACTGACGACATTATTGGATTAGACAAATTAAATACACGACGCATTCTCGTCAAGTATTCTGGAAGGTACAGTTGATGGACGAACAGGTCGTGGGAAACCCCGGCTGCAATATTTAAGACAAATGACGAAGGATCTGGGTGCTATGAGCTATGTACAATGGAAGAGAGTAGCAATGGACAGATTTAGATGGAAGGCTGCCAACCAATCAAACGATTAAGCTGAAAGAAGAAGATTATCGAAAAATTTGTATTAATTCCATATTTATAACTCTTGGCGAAAATCACAATATTTTTCATTATTCTATATACTAAAACAAATAAAAAATATCAATCGATTGATTTACTGTTATTAGACGTACGCGATAATTCCATTACAATTGAATATTGTTAGCAATTGAATGAACTTGTTCAGATAGAAGTTTACTATTCATAGATGATTTGTAGACATCCTCGAAATATTACAAGGAGCTTCCTTTGAGTCTTACAACCTACTTGGTTGGCATGCTGTGGAAGACTATCCTTCAAGTTTTCTTATTCTTGAAAGATGGCAGTTATTTCAGTAATTCTCAGTAATTTCACTAGCTATTCTCAAAAATAATGATAGCTTCAACAGTTTTTGTTTCTACAGTATAATTATTATAATTATCCATTCCAAGATGTTCCAACTTGGGCTTCATAATAATAACTGTGATTCAAGGAACAGACATTATAGTTTTGCTGTCATTATGAAAGCAATCATTAAGTGTTTTCAGCTCCGAATCACTGTTATTATTAGCTCCCAATAATTGCATGACGATTATCCAAGGAGGATCTGATAACAATTCAGACCAACTTTTCTCATCAAATGAGCCTAAAAGCTGATCACAACCAGAATAAAAACTCATTGATAATCGGGAGTTCAGTTCAGTTCAGTTCAGTATTGCTAGATAACAACAGATCACTTGCAACTTCTAACAGAGATCTTAGTGATAAAAGGTGAAATTTTATTGAATTTTTCAAGATTGTGAACCAACCACAGTATGAGACTTGACTAAAATCAAGTTTTTTAGGTGTTCCAGCTATTTCAAAAACGTGATTTCAAAAGAATCAAGTTTTTTTAGGTGTTCCAGCGATACCGCAGACTGATGGAGTCATCAAACTGATGTGATAAGAAAGGAAGCACTGAAAATCAGAACACTTGAAAAGTCGGGAAATCTCAAAAATTATTTGTTCATTTCATTACTTTTATACATAGTTTTTGAAGGTTTATCACATTCAAACATTCATCTTTTCATAATTGTTACCACGTTGATCATGCAAAACATCGAGGTTATAGAACGATTGTATCATAAGTGTGATGGAATGCAGACATCTATTTTGGGAAATATTCACCTGACTGTTCACAGAATAATTATAGGTCTATAAGTATTCCGCCAAATCGTTTGTTGTGAGCAGAGACATCAATGTGAAAGCAATTGATTGCACAGAGCGATATTCTGGTAACAGTCAGTTCAGTCTGCAAAAACATTTTATTATTGAATTTCAGTATCAAACGCATACACATCATTTGTGAGATTTAACATTGTTTCTTCCGTGATTGAAAATGGAGAGAACCGTTTTCATGAGGAAATACATAGACTTGGTCCGCTATGATCGGCCATACAACTCCCTACCATGTATATTGATAACTATTATTGGTATTATAGGAGCTTTGAACAGCCTTATGGTTATTCTCACAGAACAGGAGAGCTTTGAGAAACGTGTTCTAGGAGTAAAAGAATTTCTTACTATAACGCTTATTATCTCCAACAGTTTAGAACTTGCCTTGAAACCACACAAAAACACCAGATTGATGGAGTTGATAGAGGACGAATTCCTCGTGAATCGTATTGAATTCTTTCGCAGAGATGAGAAATGGAAACAATTTGAAACCTACTACAACGAGACGAAAATCCAGATGGAAAAGACGTCTAAAAATATTTTTGCTGTTTTTGTTGTAGCTTATTTAGGATTTATCAACAAGAGTTTGTTCAACGAGTTATTAAGGTACTCAATCGGTCTCGAGAGGAATTCAATAGATCTACCTGCTCCCTATGCTTATTGGAGTCCTACTCATGTCAACCAATTCGAATTTTTTGTTTACATCTACATTTTTCAAAGTCTAATGATTTTCATTTATACAATTGAAACCTACTGCATACAAATTTCAGTAAGTCTCGCCACCGAAAGACTCCTTGCCGATTTTGGTACCATCTTTATTCTGATCGAACATCTTTCAAAAGATTTTCCAGAATTCGAGATCACAGATCGGATAAGACATGAAACACATCAGCAAGATAATGAAAATTATAATGTCAGAGCTCAACATGAGAACTTGAAGAGAGATATGTCCCGCATTGTAAGATGTCATCAAAGATTGATCAGGTACTGTACAGAATTCAAAATCAATATTTAGTCTCATAAGCTAAGAATTTTTTCAAAATGTACAACTTTCCACACAAAATAAATATTGCTCCTAGTAGATAGTTAAGTCGCATTTTTTCATGTGCAGTGATTATTCCAATTCCTAACGCTGGAAACATAATAATAATATCGAGTGACCTGTCTTGCTCAGGTCTGGTGTCATGTCGCAATTGATCAATTTTAGGACCTGACATGACCTAACGACTGCTTTTTAGGCAGCCGGGACCGATGAATAACGTGTCCATCAGAGACAAAACCGCAATCATTTTGTCAATCAGCTTCAAAAAGATCATCAGATTCAAGACACACATCATGTTTGGTCTAAATTACCATAGAAAAATTATTCATTTGTTGGATGATGCAATTCAATTTTTAAATCATTCATTATCCATTATTGAATAGCAATTTTATTGAATTTGTTTTGTATTGTTGAATTTGTTTCACTGATTCACTTGATAGTCGTACTCCTCTCCCTCCGACGGATTTAATGCCAAAAATGTAATGTTGAAAAACAATTATTGTTGAATGATTTCGATCAATAAAGGCAATATTATTTTTTACTGATTTACTGATTTACGGATTTTTACTGATCCACTTTATTCCCAAGTGATATATGAGAATGAATTCTTATCATGACAACCACTAAAATGAACATTCTCAATTCACCTATATAGGTACTCCTATTCACCCGCAGGTGATATTGTGTGTGTGTGTGTGGTGTGTGTGTGTGTGTGTGTGTGTGTGTGTGTTGTGTGTGTGTGTGTGTTGTGTGTGTGTGTGTGTGGTGTGTGTGTGTGTGTTGTGTGTGTGTGTGTGTTGTGTGTGTGTGTGTGTGTGTTGTGTGTGTGTGTGTGTGTGTGTGTGTGTGTGTGTTGTGTGTGTGTGTGTATGAGTGTATGTGCGTCTGTGTACACAATATCTAATCTCCCAAATAACGGAATGACTTGAAATTTGGAACGCAAGGCCCTTACAATATAAGGATCCGACACGAACAATTTCGATCAAATGCGATTCAATATGGCGGCTAAAATGACGAAAATGTTGTCAAAAACAGGGGTTTTCGCGATTTTGTCGAAAACGGCTCCAACGATTTTAATTAAAGTTACACCTGAAATAGTCATCGATAAGCTCTATGAACTGCCACAAGTCCCATATCTGTAAAAATTTCAGGATCTCCGCCCCATCTATGCAATTTTGATTCTATATTCTCAATTATCAGGCTTCAGATACAATTTAAACAAAAAATTTTGAGTTGAAAAGATTGAGCATAAGAATCTCTACAGTTAATGTTCAGTAACATTTTCACCTAAAATTAAAAATAAGCTCGAAATAAATGATCCACTATGAAGAGATAGCACACCTCGTGTGTCTTCAGCGTTATTGCCCTGTCAACAGCTGGATCAAATCTTTGAATAGTAGACTTAGATGCGACGGGAACACTAGCGTCAGCTGATCAATTTTCATAACGGCAAGGAAAGTTGTGTGAGTGCGCCACACCAGATTTTTTCCGAAATCAAGCAAACTATACTTCTCCAGGACAAAGAATGACTATTTAAGAGCCATTTATACACATATTTTACGTTTATAAAAAAATCATTGAATAAAGTTTACAGCAGGGGAAAACTAATAATTTGAATATCAATTCTCGTTCAATCAGTTATTAGATCAAGTTTGATTATATAATTGAAGGAAAATTATTCCATGTCATAACAGGAACTTCAAGGACTGCGAAACAAATGCAGGATATGCCATCATTGTCATCAGCTTAGTGATTTTCACTAACAGCTGTGTGGATTTCTTCATCATTCTGAAGGTGAGAGATTGAAATTTCATAAATACCAACATGAGTGCTTCTGCTCCAATAAATGGAAAAATTCATGAAATATAATCAGGAGATATACGGTCATGTTGCGCTTAGTCCTTGGAATTGCCTTGAACCCTTTTCCATCTGATAATGCAGATAGAATAGAAAATATCTTGTGAATAACAGAATTAGGTTAATTATTAATTTATTGTGTGAATATTTGTTATTTGAATGAATTTCACTGGAAAAAATTATGAGTTAAGTCGATAAATCATTTACTATGGCTCGGTTGCTCAAAAGACCGTTGAATTTCGTGATTTATTTCACGAGAACCAATCAGAGAAGGTATATTCGAAAAAGCCTTCTCTGGTTGGTTCTCGTGAAATTTATCACGTATAAAATTCAACCATCCTTTTTTGCAGCCGGAACTTGAAGGTTTATAGTTATAGATGTCTATCACAATTTGAGATACTAGTTTTGATTGTATAGCATTACTAATAATAAGTGAACTGGAAGCATTGAACAGCAGAATATATCTTGTGGATGGAGCCGTACGATTTGCCATTAGCTGTCAACCAATAGGAACTGAGCTCTACAGCCATTGGTCGAAACAAGGCACACCCAAGTATTCCAAATATGGTAATAAAAACTTTTAGACAACAATCAATGGAGAGAAACTTAGTAACTAATAATACCAAATAATATACATACTCATGAGGGCTCCAAGTGAGAAACTACAATAGTAATATCTCAAAGGAGTTAATGAACCAGTGCTTTTGACAAAATAAAGTCATATCCATTTGTATTATGAATATTAACCACATCAACATTTTCACAACAACACAGAAAGTCTAGGTTGCATTCTAGCTTTATTATTTCCAGCTTATTCCATTCAGAGTTAAAGTAAAGAGTCATGAACCAGTACTAAATTTATTTATTTGATTTTTAAGTTATCGATAGTGATGTATATTCTCGACAACTGGCACCACAATACCACTGATAAATGATATTTGAACTTTCATCTTTTTCTTACAGGGAGATAATCTAATGACAAAGATAAATTATGGTGTATCATGCATCCTTATCAACTTAGTTATACTCTATCCTTACAATACAGGCCAGCGAATCGCCAATCAGGTAAAGTGATAATTTACTATTAATAGGATAATACAAAGGCGTAGCATATGGTATCACACAGTGAAAAATCTTAATCTTATAGTTTTATTTTGGCAATCAAGATTGCTTATCAAAACTATGGCATTGTTTTGCACTAAATTTATTCTTTGAAGTCCTCCAAGGAAACTACCTCATAGACATGTCTCAAGAATGTGGCCCATGTGATTAATTTGTTAATTATTTAAAATAATATCATTAATAATAATCTATCATCTCTTCTTATCTTATCTTATTTCGATAGTTCCATGATTCCAAACTCCTCTTTTACATCACAGTATGTCATAGTCGTCTTATGTATATAACAGAGTATGCTTAAATTAAGTATTTTTATAGGGCTGTATGCAGGTTTAATTATAGAAAATCACTAGTATCCTATATTTTTGATCCAACATGACAAGTTTCAGCAATAATACCATTTTCAAAGGTCCTCAAGTTTGATTGTGAAAGATCACTTGATAATGCATTAAGGCCAAAACTTGTCGTGTTCGATTTAAAAAATGTAATAATGGTACTAGTATATATATTTTTTTTTTTATTGAACGGAATTTGTATGCAAATAGTTTTTCTGCTGTCTTTGTTAGGTGCTCTTTGAATGAAAGTGTCCTATCAAGTATCACGCCCAAATATTTTGGAGCCTTATTGTGCTTAATTAAGGCTTCTATTCTCGAATTGAATTCTTAGCTCTCTGTTAGCTTCTCTATTGTTCAGGTGGAAGCATGCAACTTCTGTTTTGCTGGCATTTGGTTGAAGACGCCAATCTTCGAAAGTACCTACCCATCCCTCTCAATTCATCTGTAAGAATTTTCTCTGACTCTTCAAATGATTTACACTGTTTTGATAATACCCAGTCATCAGCATAGCCATGTTTTCTAGACAAGGTTTCTGGCATGTCAGCAATATACAGACTGAACAAGAGAGGGGCAAGAACTGAGCCCTGAGGCAGACCATTCTTAAGTTTTCTTTGTGAGCTTATATCAGATCCAATGATGACTTTGAAAGTTCTATCACTCAGCATATTATTCACAAGACGAGCTGTTATGTAACACTTGATCACTTTTAGGAGCTTATAGATCATACCTTCTCTCCAAACAGTGTCATAAGCTGCTGATAAATCGATAAAGGCAGCAGATGTTTTCTGTTTCTTCTGGAAACCAGCTTCAATGCATGTTGTAAGTGATAGAACTTGATCAACACAGCTCCTGTCTGGTCTGAACCCAGCCTGCTCAAGAGGTATGATTTCAAATATTTTCTGGCATACTCTATTATAGATTAGCCTCTCCAGTACATTAGCTCTTTGGGTACATTGCCAGTTTGCATAACATCAGTGAAGAATTTAGCCAGCCATACCTTTGCATATTTTCCACATTTAACTAGAAATTCTGGGTTTACACTATCAAATCCTGGTGCTTTTCCAGAAGCTACATGCTTAAGAGCTGATGCGATTTCTTCTGGGGTGAAAGGGAGACTGAATTCACTCTCTGTTGCCTGTCTCTTAAGTTGGCTCAGCTCATGTTTTATTTTGGTCGAGTGTTCTCTGTCCACTTGTGCTCTGGATGTTTCCACTATGTGAGATGCTATTGTGTTTGCAGAGACACCTGCTTTTTGTCTTTCCATGGTGCTCCACTGCCCAATTTCCTTAGAAGAGCCCATGCTTGTCGACTGAGGTTTGGAGTTCATGTTCTCAACCACTTCATCCATTTCTGTTTTCTTGCCTCATCAAGACTATGAAGGAGCTCATCTGCCACCTCTTGCTCACCCGTCTCCGGAGAGGTTTGATAAGTTCATCACTATTCTGGGACCAGCCTGGAATATATTCTCTGCGATACCCTCTTGGGATGCACTTTTTAGCTGTACTATTGACTGCCCCAACAAATCGTTTATAATTTTTACTTAGAGGAGGTATCCAACCCAGGCATTTATCAAGTTCTTTTGAGTACCTTTCCCAGTCAGCTTTTTGGAAGTTCCATCTTGGATGTGTGTGGAAGTCACAAGTGGGACCTGGTGACCTATCTCTATGAGAACTGGACGATGCTGACTGTGTGGAAAGTCAGAGAGAACTCGTCTGGTGATTGAAAGTGGTTGGCCCTTGTTATCGCTTGAGGAAAAGCATAGATCTGGATTGTACTCCTGCCTCCAAGCTGCAGATTTAAATGTGAACCGATCTTTTGCATCAAACACAAGATTAAGATTTCCACTTCCAGCCCATTCCACCACAGCTTCACCATTTGCATTGCAGTCCCTATACTTCCACTGTTCATGGTGACTATTGAAATCCCCTAAATAAACAGCAGGGTGAGGCTGAATTGGGATCACTGCAGTTGGCCATGGGGTGTTAGGTGGTTTGTAGATGTTAGTCACTGTGATATTTCCTATCTTGACTACAGCAGCATTGATGTCATTGTCTGTTGAGGTGGAGATTAGGGTGGCATTGTCTATATTGCATCTCACATAGGTTGCAACTCCATATACATTATGATATGTAGCACCAAGTAGGTCATAGCCAGGTATAGTACTTCTTCTTTTCAGCTGATCTTCAGAGCTACAGTGTGTTTCCTGAATGGCAACCAGGTCAATGTTGTCTTGTCTCAAACGCTTTGAAAGATATTGACTTTTAGAATAGCTTATACTCTCTACATTCAAATGGCAAATCCGGACTGAAGGTCCAAGATTTCTTGTCTGGTAGTCCTTAAAAGGACTTTTGAGTTTGAAATTGCTATGTGATTTCAAATTTGTAGTGTTGTGTTGTGTAGAATGTTGTGTTTGCTGGATGAATAGCTCTCATGTTCATAGGGTTGATGTTCAGCTAAATAACTCAATGAGAATGATAGGTGGTGTTCTGAAATCTACCCCTGTGGAATGGCTCCCGGTGTTGAGTCACATCCCACCCCCAAATCTTCGACGCATGAATGCCCTCACAAGAGAGTACAAGAAGATACAGGAAAATCGAAGCCTGCCAATACATGAGGATATATAAGATGCCAATCAGAGCCGCCTGCAATCTCGTAAGCCACCGGTTAGGACGGCAATTACAGCCTTAGATTCAGGTTTCCGTTTAACTGAGGCCTGGCAACAAGCGTGGTCAGCAAAGCAGAACATTGACATCCCATTTGTAGCCAAAAGGCCACCAGGCTTCGATTTGCCTCGTAAAACATGGTCGGCATTGAATAGGGTACGAACTCATCATGGTAGATGTGCCTATCTAATGCATAAGTGGGGGAAGGCTGACTCCCCTTTCTGTGAGTGTGGAGCAGTCCAGACTGTGAGACACATTTTCATAGTGGAGGAGTGTCCCAGATCAGCATACACGGGTGCACATGAAGATTTCCTGGGTGGCTAAACCAGCATCAATAGCCTACTTGAATACCCTGGAAGCATGCCTCTAATTTCCAGATCAAAAGTGACTAAGATATTTTCATTCGTTTTATATATGAATTTTTCTATTGTTTTCTTTTTTTCGAATTTTGTGATCATAAATGTGTTGTGTATACTGTGTCACGTTATTTTTTATATTTAAATAACGATTAGCCTCCTGCTTGGCATCAGTCGGTAGAGCATGAAATATTTCAATATAATTATAAAAATTAGGTCGTGGTTTTCAATAGAATACAGTCTCATAAAGATCTTTATAGGTCCAGATATGAGCTTCCACAATAATTCTGATAATTCATTAAAAAATAAATATATATATATGGTACTTATCCTATAGTATTGAGGAATTAAAATAATTGCACACCATAAACAATTTGATACATATATTGACAAATATTGCAAAAAATAAATCATAGCAAAAATATATAGAGCCATAAAAAATATATAATATAAAAATAGAACAATAATCGAAATCAATAAAATATCACAGGCTAAATACTATTCTCTAAATTTTATAGCACGAAACGTTACCATGTGCTTTTATTTTATAATCATATGCATCCTTTCGCATGTAGCTGCGATATTAGCTTGCTAATACTTGTTGACTTGGACAATTCTATGTAAAATAGATTTCTTAAAATTGGCTTGATAAATTGACAACCAATGATCCAAATATATATATTAAATTCTATGGTCTCTAATAGATTTCTTTGTTAAGAATATATATTTTATCTTAGGGTGCAAGATTCGGCACCTGACGGAATAAATAGAGCAATAAATTCATCTAGTGAATCAGAGCTACAACAAACTATCGCAAATTATATTGCAGAGATTAAAGATCATATGAATATGTATCAACAGCCTAGATTTTATACTTCTTTGATTTATAGAACTTCTGATATGTATTGACTCGTTACTCTTCTAATAAAATACCTTTAATGCTATATTTACTTGCGCAAGTATTTTTTACTAAATTCTTAATTTATAAGAAAACCCTTTCGACGAGCTAGCTTTGATTCTTATGTAATTTCGAAGCACTGAGGGCGCCCTATCACTATTTCAATATTTCTCACTCACGTGTCGAAATTTTCTTATGAGCTGCTGATGTCGATCCAACTCCTGGTGGTCCTGGACTATTGTAGCCGGAGTCGTCTCTTCCAAGGGATTACAAAATTATTTAAAAATGAAAATGACTTTTGCTTTAGAAGAGCATCACAAAGTCTTATAAGAAATTTAGTAATTCAATTTAACTTTAAGTTATTACAAGATATAGCAAGGTATTACGCTCTATAATTTTTAGGGACCTCTCATGGTGGCATTTGGCAGGCGAGTGTCGGTTCTCCTTTCTCAATTTTACAATTCTCATTTCCGATTTCTAAATTTACATAAAATTTGAATATCCTAGTCCTCCGCCATTCAAGGCTCAAATAGACTGTACTAAAATATTAAATTATTACTTATGTTGTATATTTAATAATTTCTTTGCCTTCGGGCCATATCCAAAACATAGATTATACAACTATTTTATACAAATTCTATTTATTTGTAGAAATATATACAAATATTTTTTAATCGGCTCACTATTGCCGCCTATCAATTGCCATTATGTGATTGGTGCATGCAAATTGTTACAGTATTCATGCGCCTGGTAACCTCCTATTTCCTGGATACATTTAATTATTTTTATTGGGTTTTTTAAATATGCTCTCTACATGCTAGTTAATTTTTTATAGGTTATTATTTGTTTCATGCATCATAATAATTAGCCACGTGAGACCTTTTGTTCCTCAAATTGCATACCGTTTTGCCACAATAAATTTCTGCCAAGGTGTTTGGTCAGATTCTACGTTGCATGGCTCGGTCGATCGTTAGGTCGCCGATCACTAAATGTTTATGCCTAACCTCAACCTTCAATATTTTATAATATATTATATATTAGCAAAAAATTATTTTAATTCCTCTTAGGCTGTTGTACAGTTTAGCCAGGACAATCTGATATTATCTAATCTTTATGTTATCTCTTTGGCGATATTAGCCAGTTACTTTACTTAGACCTATAAATATTTTAGCCAGGGATTCTTATTAATCAATCCAAATTAAATATGTTACAACTGCCATACGCTAAATAAATGTATGCAAATAGATATAATATACCACAGGCTTAAGCCCAAAACAGTTTCAATTCTAGTTTATACAACAGTAGAAATGTAGCTAGGTTATGTGTCAATTCCACATTTTTCAATAAAACACTCCAATTTACAATATAAAACAAACAAAAAACATTTATAAATTGGAAAATACTTCAAAAATAAATTATTAGAAAAGATATCAATGTATACGATTAAGGTTCTACGAATTATGCTTTATAATTTTGTTTCTCTCAATTTTTACTCATCAGTCATGAGATGAAAATTATCATCTTAAGAAGATTTTTAACATCCAAATTTTTTTTCCAGAATGAAATTTTACGACAATCGTTGACTAATCTTCCGTGGATCGACAAGCCCAGATGGTTCAAGAAGACATTGCAAATTATGATGATACGTGTCAACGTAGATATTGTCATGAATCCTTATGGACTACATTATCTGAATTACATGTCATTCAAAAATGTAAGTGCCTCATTTTCAAATACATTTTTCTCAAAGTTGGATATTGTTCAAGAGTTATACAGATCTATGACACACAAGAATATGTCTCATGAATATGAAAATGTCTGGGATTAATGATAATTCTTTCATGTTTCTAATTGATTTAATTTTTTCAGATAATAAAAACTTCTTACACATTTGGAAACTTCCTTTTCCAAACAGCACTCAACTGAATGAAAAGATGATTGATCACTTAAATTATTCGAGACCTTTGGAAGTTCATGAGAATCGAACAATAATGGTGGTAGATTGTTTATGAATTATAATATAGTCCCTTGTATAATAAATCAATTATATTTGAAAAATAATCATATTGTACCTTATTCTGAATAGTTTTATTCACTTTGTTAAAATTTCTTTCGAATGAAACAATATTTATTTTGTCCAATCAATTATACAAATATTTGACTTTCATGTGACATTCTCAAGCTGCTTGCTTCCTATTGGTTGTGAGACTTGTGAGCTGCGGAGGAGAAATGGCGATTAAGCAAACCATTGACCTATCAGACATTTCCTTGATTTTAGAGGCATGGACTACCAATCCAGCTACTCCTTCATCAATATTCCATGTACTATTGCAGCATTAATTTTGAGAGTTCTGCCATTTCTGAGGCTGAAATGATACATGGCATGAGTTTATACCATGTTCTATGTTACAGTTTGATAGTGAACAACACAAGGCGATGGCAATAGCTATAACAACTACGACATATTGATGTCAATCATTGCACTCAACTCATGTCACATCAGTAGTTGGGTAATGGGCATACACTTAATCTGAATTTTTCAGCTAATCAATTTCTCACTTCCTTGGTGATATTATTCAAGAATCCACACTATCAATCAAAAATGAGGACTGGTTTTGTATTAAATTCATTAATTTCCCTCAAAACTTTCTAGACGCTACACAGTTATATTTCTCTGCTTCTTGGATATGCTCCTGAATGTAATAAGGATAAGGATGGACGTCCATTGAATTTTGGCATCATACACTTAGTATCGATATTTGGCATCTTAAGTGATGTGAAGTTGTGAATTTTAAACCCTTCACAGATAATACGATGTTTCTGATATTTATAAGAGCAGTCTCTAAATTCCCTCTTTTGCGAATAAATTCACAAAAAATTAAGGCCGTCCGGCTCGCAAAATTACTGGGTTCAAACCTCAGCTCTAGCTCAGTGGTAGAAACATGAATTTTATAAATACAAATAATCACCATAAAGTTCAGTGACCGGTGATTGATAATTCTTACCGCTGCTTCTGTGAAGTTCTTGAAGGATACCAGTGAGGAAATTAAAAGAATATTTGATGACTGATTATCAGTAGCCATGCACCACTAGAGAATGATAAGGACCAACTATAGTAGTTTCTAGTTGATTCTTAAAACGCTCGTCGTGAATACAAGTATTCACCAATATATCCTTCCAAAATTCCTTGGAACTTACAACGCCAGTTCTTGAAGCTCTCTGGATCCTTATATGATATAACTGGAACCTTATTAATATAATTTCTTAATATACTTGTTCTGGTAGATGAGATGAATATCATCATCAAAGGATGATAAATATTGAGTACTCTGAATAAGATTAATATTACTTGATTCAATAATTTTAAGTGCTGCTAAATATTTGTTGGTATTAAAACAGCTCAAACTGTATATCACGAGATGAGTTAGGATATAATAAAAAATTCTATGAGTTTGTATGCTGACATAAAACACAAAATATATTCCCATAAAAAAAAGATGTGCATAAAATATTCGATATATCTATAATTCACTTAAATAATCTATTTCTAAAATCTGAATAATTATCACAGGCTTTGCTAATATTCACAATAGTGAGTTTCAAATTCATAAATATATTATATTTAATACTGATACTTATACTTCCAATCAATACAAAATTCTGCAAACAAAAACCTGTTCGGTCTATAAGTTTGATATGATATACTTTGTTCAATTAACAAAATTATAATTAATAAATTAATATTCAAACATGAGATCTCAGGGATTTATATGAATTCGGGCTGTGCATGGAAGTAAGCTTCCTACATGTATTAAATAAATTTATAAAATGTTCTTATGAACTATGTGATATTATTCAACACGTGGTGACTTTTTATTTAATTCAAGTTAATTTGAATAGCGCTTTTTTATTAATTCCCCCACTGTACGTAGACCTAAAACGAGCTCGTTTGACTTATCACTCACTGAACTGAAGTTCTTGATGGTCTCGTGGATTGAATTAATTATTTCCAATAATTAATTAGGTAGGCTCCTTTTCGTCACTGCTGGGCTAACGCGTGATCCAGATTCTTATAAGTTTCTTTCGAATTAAAGATATTTTTATGGGAATCGTTACAAATTACGAACTCTTTGACAGCACTGAGTTCACAGATAATTGAACATTTAATACAAATACTTTACATTAAAAAAGGGTTTGGCTTAATAGTTTTAAAATTTTAAAAAGAGGAGAAAGAACCCTAAACTCCATGTGCATCCTCTCAGGTCGGGATCTTAAGCCAGAAGAAGGAGGTTTTCAGAAGAATTTGTCTCTTCCACGAATAATTCTGTAAACTACTCTCTGATTGGCCTTCAATTTAATAAACTCAATACAATTGGTTGCCTTGGGAATCAGGGCTTCCTCGGCTTTATAATAGAAAAAATTAAATAAAAAAGAGTTTTTATACAAATGTATGGAGTGTTTATCTTAAATTGATTTCATAAATAAATCCTAACATGCGATTTTAATACATTTAGTTTTTATATGAGTTTTGTATACTCTTGATTTATCATGCTTTTTTAGATTATAATAAATATTTATACAGAAATAATGGGTGTTCGTATTTCTACACATCGACTTCCTTTAGTATACATAATATATCCTTTATGAGTAAATTTTATATAATTCAACCTGTTATATGGCTTGATCGAATAATCAGCTGATTCGTTCAGTATTGATTCTAATAATTATCGATTTATCCAAGATCGACTAATTCTTTTCAAAATGTAAACAAATAATTCTAACCTCAATGTTCATGCATTTTATTTTTTATAATCCGCCAATAATAAGTAAGCCGCTTTATAATTTTTTGATCTTACCAATGGGTTCTCATAATTATTAAATCACAATTATACATGTTTTCCTATCGTTTTTGATAACGCTATTACTCCTAATCGCTAATGATACTTGATTTAAGTTGATTTATCCTTTGAGTAGGTCTAACCTTCTTTCCAATTTTATAGTTCTATTACATTTCATTGGTTCATTTTAAAATATTTGGTGGTTTTAAATTACCACGTGACAGTGTTCAATTAGAATGGAACATTTGGAATGAAGCTTAGTTCCAAACTCAAATGTTTATAGAATTATATTTCAATTCGGGTACTACTATTAATGCCGGCGTGCCAAAACCGAATTCCTTCGCTATTAGCACTACAGAGAAAAGAAGATACAGAGTATCTTTACATGCAAACATGCAAACATTATTATTCGTACATGGTAGTACAAACTTAATTATATATCCTACTACATGGATGAATATTCTTATATTCATACATTTTCTACTCTTAAAAATTATCTGGAAATTTCAAAAGAATCATAATCTGATCGTTTGCATTTGAATTTCTATGGCCCGGTTGCACAATAGCCGGTTAAATTTCAACCGTGATTAATTTCACGAGAACCAATCAGAGAAGGCGTATCTGGAAAGACGGTTTCTCTGATTGGTTCTCGTGAAATTAATCACGGTTAAAATTTAACCGGCTGTTGTGCAACCGTTACTATGTGTTTCTTATTATATTGTGAAATTGTATCAACCGTGAATATTTTATTCAAAAGGATTTAATTTAAATCCGACTTTCCTTAAATTCCGTGTAATAATCAAACTGATTACTATTTTAACTGGAATCAACGTAATTGGGGTTGAAAAAGCAGTGATTCGGTGATTAAATTTAAATAACTTACGGTGTACGACACAGGAGAGACCGGATCTTTTTTCTCAGTAGCGATTTAATATCTTAATGCGTTTGGAGATGTTTCGTTAGAAAGGGCTTTTCTAGGGAATGTTTTTCGAGCAAGCAGAGCAAGCGAATAACCTTGAGTGCAGCTCTGAAAAGCTAATTTCACTCAAACGGTGAACGCATTAAGGCAAAATGGATCCTTAACGATGTGCAGAGAGCTGAATCTGGACAAAGATAAATGTACAAATGTCTGTTAGATTAGAAGAATCTTGGTAAAGGTGAATGCACGAGGAGAACGAACAGAGAGGAATAGAATGAGAAAAGGGAAGGGAAAGAGTGGACCTGTGTTAGATTTAGGGGAGGGAAAGTGTAAGAGTGGATTCAAAAGGTATTTAAGAATGGAAAGTTTCAAAAAACCTCTCCGGTTTAATTAAAATTTGAAACTGGCGCGCTGCACTTTTTCCCAGCGCCTTTTTTGGAAATGAAAAGAGCTCTGTCTTCTCTGTGGGAAGTGGCCGCTCCTGTTTTGAATTGCCAGTGAACTTTTCAAAGTAGGAAACAATGAAGAGTGTAATTCGCTTAGCTGCTATCGTTCCTTCGCACTACGCTTTCTTAAGATGCATTCATAATGGAACAATAGCACCTCGGTCTGTGTCTTGTGATAATTGTCTTGTGATTAGAGTGACAATAATGGAGTTACTGTTGGCAAGTGTTTCATGAATAGCTGAAAAATTCACTCACCAGCTGAACCTTGAACAGGTAAATAGAGATTTCATCGCAGGAAAATCACTCTATAAGATTTACGTAAGAGTTCTCAGAATCCCAAGAGCCAAGACATATATGAAAAATGGTCTCAATGCTATAAAATCCTTAATATGAATTGATAAACTCTCAATGTGAAGAATCCTTAATATGAATGGAAATCACCAGTTACAGATATTGAATACTCATTTTTCATTGTTTACTTTGTATGTAGAGACAAGTGACAATATTAAGCTAGGAATTCAGGGTTTTTAAGGTTTTAGAAATTAATAAGACCGACCCCTACGCTGTAGTGGTAGAAGGGGAGAAGAAAAAAGAAGAAATTGATAAACCCAAGGTTTGGGTTTAGTACGATTAATAAGCTTAAGATCGATGATTTTTTCATATTCAAATATCTGTTGTTCCTTCCATTTCTAATCTCTCTATAATTGTGATAGAGTTGTATTTTCTCCATGCACGAAAAAGATGGATAGATCAATTTCAAAAACCGTACTGAAAATCATAAATGTGAAGTGATGAATTTTTCCTGCTCTATGAGACCACTAAGTAGGGAAACTCAATTACTTTGTAATCAAGTGAATCAGAAGAGAAATGCGAATCTTCAAACAAAACAATAGTGCAATACGGAACAAAATCTGAATGGATACAAGTCAATCTATTCATATCAGACGAATATATTGTGAGGAAAGTATTATCTACGATACATTTTTGTGTTTGTGAGAGAGGATGCTAGTAGAAAATGCAATACTAAAATCACGGAAACAATATGAGACTAGACTATAAACCCCATCGACGTTCGTGACTGCATGTAATTTCAGAAGAAGGCCATCACGAGTTATTAGAAAGGAGTCGGATTCGAAATTTTATTTTAGTCTACTATGCTTTTTCATGTTTGCCGTGAGTATGGCAAGAAAATGAACAGTTGTTCAAGCCAGAACAACATAGTGCAAGATAGAGAAAACCGGGTCACAAGGTGGAATATACCATCCAAGAGTTATGATAATCTAGAATTATCAACAGAAATTCCCTGAATTATGCCTACAGACTGTAACATCTTAAATCTGGGTAGATGAAAAGCCCTAATAGAAATAGTAATAGGTCTAAAAATAAAGTAATTGGCTAATATCGCCAAGCAGATAATAATCAAGATAAGATAGCATCAGCTTGTTCTGGCTAAATGGTACAAGAACTTAAAAGGATTTGAAGGAAGTTTATTACTCATAAATATATTATTTATAAAATATTTGAAGATTGAGGTTAGATAGATGTATTCACAGATCGGTGACCTAGAGATCGATCAAACCGAAGAACGTAGAATCTGACCAAAACCCCTTGGCAGAGCTTTATTGCATTCAGACGGTGTGCAATGTGAGAAAACACCCGTCCACGTGGCTAATTATTAGTTAGCATGGAATTAATATTAATATATATAATATTAACTAGCATGCAAAGAGCATAAATATAAAACCAAATAAAAATAATTTAATGTATTCAGGAAATAAGAGTTACCAGGCGCATGAATACCTAATAAAATTTGCATGCACCAATAGTAAAACGGCAGTTAATAGGCGGCAACTGTAGGCCAATTCAAAAATATTTATATATATTTATATAAGTGTAGTAGATTTTGTGTAAAAATTTGTGTAATCTATGTTATCAATATGGCTCGAATGCAAAGAAATTATTAATCATATAATCTAAGCAATATTTTGGCATTTTTTGTAAGATCTATTTGAATTTAATGGCGGAGGATTGAGATATTTAAATTTTATGCTAATTTGAAAGTCGGAGAGAGGATCTGTAAAACTTGAGAAGGAAGAACCAGCACTCGCCAGCCAGATGCCACCATAAGAGGACCCCAAATATTTTAGAGCGAAGTACCTTATTAATAATTTTGTAAAAATTTAAAGTTAAAGTAAATTATTAAATTTCTTAAAAGACTTCGTGATGCTATTGTGAAGCAGAAGTCATTTTTCATTTTTATTAAATTTATAACCCCTTGGAGGAGACGATTCCGGCTACCATATTCCCGGACCACATGGAGTTGGATCGACATCGGCGGCTTACAAGAAAATTTTCGACACGTGAGTGATTTAAATTTGAATTTAGTGATGGGCGCCCTAGTGCTTCGAATAATCTGATGATCAAAGCTAGCTCGCCGAAAGGGTTATTATAAATTGAGAAATTAATAAGAGTAATACTTGCGCAAGTAAAAATTAGTATTAAAGGTATCTAATTGAAAGAAAAATATATAGATCAATATTTTAGAAATTTCTGTTTAATCAAAGAAGTACGAAATCTAGGCTATCAAACGTATGCATACAATATTTAATTTTTGCAATACAATTTGCGATAATTTATCATAGTTCTAATTCACTAGATGAATGGCTCTACCTATTCCGTCAGGTGCCGAATCTTGCACCCTGAGATAAAAATATATATTCGATACAAATAAATCTACTAAATACTAGAGATTTTAATATATAGATATATTTGGATTATTAGTGGCTAATTTATCAAGCTGATCTTAGAGCACATATTTATGATTGAATTATCCAAGCAGACAAGTATTAGCAAGTACATGTCACAGCTACATGCCAAAGAATGCATATGATTTCAAGATAAAGGCACATGGTAATGATTCGTGCCATAAATCTAGAATATAAAGTTAGCCTGTGATATTTTTATTGATTTCAAATATTGTTCTATTTTTATATTATATTTTTTATCGCTCTATATATATTTTTTGCCTCGACTGATCTTTGCATTATTTGTAATATATGTGTAAAATTTTCATGGTGTGCAATTTATTTTATATTCCTCATCTCTATAGTATAAGTATCATTTATATATATATATTTATTATTATTGAATTACAAGAGTTATTGGAGAAGCCCATATCTAGGCCTATCAAGATTTTTTAAGACTGAATACTATTAGAAAACCACGCCCTAATTATATTAAATCTCATGCTTTACCGACTGATGCCAAGCAGGAGGCTAATCGTTATTTTATATAAAGAATAACGTGACATAAATACATGTCGTGCCAACGTGGGACTGATGATGAGAGCCAAGCTCATTGAATAATTACTTGAAATTAGGTCAATAACCATAGTGAAAATTATAGATAACTTATACGAGTTGTGAGGAAAACTGGCGAAGGAATATTTGTATTACTTTTTGGGGAAACAAGAGCTTTAAATAGAGAGTAATTATATGTTTTAAAGAAAATTTTATACTATTAGTACTGTGAAAAATTACATGTTTATAGAGAGAGATTATATTTTATAAGCCTAAACTGCTATTACTTTCTAGTCAAAAATATATTAGGTGTTTAAGCCGGTTGGAAAATAAGTCGCAGCCTGTAAACTAGCCAAGAATAAATCAACAAAACATTGAGGGCGCTAGAGCATTGTAAAAAACTTAAGTATAAATACCTGGTTGTAAGAGTATCCAAACACATTACACATCACTGTTCACTGTAAGTCCCGGTTGTGTCTCTTTTTTAAGCATTTTCGCTTATCATTTTTATCACTGTTTAATTAGCATTTATCACATTTGACATAATGAATCACACTCCCGCAAACTCTGAAGTTTCATATATGTACGGCGGTTGCACAGATCCCACTTTGTCGACTCCGAGCACATCAAACCCCACCACGGTAGATGCCAATACGCCACGAGAAAGGGAACCAGGAAGCGTCGGGTCGATAATTTTCGATCCACCAGGTCTGCAACCTCTATCCTCCACTCGAATCGACGCCGCTGACACACCATTGAATCAACGGATAGTAGAGATCAATTTTGAAGGGGGCGAGGAGCAGTCTGCAGAACCCGCATCGCCGGAGGCCGAGTCACACCTGGGCAAACAGAGTATGTTTTCAACCACAGAACTAGATCCGCTTCAAAAGGTAATAATGGAACAAACGAGTAGCACTTTCAACATTATGTTACAAAAAACAATGGATAGTATGATGCAGGAAATTAAAAAGGAGATTGCTACAGTAAAAGAGGAAAATAAACAGACAGTGGAACAGGGCATGAAAGAGACCACAGGCGCTATAAAATCAGTAGAACAACGGTTGGATAATATTGAAACTAAAGTAGAGAGTCATAGGGAAGAGTTAAAAGCAATGATAACCCTACAAAAAGAAAGTCAAGATAAAGTTACGGCAGGATTATCGGAAAGGTTAGATACGGTTACATGTGAACTCAATGAAAGGATAGACAACTTAAATACACAAATCACTACACCTATTCAGGATATAACAAATAACATTAAGGCCGATTGCCACCAAGAAATCCACAAACAAATTACCGTTGCCAATCAAAACTTAACAACTACAGTTGACAAAAATATTAACAATATTAAAGAAATACAAAACAAACAGATTAATATGTCCACAAAAATGAACCAACTGCAAGGTAGCATCAATCAAAACACTGAAACCTGTAAAGCTTTAAATGGAACTCTACTAATTCAGAAATCCACTCTGACTCAACTAAATCAAGAAATAAACGCAAATAAAATTACACATAATAGTCAATGGCAGATAACACAGGAAAAAATAATAGCATTGGAAAATCATATTCAACAACAACCTCAAGGAATTCAAACAGACAACCTCAACGTACATAGTATATTACAAGGACTAGGAAAATTTGATAACACTGATCGCCATTTGCAACCTCAACCATTCATTGATCAGATAAAATTAGTACAAACTCTTGCACCTACCTCTTGGAATTTTTGGCGTCTCCGTTTGACTAATTTATTGATTGGCGAACCCCTGATGTTTTTTCGGAGTAGAGCCCATGAATTTACATCATTGGATGAGTTTGTCGCTGTCTTCCTGGAACAGTATTGGAGCAGAAGTAAACAGTTGGACGTGCTAGCGGACATCATATCATGCGATTTCAACCCTAACTTAGACGGTGCATGTACCACTTTCGTCACTGCCCTACAGTTTAAAAATTCTCAATTGAGCGAGCCCATTAATGAATCGGCATTAGCAAGTATTATTTTAAAGAAGCTACCGTATCAAGTTAGAATGGCACTCGCCACACAACCCATTACTGATTGCAAGCAGCTAATTAATCATTTATATGGCATACAGTCTGCAATGGCAATATCAACCCACCGCTCAGACCAGAGATACGCATCAAATCAGCATAATTCAAAATTTAATCCGCATAACAGCCAAAATTATGAACCGGTATCATATGATCGCTACCGATCTGCTCCCCAATTTGAACGCCGCTATGAGCACAGGCAAAATGGTAATTGGAATAATGAAAAATTTCAAAATCGTACAACCAACCACTATGCCCAGCAGAGCAATCGTAGGAATCACTATGATGGCCGTGATCGATTAAACTCACATAATAATAATACACAAAACAGTTACAACAGAAATTATAAACCACCACCTCAACAAGTAAGTACAAACTATACACTAACACATGCAATAGGTTTGAATCAACAAGAAACACAAGATAACCCACCACCAGACACACAGAAGCCAATACAAGACAGCCTACCACCAAAAACCGCCGCCAACAATGCAATTAAAACGCCCCGAAAGCATCAACCTCTATTAAATATTCTGTTCCCCCCCGAAGAATCACTACCGGCCACGACCCTACAACAAGAACCGATACACTATAATAATGCTGAAATCCCACCACTGCCAAAAATAACCAGTTGCCAGGAGGAGACCGCCACCATGCACCCGCGCACAGAATCCATGCACCCGCACCAATGGACACCACCGAAGCAGACAGAGGACGACACCAGGGAGGACAGCATACAGGATAGAAAGAGGAACATGCATCGCAAGGCCCGGAGACGAAAGCGCCCGAGGACACCGGACGGCCGACATCAGGACGGAGAGGACGGCATTCGGGAGAGGAGCATGCATCGTAAGGCCCGGAGGCGGAAGAAGCGACGAAGGAGGAACCACGCGCGCGCATACCGGCCGCATGCACGCTTCAAGAGGCCAAGGAGGATACCGGATCGTCACCAGGAGGAAGGGACCGAAGTCATGCATCCGCGGCACATTCGCTTCAAGAGGGCAAATCAGCAATGTGACCGAAAAAAGGAATCAGATAATTGGAACAAAAATGGAACTGGTAACAAAACTACTATGGATTCATGCGTGGAGGATAATTATAAAGTGGACTACTTATTGAGGTTAATTAAGGATAAACGGTGTTTGAGAAGAATGGAAGCAATAAAAAAAATAATATTAAGAAAGTGAAAATACCTGGCTATATGTTGAGTGATTATATTGTTAAAATGATGATAAATGTTTGGATATGGTGTTTAACATTTGTTATGATGGCTGTGATATTGGTAA
Organism: Nilaparvata lugens; assembly: GCF_014356525.2. Taxonomy (NCBI): domain Eukaryota; kingdom Metazoa; phylum Arthropoda; class Insecta; order Hemiptera; family Delphacidae; genus Nilaparvata; species Nilaparvata lugens. The sequence continues at coordinate 7,069,960 of NC_052513.1, forward strand.
AAGACTGTGTTGTTTATAGAACGAAAAATATTGTATTGTTGTTGTTGTTAAATGAATCTATTATTGATGGTTGGAAATTTAATATTATAAAAATGTTTATTGTTGTAAGCCTAATGAATTATAGTGAACCGAAAACAAGAATATTAGATGAAAATAAGAGGAAGGATGAGTTAAGAGTGCAGGATATTTGGAAAAAGAATGGATTAAAAGAAATTACCATTAAGGAAGCTAGGATTTGTTTAGAAAGGTATACCAGATACCGGGGTTTTATATTTATGATGAAAAAATTATCAATAGGACAGCCTCACAAATCAACAGCAGATAACCTAGCCAGCCTACAACAGCTACAAGCAGAAAACCAAAAGATACGGGAAAAGCCACGAAATTTCTATAAACCACATCACAGAATTTGAAATAAATATGATAAGAAGTCAAAGGAAAACAACACTATCAAACCGATTACTAACCTTCCTTAATAAATTTAATCTTGGCATAGGACCGCGTGGCAACAATCCAATGTTTTAATTCCTTCCAGCCGTTAGAAGCCTGCAATAAGAAAAAGAATAATTTTTAAATGTGTAATTAAATTAGCTACATCCACTAAAAAAGGACACAAGCGGGGATAGTATATTAAAATTTGTAAATTACCTTTTAAGAGAAAAAAATGCAGCAGTTAGGTTAATAATTATGAATTCGACAGCAAATTCTGTAGAACCAGTGACCAGCTGGGCAGCCCCCTGAATCAAATATGTAATGCCTGCAAACATATGATTATGAAAAAGTATGGTAACCCAAAATTGTTATTTATTATTGTTATTTATTATATTTATTAATGTCGGTATATTTATTTATATGTTTTATATTTATTACTTTTAATTATGCCACGTTTGTTACCTGAAAAGAGTTAAAGTGAATACCAGTTACCAAAACCAAAGAGCCATTAGCAAAAGAAAGTATTGTACCTGATGTATAGAAAATTATTTATATTAAGACCTAAGAAATACTATAAGATATAAGCCCAGAAGTTTATGAATCGAAATTATTGTCTAAAAGGAATCATTTATGAGAATTATGAAATGTGTGTAGTTAAGTTGGCAGCCCTGCAAGCGGCGAATTCAAAAATTACTGTGTTGTAAATGGTGTCAGGAGGAGTACGTTTAGAAGTTTATATTTATGATATTTTATGTGTGTTGAGGAGGAGAATTTGTTATTGTTTTGATAAAGGTATAAAGGAGATGCAGCAAATATGTCTGCGAAATGTGATAGAAGTAGGAGTATAATTTATAAATAAAGTATAGTGTATATCAGTGTATTTGAAGGGTGGGTTTTCATTAAAAACATTGTGATTCTCAAATATTTTGAATTCAAACCCAGGGGCGTGTGTAACATCTTAAATCTGGGTAGATGAAAAGCCCTAATAGAAATAGTAATAGGTCTAAAAATAAAGTAATTGGCTAATATCGCCAAGCAGATAATAATCAGATAAGATAGCATCAGCTTGTTCTGGCTAAATGGTACAAGAACTTAAAAGGATTTGAAGGAAGTTTATTACTCATAAATATATTATTTATAAAATATTTGAAGATTGAGGTTAGATAGATGTATTCACAGATCGGTGACCTAGAGATCGATCAAACCGAAGAACGTAGAATCTGACCAAAACCCCTTGGCAGAGCTTTATTGCATTCAGACGGTGTGCAATGTGAAAAACACCCGTCCACGTGGCTAATTATTAGTTAGCATGGAATTAATATTAATATATATAATATTAACTAGCATGCAAAGAGCATAAATAAAAACCAAATAAAAATAATTTAATGTATTCAGGAAATAAGAGTTACCAGGCGCATGAATACCTAATAAAATTTGCATGCACCAATAGTAAAACGGCAGTTAATAGGCGGCAACTGTAGGCCAATTCAAAAATATTTATATATATTTATATAATGTAGTAGATTTTGTGTAAAAATTTGTGTAATCTATATTATCAATATGGCTCGAATGCAAAGAAATTATTAATCATATAATCTAAGCAATATTTTGGCATTTTTGTAAGATCTATTTGAATTTAATGGCGGAGGATTGAGATATTTAAATTTTATGCTAATTTGAAAGTCGGAGAGAGGATCTGTAAAACTTGAGAAGGAAGAACCAGCACTCGCCAGCCAGATGCCACCATAAGAGGACCCCAAATATTTTAGAGCGAAGTACCTTATTAATAATTTTGTAAAAATTTAAAGTTAAAGTAAATTATTAAATTTCTTAAAAGACTTCATGATGCTATTGTGAAGCAGAAGTCATTTTTCATTTTTATTAAATTTATAACCCCTTGGAGGAGACGATTCCGGCTACCATATTCCCGGACCACATGGAGTTGGATCGACATCGGCGGCTTACAAGAAAATTTTCGACACGTGAGTGATTTAAATCTGAATTTAGTGATGGGCGCCCTAGTGCTTCGAAATAATCTGATGATCAAAGCTAGCTCGCCGAAAGGGTTATTATAAATTGAGAAATTAATAAGAGTAATACTTGCGCAAGTAAAAATTAGTATTAAAGGTATCTAATTGAAAGAAAAATATATAGATCAATATTTTAGAAATTTCTGTTTAATCAAAGAAGTACGAAATCTAGGCTATCAAACGTATGCATACAATATTTAATTTTTGCAATACAATTTGCGATAATTTATCATAGTTCTAATTCACTAGATGAATGGCTCTACCTATTCCGTCAGGTGCCGAATCTTGCACCCTGAGATAAAAATATATATTCGATACAAATAAATCTACTAAATACTAGAGATTTTAATATATAGATATATTTGGATTATTAGTGGCTAATTTATCAAGCTGATCTTAGAGCACATATTTATGATTGAATTATCCAAGCAGACAAGTATTAGCAAGTACATGTCACAGCTACATGCCCAAGAATGCATATGATTTCAAGATAAAGGCACATGGTAATGATTCGTGCCATAAATCTAGAATATAAAGTTAGCCTGTGATATTTTTATTGATTTCAAATATTGTTCTATTTTTACATTATATTTTTTATCGCTCTATATATATTTTTTGCCTTGACTGATCTTTGCATTATTTGTATAATATATGTGTAAAATTTTCATGGTGTGCAATTTATTTTATATTCCTCATCTCTATAGTATAAGTATCATTTATATATATATATTTATTATTATTGAATTACAAGAGTTATTGGAGAAGCCCATATCTAGGCCTATCAAGATTTTTTAAGACTGAATACTATTAGAAAACCACGCCCTAATTATTTGCATGAATGAATGCAAATTTAATACTCTGGAAGAACGTTGATGGGGAAAATTTGAACCTTTTAGATATTATTGCAAAATTCTCTGGCAAGTTACAACAATTTGACACGTGCTTGAAGCGAATAAAATTGCTGTCAGTCAGCCACTTGGAGCTGGATGTGCTGACAGGCTCTAAATTAAATGAAAAAGTTCTCCTCTTGAATCCAGAAAATTGCTTTCAGTTTCGGATGAAACGTGTTGCCAAACTGCGATTCAAGAGCGTTGAATTTGGTGACATTTTTGCTTGATTCAATCACAGTTAGAAATAGCTTTCCAGAATGGAATGGAATTCCGGGTCAGTTCACAAATCAAAAACTGCGTGCTTGATTAAATCAGCAGTGGCGAAAATTAATTTGAGCTGACAATGGTTCAGCCAGTGCATGTTATTGGACCGTTCGCAGATTAATTAAATATTGAAATTCACTGGCGAGAACCAATTCATTTGTAACATCAAATCACTTGCCACCGTGAACAGGAAGAGTTTCACTCGATTTGCTGTTCACACTTCCATCAGTTTGTATATCTTCATCCAATTTTCAATACATATTGACTATCAGGTTGAAGTATCAAAAAAATAATACACCAATATTAACACACCGTTAATATTGCACATAAATACGAGGAATACCACTTTAACAATTTTACTGTATTGAATGAATGTTCCGCTTTAATTATGATGTCATAAAGTGAAACCTTCAAAAAAATAATACACCAATTTCAACACACCGTTAATATTGCACATAAATACAAGGAATACCAATTTAACAATTTTAATGTATTGAATGAATGTTCCGCTTTAATTATAATGTCATAAAGTGAAACCTTCATGTGTGTTGTTGAACTTTATGACATGCTTTAATGATTGAAGCGAAATATTCCTTCAAAACAATATTACAACATATATAATTATAAAGAGAGATTTCCGGTTTTCAACACATGCGCTTTTTGCACTTTGGAAAACCTCTACTCATATCAAAAAAGTACAGTATTTGCATAAGAAAAAGTGAGATTAGTTTATGAATAAAACTATTATAGGCTATAATATGAAATTGAGCAAAATGATTAATTTTCTTAAATTTGATAGCCTGTGGAGTTAGTGAATGGATAAGATCCACAATGTTTTCCAGAGTTAAGGTGAGGAGTTCATTTTATGTTCATGTCTTCAATCGATTTGGATAATCATCACTATTTCTGTGTCAATCAATTTATTTGCTAAAAAACTGCATTTCGGCTAAAGTGCAGGAGAAACATTCAACAGCTCACAAGCGGCAATAATAAAAATCTTCAAAAGGTGCAAATCATAAGAATAAAATCTTGCAGAATACTTGACAGCAGACATATACATAGAAGCATGTATCATGTACGCTCCCTCACTCTTTCTTCATGTGTTCGTCGTTCTCTTCACTCTCTCTCTCTCGCTCTCTTTCTCTTCCACAGGAAATTTCTCTCATATTGTGTAGAATCTCACCTTTGCTATCCTCAAACTGATGTTGTGTCATTAGAAGCTACACAAGATAACGTGAAAAAGACCTGCAATTCTAGTTTCATTCGGCAGTATTTCTCCTGAAAAAAAGATAAGTTTACAGCTTGTTTTTCTTGTCAGGACTTGTGTCCTTGATTCTCCTCACACTTTTGACCCCTAAAAGTCCTGTAAAACATCCTCACTCTCCACTCTCCACTACTCGGACCAAATAAATTGTGAGGATAATTTTCAACTTTGTATTCGTGGCTGGTGACTCTGGCAAACAGATGCCAGACGTCATTTATCTTGGTCGCGAAATTTATCTGAGATGTTGCGCGAGACAGATGCTCTGTTATTTGCATGCATTACATTTTGTATTCACAAAGCAGACATGGCAATTTGAAATAAATTTGCTCCTTGCAATCATATTAGTGAGGTAATAGAATACTTGATGAGAAACCTGATTTCATAAATAACAGAGATCAAGTAGAAATTTACTGGTCTGAATGCTGGTCTAAATTTCCTGATATAAGTTGAGAGTTCAACAAATAATACGTTTCTATCGAATGTTTCATATTCAGCTTGTGAGGAATAAAGAGAATAATAGAAATATATCTAGAGAGAAGAGTGAAGAGATAATACTTGTCTACACCTTTTCATAAAAAGAAAATTTATTCCATTATCTCTGAGCAATCCACATTCATCCATGTGCAAATAAAAATGTAAACATTCATGAATATCCTATGTGAAATATTTTGATAGATATAAAAGAATTATGTGGATCACGATGAGAATGTCTCTTTTACATATTTAATTCATCTTATAATTTCTGAAGGCTTCGAAAACTGCATCGATGTCATAGCATACACGGAGAAGATATACCGTAATTTTTGTTTTTCCCATATAAGGAAAACACTTTTCTCCTATATTTCTCGTATATACAAGAAGACACTATCAATAAAACTCATGCCTAGTTTTGTCTAAAACTTTACTCTAAACCTAAGCAACTCACAATAGTTCTAGTTCCAAAACTGTCTTCATCAATTTTTGCTCATCACTTAATAATATAGAAGTTATTTTTTAGAGACAAGAAATTTGAAATTTGGAACCAATTTACTGTCAATTTGAGATTTCTTCAAATCTTCAATCAATGAAATCTCTGATCACTTGAATCATTTGATCGCAAAACTCCGAAAATGTCAAGGAGTACAGAATTCTCAGAGAAGGAACAAACGATGTCAGTTCGCAAAAGATGGACGAATAGACGAAGACAGATGTTCTTATCACGATTGGTGAATCGGAAAGCAATGCGAAAGATTCATTGATAAGTTTTCAGTGGCAGTTGTGGTACAAGAAACTGTTTCTTGTCTTGTGTAGACTGCACATTTCTTAAGACCAGCAGCTCACTGGAAAATAAGTATTTTCTCGTGAGGACCGCCTGAAATGTCGTATAGGAGAAGATATTCCAATAAATTAAAATGAATAATGAACTTTGAAAAATAGATAGAGTAGTAAGTAGGCTACCTCACTATTACAGAGAACCTTAGATATTTTCTAACTTACCATCTTCTTCTATTGCAATTATTTGCTATAGATGGTAGTCTATTAGAGATTTATGAACAACATAGTACAAATAACAATTCTAAATTGAATTGCGTGTGTAATTGAAAAATGTTGAAGTGACACATACCCTTGCTACATTTGGACTGTTGTATAAATTAGAATTGGAACCGTTTTGGGCGTAAGCCTGTGGTACTCTTATGGAAGTTGTGTGATTCTGAATGATTAAATAGATAAATGAATGAATTATAATTGTACAAAGTAAAGATAAAGTACATTTTTGTGTCTCATCCTTGAAAGTAGAAGTCGACAACATAAGTTCAAGAAAAATGGTGGTTTTATAACTTCTGAATCCATAAGCCCCATTACTGTTGATGACATCTTCGAAATCACATTTGACAAGAGAGGCACCAAACACCGAAATCAAACATCTGACTTCCATGCTCAAATTTGTGAACCAGGAAATAGCCCTGTGCTACTCTGTATCAGCAGAGACCCAATAATTAGTTCATCGGAGTTCTGAGAGTGTGCAGTAGGCCTAAGGCTTTCGGGCTGAAGTTGGTAGTAGTTATGGCGAGGAGAAGGGTGCAATGTCAACAGACTGCACTGACGATCCGAAAGTCAACAGATCAGCCCAAATGATGGCTGGGTCGTCGTCTTATTGTAGCTCACTGTTGAACATTCATTAGAAGCGTACGTTGCCAGTCATGTAGACGAATGTTCAACACTTATGCACTGATTCTCTATCGATCCTTGATCACACATCTGAAGGTGAGTTTGCCCAAGGTTTATACAGATTATTATGAAGGTTTATACAGGTTCATTATACTGTATGAGGTTTATACAAAATTTATTAGATTTACAGGTAGTCCCGATTTTGATTTAAACCGTTGGTCCTAAAAAGCAGTCATGTCAGATGCTCTGAAATTGATCAGTTGCGACCTGAAAACTCTGACACCAGACCTGAGCCAGCCAGGTCACTCAATATTATTATGTTATTATTACAGTTAGTCCAAATGTAACTCATAGATTTTGAGATCAATCTGCAGTGAGTAGTTAAGACGCGTTAAAATTTTCAACTGTTAGCATACTCTTAGAAAACTGCGTGCAGACTTGAGCGCCACGAACACGGGCATTTCACTTCTCATCAGCTGATGCTACGTTTATTATATCGGTACCTAACTGTTTCTGTGAAAATACAGATATAATCAGCTGATGAAAAGTGAAATGCACGTGTTCGTGGCGCTAAAGTCTGTAGGCAGATCAACGCAATTAGAGTCAGATGGTCACGGAAACTTTGACTGTTATTAGATGAGCATTGACGAAAATCACCAAATCAACTGGAAGCAATAAAAAATCACATTCTAATAAAATCAAGAGGTTTAACAAGAATCTACTCATTTTTTTTTTTTGGTGGATGTGAGAATTGAGGGAACTGGGACTATTGTCATAATGTTCATACTTAGGCTGGGTTGATAATGACAATCGCAGATGAGTATACCTTCAGTTTAAATAATTGACCGAGCGAAGTGAGGTCTAAGATTCAAGTCGATGATTTTGCATTTCTCTCTATGTTTATATTTATGTTCCGCATTTACGGCGAAACGCCGTAATAGATTATCATGAAATTTGACAGGTATGTTCCTTTTTGAATTTCGCGTCGACGTATGAATAAGGTTTTTTGAAAGTTTGCATTTTAAGGATAATACAGAAGTAAAAGGAGTCCCCTTTGAACGACAATATCACCGTAAAAATCAGACTATAGAATAACCCATCATAAATCAGCTGTTGAGTGTATTATTAATTGCATGCAATGATACATGCAATTAATATCTCAATGTAACTTGGTAAGAAATCAGCTTCCGTTTGGACTATTAATTGCATGGAATGACGCATGCAATTTAATAACTGAAAGTAACATAGCATTTTCTCTCGACCTTTCTCTGCTTTCAACTCGGTCTAACCTGTTGCCAGTATTTCTTGAAGAAGATAAGCTTCTGATGATAGCATTTTTGATACACCAAACCCAACAGCCATTAGCCGTTTTCACACCGATATCTCGCCGACACGACATACAAACAGGATTTACTCTGATGGACAGTACAGGCTGTGGTTTATAACCTGCGCGAGGTCTGCTGTTCACAGAACTATACTAGCTAGAGCTGGTAATTTTGATGCTCATAAGAATCAAGAAGCCACTCTCTTCATGGGAGAACCAAGAGGACCGTGCATATAATTGACCGAACGCAGTGAGGTCTATGTTTTTCAAGGATAATATGAAAGGAAGAGGAATTTCCTCCATACTCCGATACTACTATATTATCCTCCTCAATATATAATCTCCTCTGAAAACAGGATTGATTAATCAGACTATAGAATTATTCATAATCAATCAGTTGACAAGTGGATTATTCACTGCATGTATTACACAGATGTCTGGAGAAGCCGGTGAACAGGTGACACCAGATACTTGTGGATGAGAAAACTGAGTGAGGTCTACTGTTCACAGAACTAATAGTACATCCAATTCATCCTAAATGGTAGATCAATCACTTTTTTGACCAAAGGCAGTGAGGTCTATGTTTTAACTCGGATTTTCTTTTGTCTGTATGTATGTAAGGCATTTACGACCAAACGCGTTGACAGAATTTAATGAGATTTGGCAGGAATATTCATTTTTCAACTGCACGTCGATGTATACACAAGGTTTTTTTGAAATTATGCATTTTAAGGATAATGTATGAGAAGGAAAGGAATTCCTCCATACTCCGGTATCACTATAAATATAATATACTCTGAAGATTGGATTAATCGAACTGTAGGATTATTCATAATCAATCAGCTGACAAGTGGATTATTCATTGCATGCATTACACAAATGTCTGGAAAAATTTATAGACTGTAAAACATATGACAGATAGTTTGGAAGAGGACTGCTACCGCTCATTGCATGCATTACCTACACAGATGTCTGGAGAACATCTCCCACACTGTGGAAATCCATTTCAAAGTTTGACAACAGATAATAAATTGAGTCAGCCCCATGAGCCAATCATTTTCAGGCTATCGTTGAAACTCAGGTTACCTCTCGAATATCTCAACCACACATCTGATATCTTTGAAATTACACAAATACAAGATGATTTCTGAGTTGGTTACCTGACTCGCAATGTCTTTCTGTAGCTATTCAAATCTATAGCTGGAAGCTGTAGTTGGTAACCCCATCAATATATCTTTTGTGATTAAAATAGGTTAGATTTTCGGAGTTCATTGTTATAAATTTTGGTAGCGATTAAAAACTACTCTTCACATCAAAAATACAATACTCACATTAACTTCCTGATCCATCAACGAGCCACTAGATACCGGAAATATTCGTCCGTTCCACATGAAAATCGCGACGCGACTGTGGTCAAAACAAAGGCAGACCGTCAAATTGACAAGTTATGACAGGCGACGTGCTAACCTGCAAGCCGGCAGATTCTTCATGGCTGCCATGTGTCGTTTATCTGTTGCCATGGTAACGGCGCTTGGCGGCACATTTGAAAATTTCAAAATTACTGCCGACTGAGTTTCTACAATTGTAGACAGTTATATTGTTGTGCATTGTTGAATCATTATCTGAATGCGGAAGAAGAAGATGAAGAAGAAGAAGAAGAAGAAGAAGAAGAAGAAGAAGAAGAAGAAGAAGAAGAAGAAGAAGAAAGAAGAAGAAGAAGAAGAAGAAGAAGAAGAAGATGAAGAAGAAGAAGAGAAGAAGAAGAAGAAGATGAAGGAAGAAGAAGAAGAAGAAGAAAAATGAAAAAGGAGAGAAATGAAAAAGGGAAAATGATAAATGGAAGAAGTAATAATGAAGCCATCTGATGATATTAAATGGGCTGCACAGCTGTTTAATCATTAACTCTCGCCTAGCCGCAGCGCATGCGCAGTAGCCTAATTTGCCATTTTTTATGAGCTTGGTTTTAAATTATTCATAACCTCAATATCTCAACAATGCGGAATTCAAATAATAATAATAATAATATGAGATTGGATCGGATAATTGAATTAAATTATCTTAAGCATTATCATATAATTATATAATAATTTTTATAATATCATTATTCCTATCAAATCTATCAAAATAGTTCAATAGATTATTTGAAAAAAAATGATTCATTGTATTGGAGTAGGTACTCCAACTAAATTCTTTCTCCTTCAAACTTCAGGGACAGTTGTATTTGGCCAGTAGGCTATATACTGGTAATTCACAATTTTCAAGGATAATTTTATGATTTTCTCCTTTTAAATTTTCCATTTCTATGCCTATTAACTCCCGAGCGGAGCTCGGTCCCCCGATATTCTACTCTGAAGATGGGATTAATCAGACTATAGAAATTTATTCATAATCGATCAACTGACAAGTGGATTATTCATTGCATGCATTACACAAATGTCTGGAAAAATTGATAGACTGTAAAACGTATGACAGATATTTTGGAGAAAGACTGCTACCGCTGGAACTAGAGCAGGTGACACCAAATACTTGTGGATGAGGTCTACTGTTCACAGAACTACTAGTTAAAGACAGCGAGTCCAATGTGACACTTTTTTACTTGTTTTTCAATCATAATATTCAAATTCAAATTTGAATAATCTTTAATCCTTCTTTACAACATAGGTACTTTACAAAAATAGCAAGCGAGATACATATAGTACACGGAATTCCCCCACAAAGACCAATGTGACACTTTTTTACTTGTTTTTCAATCATAATATTCAAATTCAAATTTGAATAATCTTTATTCCTTCTTTACAACATAGGTACTTTACAAAAATAGCAAGCGAGATACATATAGTACACGGAATTCCCCCACAAAGACCAATCGTCTGCGTGTGGCAATTACAAAGTAAATGAATATTTTTTAAAAAATAAGTAAAATAAAGAAAGATAACTTATTCATAATGAGAGAGGATGGCTCTGAGACCGTGTCACGCTGGGTTACAAATAAGAGAAAGGAATAATTTATCATTGAAAAAGAAAGAAGGAAAAATAACATTTATGTCGTGTCAAGAAAAATCACTTAATTATTTCAAGGAATTTTATCTCTACAAGGGTTGTTGGCGGGTGTACCGAGAGCAGAGAAGGGCTTATGCTGCCTCCCAGCCAATGCTATATAGCCACCTGAATGACAGTCACAGTCCTGACTCCTTGCATTTCCGCATGAGTGCATCTTCAATATGAGTTGGCCTGGATCAGTTTGGTTTCTTGTTACTATTGGCATGTATTTAGTTTTTGTAACATTAACGGTCAGGCAGTTGTGATCAAACCAGTTTTTAATTCTTGCAAGGTCCAATGATGCACCGCAATAAGTCCTCTCCCATGTGCCCTCAGCTGACAGCAAACAAGAGCAATTTTCCATTAGTTTGCAATTTTGAAATATTATTCACATAGATGAGAAAGAGAAGAGGTCCAAGAGTGCTACCTTGAACCACTCCAAACTCACAGGTTCCGTTTCACTGAATTTTCCATCAATTGAAACGTACTGCTGTCGATTATCAAAGTAACTTTTGAACCACTGCAGTGAGCTGTTCTTGATGCCACACATTTCGAGTTAGGTGATAAGTTTTGATCAATCAACAGAATCAAAGGCCTTTGCCAAGTCTAAAAATGTTATTAAAACTTTATTTTTAATCTTAATATTATTTGAAATATGCCGTGTCAAATCAAAAAGAGCATCAGAGGTGTTTTTTGATTGTTGAAACCCATATTGGTTTTCAGAGATCAAATCATTCTCATTCAAGTACTTGGATAATTGTTTCTTGACACATTTTTCAAGAATTTTGGACATTGTTACTAACAAAGAAATTGGCCTATAGTTTGACAAGACATTCTTTTGTCCTGATTTATATATTGGTATTACCTTGGCAGTTTTGAGAGCACACGGGAAACGGCCCACCGCAATGCTAAGATTGACTATGTTATGGATAGGTGAAATTAGTGAATCTAAGTTATCTCTGGAAACCCTAGTTGGGATACCATCGTGGCCAGGGGCAGAACGGCCTTTTAGACTCTTGACTACATCAGCAATTTCTTGTCTTGAAACTGGCTGAAACTCGAATACAGTATCCACTGCATGATCTTGATCTTCTATTTCTGGCGAACCCTGCATCATGAAAAAACCAGCCAGGTTAACCCCAACTGCCGAAAAGTATTGGTTGAAATCATTGCAGATTTCTCCAATTCCTTCGGAGCTGTTTGTTTCTCCACTTTGAGTAAAAGCGCTTATTGGAAAAGGTTGCTTATTGGCTGGACGACCCGAAATTTCATTAATAACAGCCCACAGTTTTCTTGGATTATGAGAAGATTCTTCAATTTTGTTTCTGTAGTATCTATGTTTGGCTTGTTTGATTGCAGAATGAAGATAATTCCTGTATTGTTTAAACTCGTTCTTTTAAATTTGATTAAAAGGCTGTCTGTTTAGTTTTTTTCTAAGTTTGTCACGATGCCGTATTGAGTTAACAAGTCCTGCACTGATCCAAGGCTTGATTTGGGTTTTTTTAGCTGAAAGTTTAAACACTGATGTTTTGGATTCAATAACATTCTGAAGAATGTTAGTGAATTGGTCAGCAGCCATATCAACATCATTTTGATCAATGACGCTATCCCAATTTTGGCTTGAAAGAAATTTTGAAATTTCGTTCCAGTCTGTTCTTGAAACGAATTTATCAACATTCGTGGGCTTGAGTGAGTTGGAAGATACTAAATTCAAACATATGGCATAGTGATCTGTTATAGAGGACTGTAAGATAACAGATGATGCTTTGAAGGTACGCGGAAGTTTGATAAAATAGTGGTCAATACACGTGCCACTAGCGGAACGAGTGACTTTATCTATGCATGCCACATAACCCGCGCCGTTCAATACATCCACGTAACGTTCTTCAAGAGAGTTGGGAGCAACATTCACTAAGTCGCAATTGATATCACCGGCTAACAGCCGAATAGAGCTATTTGATTTTTCATTACAATAAATTTCAAGTGCGTCTATGAAATCAGAGAGGACGGACTTCGAATATGATCTCCACATGATTGTGCATTTCTGTGATCAGTAATCAAGTATGAGGTTTGTACAATGCATTGATAATACCCATCATAATACTACATACGCGCAGTTGCAGGCTTGATTATTATTAGCATTCATTATACAGCTTCAAGAACAAGTCAAAAAAATACTAGAACTGATGAAAAATTCCACCACAACATCAATCTTAACTCATTCGCACACAAAATGTTTCCATTGTTATCAGTTATTGAGGTTCAGGATTAAGTTCAAAATATCACAAAATTGATAAATATCTCCATTGATACGTCCATATCCCGTATTTCAAAACCAGATTCACTGAACTATCTCTATTCGCTAATATCTCTATACGTTTCACGCGCAGTCGCGAGCTTTGCGCAAACGGACGTAGCCTGGGTGCGATTCAGCTCGTTGATCTCTTCTCTCTTTGATAGCACTTATCGAATCACACCTTTCCCCTCCCCTGAACTTCACTCGCTAAATGGTACCATTAATGATCGGCGCTCCAACCATTTAGAGCAGAGTAACCGATATCAGCCGATCGTTGCTCCCTGGGCCCAGTCACGTAACAAACTCTGTTTACCTGTTCAAACATGGCCTGGTTCTCGCGAAATCCTATCCGATCCCCACGATTTTATGGCGCGATTTGTTTGCCGGCAAACCGCATGACCAGCACCGAATCGATATTAAATATAAGCGCGCTGTTTGAATAGCCAAAGCAAACATTCAGTGCCAAAATGAACCGATTCGCATTTGCTTTAGACAGCTAATTGCTGGAGTGGAGCGATTTTCAGCGACACGAGTTCAAACAGATAGTGGGAGAGTTGATTTCATTTCTTTACACGGGCGAGCTCAGTACCCGATTAAGTGGTCTATGCTCCAAATCAGAAATGAAGCTAGATTCATTCATGTTCATTTGGTCAATTGTTTTATCGGATAGATACGATGATTCAATTATCGAAGTTGTAGAATAAATAAACTTGAAATTTTCATAATCATAATGAGCTTATAAAACAAATCTTATTTTTAAATCATCATTGATCAGCTTATTATTGAATCATCAACATAGTGAAAGCTCCCTTTATATTCTCACCCATTATCAATCTCATCAGACCATAATGAAAGCTACCTTTATTGGAATCGATGTATAGGACACAATATAATGGATTCAGATAACTCGCCCACCCACAAGAGACGAAAAAAATGGTTCGTTTGAGTAGGAAGTTGACTATAAAACTCACTCATATGTCTAGATTTTTGAATCTTCAGATTCGCTTTTCAAAACCCCTTTGCCAGGAGGATGACTGCATCCTCTAATATTTCCTATTTACTGCCGAACATTTACCATTCATATTTTTCTTGCCTCACATCGCTCCTGTTGCTGGATCCGAGTCCAGTCAATCAATCGTATTCTCTCTGTATTTATTTATAATACTTTTGATTAGAATATAGTTATAGATTATAATTAGATTATATACTTCTCCGATCCAACAAATTCTGGGATACCTAGAGCGCTCAAATTATTCTTTGCCACCCATGAATTAACTGAAATCAAATCACGTTAATTAGTGTGTTGAAATGTATACATACCAATAAATGATTAAAAGTATAGGCCTAAAACATAGGTAGGAAAAATAATGAATAG
The DNA here is from genome assembly GCF_014356525.2 of Nilaparvata lugens. Taxonomy (NCBI): domain Eukaryota; kingdom Metazoa; phylum Arthropoda; class Insecta; order Hemiptera; family Delphacidae; genus Nilaparvata; species Nilaparvata lugens. The sequence continues at coordinate 7,085,022 of NC_052513.1, forward strand.
AAAATTCATAGTTAATCAAAATGTGGCGCATTGCTTATTAATTGTAACAGCTGTGCCTAGTTGAAAGTTGTGTGTATATTTTTGGCTTCAAAATTTTCTGAAATAACTCAATTTATTCAAAGTGCGGTGATATTAAGTGCAAAATTTGACTATAATTTGGTATTTTAATCATTCTAAATTCAAAATTTCTAGCTAATATATATTCTTGGACAGAACTTTAAACTTTAAATTTCCTCAGTAAGAACATATTAACCTATTTTTTCGGACACTTCATTATTTATCAAAATTTGGGAACAGAATAGTTTGGGCTATGCCTGTTGTTCTATCCCGATCATATTCATATGATTTGTAATTATATCAACGAATAAATAAATAAATAAATAAATAAATAATAAATAAATAAATAATAAATAAATAAATAATAAATAAATAAATAAATAAATAAATAAATAAATAAATAAATAAATAAATAATAAATAAATAAATAAATAAATAAATAAATAATAAATAAATAATAAATAAATAAATAATAAATAAATAAATAAATAAATAAATAAATAAATAAATAAATAAATAAATAAATAAATAAATAAATATATATGATAGACTCGGATCAACCCAATCCTCCAATATTTTCCATTTACTGCCGAACATTTGCCAGCCATATTCTTCTTGGCTCACATCGCTCCTGATGCTGGATTCGAGTCTAGTCAATCAATCGTATTCTCTCTGTATTTATTTATAATACTTGTGATTGGAAAAAATATGATAGACTCAGTTCAACTTTAATTGGTCAACAGCTAATGACCAATCGTAGGGATTCATCCACACTATGTATTCTGTTGCTCAGAGTTCAAGGTATGCTATGTATTCAGATCGATCTTAATTCAGGGTATTATTGATGTCTCCTATTTGAAATTTCTCATGTCAGTGGATATTGGACTTCAGTAAACTCAAGTTATGCTACTCGCACTACTATAGATAACACATCAATGAATTTCATGGAACTCTGATACTTACAAAGCGTTTGAACAGATTCGAAGGAATCTAATTTAAGAGTATCTTTCTCAAAGATAGTCATTATCGAGGAGGTTTGATATCATTTCATTTGCGAACTATCTATTTGTAATTTGATTCTGAAAGCTTTGAACATTTCAATTGATATGGACTGAAAGATGATATTCCCAGCATTTTTGTGAAGTCAGAATGTGAAAAACATCAAAAGCTATGTACAGTATGTATGTATCACACTGATACATACACATATGTATGTATCACACTGAATAGCATGAATTTCCCTCTGAACATGCACGAACTCTATTCACAACTTCCAGTTACCAAATCACGTTCAACAGAGATTCGCAGAATTGTTCGGAATTTCTGAAAGCATCTGACTCGTCTTTGTTGAATAGAACGACCTCATCCTGAAAGGTGAACTATCATTTCATTTTGTGGAAGAACAGGCAGGTGTAGCTGGGAGACCAAATTTGACCTTGCAGAAATATCTGTGAATAGCTGATCAAGTCTACATTCAGGAGAAAGTTCAATAGAATCTACATGCGATCGAAACTATCATTTCTATCGATTTTCCATCTTATAAATGGAAACTCAAAACGATATCATATCGAGAAATGTTCAAGAAGTCGTGTTTTGTGCTTATTCCTGTTTCCCCCTAAACCCCACCCCTTTTTCCTTACAATTCCTCTGTTGGGGGGTTACTGCTCTCCCCCTTTGGGGCTTAAGATCGTCGCCCACCCATTCCCTACTCGTAAACCATCCAAGCAAGATCAATCTCTCTCTCCCTCCGCTGAAAAATGGTATTCAGAGATCCCCTGAAGGCTTTATGTGAAGAATACGCGTAGTAGCTTCAAATAACTTTACATAGCCCTGTCACTCCTTACATCCCGTTATACATATGTATCTTATTACGTCCCTCGCGCTCTACTTGATGCGTCTTCCTTATTTCAGACAGTCAAGGCTTATTCGCGCACGGTATTACGGAAATAGAATATTCTATATCAGATAGAGAAACACGTTGCGTAAGGAAATTATAGCAAATCTTTATTTTTCTGATCGATTTTGAGAAATTTGGTTTTGTACAGTGTGCTCAGACTAATTTTATCAAAGAATACGTGATATAAGTAATCGGTAATAGCCCAACCTCAACAAGTTGCTTATGGAAGCAGTAAGGAATAATGTCCAATTTTAATATAAATTCGAGAGAACTCCAGTATGGTAGGAAGGATTCTTCAGCAGTAAGAAATCTTATTCTTCTGGTTCCTATCCGTTACCGAATGTTGGCAATCATTCTGGCAATTATAACTTTGTTGACAGCCGCTCTAAAAAGTTCCGGGGTGGACACTGCAAACCATGTTCTCAAGTTCTTTAACCAGGAAATACGTCTCCTACCAACACCTCTCCTGCCAAGAACTTTACCCTGTAGTACAGAATTTAACAACTGATATTTAGTTCCATTCCTCATAATGTGTCTCCAATTTTCGTCTCTTGACAGTATACATTATATCTCCGTCTTCTTATTGAGTTGTTGAAGAACCCTGTTGTTGGAAATTTTGTCCATCCATGATATTTTCAAGATTCGTCTATAGGTCCACATCTCGAACGCTTCTAGTTTCTTTGTTGTTGTTTCAGTCAGGGTCCAAGACTCAACTCAATATAACAAAATGGAAAATATATAACAACGGAGGAGTCTAATTTTCAGTTCAGCGACTTGAATACTCTTGACATGATTTTGAATGCTGCTCTCGCTTTTTCAATCCGAGCCCTCACCTCCTGAGAATGGTCCCACTGCTCATCCAAAACTATATCCAGGTAAATATAAGTTGGCACTCTCTCCACTACACTACCATCAATAGTAAAATGCACATTGTCAACTTTTTCTTTACTAATTATCATTGTCTTTGTTCTGTTAATGTTGACTTCCAGACCATATTTTTTACTAACTTCAGCGACTTTGTCCATTAGCAGTTGAAGTCCTTGCGGGGTGTCGGCAAAAATTTCTCTATCATCCGCATACCTGAAATTGTTGAATCTCTCTCCATTCAATAGTATGCCGGCCTCCGAGTACTTCAAGGCTCCTTGGAAAATTTCCTCTGAGTACAAGTTGAATATTAGTGGAGATAATAAATAACCCTGCCGTACTCCTCGGAGAATTTTAACTTCTTCTGTTTTCTCATCGTTGACTATAACAGATGCCGACTGATTCCAATACAGGTTTTTAATTAAACGCAAATCCTTACCATCGATTCCGCTATCCCGCATGACCACCATCATTTTATTATGCTGAACTCATTTTAAGCTGTGATAAGTTCCAAACAGTGTCTTTTCTGTCTCAAATTTTATAGTTTTTTCAAAGTTTGGAATTTTTGATTGATTTAATTCAATTTAAAAATGATTTTTGTGTGTTTTGAATTGTAAATTGAGTGTGTAATTGAAGAATGACACATAACCTAGCTATATTTGGACTGTTGTATAAATTAGAATTGAAACCGTTTTGGGCTTATGAGCCTGTGGTATTTTTCTGTAAGTTGTGTAATTCTGAATGATTAATTAATTAAACTCTGTCAAATGCTTTTTGATAATCGATGAAGCAGGCATATATATTGCAGTTCATGTCGCGGCAGCGTTGGAAAGGACCTGTACACCAAAAACCGCATCTCTAGTTCCCAGTCCTTTCATGAAGCCAAACTGTGTAGGCGATACTAGATCCTCACAGATTTTATACAGTCTACGATGAATAATCTTCAAAAATATTTTCAACAAGTGGCTCATAAGGCTGATAGTTCTATAATCACTGCACTTCTTGGCACCCTGTTTTTTGGGAAGAACTATAAATTCTGATCTTAACCATTCCTTTGGTATTTCTCCACTGTTATATATATAATTGAAAACCGATGTCAGCTCTTTTTTAAAATCTTCATTGAAAAGTTTCAAGATTTCTGACTGAACGCCGTCCGGGCCAGCTGCTTTGCCACTTTTCATCGACTGTATGGCCGCTTCAACTTCATCAAAGAGAATGTCTGATCCTGTTAACTCAGTTGCTAACTCGTGTTCATGTCTTTGGTCTGAGAAGAGTTTTCCAACATGATCCTGCCATTCCAATTTCATATGCTCTACATCAACAATTATTTCTCCTTGGTCATTTACTATTTTACCCACAGATCTCTTCTTATAATTTCCTGTGAGTTCTTTAACCTTTTTGTGCACATTGAATGTGTCATACCTTGCCTGAGCCACTCTGGCAGAAAGAGAATTTCTGATCCTTTGCTTCTCTGATTTCCTTTCTTATTTGTCTATTGATTGATTTATATTGATTCAGGTCTTCATCTATTTTCTTCATTCTTCTCTCCTCCATCAACTCCAAAATCTCATCGCTCATCCACAACTTCCTCTTCTCTCTATCAACTCTCAAAATTTTTTTTTATTCTTGTTGTGACATCTACTATTTCCCCTATTTTGTCATCGATCTCCGGACTTGCCTTCACTTCAATCAGAGCAGCACCGAGCACATTCTCAATTTGCTCTCTCACATGTGGATCGCTAATTTTTCTTCTGTCGAATGTCTTCTGTGTTGATTTTGTTCTCAGTTTCTTCCACTGTGGTCTGAAATCGGAAACCATCAAGTTGTGGTCGGAGTCTACATCTGCTCCTGGAAATGTTTTGGCCATCTTGCAGCTATTTCTATATCTCATCATCATCTTACGTACAAGGATTAGGTTAATGCCTGTTCCGACTTACAAACAGATTATTAATATCTATATTTCAATTACAAAATTACGCTATAATTTATACAAGTAGTGTATTTATTGCCATCTCTTCCGTGGCCTACCAATAGATCTTTTCCCTGCCGGTTTATAGTTCAATATCTGTAGAGGAAGCCTTTCTGCCGGCATTCTTTCCACATGGTCTTTCCACTGCTTCCGGTATTGTGTGACTTTTTCCAACAAGCTGTAAATTCCTAGCTCTGCTCGGATATCATCGTTTCTGATGTGGTCCCTTCTATCGCAGCCCTTGGTTCTCCGGAGGAATCGCATCTCCGCCGCCTGCACTCTACTCTCTAGGGGTTTAGTTGTAACCCACGACTCGCTTCCGTAGAGGAGGACTGGAGCAGCCATTATTCTATAAAATTTCATTATAGTTTCTCTCCGTGCTTGCTTCCCCAAGGTTCTGCTAATATTGCCACATACCACTTGAAATTTTCCAATCTTTTTCTCGATATCCTAATCTTCACTATAACTGATGTCGCATCCTAAATATGTATATTTCGACACTTGTTCCAGAACATTGTTGTCAATCACAATTTTTGACCGGGTTGGATGTTTACCTGTGAAAGCCATAATTTTTGTCTTGTCTATTGATATTTTAAAATTGTACTCTTTACAAATTTCGTTAAGAACATAAACTGATTTTTGGAGGTCATTTTCACTGTCTTGAATAATCCACAAGTCATCAGCAAACAATAATGCATTCAGGTACTCGTCATTTGTTAGTTTAATTCCTATTCATAATTATATAATCAATCTGATTGCGTACAATCCTACCATCCGTTCCATCTCTTGGAGACTTGCAAGTATACAATCTCCGATGAGGTAGATCAAGGAAGGTATTCATCACAATCAAATCGTTTTCCACCGCAAAAGTACAAAGCTCTTCTCCCGACTCATTTCTATCTCCAAGGCCATGGGGACCAATATGAATTCCTGATCTTCCTTTTCCTACCTTTGCATTGAAGTCACGCATTATTATAAGAGCTTCTTCATTAGGAATGTTCTTGATAAGAGTTGTTAATTGAGCATCAAAATTAGCAATTATCACTTGTTCATCATGCTCACTTGTGGGCGCATATACTGTACAATGTTCACGTTTACTGGCAATGCTCTTATTTGTACAAGCATCATTCTCTCATTAGTAGGTATAAAGCTTGACACATTCTGTGCGATTGATTTGTGTATAATTATTCCAACTCCATGCTCATACTTTTGTGGGGCACCAGAATAGTGCACTCTATAGTTTTCACTGTCATAATGGAAAAATGTCCATTTTTAATATAAATCCGTGATTGATTGATTGATTGATTGAGTACTTTATTCCTGTATATTACAAAATATACTGGCTTATACAATTATATACAACAGCTTACAATGCAGCAAAATTATGGATGAATTCACATAATATAGACTAAGAAAATAATTATTGAACTGTATGTGATATGGAAAAAGCAATTTGGAATAACTATAGATAATATTGTTATGCATCTATATAAATTGGCGGAGCTTTGGACATATCAATGTCCATTCTTCGGAAAGAATATTCAAAATATCCTTCCCACTAACTCTCTACCAAAAGAACTCTCTCTACCGAGAGAACTCCAAGAAGAAGAAGAAGAAGAAGAAGAAGAGAAGAAGAAGAAGAAGAAGAAGAAGAGAAGAAGAAGAAGAAGAAGAGAAGAAGAAGAAGAAGAAGAAGAAGAAGAAGAAGAAGAAGAAGAAGAAAATAAGAAGAAGAAGAAGAAGAAGAAGAACTCCAATCTCAATAGATTTCCCAAGCTACTCGTATTCTTGTTCAAAGAATATCGCATTAAGATGATTCTCCAGTATGGAAGAAAGGATTCTCCAGCAGTCAGGAATAATTTCCATTTTCAATGTAAATTCGGAAAATTCCAATCTCAATAGATTTCTCAAGCTATTCTCGTTCAGAGAATATCATCTGGAGATGATTCTCCAGTTGGTTTTCTCCGGTTAATTCCTTCAATCACCCTGATTACAGTACATCATTCTAAGACCACGATTGGAAATATTAATTTACAACTCATCATCATCTTCACTACAGGAATTAGATTTATTGATTAACCTGTTTGGGTACCCATCTCTTTCTTGGCATTCCTACATCTCTTTTTCCAGTAGGCCTGGGCCTATAGTTTTGGACTTCAAGGGGCATTCTTCCAGGTGGCATTCTATCCAAATGACTGCACCAGATGCGTCTATTTTGTTTAATTCTCTCATGCAGAGAAGCAACCGATAAAACCTGCCTTATATCAGTATTTCTGATTCTATCGACTCTAGTGCAGCCAAATACACTCCTTAGAAACCTCATTTCTGCAGCTTGAATTCGACTGTTCATTCTCCGTGTGTGAACATTTATAACTGAAGTTGTATATATGTCAAGTCCACCCAGCTATCAAAGTTTCTCTTCATGAGACTTGAGAGCCAATTTCTCTCACTCTCTCTGTAGAGTTTGACTTCAATACTTATTACCCAATATATTATTCTAAATTTGTCCATGGCAATGATAGATTTCCACGAAATTAAAAGACCCAATATTTTAATTACAATATATTCATAGTTAGAATGGTGAAGTTTAGTTAGATATGTGTAGGTAACATATCCCGAAAAAATCAAATATTTGTTTAGTCACGTTAGGAATTAGTCATTTCGATGAATAATAGAATTCTAATCTCTCTAGGCAAACTTTAATTATTGGAATTCGAATGCATTTCATTTTGAGCTATACTCAGCAGATTAGCTAGATGATATGCTTCATCTAGCACAAGCGGATTAGACTACTATCGATAAAGTTCATGCTTAACAAGATATTTGACCTATTCAAGATTTATTACGGCCTACTGAAAGATCTATGGCAGAAGAGGACCAGGAAGAAGGAGAATATCATGGCTGAAAAACCTGCGTACCTGGTTCTCCAAGACTACAACAGAAGTTTTCAGGATGGCAGTAAATAAGATATCCATAGTCAGGCTGATCGCCAATATTCGGAACGAATAGGCACTAGCAGAAGGAGGCCTATTAGATCAAAGCTACATCACAGTACGATACTCATTTTGGGAAGAGACAAACAGAAATCTAAGAGTCAGTTAACTGCCTCCCAATCTGAGAACTCAACACTTGAATACTGTGAGTAAATTGACTTTGAGCCCAAGAAGTTTACAGATCAAAGTGACAGCCGAAATTCGAATTCCAGAGCCAGAGCTCAGCGGCGGCACCGAAATTGGGTCAAAATCGACCATAGCTCGAGCTCGCAGCCCCGGCAGGGACAGACAGCTGATTTCATCCCCTCGCTGTAATCCAATTAAATTCAATTCCCCGTATAAACAGACAACCGAATTTCCATCTGGAGGCGAGATTTGACTCAATATTGATTGCAACGCTCGTCACTTCTTTGCAACACTGTTGCAACGTCATGCTATAGATGATGGATTCGCTTTTGTTAGCATGGGTTGAAGGAGAAACATCGATGTTATTTGCGAAGAATGCGTTGAACGTTCACCTCCAATGTAGTAGGAAGGAATGTAGTATCAATTATTGTTTCAGTGGAGAGCAAGAACGGATTGTTAGATTATTATTGTTTGATTAGGAGATTCCATTTGAATTAACGTCTCTTTTGTTTGGAATGGAGGAGTCAATTGGAAACATCTATCTATTATTCTTCAGGTTCCATGAGAAATCTTGAGACTATTTAACAATCACTCATTTCAAGTTCATTTCAGGTCATTGTGACAATTTCAAGATATCTCATTCATACTCCCTCACAAAATCCACAGATTTTAATTGAACTATGTTATTGGTTCACATGGAATTTGATGGAATAGTGTAGTTTACTGAATGAAGTACCACTATATTATATTCAATTATGAGTTTCCCTCTAACGAAACATCCTTCCACGTGAAATCACTTCACTTGTATGGGTTATTTTATTGAAATTAGTAAAAACAATATAGGAAACATTTTATATTTGGCATTTGAACTTGAAAATGGCCAAAGTTTGCCGAAACTAGTCGTTGAAATATTTTAATGTTTCAAATAAAAAGGGTAGTACATGTTTTATATTGTTTTTATTAATCCTTCTACGTGTTTTCTAAGATTGAATGATAACATAACCCTGTTATTTATTCGCATTGAAATGACACACTTCTATTATCTGGAACCATTTTTTATTATTTGATGGTTGATTAATGTATGTGAGATCGAAACTGCAGGTGACTGAAATATAGCCAATCAGAGCATCTTTATTCTATAGACTTAATTGGTGCTACGTTGCAATGCATCTTCTTTAAAATCGTATCAAATCCCGACTTCCTTGTAATTTTTACAGTTGTGTTGTGAGTGATGTTGTGGTAATTTTCCATAATGAGAACACAAATTTAAAAGTGATACTTTTTTATAAAAAGTGTTGACAATATTCAAATTTGTGTTTTTATTCTTTCTTGTAATTGTCTCCGACTACAAAACTTGATAACAATCTTCCATACCTACTCGTAATTTTTTTATTTTCATTTAATTGAATGATTTCTATAAGACATGCTATTCAATGCCACAAAATAATATACAGGGAACTAGAATGTTATCAGTATGAATATAGAATATCCAGCCTTTATAAAAAAAAATTGTTTTATTCTCTTGAGTAGAAGGGAGGTCCAGGAAGTCAAACTCCTAATCATCATTGTATCTTATAATCTTTTTATTGAAAGATCTTATTAGAATCCACTCAATCAAACTAAACATAATACAACAAATAATATAACATACGACATTAGAGCAAACTAAACATACGAGGAGTAATGCTATTTATGGACATTCTCAAGCAACACATTTGAAGTTTTTACAATCCATGGTAACAGATCAAACGACTTTAAATATTTTGATACCTCAATCCCCAACTATCAAATTCCGATGTAGCAGAAATCGCATACTACAGTATCAGTCAGTAATGAATGGTTTTCTTCAGATTGGAATCCTTCTGAGATGTTTAAATGAACTTTGAACGATCACATCACAGAAGCGATTAAGTATTGAATATTTTTCTTATCCTTTGGTTGCCTATCCGTCTCGAATGTTGACTATCAGCAGGGTCATCCTAATTTAGTTCTATTGGCAATCTTGAAAAACTGATTTGATGACTTATCTACTATATCGTCGGATTCGCAATCCAAGATAAGTCTTGAAGTTGATCGATTCAATTGTCCGAGAATGAACCTGTAATAAATAACTTCACAAAGTACTTGAATACTTGGAAATATAACTTACTAGCCGTCAGGCTCGCTTCGCTTGCCATATCCGGCTCCGCCCCCTGGACCCCCGACTGGATCGTCCGAAGATGAGATCAGCGGGCTCGCTTCGCTCGCCTGTATTTTTCATTTGAGCATGCTTCATTCCATCAGAAAGTCAAAGTACTGAGAAAACGCAGAAAATCTGAGAAAAACGTTGGAAAAACGCTGATTTTGGGCGTATCTTTGGCGTTATTTCAAATTCTTTCTAACACATTATTACACCCTAGCTCAGCTTCTGTACTAAATTTGAACAATTTCTGTTCATTTGTTCTCGAAAAAGCTGAGGAAACGCTTGAAAAACGCTGGAAAAACGCTAATTTTGCCGTATCTTTGAATTTCTTTTCTAATCCGTTCTTAGTGCGCCTCTAAAGGGCCAACTGAACATACCTACCAAGTTTGAACTTTTTTGGTCCGTTAGATTTTTAGTTCTGCGAGTGAGTGAGTGCCATTTCGCTTTTATATATATAGATATAAGAGGTGAATCTCGTGGAATCTTGTCACTTGAAGCAAATTCCAAAGATCAGAATCATCATTCAAAACACACTCGCAGAATCACCAAGAAAATCACAATTATGAAACACATTGCATCTAGAGTCTCAGTATGGAAAAATATCTCACCATAAACAGTGTCTGAATTAAAAGCACAATTTTATTATTTTACAGAACAGAACAGGAATAAGGGTCTCTCACCTGATTGATTCCCTTCCGAGATCAACGATCAACACTCACTAGCAATTGAGGTTAATTGTAACAAGTACACCATCATCCCATAATGCATGTCCCGCGCTAACCTCAAAATCCACAACCACGTTCACAGTCACAACGGAGCACAGTGCACCCCACGCCACCATTCAACCAACTGAGCTGTGAGGCGACTTCAACTACAACAGCCACCCTTTTCCCCTCTTTCCCTCATTCCCTCATTCCCTCTTTCCCTCATTCCCACATTCCCTCATTCCCTATTTCCCTCCACCCCTTGTTCCCTCTTTTTCCATTCCCTCATTCTCTCTTTCCCTCTTTTCCTCTTTCACTCTTCCCCTCATTCCCTCTTTTCCTCTTTCCCTCTTTCCTTCTTTCCCTCCTTCTCTCCTTTTCTCTTCCCCTTTTTCCCTCTTTCCCTCTTTCTCTCTTTCCCTTTTCCCTCTACCCCCGCCCACCATCCCTCACCCTCATCTCAGCGCGCATGGCCAACCCCAGAAGCCGCACTGCTACCAACCAACTGCCTCCATTCTGGAGCGGAAAATTATCTCGGCCAAATCGGAAAACTACTTTTCCGTTTTCGATGCGCCGCCAATATCTCCTCGAGTCCGACAATGTTTCATTGGAAAAGCTCTGCTGCATTAATGGGTCACATTCGGCAATGGGTTTGGCCAGTGGTTCCATTGTAGGATTGAAAACGAGGGAAGGTTTGGAGCATTGTTTCAAACTTCATCAACAAGAGAGACTGGGATCTAGATTTATTATTATAATTCATACATTAGGATTAGAGTTTTCATTTTATAGAGTGATTATATATTAGAAGAGCTCCATCCAATTGGATGAGTAAAGTGGGTGGACGAGTAAATAACCAGATATGTAGAATGAATAGATAAGTAGATAAGAAATGGTCTTTGTCAAGATTTATCATACTCATTTAAACATTAGGATTACAGTTTTCTCTATTTTATAGTGAAAGAGTGATTAAGTATTCGAAGATCTTGATTTAATTAGATGAGTGAGATGATCTAGGACAAAAGGGCTGGTTCTTTGTCAAATCTTTCTGGTAGAGAGTACTTAAATCCTCGAAAAGGGATATTTACAGTAGGTTTTGAGAGCTTGATCCTTCTCTCATTGAGAGAATAGGATCGTTTTGCGGTTCTGAACTGGAAACGCCAACCTTAAAAGACAGTCATCTGAGTTTTGAAACACACTTCTACATAAAACTATATATTTAACTCTAAAATGCTGATCTATTACTGAAGAATGATTGAGACTGAAATTGTCAAAGAATAATTATTGTGTCGAATCATGCATGAAACTCAAGTTTGAAGCAGATACTCAGTCCGAAGGAGAGCTGTTATACAAGGGAAGTGAGCCGTTTGAATCGAACCCTAGGTTGAATTTGAGATGCAATTGAAACGTTATGAGTGGAATTGGATGAACGTAACTATTGAACATGAATGTAATTGATGCAAGTACATTGGAAATTTACCTTAATTCAATATATCAATTATATAATATAATCCATTCAAGTCGAATAGGTTGGTGACTTGACGTATACTAATGAACGTATTAAATGAATAATACAAAATTTAAAAAAAATTAATTCCGTTTTTCTTTGAAACTTTCATGAATGATCTGAGACTACAAATTTGTATGCTAAAATTTATTTGATTTCAAATTCCACACTGAATTCAATCAAATCATTTGCAAAAGAGGTTCCCCACGGTAGAAGTTCTTTATGGAACGAAGGCAAGACTTCAGAACTCCTTAATCTTTTCATTCATCCTCCGGGAGATCTTTGTACTATTCAATGTGAGCTAGAGAGAAGGGAACCAAGAAATCATCCACTGCATATTACTGATTCAAAAGAACGATTTCTTATCAATTGTGCAGAGATTCAAGAGATTCAGAAGAGAGCCGTCCAAAGAATGGTGAAGACCAAATGGCCAGTCTCTCCCTAACGAAATGATTCACTGCGCTATTGAATTATTGGAAGAGCTCGAGTTTAATTCAATTTTCGGGATTAGTAAGAAGGAACAAGATTAGTTCGGGGGAGGTCGGCGTCTCAACTACAAACTGGAAAGGAAACGGCTGAGCAAATAAAGCACTGCTTCTCACTGAGCCAGAGCAGAGAGACTACTTGGCCAGGAATCATCTCAGACCCAGTCCTTTCTCATAAACTTCGTAAATCTCTCTTAATTCCCCACTCACTCTCTCTTTTAATCAATTTCTATCCCTTTCCTCACAATCTCACTCCTTTCTCTTCTTCTCTCATCTTCTGCTTCCTCTCAATCTCCCAAAAATCATCCGTCTTTCATTTGTCTTCTGCCTGTCATCTATCTCTTACTTTTTATTTTTTTCAGCATTTTCTATATTTTTCTTCCTCATTGTACATTCCATTTTTCTAATAATCTCTTCTAATCATGCTTCATATGCTTAATTCACTTTTTTTCTTCTCAAGGTATCCTCGCTAATGGCATGAATTTCATTCCATACAGAATGAATTTGAACCTTCCATTATTATTATGTAATCTTTGAACCGTTGCAACTACCAATATGTAATGATAACTTTCCAGCTTTCAAGAATTTATGTGATTTTAGTTGTGTACTTGTAAAATTTTAGCATTACGAGCAGATCTGCTAGGATTGGAAATAGGTCCTTCTCAAGAAGAAACGCATCCAAGGCGTTCGATTAATGAAACTGACTTGATGCAGATGAGCACCAGAGGATGGAGAAAATCGAGACGTATGGAGAGGCATTCCGCAGGAAGCCAAGACCCTCAATGGGTTGTAGACCCAAGAAGTGAGTAAGAAAATGTATGTTAGAGAAATGTATTAGACATTTAAGGAGAATTCCTGAAGAAGAAGTTTCCGCTTTATGAATGGAGATAATTCAATTTCTATAATTTGACAAGCACCAAGTGATGGAAACATCAAAATTACTATCTACTAACTTTACCTAATCCTAACAGCTAACACGGTATTATGTTTTATAAAAATGATTTGGTATCAGGTATTAACTCCTCCACCTTAAGCCTGTACTTCTATAATATCATATCTATCAATTCTCATTCCAGTTACAAATTTGTAAGCAAGAAAGTACTGTTGTGATCATCAATTGTCATCATTGTCATTTGTAATAAAGAATCAATCAATTGATACAATAATTGTGTCATAGACAATAGAATTTTTTTTACATGATTCTGTAAGTCATAAATTCCCAAGCCTCAACTTTACTCTGCACAGTAATGATGTAGCCAGAGTAGACACGGAACAGTTGGGTGTTCTAATACAATGTATACTCATTATGAATAAGTAACTTGGTGAATTAACTTGACTTCGTTTCTATTATTTCATAAAAGATTTAACATCACCTCTAATTCTCCGCAAAGGTAAATAAAAATTTGCCGCCCAATTTTGAACCTATCTGATAGGCCAAACCTTTCCTTCCTTTAAGTGAACAAATTACGACTGATGTTAGGTTTCATTGAATCTAGATGATGGGAGTAGCCGTGTAATTGGGAGACGATTGACCGACCGCTCATGGCAGATTGGTTTATCCGGGTCTTAACTTGACTGCTCAGCCTCCAGCTTCTCAGTTTACTTTGTAGCTCTCCGGTAGCCGACTACTGTTACTATTAGTACTTGGCCACTTTGCTTCAAATGAACCCTCTGGAAAGTGTTTGCTGCTCTCCATTGGCGCTTTCTGCAACCAATTACAGTATCAGGCTACCTCATAAAGTACCTGGCTATTCCAATTAATAGGAGAAAATGAGAGTTCCCTTCCAGAGACGTTAAGCTTGCTTGATTTATGTTGAAATCATGAATATTTGATCGCTACTTTAGTGACCTATATGAAACTCATCAAGCTATCGAATCTGCTTTTGTGAAAATTCCAGGTTCATGAAGCTATCCATATATAATTCTCTTAAAAAGTAGTAGATGCACTCTATTCAGTATAATCAAAGGATAAAATAAAGTTGAATCAAACTCCTATTATGTAGAGAGTTTCAATTATTCACCAAACAATAGGTTGTTCTCTGAACATTATGAGTATATTTTCATTCTAAAATCATTCGATATTCACATAAGAAATTTATAATTGTGTTTCTCTAAATAAGACTTGTTAATAAGAGTTATCACTTGATTAGTCTCATCCTTCCACCTTACAACCTTTACTATTGAATGAAATAACGAATCTTTAGATTTTCACCAAATGAAAATGCTTAGTACTATAAATTCCAAATATGAACGCATAATTTTATACGTAGAATTCTCTGAATATGAAGTTTTAAATTAGCTGAACCAATCTAGTTCTTCAGTGGTGGATCTACAAAACATTTATACAAATATCTACAAATATATATAAATATTAATCTGGATCTACAAATATTATTGAAGCTTCAGCTTCAGCTTCATTAATATTTAACTTGATAATGAAAATAATAAAAGGCTCATAAGATCACGAAGTTTATGGAGATAAACATTCAATCAGAAGTTGAGCCATAAGAAGGATATTCAATGCACCTGTATCACAATTCGATCAATAATTCTAGGGATAGTCTCATGTAGTGATCCTTCGTTATTATTTAGTACTGATATCTAAGGAAGAGAGCTTTTGGATCAAAGACCTGACTTGTACTTTTTCTACAAGCTACAATACATAATAAGCTGTACTTAGATGATAAGGGAAGACTAGTAAGGGAAGGAAGTTGGAGTATCAGGTACGTTTTTAAAGCCACAAACGATTTTAGAACGGAATAAACGTATCATTATCCTTGCAGCTTCAAAGAGTACACCCTCATCCTCATCGGAAAAATTGTGCTGGTTTGTGTGAGCGAGTGTCTGTATAATAAAAGGACCGGATAAAGGTTCAAGAATGGATGAGACGTACTTGAATGTCAAGATTATAATTTAGATAGGCAGAAATGGAAGAGCAAAGTTAACAAGACAGAGAACAGTCTTGCAAAAGAGAGGAAATCCCCAGGGACTTGTGCGGTTAATAGGGATTCCTGCATTTTCATAAGGGCTCCATTTTGCACAGGCTATCCACCCTTTTCTGACACGGTCAAAGCGAAACGTGCAAAATTTATGGCGCCAGATTCCACCCGAACAAAGCCGTCGACTTGGCAACAAAAATTTGCCGCCTAATTTCTAACTTATCTTCCAATAATGCCCTTATATTACTTGAAGTGTGTAATAGCATAATATACGAATACGGAACATTCATACTGATAAACAAATTCTATAGACATTCATGTTAACGGAAAACTTCAGCATTTGAGAATGAAAAGTAAAAATAGAAGGTGTTCTATGAGTTTTAATAGAATACACACCTTTCAATTAAATAGAAAGACTCAAATTAGAATTATAATTAGAAAGGCTCAAAACAACGTCAAAATGTCAATTTATTTGTCTTGTGATAAGAAGTACTCCATTAATTAATAAGAGGGACCTTATAAGTCATTGGAATGGAAATCTTATTGAAATTTTCTGAACACTTGGTTCTGAACCTGCCTAGAGCTAAGTCCACTCAACTCTCTTCATTTTCAGTTTCATTATCCTACCAGACTGAAGATAAGGCTTATGTGAGTATCATCATAGAGAAACAAATGCGTAAGCAGATATCCCATGGTATAGGGCGTTTATGTCGCAACTTTTACTGTTAACTCAAGCTGATTACTGTCGATTATTGTAGATTTTTACTGTTTTGGTCGGGTGAGAGTGTATTGTGCCAAAATTTATTTATTTTTTTTTTTGAAATTATAACTTTTCCAAGATAAAATTTTATAAGAGTGCTGGATTAACGCTGTGATTTTCTCACGGTATCGGAGTAGTTTCATGATGTTATTCCGCGCATTACGTAATTAAATTCTAATATTTCCTCTATTGTTTTCCAACGTTTTCCTAGAGTACTTAGAATTGTTGTAGACGCAAAATCATCATAAAAAATCAGTTGAACGTCCATTCTATTGCTGAGTCTTCTACTTTGACTGAGGGAATTTTCCTGTATTCTGTCTTTGTTAGTTGTATTCCTTTCTCGTTCTATTGAGGGAAATTATTGTCGTCCCCACCACGTAATTTGGTAATTTTGTAATGCATAATATTGCCAGCCCTGATACCTATTTTTGAGCCTGATTCGGTCAACTTGGAGACCTGAACAGGAGACCGATTTTAGATTCTGTAGAGTACAGACATTATTTTCTGAACTGATTTAATCATGATATATTCGTCTTGTTTTTTGTTCTCTCCTGGAGACTAAAATTATATAATCGGGAATCATGTATTCCATCAGTTTTTAATCGCTTATCTTTTCTCCAATAACTTATTTATGAAGTATTTTATTTAATTCAGAGCGGTTGACTGCTGCACTTTATTATTATTGTAGGCTATGGATTAGTGACAGTCGAAAACCCATTTAAGGATTTTTTTGTGTGTGTGTATGTATTCTTGAATACTCATTCGAGGATCGTGCTGTAAATATGCCTTGCTGTCGAACGAGGGCTTACGAATTCGCCGACCGAGATGGTCGGTGATATCGGACATCTGACCTTGCCGTGCGGGGCTGAAAGACGATCTTCGATCTGTCGCCACTAGCCCGATGCCTGGAGGCCATCACCCTTCATCCTCATCCATCACCCTTTGGACACCGGACTCGAGGACGACAGATCTTAGATAAGTACTTGATACCCCCACTACAATATCAGATGTGCCCCGTAAATATGATCTCTTAAAGACATGAGTATTTGGTCTCTTAAAGACGTATTGTATTTGGTCTCTTAAAGACATGTGTATTCAATCTCTTAAAGACAGATTGATTATTAGATTATCCATGTAAACATGTATTTTGTAATATTCTCTATATTATTCTCATTATTATAAGAGTAGTCAGTCAACCCCATATCTATGTTTTTAATTCCAAGACCCTCAAACCACTAGAATTAGGATCACATTATTGATTAGAAAAAATCCGCATACCTCAGGGCCTAGCACAATTTCAACAACTAAGCCTTCTCCGACAAAATCATTTGTCACCAGGAGATCGGCTTAGTATGAACGGCACGGCATAATATGAGAGACTACCAGCGTCACACAGCTTTATGGGAAAGAACTACGTGGACTATCGGTTCGAGATAACAGTAAAAGTTGCGACATAAATGCCCTATACCATGGGATATCTCCTTATGCTATTATTTCTCTATAGTATCATCATTAGCAGAAAAAAAAGTTGTACAATCAATTGAGTTTGGAACCTATTAATAGCTTCAGGCCATTTCAATTTTCACTGAATGTGTTGATTCATATTCACTTTGAGTCCCATTCCCATTGAATTTGGTTATTTAATAACCTATCAGCTTATCTTTGCTGGTCAACTCTTCATACATTATCAATCTCTACTGGTCTGAAACTAGATATCACATAACATACTAACCAGTGAGTGAATTAATAATTTCAACTTTGTAAAGACGCTGTAATTTTACAAGAAAAGGTTTGATATTCTTCCTTAGCAATGTCTTCTAAAGGAACTACGCATGCTCTTGTCCAAGGATTTTGTTGTGATAGCATGCTTAAACGTGGGATACAAAAATTTGGAGCTAGTTAAAATTTGAAATTCTAGAATAAAAGCCTAAAAGATTCCTCTACACATCTCTACCATTCTTAAAACCGACACATGCTCTCTTCTAGCAGTTGGAGAATGTTTCTATAAGGAGTGAAGAAAGGCGAGAAAAGTAGGGGAAAAAGATCCTTTTCCGGATCAGAACTAAACCCCCTCGAGACAGCTAATGTTTTTTACTCAGCAAGAACCCATTGCTCTATCCCTCCCACCTGTCGTTTCTTAGATTTTCATCTCTCTCCAATTCCTTCCTATTTCTTCGTTGGCAATTTCCTCCGTTTTTCTCGTCTTCGATTTTCCTTACCGGCTACATCCTGCAGAGTATATATATATATCGACTCAATCCTAGAACTCAAAAACTTGTTTTTTACTCGAGACTTATACGTATGAATGAGAGAGGGATAAATTTTACAAAATGTGAACAAGAGACAAAAACTTTGCCACAATATTACTCCATTCTCTTACACAAGATACTCGTGTATGTTGTGTTATTGTCATGGATCCCATTATTTGTGATCAGTACACCCTTGTATTACAGCAGTGTTTTCATGGTGTTGTGCAAAACTTTATTATTCTTTCGAGATTCAGTCCTTTTTTCAACCCTTAATATGTGATGCTATTTCCATTGATTCTATTTCTGTTATCTATGTGATACTCTCAACACCCATTAAATAAATACTCGCCATCGTTCTTCTGCTAATTTTTTTAAGTCTCCGGGTCTTCCAAGTCTCCCAATTCTGACCAAAATCTCGCCATTTTTCTTAAAAGCTTCAACTACCACACACATCATTAATATGCTCTGATCTCATGAAAGTCTGATAATTCTAATCGGGATCACAAATTTTCACCCAACATGCAGTAATTTCACTCACAAAATTATTCTTATACGCCATTCTTTGTTAGTATTTGCGGGCTACACATCTATCAAACCAGAAGCTATGCTGATATTATCTTTATGAACTCTACTTGAAAGCTAATCGGATATCTCGATTCGACAGCTAGCACTTCTAGATGCAGAGATAAACAATTTCTCAACATGAAAAATATTATTCCTCATGTATTCCTTGATAGGTGTTATTGAACGTTCCATCCATTCATTATATGTTTCTGATGTCTACCTAATGTTGATTGAAAAACACTCTTTAGATTGAGAGCGCAGTAACGCTGCATTTCTTTCACTGTTAGACCTGAACCTTCTCAATGTATTCAAATTCACTGTATTATATAACCTCCTCATTTATTTGAATTCACTGTAATATAAAACCCTGCATTCCCTTCACTGTTAGACCTGAACCTCCTCATTTATTTAAATTCAGCTTGAAACATCGTTTATTTATTATGAAAAATCGATTTCATACATTAAAATACTGTAATATAAACAATAATAAAGATAATTGATCTTCAACAAAATTAGAAGATGATAAAATTATTGTCACTTTTGTGATTTGCTAGCATACCGCATTCGTATTAATGCAATGAAAAAGTTTATGCTCAAGACACAAACGATATATGAAAGTTCCTCACCTGTGCTCAGATGTAAGGAACCAGCTAAATGGAAACAATCTTCAGTTCAGTATTATACGAGTATTGATCAATTAATATTGAGTGCACTAGGCTAGTTGATCTTCACAGCATTTCTCGAATTCTCACTGAATTCTTAAATACCTTATCTTTTTCACTCAGCTACTTCTATTCTCATGTCAATACATCACACGAGTAGAATGCCTTTTATTATTTTTCCTTATCCCGGGCGCGTTCTCCATGAAAGAAGAAAGAAATTCCAGCTGCAATCCTCTTGAGACCAGAGCGCACTTTTCTCCCACTCCTGAATGTTTCCTTTCTCAGCTTTTCCCCGCACACTTTTCCTCGAAACTGCGGGGAAAACAGTTTCCCAGTTTGGCCTACATACGTTAAGCGTGAATGGACCTCTCATTGCTATGTATAGAGAGGGCCTTCCACTCTTCAGACTTGAGAATTGGGAAACTTCTCTATTGCCGAACTTGTCCAATATACAATAGCAGAAGACACTCGTAGACTGCTCTATGAAGCTCCATTTTTGGAAATTATTACAGAAGTTCACGACCTTGAAACAATGAACCACATCATTTTTCCACTATGATTGTTGAAAGTGATATTCTTTCCAGTTCTACAAAATGAGATAGCTTCCCATAACTATTACTTTCATTCTAAACTCTGATTATTCTTTACCCTTCCTCTTCTTCTATCATATTTCATCCCTCCTCTTCTTTTTCTAAGAACATTAATCTCTGGAAAAATTAAGAATGAAGAATGAATGATTGATTCATTGCCAAATACAATAAATATTTTCACAAATAAAAATAATCATCAAAATACAATAGTTTTAGGCGTGACTGGGAAAAGAAGCCTTGAGCTCCAGCCACGAGTTCTATGATATTAAATAACGATATTGTGCCGAGAACAGTTTTAAGATCAGGCTTTTCCGAGTAATAACAGTAGATTTTAATACGCTATTGGCAGTTACGATTATAAGCGAGTTGGCGAATTGTTTTCTCTCTATTTCTGATGAACGACTATGACTTCCAGTTTCCCAGGATATTTTCCCATCAAAATAATTATGTACCCATAATATCAAGTTGCTCTTGGCTACTTTTCTGTTATAGTTTATCAAGTTTACTCTACATAGTTAAGTGTTATAGAGTTCACTGAAATAATCTGATTTAGAAACTCTCCACTTCACCAATAAGCTAAAGATTGTGTTGGTTTAAACTGCAAACTTATAAAACCATAGAGAAAAGATTCCTGATATCATAATGCTATCTTCTCGCTATGGCTATATTCACACTAACGCGACTCAAATAACGAAGCATCCAAATATCAGCGCTCCAAGTGAGTGTATTATCAAAAAATACAATGACAATTTTTCTAATTAGAAGTGCGAAAATGATTGAATAATAATAACACAAAGTTTTCCTCTGAGCTAACTTTAACCATAAATTAACTTCTCGTTAACATATAGTTACTGTAGTTAACAGTAATCATAATCTCAATCTCAAATGAGACGATCCCTGTTTGGATTTTTAACCGTTCGAACATTCCAGAATTCTAGTAATTTATAAGACTGATTGGACATGCTGCTCGCCAAGAGACTTGAGACTTCAGTATCCTGTATCTTTAATAAAGTGGAGATACGACTTGAAGACTTCAAATTAAAGAGGATTGGCTTGAATCCTCTTTTGAGGATTGTTTTCAGCTTGAAAACAAGAACTCTTTCAAATTTGTTAAGGAATTAGAAAAGTTCCCATCTTATACTATTGAAGAAAGTTTTATAATAATAAGCTTAAAACTATTATACAATTTAAAATACCTAGTTTACATGTTTTGAAACAGGAATTTCTTGATTTTAGTTGACAAAACTTCCACCTGGAACACTAAGGTGGTTTTTGTACCAGTTTTGCTATTCCTAACTCGGAACTAGGAACTTTACTCGACTGTAAAGAAAACATATGATTTTATGACAGTATAGTATCATAGAGAAACAATAGCGTAAGTTTATCGCTTACGCTAAGTATATAGCTTACGCTATTGTTTCTCTATGATAGTATGCTGTAATTTGAATGATATTATGTTTATTTGTTCTACAATCAGCTGTTTACCGGCTTGATTTCATGTATATGAAACAGCTGAAATTGAATGACTATGACAAAAAATGATTAAGTGAAATTGAAAATAGAATCGAGTTTACCATTTTAAACCAGTTCTAGAACTGATCTGACATAATTTCAATCATAGAAAAACTATTTGTTTTGAATCTTACCTTGGTTCTTTACATCCTCCTTCACCTCGATTCTTGATAACCAAAATTTCGTGATGAGGTGGAGAAAGTCAATTAGTTATTTAAATGTAAATTGTTTAACTACAATTTAAATGTAGTGGATTTGAGAGGAGGTCTATTAGGAGACTATACTATTGGGTTCACAACAAACAATAACTTTCCTCCTCAGTTTGGAGCTAATCATGAGATTGAAACATGAACACATACATGAATGTGAAAGCTAATATATCTTTCACTTCACTCCGGTAGATTGCAAAACTGTTAGAAGCCATACTTTGTGAAGAGTGGGACGTTTCACTAGCATCTTGACGATGCCGGCTGGCTAAGAAAGAGATTGATTAATTAATGTTCTGTCACAACTTTGCGATCTAATCTGCTTGAGAAATGTGTCTATTCATCTCCTTCTTCGTCGCAAATCCTCATCCTCTCAGTTTCAACCATCCGAGATTGAAATGTTGAGACACAAACAAAAAGCGGGAAAACGTACAAAAAAGTCAATACTGACTCTATCGTTTTATCTGGCTACTCATGATGTTCATCTTAATAATGGTCCCAGGATACATTATTTTTACCTCGACTGTGAAAGGTGTGTTTTGTGAGATTTATCCAACAATGATAAAAACACATAAGCATCAAACATTGAGAGTAAAAAATATAATTAAACTCATTCACTCATAGCTTTTGATAACATAAACTTGACTATTCCGTTAACTACAAGCGATCTTGTTCAAAGGTGGGAAATTACATTATTGAAGTTACATTATGTTAGTCTATTCAGCTCCAGCTGAATATGCGTATATTATGAACCCGCCCGAAACCCGACTTTCACCAGAATCTACTCTGATTTCCCTGTTCTAGTCCAAAATTAGTATGACCAAAACTCTCAGACCAAATTGGAATGAAACGTTAATGAAGCTTCCATAGGAGAAAATTAAAAATTAATATGTCATAAACTATCGCAACAATAAATATGACGTTTCTTATCAGTTTTGATGAAATTGTGAATGAATTATCCTTTTAGAAACACTATCCGACCATCTTATCCTTCTTATATGGCCAATTTATTTTTCCAATGTATCTGAATATGAATTTCCAATCTCATTTATTTATTCAACAAAATAACTTAAATGCCGTTCTAATCATTCACATTTTAATAATGGTCATTATTTTGTTGATAAGGAGTATCGAATTAACGATAATGGGATGTGAGAGCTCTCTTCTTTTTATATTGTGGGCTAGATTCATGAAATTAAAAATATTATTCCACCTACACTATCATCATTGGATAATGGATAAAAACTTTTGTACATTATTATCCAATACATGAAAAAACCTTGAAACAATAGCAGTTACAAAGAATAGCAGAAACAAACTACAGACTCGACTCATCCATGAATCTATTATCAATTCTATTGTTATGTTAATTTTTGCACATGCAATTCAAAATCTTCTTGCTCGTTTAATTTTTTCTAGTTTGGAGAAGATTCAGGAATGTCTGCCGTATGAATCCTATCAACCAAGTTGATTCATGAGAGAAAAAGTAGATTTTAGAGGGCGCATAAGGTGGTTGTATAACAGTAGGCGAAATACCATACGGACTAAAAACTCATAACCTGAAAGAAGATTACTGTTCTCAGACATCCACTGGGATTGGAACAGGAATGAGCAGAGAGCCTTTCCCTGAAGAGGATTTTCTCCTCCAATACCTCATTCTCCGTTCAACTCTGCACATTTCGTCGGATTCAACGTCTGAACGGTAGCTGCGAAAGTATGATTTTTCAGAAAATTCACCTCCCTCACTCACTTCCACACTTTTCTCACGTGGAAAACCTTTTTTGGAAAAAGTTTCCAGTCCACGCCACAGCACAATGTTCAGGCTACCATTTATTGGGTGGCTTTAGATAGATTGTTTTCGAAATCCTCATCTGGTCTTATCTTTTTTCATACAAATTTGTCAATGTGTTAACTTATTATTTTATTCTAATCGATTACTCTCTACAGTGAAGTTCTATTATTGTTTATCCGCAAATCGTCGCTCATTCTACTGCTTCCCCAAGAATATGTTTCACAGTGATTGAACAATTGCCAGGTTGAAATCGTTTACGAATAATAATTTAGGTTTATTGAGGTCTGTATTCCACCATGGTTGAATTTCAATATTGCACTTGAATTTAAAAAAAAGAGTGAAAATGCACTTACATTGGTAGTGACGATCGTTTCGACCTGTTGTTGGTCATCATCAGACAGTAGGAATTTACTCTAATGTCAAGGTTATGTGTGTAAGTAAGGGATGAAGGTGGAGGAATAGGTGGTGGTGGGGGTTGGTGGATGCTTTAGTAGGGTGATAATTTTGAACTGTGGACTATTTTGTCAAAGAGTGTGTGGGAAGAGAAATTTATCTGATCATTTAGGAGACTGTTGGGAAACTGTTTTGTGTGGTTGTGAATTTCGTATTGTTCCAATACATTGAGTTTTCTGCTTTTTTGTGAGATGTGGAGAATTTCAAGATTGGTGGCTATGTCAGTGTATGTGTGGTCTGTTGATATAATATGGTCAGCAAAGTTTGAGTGGCTATGTGGTTATTAATGGCTCTTTGTATCTTGTCTGGAAGTCACGTCCAGTCTTTCCGATATACAGTTTACTACAATCATTACATTTCAATTTGTAGATGCCTGGTTGTTCAAATCTCTGTTTGTTTGTTTGGCGATGTTGGAAATGTTTTCTCAGTGAATTGGTTGTTTTAAAGGCAATTTGGTATTTGAGTTTTTTGAGAGATGATGCTACTTTTTGTGATTTTTTGTTGTAGTATGTGAGTGTGATATATTTTTGGTCATTTTCCATATTATTGTTGGTTGATATGTTCAATATTACTTTTATTCTGTATCGAGTTTTGATAGTTCACACTGTTCCCAATTGTTGAATTCCACGTTTGTTAGAAAGCATTATCCTATGATCCTCTCTCTGATAAGGCTTTGATAATTTTGTATTGTTTCTCTGATTGATATGAGATCTAACATTTTCCTATAAACTATTATGTGAATCCGAGTGCATTGTATCTCAAAATTCTCTCTGATCAATATATGATTGAAAGTCATGTGACTCACAGCCCACATCAAAGTTGTTTGTAGAAGAGGATAAGGTTTTCAGTAAAATCAAACTTTGTTGTACCGGAAGTATAATGGATATGTGTGTATATTGGATAGAAATGAGAAATATAATTCATTATTATCCATCACCTTTACTTTCTAGAACGATCTCGTTTGTAAGGTAGCCATAATTAGAGTAGAATAATCTCAACAAAATAAATAATCATTTTGATGTTTCTAAATTGAATTCTCTCGTTATCAAGTGATCATCCTGTACATTATCATTGCCAATTATGCAAATCCCACCGCAAGCCAGTTGGCGGCTCGCACTGTTGACATAATGATCAGCCACTATCCATGTAAACATTGCACCAACATAACCGCCGCAACCCACATCCACAAAGCAGGCTAGAACAGAGCATCCAATTAAACAGCCTAAATCATCACAATGACGATAATGACACCACTGATTATGGTCGATCTCACCTTGAGAAGGACGACAAGTCCACGCGCCTGCGCAGAACGCTCTTTGTTTATTGATTAGTTATTCTGCTCAGTCTCGGTTCCAGTGCCAGCTGCCATCTCGAGCGCGCGTACCCACAACCCCTTCATTTGTACTCTCTCTAGCCCTCAACCCCTTCATTTGTACTCTCTCTAGCTCACAACCCCTTCATTTGTACTCTCTCTAGCCGGCAGCGCCTTACTTCTTCAGCGATCCCTTTCACTCTCTCAAGCACTAAGCCCCTTAACGTAGCATCTCTTACCACATGTTTTCTCTTTCACTTTTTAACCACATACTCGACTTTCCTCCTCTTTCACATGCTATTCTGCTCATTTCTAATCTTCATTCTTCCTTTTCCGGTTATGCATTTATCTCCTTACATTTTCCGTGTTCCTCCACTGTCTCTTTTGTTTTCCTCTACTCCACTCTATTCTCACCATTCTCACATCAATCTTCCAATAAAAGATCAAAACAAAATAAATCTCTTGAATATATATTTATTTTTCCATAAGCGTGCAAATTTGAAAAAAATCATGAAATTTTATTCGAAAACATGATAACTCTCAACAAGCTATTTGTTAATAGATATAGAAGAGTTTTGTCACTTTTTGTAATAACTTTGTAGTTAAGGTCAAATCCTGTCCAGTCCCATGCTATCCTAGGTTTGTTGAACTTAATGTCATCTATGATAGACAAGATTATAAGGACACGTTGATCTCTTCCATGAATTCGAGCAATACACCTTCATATTATTTCAAGTTATAAACTTTAATTGTAGATGTTAGCCTACTCAGTAATCTTCCGTTGTATTAAATCTTGATTATACACCATATTATTAGAATAATGGTAATAGTACAGAAATTGGATCTCAACTTTCTCAATTATGATCACCGCACTTCTGAATTCATATTTTTAATCACATATAAACTATTATAATCATTTATCTAGTTGATAAAATTACCAGTGTAGCATTGATAGACACTTTTGAATTATGCAGAACAGATATAATATCAAAGAATAATATTGAGTAAGAACTTCGCTAATTATGCTCTGATGGTGCTTAAAGTATTAAGGATTCTCAAGATTATAACACCACTTAAGATTATTAAAAAAATAGCTAACGATAAATCATATACAATCTTTCAATTTTCACGTGGTAGGCCTACTCATATAGGTCCTACCTATTTTTCAAGCCTCATACCAAAAAAATATGAGATTAAATTATTTAATTCGAATGATAAAAATCATAACTTAATTCAACTGGGTTTTATTTGACACAAATGAATGAATAGTTCACCTTTTTCATGTTCTTCCATAAATTGAATTCTACATCCCAATATTCATTAGTAGTCATGCAGATTACAAGCATATGAGGAATGGAAGCATGAGGAGTTCCATCATTGATTAAAATTTGCCTTCTGATGTAACATCCAATTAATTTGCAATACCCTAATCCCATTTGCGTGGAATAGAGAATTAATAATGTCATTAGTGAGTTAAAAAGGCGAATCCTCTCAACGTTCATGAAGCTATAACTTGATTAGCCACAATGTTATAACTTCGAATGAATTAAATGTAATCGATGAATCAGTATTACTCTTCCATTTATCTGAAAAAATCATGTTGCTTCAACGAATGGGAGCTAATTATTATTTTTCAATACCTCTATGGAAATTATCCTTTTTTGCTGGGATTGTACTCAAATTCAAAAGTCACCCGATCATTATCCAATTACGATATTATTTTGATACCCGATTATTATCTAACAGTGAAATAACATTTTTCCGTGTATCTTGCCCTTTATTTGGTTACTTCTTCATTCTGGAAGCTCAAAAATTCAAAAGTGTAAACAATAGTCAAAAGTTTAAAATGATTTTCAATAATTTTTCTGATCAATTTGATTATTGATACGATATCCACTGTTAAACGATATCAGGAATGTGAATTGATGGAATACAATAATTATACATAACTTGATTTGAAAAAATTTGAATGAGCTCTCAAGTTGAATAGAATAGAAAATTTGAATATTTCCTATAAGTTATAATTGCAGTAGCAGGTGTACCTCAGCTTTGCCTTCAAGTTCTATGACTACTTGTTCGATTGTTTCTTGTTTAATACTCCCTAGAAAGTTATTTGCAGACTGCACAAAAGCCCAGAAAGCTTTCAAAACAGAAACCACTGTCACAACACAAGAAATAGAAGCCTTCTTATCACGAACGTGGCTGGGAAGGCAACATACCAACGACACTTCAACCACCTAGCACCAAAACTCCACAATTTACTTCCTGTACAAATCAAGATAGAACATTTGAATGCGCCGTTTAAAACTACATCAAAACAACTAGAAGACATGATATAGAAAACATCATTTCGAACAATATGTAAGCTCACTTACCTAATGTATTTGCACACCCACTCTAAATTCAATGTATTACTACTACACCTGCTCTAGTACATAGTTGAGTAGGTTGATTTCCGAAAAAAGTGCAAATTATTTATATTTGTAGTAAATTTCATATATTGTATTTTTGAATAGTATTTACATTTTATTGATTAGATTGCTTGTTTGTATATTAATGGAAATAAAATTTATTATTATTATTATTATTCATTTGAAGATTTCTATCAAAACTGTTGAACATACGAGACTGGAAAACATAACTACAAAATGCAAAAGGAACACTGTAGATTCTTATCGAGGCGTCAGATGGTTTTGAGCGACAAAATTGAGTTATCTCCTGGTTGTTTGAGAAAAACTCCTTGAACGTGGAGAAGGAAGACGTTGCTTTTTGGAGCAGTGTTCTCAAACATTTATTCTTAGTCACTTTGAGATAAAAGAGGATGAAAACGTTTATCTCGATCTTCAAGTTGTTGTCTCTTGTTTCCACGAATTCTAAGTGTATCCACCTAATGCAGAAGAGGGACTACTTCCTTTTTATTACCATATATTTTTCCCATTTCCTTTTATATTTCCGCTTCATTCATGTCCTTCCTTTGCAGATCAAACTACCCCACTTTCGATAAAAAAGCCTCTCTATTCAGGGAAAACTTGATATCCTATCCCATTAAAACATGAATTCTCAAATGAATAGTCGATTGATAAAAATCGCAAGTAAAGTAAGCTCAAGTGAAGTAATTCAGTGTTTGTAATTTAACCTAGCGATTATTTTTATGAGCAAACCGTCAGGCATGCTCCGCATATACCAGTACTAGTCTCAAATGTCTCATCTACATTGTTCTTGAGGGTACTTCAGCACAGATGCTCTTTCAGCTGAACCTACAAACCGTATTACAACAATTTTGATGAGACCTCCACAAAAAGCTGAGATAAGGACAAAAGTAGTTTTCGGCCGTAGCTGTCGGGTATATTTTCCCTTTACTATAACGTTGTCCATCAAATACCGGTGAACAACACTTGAAACTATCCAGTTCATTCCGAAAAAACTGGAAAACTCAGAAAAGAATGGAAATTGATGAGTTTAGAAGTCATTTTCGGAAATTTCAAAGCCCCTCTCGATGAACAAAATCTTCCTAGATCTCAGATGCATTTGTGAACCAAATGACATGCTGAATTGTTTGCGAAGAAACTAGATAGATCCAAAAATAAACAATTTCTTCGCGTAATTCAGGAAATCTTAGAGTTTAGGAGAATGTGCTATCACATTGAGAAACATTCAAATTATTCCAATAATTATTATCGACAAGATCATTAATACAACTTAAACCACTTTTTGCTATTAAAAAGAACGACAAGCAGTCAGATTCTTTCCAATAAATGAGTTAATCACTCACTGTGACAACGAGATCTTTCGGCAGGTCCTGGTACAAACAGTGATGATAGAATGTAATACTATACATTCTATACATTCTATACTCTCTGGGTACAACCAGGAAGATGGCAGACCTGCCGAAAGATCTTGTTGTTTCAGTGAGTGATTAATTCATTTATTGGAAGAAATCTGACTGGTAGTCATTTTTTATAGCAAAAGTGATTTAATAATAAGCAGTTCGTGATGGAAAACAACATTGAAGACAACTTGAACATTGTGAAATACACGAGTCTGGCACATAGGGAAAAGTTTTAGCAACAATTAGGTGCTGAGTTATGTAAACCTGATTGTACTTTCTTCTGATTCCGATTCCCTTGATTGATGTTTTGAAAAAATAATTTGTGGAAATGTAGGCATTCTGATGTTAAATTTATTTGAAGTCAAATGGAATTGTTATAATGACCAATTTGAACTTCAAAATAATAACAATATCATGAGTGGTTTAAGAAAGTTTCAAAACGTATGAAGTAACTCAATAGTACAACATAAAGTTAGTCTTATCCATTATCAGATTTTGTTTTCGCTCTTCAACTCTCAAATTATGTTATTTCTTCTTTTTAGTTTTGTAATGATTCATGATTTTTCCAATCTTGTGTTGTAGAGGAAGTTCCCAAATGAAGAAGAAACTCTTATCATCTAAGAAAAAAGAACAAATTCAAATCTTGATTACATTCACTAAATTGTAACGTTCAATAAAACAATTATTATTGATGACTAAAATTATATATGCAGGTGGGGTGTGGCGTTTCTGCAAGGGACTCTCCAGCCATACAAATTTAATTAATTTTGAATTAGTCTCTTCTATGTGTATTAATCCTATGTGTATTTCATTCCTCAATGAGATCTTTTATTTATTTATTGAATCATTCAGAATCACACTACTTACAGAAAAGTACCACAGGCTTCCGCCCAGAAAGGTTCCAATTCTAATTTATACAACAGTCCAAATGTATCTAGGTTATGTTTCACTTCAACATTCTTCAGTTACACACTCAATTTACAATCCAAAACACACAAAAATAATTTTCAAATTATTTGAAATTTTGAGACCGAAAAGACAAACACACTACTTAGAACTTATCACAGCTCTTTTGACAGCGATGCCACCTTCTCACTTAACGGTTGTTGTGAAGTAGAAAACATACGATTACTCTCCTAGAATGATTGATGTAAAATATTGATGAAGTAAACAGAAACACGCAATGCTACGTTATGTCCACAATTATTATTTCTATATGTCAAACAAATATTTTTTTCCTACAGTTACGTTGAAAAGTGGCCATTGCTGCACTGATTACAGAACGCAAAGAATCACTTTTCCGCTCTAGTGCGGGAAAAATTTTTCTGCACTCCAAATTTGCAACATGGCAACGCAAAATACTTAGTAGGTTATATGGAGCAACAGTGCAGCAAAATCAAAATGAAGTTGGTAACAGTGACTGCTGTGGCTGCTATAGTGAGCAGAGGTGCAACGAAGCACAACGCGCTAATTATTACATTATATATTATAACCAAGGACAACAGTGGATCAGCGACAGCCGACAGCCACCACATTCAGCACACAGCCGCCTCTTCATTCAAACACTACTACATTATTCAGGCAATTTTACCCATAATTACCCACTTTTCATATTCAATGGTAACTGTAGGAAAAACTTAATGTGAAATACGTGCGCAAAGTTCCTCTGCTGCACTCAAGAAACCATTCCGCCCTCGCCTACGGCTCGGGCGTAAACGTTTCTTTCGGTGCAGCAAACTGTCACTTTGCGCACTAGTTGCACAAATAACTATTCTTCAACACACATACTGCACTAGATTTTACATAATGATAAATCATTGCTCTTTGCACTTAAACGTTAGTCAACCAACATGTTAATCAGCTTCAATTATGAAATGAATTTGAGAGTATCAGATCCATGAGAATTCTATCAAAATTCTACTTACATTTTTGAACGACACGTGATTCAGATAATGAACCCCAAAAGGCTTCATGACAATGTCTACATTGGCGCGTATCATCATGATGTGCAATGTATTCTTGAACCACTTGGGCTTGTCAATCCAAGGAAGATTACTCAAGTGTTGGCGGAGAATATCGTTCTACAAAAAAGGATATTGTGACCTTGTTAGAAAAAAATGTTTGAGAAATAAACTGCTATTGGAATACAAGAGAATCTTAATCCAATACCTAATAGCTGATATTATAACTAGACTAAATCCCTAAAAACTATATAAATAATTTGAGTGTTGATTGAGTAATCAAATATCCCATATTTTTGGACTGTATGTTGTTTAAGTTCGAATAGGAAGAGTTTTAGGCTTGAGCCTGTTAATCCTTTCCGCAAGAGATTGTACTACTTATTGTAATAAATGAATGAATAAATAAATCGTTCGGTGGCATGTCTCCTGGCTTGGAATTCCGTTCTGGTAGAATTTCTATGTGGAGTGGAATTCATTGTAATGTGAATTGTTTGATATTAATCGAAATATCGAACAACTATTAATCATGTTGACAATATTAACATTTTTAGAAGCAATAGTCTTCAGGATGTGGAAATCTAGAGCTGGAAGTACTTTCTTGCATCCTTCATGAATGACTATTCTAAAAATTAAACAGTAGAAAAGCCCATTAAACCGCATTTTGTCGTATTATTCTTCGATGAAACTGATTCCAGCAGAATCCCAGTCCAAGCCATAAACAGTTCTGCCACTAGATAATTGAATATTGAATTGCATGTGAGATTATTGCAGAGCATGACTGAACTTTATTGGAGTAGAATATGAACTGAAAATATGTGATTAACGTACCTGATCAGCAATACGTTGGCCTGTGTGATAGGGATAGAGGACGGCCAAATTTACCAGTAAACTTGACATGCCATAATTCAATGAGGTTTTTAGATTATCTGCCTGTAAAAATGAAGACTCTTAACTGATCATTCCGACAAGTTTGTTATGATGATTGTTATTCTTTACATTGAACTCAAATCACGAGTTTCTCCATTCGAATAAGCATCATTCTTAAAAATTCATTTAAGAAATTACTTCCAACATGTCTAGGAAATATCACATATTCAATTCAGTCTACAAGTTATACAGTACATGATTCACTATTATGAATGTTTACAGGGTCTGGCTGATCAATATGAAAACAATAGGAGAATTATATTATTTCCTGATATTTGAGCTTCTTGAGTTATTCAATCTTGTCCTCTTATTTCTGTATCAAAGCAGGAGAGCAACACACTGTTGTTGAATTCAGTTTATCAATAATGCATTTAATTATTTTTTTCCTACAATTACCTTGAAAAGTGGCCATTCCTGCACTGATTACAGAACGCAAAGAATCACTTTTCCGCTCTAGTGCGGGAAAATTTTTTTATGCACTCCAGATTTGTAACATGGCTACGCAAAATAGTTAGTAGGTTATATAGAGCACCAGTGCAGCAAAATCAAAATGAAGTTGGTAACAGTGACTGTGGTATAGTGAGGTGCACGTTATAATAATATATTAAGGACAACGAGGACAGCCACCACATGAGTGACAGCCGCCTTCATCCATTATTTTACGCACCATTATTATTCAATTTTTGATAAATTAAGGTTTTTATTAACAATAAAATTACACAAAAAACATTTGATGGATTTCAGGGAATTTTACCCATAATTACCCACTTTTCATATTCAATGGTAACTGTAGGAAAAATTTAATGTGAAATACGTGCGCAAAGTTCCTCTGCTGCACTCAAGAAACCCAAGAAACTCAAGTAAACGTTTCTTTCGGTGTAGCAAACTGTCACTTTGCGCACTAGTTGCACAAATAACTAATGTTTGATATTTCATCAATAAGAATTCAAGAGAATATCAGTTGGTATAGTGAACATTGAGAGTTAATGAGTGACATTATAATTAATCAGGTTTATCACACAGCTATCACAGTTATCATGCAGGGGTATCACACAAAATAGGAAAAGGTTCATTCTCACCTTCATAACTACGTAGAACTCAGTACAGGTGTCAATGAATACCACCAAACTTATCAGAATCAGAGCAAATCCGGAACTCATTTCACAGTCCTTGAAGTTTCTAATATGAAAGCAATAGGAGAATTGTGTTATTTGCTGATATTTGAGCTTATTGTATATAATTTTATGTATGGATGTATTATATTTTATTGTAACTGTTATGATAATATTTAGTACCAGTGATAATACTAATAATAGTACCAGTCAGTGATGGTACTATTCAAAGTAAAATTAATATATTGAATCAATAAAATTTATGTACATGAGTTTTGGACCCTTTTTTTCCAATCAGCTCACAATATTAATCCAAATTCCTGTTCTATGGTGTTTACACTTTGTGAAATACAGAATTTCTGAACAGAATATTAGCATACGAAAAATAAATATAGTGTTAAGACTTGATTGAATTTCCAATAATCAAGAGTAAAACATGCAATATGTTTATTCAAATCAATCATTGGATCATGTATAGAAATGTACAGTACCTGAGAACTTTAGTGTTTAATAAGATGCGTACAGATATACGCGCCGCGAACATGAGCAATTCACTTTTAATCAGCTAACTATATCTGTATTTTTACAGAAACGGTAAGATACAGATATAAAAAGCTTGGCATCAGCTGATTAAAAGTGAATTGCTCATGTTCGCGGCGCGTATATCTGTACGCACCTTTAGAGACAATCATGTATGTTCATTTGATAAATGTGTCACAAGATAAAATAGCTTTTCTGATATCAAAAAGTTTACCTGATAAGACTTTGGTGGCATCTCACTATACGCATCATATCTCTCTTCAATTTATCATTATGCTCTCCATAATAACATTTCCTATTGTCATATTTATGACGCTGATCTACTTCACGAGAAATTCCGTCATAAATCCCAACTTCTGGAAAATCCTTAGCAAGATCATTGATAAGAATATAAATTGTTTGAAAATCGGCCAGAAGTCTCTTGGTTGAAAGACTTACAGCTATCTGCACGCAGTAGACTTCTGTAGTATGGATCAAGATCCTAAAGCTATGAAGAATGTACAAGTATGTGAAAAATCCATATGAGTTTTGGCCTTCAGGGTCCCAATATGTGAAGGGCACGGTTAGATCTGTGGAACTCCTCTCATATCCAATCAAATCTCGCAGAAATTGATTGATAATGTTTCTGCTGATGTAACCAAGATACATGATGACAAATACTGCACTTATACTTCGTTCCGTTTTCTCCATCTCAGTTTCTGTTTTTTTGTAGTACATCTCAAAGTTTTCCCATTTCTGATCGGTGTCGGAGAGCTCATAACGATCCACTAGGAACTCGTTCTCTATCAACTGCAACAGTTTACTGGTTTTGTGAGGTTTCAGACTGCGCTCCATTGTCATTGAGATCAACAGTACTGTTAACACAAAATCGTTTGCTGCTGAAAGGCGTTTTTCAAAGTTGTTACGTTCCATCAAAACTACCATTAGACTGTGTAGAGAGCCCAGTGAACAAATAGATATTATTATCAAGCACGGTAATGAGTTGTATGGTTTATCATAGTGAACCAAATTTGTGAATTTCTTCAGGAGCAGAGTGTTCTTCATGATATCAATCTGAAAAATAGTTCGACTCAGCTACAGTATTATGCATGACTCATGTATATAACTCATATTTCTAGTATAACTCATTAAATCCAGCACTTATTATATCAAGAAACTTTGCAGATGGATACGAACAGTTAATGATGTTCAAAAACTACCCTGAGAAGCTCCTGCTTGCTACTGAGTCTCCAGTCTCAATGAACTCATTTCAATAAGGCTTCTGATACCAGATTTTAGACTTATATTTTTCCCCATATAGGCTAATTATCATGGAAGAATTGGGTGCATTTAGTAATAGTGGATTGGAGCTCAAATTAGTCAGCAATTATTAGTTATCTTGAGAACGTTAGATGATGGAAGAAAAGTATGGACAGTGAGACACCACTTTCATGAAACATAATTGTTATTATTACCATCAAAACTGTGAGCTTCTTGATCTATCATCAACTGCGAAATTATTACAATCAATAATTCTTGTCCGAAATAACTTTTTCAACATTATTATTACGCAGTTTGAAATGATATCTTCTTGGATGGATAATTATGAAGTAGAAATGAGAAATGTTCAAGCTGTTATTATCCCTTTTCAAGTAAAGCGCAATTACCTAAGAAATTACTGGTAGTTCAGAAAAAGAAAAACTTGGAGAGGGAAACTCAGGAGTGGATTTCACATTATATCAAACAGTCAAGTTGACAAGATGCTGACAGTCCTTATATTAGGAAGCAATCTTGAGTCACGACGTTATCTTCAAATGACTGCCAAGTTCTTCTAGAGTTTGATGGTGGTGAAACTCTTTCATAGAATTATTGTGAAATTGAGGTAATTGTCATAATTGCTTTTCTAAAATCTGACGATGGAAGAAGCTTTATCAAGGAATTGTGCTACCTTCATCATTTTGTACTTAACATCTTACGAAAAGGTAATCCACAATGATGCAATGGATTATAGAACAGAAATATCAATCATATATCGAAATTATTTCGAAGGTTCATTTACAATTTAATTTTGAAAGTGATATTCAATAGGGTTTGTTTCATTTCACAACATTAAAGGTTTATTTGTAATAAATATTCGATTTTGAAAGTGATATAATGAGAAGAATTCCCACAACAATAACAAGGTTTTCAAAGCCTTGCAATTTTTTCCCTGTTGTTCACGGCATAGTAATATTGTAGCACCTTTTCTAAAAATGATATTGATATTGATTCATCATCTCTTATTATGCTAATTCGGTAGATTAGCATCTCTTATTATGCTAAATTTTGGTAGAGAGTTAGTGGGGAGGATATTTTTAATATTCTTCCCAAAGAATGGACATTGATATGTCCAAAGCTCCGCCAATTTATGTAGATGCATAACAATATGATTATTATCTATAGTTATTATATTACAAATTTTTCATATCATATACAGTTCAATAGTTATTTTCTTAGTCTATATTATGTAAATTCATCTATAACTTTGCTGTATTGTAAGCTATTGTATATAAGTGTATAAGCCAGTATATATTGTAATTTACATAAATAAAGTACTCAATCAATCAATCAATCAATTCGTATTTCACATCTTAGATTCGTTAATATCATGTTTGTTCTTCTTATTTATTTCATTTGAAGGAGTTTTCATTAAAAGGAGTTAGAGGAGGAGAGGATTTAAAGGAGTTAAAACCGTTTTCATAGTGTACATTTCGACTGTCACTGACTCACTGTACTCAAAATCGGCTGAAGGACACAGAAAGGTCAGTCATTACTAACTCAAATAGAAGCGAAACAACTAACAAATATCATTATCTACCCTCACAGGTTTTTAATAAACGCAGCAATTCAATTCAATTCAATCCTGGAAAATCAGTTCATGGAAACTCAACTCGACTCCCACGTTACCCTTGAAACCAAAATGTGAGTAACTCCCACGGTGTCGCCTCTGCTCGTTATGAATGAGTGGAACTCAGGTGAGATGTAAACTCTATTGCATAGGTGTTGATTAATCAGGCTGACCGAGATTGGGCGGCCGAAACGCAATTAGCAGTGGGCGCAGGACCCTCCAGCAGTAGAGTTGGCTGTTAATAAGTTGGAAAGTGTGATGTGACGTCACTGAAGGGGGGCTAACGAGTCGGGTGCTGCTGCTGCTACTGTAAGCCACCCAGAAACTGGAAACTGTTACGACAGAAGGGTCACACCAATGATCCGAGTTTAGCGGACAAAGTTGACCCCAGTTTACAGAGCTGGAAGAAGTTAGTGTGTGAGAGGAAGGAGGTGGAGGTAGGATGCTCTGGTGGAAGAAAGAGGAGGAAAGAGGTCAGTGGGTTACAGGAGAAAATGGGATTCGTAAGGGGAGTGAATGAGAGTATAAAGGAATTTGTCGTGTAAGCGATATCATTGAATAAAAGTTGATTTGATTTGATTTGATTTGAGTAAGGGTAGGTGGAGTGAGACGTTGCCAAGAAGGCAAAAGAGAAAGGAGAGTAAAAGGATGAAGAGAAATAATGTAAGGAGATGAAGGCGATGAAAATGAGACATACCAATGAGATAGATAGAATGAAAAATAAATAATGAAATGGAGAAGGAAACAATAAGGAGGATGAACAATGGGGAAGAAAAATGGAGGAGAAGGAGGATGAGGAAAATGGGAAGAAGAAAGGAGGATGAAAGAAATGGAATGAAGGAACAGGATGATAAAGAGGAGATTGTAAAAAAGGAGGAAGGTGTAAAAGAGTGTGATGTGGAAGAGGACATATATAAACAGGACGGGAAAACTTTGAAGTGTTGTAAGAAAAGGTAGGCCTACCAGAATACAGAAATTTTATTGAAGAACTAAGCCTACACAGGTTCAGGCCTACTAAGGCTACTTAGCCTACATGCGAGTCTCTCACAACGTGAGAGAATAAATGTACTGTAACTGTTAGTACTGTATGATTTTTAAATTCTAAGAATAAATCGAATTGAATTGAATACTTGGTCAATAATATTATACATTTCCAAGAAGTAGGTCCAAAATCGACAATATTCTCTATTGCGTACTCAATGCGTCTCCCTAACATCAATCATACAATTTATGTGACAATCATCTTTTCCAGCCTAATTATTGTAATCCACAATCCACATGAGCAAAAACTATCCAAGCACTCTTGAAAATTTTGTAGCAAATTAATGAGAATAATAATTATTACAGTGGCGATTGGTAAGTAAGTTGTTATCATTTAGCATATTCGTGTAACCTAGCTTTAAAGTCAATGCAGTTTAATTATTCTATGGTGAGTGCAAGTTATTCTAACAGTTAGTGCTGTTATTCTAACAGTGCAAGAACATGTATAGTGATAGTGAATCATTTATACTATCTATGATTGGATAGTATAATGATTGTCATGATTAGATAGTATAATTATTATCAAAATTAGCTAGTATAATGATTATCATGATTTCCTAACCCAATGCGGTAAAATACTCAATTACTAGTACAAAGAGTAAATGGAAATAGTATTCCTAATATTATTTATCTGTGTCACTCTTGAATAAATTCTCTGTCACATCACGCCCTTCCACTTATTTTCCTCTCTTCTTTTCACTCTTTTTTTCTCCCTTCTTATCTCTCTTTCCCTATTATCTTTCAGCTCCGAGTGGAGTTGTAGAGAAGCACTCAGCCAATACAGTGCACCGTTGAATTGGTTGTCTTTGTGGTGTTATTGGCTTCAAACATGCATTAAGCGAATTTCAAGTTGAAGCCATTCTAGGGGCACCCTTCAAGCGTTCACTCAAATTGCATTTCACAGTAATTTGAGTCGTTTGATCGCTTTCTTGTTTGCAAATTCCCTTTTCCGGCCGCCGCAGCCTCTTTCTTTAATCAAACAGACCTGAAGGAACTCAGCCAGAAGATTTGCTGTTCCCTGCACAAAGTAATTCTTATAGATCTGTCACAAATTTGATAGAGATCTGATAATCTTAATTCCTCTATTATCAGCATAATAAACCCAGTTATAGTGTATATGTATGGAAAAATTATTTATCAATGGAAATGTGTTATTCTAAAATATGCATTGGCTTTATTTCCGGAACAAACACCTCATGACCGCCATTATATGACTTATATTGTTGACTTCCTGTTTTCTCTACGTTCTCTATGAAGGTGTAAGCTCCAATAATTGATCTCTATTGGTGATATTCTGTTATTTAAATACATAGACTGTTCTAGTCTATGTTTTGAAGTATGCTTGTGTGTGCGTGTGTGTGTGTTTTCCTTTTTTCAACTCCTGCTCACGTACAAAAGCTTCTTGCTTTTTTGTGAGTAGTAAAATTTATTGTTTGCTTCAACTATTTCTTGACATCATCATCAGCATTTTCAATATTTAAGTTATAACTAATTTTTCATGGTGGAAGTCATCTGTAATTTACATCAAATTTTATTACTGAAGAAATTTTCTTTTACTGATGATTTTTTATGTTACAAATGATGTGAACAATAAAATTGATTTGATTTGATTCTCAATATCAGCTTCAACTATCCGTATTAGTGGATCTTGATAGAAGTTTTTCTTCTTTTCTTCTCAACAAAAAATAGTCCTGAAATCTGAAATCATAGTCAATGACTGCATGTTGATAATGGAATGAGAAATTTAAATTTCATTTTAGAGGACACTGTTTGTTTTCACTCTTTAATTAATAATCCTCATTCAAGTGATTCTTTTTCACCACCAGGTGAGCGTTTATAAACACGAAAGATTTCGAAAATTATTATTATTAAACGAAAATCTAAATCAAATTATGTACATTAACCCGAAGACTTCTGCTACTGCAAATATTGACAACAGGGTAAACAGCTAGATGGAAATTCGATGAGCGCTACTATTCAAAATTTATATGTCAGCCCGGAAAGTTTAGTTTTTAGAGGACAAAACATCATTAACAATGTCTTCGTTCTTTTCTTAAATTGCCTTGGTTCATTCATTGTTCTTGGATTATATCTCTACTTATCGTATAAAGGGACTTGTTCCAACTGACTATGAAAACTGTTCTTCTACATTCTACAAAAAAATTATAATGTGAGCAGTTCAGTATTAAACTTCTCAACTACAACATTTCTTTGATCAGCTCTCCTGGATTGAATGTTTTCATTCACTTTTTGACATGAATCATCGACTTGATAGTCCAGCATCGGTTTAACTTGATTTTTCCACCTCACAAAAGATATTCTTCTCTCAAATCTGTGATTCTCTACTTTGTCAAAAAATTTTATATTTCGGATTCTCTTAAAAAACTAACATCCAAGGCATACAGTGCTTGAAGCGCTCCACAATCTACAAAATGGAAACTGGAGTAGCATACCATGTAGGGTCAAACGAAGAGTAAACTCAAAAATAGAAGGGTTTCAAGACAAGTGGGTGAAAAGGAAATGATGAAAGAGTGAGTGAAAATGATGAGTGATGGAACCGAAATGCAATAAGTGAGAAGAGGAAGCATCTTTTTGAGTGTTTGCTTTTGCTTCCGAGTGAAAGTGTAGAAAAAAGAGAGAGAGATAGTAAGAAGTGAGAAAGGAATAGACAGAAAGAGGGAAAGTGATGTGATGAGTCCGTCTGTCAGTAAACTGCGAACTTCATCGGTCGACAAAACGAAAATGAAAAAGCTTCAATCTATTCTGCTCCTCGCTGAGACGAAATATCGATGTTGAGTACTTTTCTGCAGATCGTTTAACAAGACGAGTCTCGCAGCAGACATCGAGAGAAATATCTGTGAGTGAAGACATGCTCTGCTGACGGCTTACTCACTCTTCTCTATGAAATACCAAATGCTGTTCTGACACAGAAAAAGTGATGGGGATAGGAGAAAGGTGACAGGATCTGATTGATTCATCTCTTCATGGGTCCCATTGCAAATTGAAAGTGAGCTGGGATCTGGTGTAAATCAAGATTAATTGATAGTTGACATTCACATTGTTGAGAATCCAATATTTGAGTTTGAATAGCTAATATCAGAGACAAGATGGTACTGCAAGTAAACTGTATCTCTACTCTATGCTAATATCATAAGTAACATTGTAATTGATAGCAAGGAGGTAACTTAGTTTGGTTAGGCCTATTCTATGCTAACAGATAACTAATATGATTAAGTTAGGTGCATTGATTTCTTCCCTCTTCCAACATGTTTTCATATTGCAGTTCAGCATTGGGAGGATCCAGTCGAAGTTTGAAAGTCCTTTGAACTATATTACTACAGTACTGCAGTACCTATAAGATTCGTATCAAATGATTCTGCTAGCCAATCAGAAACGTGACAGTCAATGACCAAATTGTGTTATACAGTAACTGTATACATCACTCGCT
The DNA here is from genome assembly GCF_014356525.2 of Nilaparvata lugens. Lineage (NCBI taxonomy): Eukaryota > Metazoa > Arthropoda > Insecta > Hemiptera > Delphacidae > Nilaparvata > Nilaparvata lugens. Next base: position 7,126,566 of record NC_052513.1, read on the forward strand.
AGTATTAGTGATTATCTTTCTATGACAATCGTTCAAATCAGTTTCTCAAGATACATAACAATATTGTAACATTGTTACTTTCCTGCGTTCAATTCCAGAGATCATCCCACCTTTGATATTATCAGAAGTAGAACGGTCAGTGGTTACAATGCTCCCCTGTTTAGGTCTCTTCGATTATACAATAGGCTTAATAATGCATTAGATTTTTTTGATTCAGACAGTGTGTTCAGGCGGGACTTGAATAAGATTTATGTTTGTTGAGTTTTGACTTTTTTATTCATTTTTTCTTTCCTATGTATTACATAGATTTATGTTATTAAGATTTATGTTTGTTGAGTTTTGACTTTTTTATTCATTTTTTCTTTCCTATATATTACATAATATATTAGTGTTTTTATCTATAAGTTTCATATTTGCAATGTTTCCATAATTCTCTTTTCTTTGTTTCTTTTTTCTTTTCTTCTTGAATTCTTCAGTATTAGTTACATAGGTCTTTCTTCTTCTTTTATCTGCTATACTATAAGTTTCATATTTGCAAGGTTTTCTACTATTTTTTTTTTGTATCTTTTTTTTTCTAAAACTCAATAGTATATTAGTTAAGTTATTTTATTTTCATTTTAATGTATTGTTTTTCAAATTGTATGCTCAATGTGTGTTATGAGGGCAATAATGGGATTCAGTTCCTGGTGCCCTCAAATATGTAAATTTTCAAATAAATAAAATAAATAATAACAGTGAGTTTTATGAAGTGAGTACGTACAAATAAACACAAAATCTCATTTTAAAGATATGAGCTAAAATCTGTTATACAATGCTATGTAGTGCATTGAATCTAACTCTTCTACCAGCTCTGTTGGATTTAATAACCAGAGGCAGACAGTGAGAGAGCTTTCGAGGCAGTATCATTGGAGAAGTTACAGGCGTATTTGTCTTACACGTGCTACAGAGGTGCACACTGTTAATATTGAATCTAGTAGCAAGTAGAAAAAAGAGATTGGCTGAAATTGGCACCGTCTCTTTCTACGCCAGAACGCCTCCTATAGGATAGTAAGAAGACAAATATCAGAGCTATTTGAAACCTCACATTTTAAATAATCTAGTTCCCTCATAACGCTACTACTGATGGCAGCACTTTATGGGTCAGGTTCTGCCAGTTATCAAACGCCTTGTGATTGGCTGGCAACGTCACATCCTCTTCTACGTCAAAACGCTTTCTATTGGTCCTCGCATTTCTACTTCACTAGTTATAGTTCTCTCATAGCACTACAGATGGCAGCAATTCTTGGGTCAGCTTCTTGTATCCAACGTTTATCAGTAGTTGATTAATTATTAGTTTGACAAAGATAGTTAGTACTTATATTCAGACGAGGTGGGACCTTCCCGCTAGGGATTCCTCACCAACAAAGAACCATAGGTACGAGTTTACTGTTCCTCACAATTGAGGAATTCAAGATTTTAATAATAGCATAATGATAACAAAATAATAACAGGTGGACAAAACCTAATAAAACGTCGTAAAAAAGTGTGCAGTACATCAATCCTTCATTGGAAAGAAAATTTTATGTTGATTGGCATTGTGAGAATTCAATTTCTCCACATTGGGTTTATTGATATAGGTACCTACCTACAATAATGAGCAGTAGCATTTCCCTGCTATGTGAAAAATATATCAATGCTGTCATAATTAATTTTGCAGACGTTCAATAATATTGAACGTCTGCAAAATTAATTATTGAATTGCTATTTTTTCAGAATTATTATTGAATTGCTATTAGAAAACTAAGGCTTGGTCAAGGTAATGATCAATAACGAAGATACTCTATTGTAATTCCCTCCAAACTAGTTCTCAGTAAATTAATAAGAACAATATAAAAATCTTGAAGTACCCTTTATTTTTTTAGAAACTTTAAAATAAAGAGTACTTCAAGATTTTTATATTGTTTTTATTAATCTGTTAAAAAGTAGCCCATATGAGTGAAGTGTTTTTAGTTCTGGGTAGTATTAAATCTATCCTTTTTAGAATATTCAATTCTATCTTCAATTAGCCACTGTACTCAAATAATAATTATACTGTGATCGGATTAGTCATTTAGACGTATTGGAGTGGAATTTATTTGAATAATTGAAGTTGTGAATTTCTTATTTCGATTTTCCATATATTAGCTATGCAAGTTTATAAGCCTTGAGGTAGTTGTGAATTTTTCGTAAAAGCGACATGTATATTATGGAGTTTCAAGGCCTAAGCTCTCTTTCTTTTCGATTAGATGTTCTGCCATGAACTTTATCATTTAGAACATAGTAATCCCACTCAGCCGTTATTTACCTAAAACTAAAACAAGCAGAAATGGGAATTTGCACTATTTGAAATACGTCATCTTTTTGAAACCGTTTTATGATCTTGTATTTCGCTTCCTGGTGATTATGAATAAAACGCTATTCTCCACTTGATCGGGGATCAGGCAAACTCTTCTAAGGATTGTGGGATCAATATCATTACTATCAAAAGCATCAATATCAACATGATATCTATCATCAATGACTTGCAGCTACGTCATCTCTCTGAGCTGGTTGATACATACTGGTAGCAGCATCATTCTATTTAGTTGATGTGATTATCTGTAGAGTTGCATTAATTGTATGAGCGCCACTAAGTGATTAAACGAGCATTGATTTGATAGCTCAGACCCAATCTATCCGTTGAATGTGCACAGATAGTGAAATTAACGTTTGCCAAGTCAAACCTTTCACCCACACACTCCTATCTCTATCCATGATGTGAGTCAGGAATCACAAATCAGCCATTAACGTCACATTGACTCTATTGAGCTCAGAATGAGTCTATTCAGAAACATGTTGGACGATTTGGATATGCAGTTTTACTAGGGAAATATCTTATGAGGAATTAGTTGCACACCTTGAAACAATACAGTATAATGTTGTTTCCAGTAGAACAGGAATTACTGACAAATTGAAATGAGGAGGGAAATGCTGTTTTATCGTAGTAAAATCTGGAAGATTGATGCACAAAAAATCGCATCAGTAATCTTCTAATCTGAGCTGAACAATTCATTCTTCAGGTGTTGATTTTAAAAAAGTGATTTTCAATAAAAAACTCCAGTCCAGTAAAAGTTCTTTTGTAACTCTCCAGTCATTTTCAATAACTAACATAGCATTTTCCAAATTCAATTTCCAACCTGTATATGATATTCACTTCATAAATAGCTCTATTCATTTTGAAAATGCTATTGGAGTGTTAAATGAGAATGAAATAAATGCGTTTCATTAGTAGCGTGTATTAATTAATTGATGGCAATTCATTCCACAGGGAGTATAATGAATACTTTTTTGGTAAATTGCTGAGTTCAGAGTAGACATCTCAGTTCAGACAATGCTCTGTAGACATCATTCATCTCATAGAAAGCGTCAAATATCATGAAATGATATTCATGTATGGAAATTTCTTCAGAATTTATTGCTTTATGAATGAATTTTGAAACTGATACGAGATCTACTCAGAATAATGGATGTTCCACAAAGAATTATTATGGCAGCCTGCACCAAACCGCTCCCTCCCTCTGTCAGCACCCCTTTTGTTGATTATGAATATGATACTATTGTATCATATCACTATTGTATCACATCCCTATCAATACTCTCTTCTGCACAAAATTACAAATTTACAAATTTAAATCTGTTATCTAGCATGCATTCATACTAACTTTTGAATTATAATAATGATCATACACGTTCATATGCTTGAAAAAAAGACTTACAATACAAAATGAATTAGAAAATAGTATCATTCTCACTTGAAATTAATGTGTCTTTGACAATCATCTTATACTGAGCGAAAATCGAACTTGAACTCGTCATCATCATCTATTAACTGTCGTCATGAATTAGTCCACAATTTTTATTTCTTATAATAAGCCTAAACTATATAATGGTCCATGGAGTGGTACATTGAGATTTCATTTTACCACGTAATTTCATTTGCTCTTATCATATTCAATGATTCAACTCTTGTTAAAACTCACTCTTCATTCTTATTATTCCATTTCTAATTCGGTCCTCTTTCATACAACCTATCTCTTGTCTCGGAAATCGCATTTCTTTCGATTTGATTCTTTATTCATGTCTGTTTGTCAGCACCAACTCCTCACTTCCATGAGATAATTCAGCTGTTTGGTTTTAAGTCGATCTCAAACTTACATTTACAATTAATTTATATCTATTAAATATTGTATTTCAATATAAGAGAGTAAAGCCTCACTTCCATGAGACAATAATTCAGATGTTTGTATGGACTTTTTGAAATTGATCTCAAAAGTATATGTCTCAATCAATTGATACCTACTAGGCTTAGATAATTCAATACAACGGATGAATCAGTTCCCCCTAAAACAGTGCTTTCGCTTGGGGAGTGGTTGAGGCTATCTGATTTTAATGCAAGTAACATGGCTGGGAATCAGTGTGCCAAAGTGCTTGAGGGAGGTTGCCAGAACAAATCTTCAACTAGGTCGTCGGTCAACCGTCAACCTTGTCCACTTGGAGAGATTTGTTACTGAAGGAGGATGAGACTCCTTTTGGGGTCGCAAGTTGAGCTCGACACGTTTGTAGTTTGAGTCTGCCGGCTCAGAGACCGCAGCACAGCTCTTCAGCACAGTTTCGGTAAATAGGCTTCCGCCGCCATTGCTCTCGCAGCCATTTCCAACTTATTGATGTTCTGCTCTTCTGTGCAATGAAACTAGACAATATCGCCTGAGGTATTGAAAACTTGTCCCTACTTTAACGGTATTGGTATTGGGTGGATCATAGAGGATAGCCAACTATGCTGCACGTATTTTCCAACTTTATTTGTATCGAAAGTTGGTGTACCGCACTTGAAAGAAAGGTGATGAAATCTCTGATGTCGAAGTATGGGGCCTACAGATAAAGATACATATATATCATTTTCACTTGAGATATCGGTACCAACTTTCACCATAGCAAAATGACTCCATGTTGGTACCTACCTCAAATGAAAATCAATAGCTTCAACGTGATAGATCAAGAAATACACATCTTTCACTGTTTAATCCTGATCTTTGATTCAATATTGATAAATTTCTCACTTGTGAACACTGTTCCTGTGACACTGTTCAACTGTTCATACATTTCGATAGGCCTACCTATGATCAGAAAGGCGATAATTAAAACATAAAAAGGCAGGGGTGCTCACAGATCTGCGTCCTTGAAAGTTTCCAATTCATGAAGCAGGGCTTGGGTAGGGTGGTCAGCCTCTGAATAAGGTTTCATATTTCGACCTCGGACCACGTTGAAAAAAAATCTCAAGCCGTGAATGTGAATATTTTAAGCGTTTTAAATGTACAAAAAAGTTGGGGGAAGATATATGTGTAGGCGAAATGATCATAAAAGCTTTAGTACCGGTACGAGATGGTCCCCTGTAATATGGTTCTCGTAGATGGTCCACTCTCCACTGAGAGAGAGAGAGAAGACATTGATTTTGTAATTAACGAGAGCCACTCCGTACTTGGGCATTAATTGCCATTAAATGTGCCTCAAGAGTGTGGAGCTTGTAATGAAGAGGAACCTAATCAATGAAAATTGGTCAAGGATGAATGAGATAGAGGAGGTCAGGCTAGGCCACCTGAAACCCACACAGTTTCGACTCTAATGATTAATGATTTTCATTTTCCAATATAATTCATATTCAATTAGAACGCATATTATACAGCATTCAAATTAAAAAAAATAATAATTCACTGTCTTTCAATTATCTGAAAAACAATTTTAATCGAATCTACGAATGATGTGATGAGATGATCAAATGTCCATACCTATCGGCGGGTTTTAAACCCACGACCAGGTAGCGCTAGCAGACTGAAGGGTGCAACGCCTGTCTCGGCAAACCTGGCCGAAAATGTAACAAACAATATTATTATTAAGTATGTGAATCATAAATTTTATACAACAACAACTTACTTATCGGTGATACCTAATCCCTGCTTTTCCATTGAATTTCTGATCTGCTGGTCACAAAAAAACACATATTTTCAGTCAATGTGAAAACCTTCCCACAAGATCCAGAGGTATTCTTTTTCTTCACAGTAGAGTTTCGATTGATTTGAAAGAAGACTACAGTCTTCTAAAAACGTTACTGTACAGTATTAGAGCATAAATAATATAAACATTATTCACTTTAAACATTGACATGCAATCATTCAATAAATTATTTTTGACTGAAAATTTGAATCTAATCGTAGGACAAATGAATAATGATGTATTGTTTAGGAGTCCCTCTCTTCTGAAGATTATTATATAAAATTTAATGCCATTTTCAAACAGCTACCAGGAAATTAGCAATGGAAATTACAGTATTTTGAATTATTGGTTTGAGGATTAGATTTCTCTGGAAAAGATGTCAGATTATGATAATAGATTTGCCAATTTCATGTGAGTTTTGGAAGGGTTGGATCTGTTCGTAGATAGGCATTCAATATTCATGAGTGTTTGTTGATAAGATGTAGATTTAATTAGTTGAATTATTACTTATTAATTGATACTTGGAGTTCTTCCACTGGAAGCACTTCAGCACCGTGGTCGTCTGTAATGAGGTCCACTTTTATAATGACAGTGGAGAAAAATATAAAAACAGCATTGCTGATTCTCAGCCTTGCCACTGCCTTCTATGGAAGATAGCTGAAACCGGTATATGTGATGCAATATAAACTGTTTATTCTTGTTTAAAATAATCAATTATATCTTAGTTGCCGAGAAAATATAGCTACTTTCAATTATTAAAAATAAATTTTCATAATTGGAATTATTTTGTTTATCAGTTATATTCCTACATAATGTAACGTTTTTTGTTTCTATAACATGTGCCCTGCTTGGCCGGGGTCGGTGGAGCAAAGATTTTGAAAATATATAATATTTTTTGTGATTCCTGAAAGAGCAGATATAAGAGACGGATATAAGGGCTCTGACTATTGTACTAGACAATGCGGTATCGCCACTAACGCCACCCGCCACCATTCGCCAAAGTGGTTAGCAATGAAAAATGATACCAAGCGGAATCAAAGGCGACACTCTATCAGAATACCTTATAAATTCTATTAATTTATATTGTTGCAACTTAATACTATGACCTTTGAGTTTCTTCAAATCAGATGTGTTGGTACTGGATAATTTACATAAATCTCGGGAATGCATTATTTCCAAAGATTTAATAATTACTGCTGTATATCGCTGATTGATCCAACTTATTCGGTGAAGAATATAGTTGGTTGATAATTTAAATAATATATCAATACTGGTGATAAAATAGACCATAACAAGATTGGTCATGCATGGAGATAGGATCATGAATGAAGGGTACACCATTCAATAAACACAAAAATATGAAATATCGATGAGCAATAATAAAAAATAGAGCAACAAATATAAAAATAATATGAGGATAAATAAATATATATTGAAAAATATCACAGACTGCTCACTAATGATTGACTTTGCTTCTTAGCATCAATTAATACCATGTGCTTCTTTAATCAGCATATATACTTTCAAACTTTACAGCTCAGTTGTTGACTTGCTGTTGTTTGTCGAGTAAAACTTATAAATCTTATTTTCAAATTAATATGAAAAATATAAATATTAAAATATATCTCAGAGCTTGAGTTCGGCCTCTGGTGGAAATTAGATAAATCAATTTATCTTATGAACATGAGCTTTGCAAAAATCTAATAAATTACTGATACAAGATATATGAGTGAGCATATAATAAATCTAATATTAATAAATATTTCCTCTGTGCATATACAATAGTTAATCTCATAAATGTTTCTTGAAAATAGTCCCTTTATGTTTTAAGACTTGTGCAAGTTTTGATATTATTTTTAATATTTAAATAACCCTTTGATGAGCTAGCTTTATTTAATCATGATTATTCCGAAGCACTGAGGTCCCCCTTAATAACTTTCCAATTGAACTCACGTGTCATTTTTCACAATTATGATGGCAATCCAGATTCATTTCGTTGTCCTAGGCCTTCCTGGTGGGCTGCTGTCGTTTCCTTCTAGGGGATTTTTTGATTAATGACTCCTGTTATAATGTAACTTCACTGAGTCTAATACAATTAATTTATAAATTTTAACTTCAGATACCAAATTGTGCAAATATCAAAAAGGGATCTTGTGCTCTATAAATTGGTGGCTGTACCCGGTGACCTCTAGCAAGCAAGTGGGCTTAGATCTACCCCTACTCTTTTCATGACCATACTTCCATATTTTTGAATTTGCATATAATTTAAATATCCAATCTGATTGGTGCTATCACTAGCCTTACTACTACGCAATAATATGATTCAATGTAGTCCATGTTAATCTGCTAGGTTACCGCATAAAGAGCAAATATTAATGTTTTAATTATTCATTTTGTATCTGTTACATAAATCTGGGTACTGTATAGTTTACAAATTCTTATCATTTATATAATAAACAATGTATATTTTGAATCAACTCGCTTTTACCGCTGGTCAGTTACTGTATTTTGATTGGTGTATTCTAAACTTACAAATGTATTCATGTGCTGAGTAAGGAATATCCCATTTCCTTAATATTTTTATTTTTTTTATACATTTTGTCCATGCTTGTATGACATAATAAATATTTTGGTATCTTATAAAACGCTTTTTCTTTTACATTGACATGCCATGCTTGTTACTAACCCTCTGATCCTAGTTTAAGCGAATGCTATTTGTATGCAACTAAATTTGCCACAGGTGTCTGGCTAATTCTCAATTTATACGGCTCGACCAATTATTTAGGTGTCCGACTAGTAAGTACCAAAGAACCTAACCTCAAAAATTATTATTTTATATTATTAAATAAATAGCAATAATATTTTCCTTTTCATTTGGCTGTTCAAAACTGTAGTCTGGATAACTGTTATTATCAAATCTTGAGTTTGTTGACATCATTATCTAGTGATAGCAATACAGCTGTTTGCTTGAGACCCATAAATTTTTCTCATTCAATGATTTTGATAACTATTCAAAATATCTTCTTACAATAATCGAAAAAACAATCTGATAACATCGCGGAGCTAAAAAAGGATAGCGCTATCTGCTTTGTTAGCTGATAGACAACGATAGCAACACCAATTTTAATCAAATACTGTCATTATTTCACCTCACTATAGTAGCTTTGATTACGGATACGTTTGAGTCAAATGTGCGTCAGGTTTTAAAACATTTACCCCTATCATAATGTCAGGGAAATTGTATTATTAGGCCTATATAAAAATATACCAAGAATTAGGAAAAGGATGTGGTTCGGTTGAAGATTGAGATTTGCCTTCAAATGACAATACATTATGCTTAGCTAGTATCTAAGTATTATCACAGAATAGATACAGAATGGAAACTTGTAATCAAACGCCTATCTAACCAATGCTTTTTACATGACCCCAATACTAAACACATCACGTGACCTTGGGAAGTTCCAATCCTGGTCTTCTGATTGGCTCGTGGCAGTGAACGAGATCAATTGATCCGGATCATTAAAGTGATCCGAACCTATAATCAATACTATTACAATGCGGCGCTTCCTAACAAGATGGCGGATTTTGGCGTCAGGGTATAGCCAAGTTTCCTTACTGTATGTATACTGTGGTATTATTCAGAATTATTATATTTGGAATGTAAAATAGGAAATTATTTCATTATTATAGTTTATAAAACGCTCACCTGGAACGCTAAATGGTGACAGCGACTGCGCGTTACGATAGAGTTTTCTCTCGAGAGAGAGATTCAATTCATTAAAGTAATCCAGTAATGTATTATAAATTATCCAATTATAATAATATTTTTATTAATATCCTTTAAAAAAATGTTTTTTTTTCAAATATTTTTTTCAAATAATGAGGTACAGAGCTTAGAAATAAAATAATATTATTTGTTGTAGCGTTGGTATTACGCAATATAGTTTACGGCTATAAACAGCTGTTTCAAGTTTACAGACGATTGTACATTTGAGGTTAAACTTCACTTTCACTTGAAAAATATTGACAAATTGAAGTTGACTGACATATTTATATAAAATCAGGTAAACTTCATAATAAGTTCTATAGTGTAATGGAATCATATTCAGGAGTAAAGTTGGTTTTAAAAGAGTCTGGAAGTAATATTTTAAAGAAGTATGTCACTCTGAACTCTGGAAACTTGATGCCAGTTATTGGATGTAAGTAAATAAGTCCACAGAATGCACATTAAGATAGTTTTGAATTTAATTATTATTATTCAAAAATATTATAAAAATTATGATTTTCTATAAGCTCATTAGTTTATCTGTTTTCCTATTTAGTTGAATTATTGAATGTGATGTAGGCCTATAAATGATTCACTCTTCCAGTACTACACAACAGTTCAAAATCCAGATGTTATTGAATAAAATTTAAACTTTTTCTTTGAATTATATTACTATAAAAAGAGTATTATTCAACTCTATTAATTATTATATAAATCAGTATCATTTGTAAATTTAATATTTGTAGGCCTATCTATTGTGTAGGCATAATAAGTTATCAAGTTACAATATGAAAGTAATCCAATAAAAAGGTAGTAAATGTCCAAACACTAATATTTTTAATCTTTGCAGTTGGCACATTCAGAATTCGTGGTTACAGCACTATTCTGGCGACATTAGACTACGCATTACAAGCTGGATATAGGTCATTCGGTAAGATATTCTGCAGTAGAATAAGACTAATTATTAGTCTATAATGAGATCAAGTGGTTTATGTTGTCTTATTCATCAATGATATTCTTCTTTACTTTATTCCAAGAACGGATTATCAAATTCTCCTTGGAAAGCTATCTGAATTTATTGTTAAATCTATTCTCATTGGCATATTCACAGTAGGACACTGTTTAATAAATTATGCCTTCGGAAATGTGAGCTTGTGCGATTGCAGTAGAAAACCTCTTTATAAAGGCAAATGGGGCAGTGAGCAGCAGGATTAAATATACAATATTGTGATTGATGACTTTATATCGTATCATATTTTGAAACAGATAAACATAACAACTCTAGACACAAACCAGAACAGTTGACAACAAAACAATCTTCCAGCATGTAGGAGCTTCTTGTAATAAGTTATTTTGAAATAATTTTTAATAAAGAATCACATTTACTGAACGCTCTTCTACTGAGTGAGACAGGCAGTTAAACTCCCAACACTGGAAAACTATCGTTTAGACCATGATAAACATCCAAGTTCCCTTCCCTTGAGTTTCATATTAGTGCACTTATTCTCTTCTTGTGAAATGGTTTTCCTGACATTTAGAGGAGATGCGTATATTATGTAGAAGTACATGCGATACGATTTTTAGCCTGTTGTAAAATACATAAACTGTGTAAATGCTTAAACGCTGGAATATGGGCTGGCAGTGTGCATTAAATTCACTATTAATTTATCAAGCGCTGCCTTCTTCAGGAGAAGAAATATGTATCTGACTTGCACTGAATGTGATCACCAATAGTGTGGGGTCTTCAACTCATTATGATGTTCATCATTGCTATCTTATGCACACATATATCAGTTTGCTAAACGTTCGATGGTTTTTAATGAACTCTGACTTGATACCTTGGAATTGCTTCTTCCTGCTCAAACACCTCTATTATAAGGCAACTTGCCCCAACTGGGATCAACTATCTTCAATTTTTTAAACATACCATCTGCATTATGGTGATCCAAGATTTAGATTTAGTTTTCTTTTATAACTATTCATCTCTAATTGTTTTATTATGATTTTTAGATACGGCTGCTGTTTATGGCAATGAAAAGGACATTGGAATAGCATTGAAGAAACTTCTTCCTAAATACAACTTAAAAAGAGAGGATATATTTCTGACTACGAAACTATGTGAGTTCATCATTATCTTCCATTTATTCATAATTACACATTTGAGTGCTTTTCAAGCATTGAAGACTTTATCAATGTAAAACTGCCGAGGGGGTAAAAGAAACGAGGACGGGGCCGCGCTACCTGAACACTGAGACTGAGCTATTGTTCCAAAAAGGTTCATCCTCTAACTCTCGACTAGCATATTTTATTGTCCTCTGATTCCACTCCATTACCCTCATTAGTGACCCCGTGTGGTTTCTTGAAGGCAATTCTAGCTGGTAGCTAACGAACTTATCTATTACTTTGCACCTTACAACTGCTACGTGTATTTTTTTCTACAATAATTGAGTCTAAATCAGTGAAGTACTTGTAATTGTATCATTCATGGTTTATTTTATGAAACTCAACTTGCTCACAAGCTGTATACAGACTAACTTGAGTTATAAACAATTTGATACTTATTGAACGATTTTATATTGATGTGTATCATGTAATTGTCAAGTTCCATTCAATGTCATAGAATTTGTAAGGACGGCAAACAAAATAATGTACGTTAAAAAATCGATGTGGGCTTTATACACCAAGTACGTTTGACTAAATTTGTACTTATCATCGGGTAGTAATGCGCTTGTTTATCCAATCACTGTATGCTACCACTGGTTTACAGTTGAAAGTGAAAGTGTTAGTAACGAGACTAGTCCACCAATATCTTCCTCGGAGTGGAAACCTTAACAATAGACCACGAGATTGTCGAAATTCAATAACAGACGAACACTGAAGGGTCACTAGAACTTCTACCTGTTCATCCATTGTTTTCAGCGGCCCCATCTCGTTTCTTTAACCCCTGCCGAGTTATTAAATTCCATTATAAATACATGCTTTATCTGTATGTCTGCAATACTTTGTTACTACTTCTACTCTAATCCATCGTATTCCATAATAACTTGAATGATACCAAAACAATTGTGAATTGTAGCACCAGCTGATCAAGGAGAGAACGCAGATTCCGCTGTACGAGAATCACTGAAAAATCTGGACACTCCTTACCTGGACTTGTATCTCATCCACTGGCCGGGAGTCTCTGGGATATCGGTTGATAATCCTTCAACTCCTAAACTTCGCCAAGGGTGAGTGCTTGAGAATGAAGTTTTTGGAAAAATTCCTTTCGATGATATTGACTTGTAAATGTAATTTTCACAAATAGTGTGAATCTAGAGAGATTGATTAGAGTGTGTATTTTTCAGTAAACCTTTTGTCCCTTGTGTTTGAAATGATCCGGTTCTTGTTCCAAATCAGATGTAGTCTTTGATATTCATTGCTAAATAATTCTGTCTTGATAATATGATAGTATTATACGTTTCAGGAAACGATATAAGATAATATAGGATATAAATAAAAATATAAATCTCAGTACCCTCTTAAATTAAATTGTTTTGCCATTTCACTTGGACTTCACTTGAAGATGGCATTAATGTCTGAAACATTTTGTGACAAAATAGTTTAAAAGGGTTCTGAGATTCATATTAAAAGTAGCACTAAAGGAAAAAAGACAAGGTAATATAGTATATAATATAAGATTAAGATAATGTCATTATTTTTTCAAGTATTAAATTATTATGAATTACTAAATAACTATCAACTATCCTGATTAATAGTCTTGCAATATTTAGTTCACATCATTCAATTTTAATTCAGTTGAATTCAAGTGATGGAAGATCTGATTTTTCATAAGTTTAATCTTTTCTTTCTAGGTCTTGGAATGTTCTTGAAAAATTGCATGACAATGGAAAGGGAGTACTGAAAGCTATTGGAGTCTCAAACTACACTGCAAAACACCTCACGGAACTTTTGGAAAACTCTAATGTGCCTCCAGCTGTCAACCAAGTAAGATGAACATTTTGTAAAAGATAAATAAGATAATTATTCAAAAAAATAGATACTTTTATCAAATAATGATAATTATCATCATTTTATAATCATATCTCACAAATTTGAAGAAACTAAGCTTACTTTGTGAGCTTAGTATAATTTTCCAAAATAATTTGGAAGCTTGATTGAATGAATCATGACTAGAGGGTGATTTGAACAACATTTTTTGGGAGTTTGATAAACTTGCAGTAAACTATAATTATGCTCACTTCATTACATTTACATTTATTAAGCTACATCATTTCAAAAATAATTTGGAAGCTTCATGAAAATTATGACAAGAAAGTAGCTTGGACCAATAAAATATATAAATGGTTAGATCATAAATCAGATTAGATAAGTATCGATTTCCTGATAATACTGTAGGATAATCGTCTCTTGATTGATGAACTACTGATAAATTTTCAAATAAAACTATTTGTTGCAAAAAATCTGTAATGTCCTTTCAAAAATCAGATTTAGAGCCTAGCTAAAATTGTGAGTCAATATTGATCCATCATCTACTTACTTCAAACTATCGCAAATCTTAGACACATTTGATTATCATTCATTCACGTTAAGCCGTCGGTCCCGGCTGCTTAAACAATAGTCGTTAGGTCATGTCAGAGGCCCTGAAATTGATCAGTTGCGACCTGAAAACTCTGACACCAGACCTGAGCCTGCCAGATCACTTGATATTATTATTTATTCACAAGTCATAGGCTACAATTCAGGTAAAAGAACATTCATTCGCCCAAAATGCTTAAACCTCAATCTGTTAGATCAATGGGCCATATGAATAAAGTTGAGCATTTGCTCATACTTCTAAAATATGGAGAATTTGCTTCATTTTCTATGAATAAACGTGAGCAAAACCTTTTGTTCATACTCATCAAAAAAATAGTTTGAGCATTTGCTCAAAAGTAAAAGCTTTTGCTCAAAATTGTATGAATAAACTAGAGCATTTGCTCAACTTTTGAAGCAAATGCTTCAAAAAAGGTGAGTCCAGTCTAGAGCAGCTTATCACCTTTTGCTCATAGGCGAATGGCTCAACTAATTCGTATGAGGAAGAGGAAACTATACCAGATACTATCATAACCAATAGTGTAGAACTATAAAACTCTTTTTAGATTCAACCATGATATATATCACCATTATTCCTACAAAAGAATAAATACAAAAGCTACCTGTTAAAAAGATAGCCATCACAAAATAGGAAATAGGCATTTAAGGATATGAGAGTGTACACGATTATAAGAAGGCTATTGATATTATAAGAATATACTGAAGATCATTATAGAAATGACATTTTTTCACGCTATTATTTCAAAATTCTAAACTTAACTAACCTATAACTGTATTTATAAAAATAGAAAACAGAGCAGACGACGCAAACACAAGCGCTGCCCCCTGTTTGCATATTTAGCGCTCCCGTGAGCTATAAATACAAATTAAGGCTACAAAAGCGAATCAGCTGATGAAAAATCTTTAAAATACGTGAGCATTTGCTCTAGAGTTCAGGAGCATAAGGTAAGAGTAAAAGGTAAAGCTTATTCATATCAAAATGAGCAAATGCTTTTGCTTCTACCTTTTGCTCATGAGCAAAACCTTATGCTTGATGCTTTCGCTCATGAGCATTTGCTCTGGTTTTATTCATATGGGCCATTGTCTCATCCTCGGCGAAAACACAATTTAAAAATTGATTAAAATCATTATCGTAGAAGTAAATTGTAATAAGGAATGTAATAATAGTAAATTATAATTTCAGGTAGAGTTCCACCCTCAGTACAGACAGCCGGATGAACTGTACAAGGTCTGCGCAAATTCGAACATTCTGCTGCAGGCCTACTCTTCATTGGGCAGCTCGACTCCGAACAGTCTCATCAATCACAGCACAGTCACCAGTCTGGCCAGCAAGTACAAAGTGTCCGCTGCCCGACTTCTGCTGCGTTTTGGACTCCAGTGTGGATACGGTGATTATTTCATTCGAAAATGAAGCTGTTTTAGGCTATTTGAACCGAATTAAGTGTGTTAGTACTGCAGTATTAAGTACCTACTGTGTGTTAATCGAATCAAATCTATTTATTGCCAACGACAAGTAACGGGTGACCCAGAATAACGGGAACTTTTAAAAACGCTATAAAACAGAAGTGGGAAGAGCAAAAAATTATTTTATTTAAACTAATGTGAAGTTCAAGGCTTGCAATTTAAGAACTATTAATATCATCTATCACTTTTTGGCAATTACTCCATTTAAATGGCTTCCTCCTGAACGAATATATTGTTCAAATCTGTGTCGACGATTCCTCAATGGTCGCTGCAATATCTCATCTGGGATATTGCGGATTTCATTTTGAATTTGTTTCAATTTTCAATTAATTCAAAATTATTGATCAAATTGTGAGCGAAATCCTTGCTGCACGGCAGTTAATGGCAACTGTGCGAGTAAGTATTGTTTGGTAACCGTGTAATCTCACGATTAGGTTGCGTTTCCTGGTCCCATGGATCTGTCCACCTGCGATTTTCTGTTTGTGGAGCTATCTCAAATCAAACGTTTTCACAACTTCACCAATAATTGTGGTTGAATTTTGAATTATAACAGACAGTTCAGAATGAAATTAACCATATTCCAGTTGAAATGATGCAGCAATCGTTCAGGAATCTCAACACTGATTTAAAAAGTGTATTCATGCAGGAGGAAGCCATCTTAATGAAGTTATTGTCGAAAAGAGATAGAAGTTATCAATAATTCTCAAATTTCAACTTCACATTCGTTCAAATAAAATCATTTTTGCCCTTCCCACTCTTGTGTTATGGCCTTTTTAAAAGTTACCGTTATTCTGGGTCACCCGGTATTAAACAAGTATAGGCCACGTCATAAAAATTACAAGTACATTAAATTACAAAATTACATCACAATTTATAAATGATTCATATGAAAGCAAAAATATTCGTTAATAATTAACATTAGTACTCCATGATACTGAAAAAATAATTATGGGAGTGTTTATTCAACAACGAACTGCTTCATTTTGTATCACGAAAATAAAGTTAGGTTGAGGCTAGTACTTCACAAGATTGAAAAAAATGAGGATTATTCAAAAACGGAGCTGAGGTTGGCTAAATGTAGCTTAATCTAGGACGGCTAAGACTTGGTTCAAATGCAATCAATCGAGTTCCATTATATGCACTTTTTAAACCATCTAATTCTGAACTACAACAGTGTCATCATTTCTCTTCAGAGGAGAGAACACGATTGTTTCCTTACCTTAGATGATTCCCTTCTTCTGTGCTCCAAGGGTCATGTTTTCAGTATTGATTGGTGTAATTATATCAATAATCCCGGATTAATTAGTGAAATTATTATGAACATCAATCTATAAATATACCTCTCTTGACTATGATAGCTGATAACTGTAAATGCGGAATAATTGAGAGCGGGTTTCGTCATGTGTCTGTTCCAACATCACATAATTACATATTGCAATTTCTGTCAATTAATATATAATTGAATATAAGACCCAACTCAATTGTTATGAATATACTAAAAATTGTAATTGATAAAGTATATTATAATTTATTATTCCTTCAAATTAGTATCCAGTTAAGTTTGATTTGGAGAAGATCAGTTTTCTGAATTTTATCATGTAAGTTCTTCGATAACTCACTAATTATCAGTCTTACTAGTACATATTCAAAATAACGTAATGGTTTGTATACAATTCAATTTTTTTGAAATGTATGAATTCAGGGCTACTTTCTTGTATTATTATAAAATAGATTTATAGAACCCTTTAAAATTAATAAAATTACTATAATTCTATTTTATAAATACAATTCTAATTTTATGTTTATGTTCACGTAATGGTATTTATATTCAAATAGTAATGGTGGTTCAAAATCTCGTTAAAAATTAAGAAATGAACTGACTATAACTTCAAGCATTATCTATTTGTGCTCAGTATTGAATTCTATCAATAAACCAAAATTAATTGAAAAAATCTATTCTTTTATGCTTTCATTTGAAAAATCTTGTATATTCAAATACAATTATTTGTGGCCATATTTGCAGGTATTATACCGAAGTCCGTCACCGAAGAAAGGATAATTGAAAATTCCAAGCTTGACTTTGTCATTGATGAATCAGACATGGACAAGTTATTGAATATAGAGGAACAGAGGAAAGTCGCTTGGGAACCCAGTGTTGTAGTTTAACTAATATTATAAATCAACGCAAGCTTTGCACTTTATAGGTATGTAAAATTAATTATACAAATTAAGGATAAACATTAATGATACTTAAGGAATATTTTTAGAAATGGTGAATCGAAATTTTCATATTTCAAGAATTCATTTAGCCATGTTAGTGCCGTATTGATCTGATGTTGAGTGGAGTAAACCACTGTACGACTGTACCTGCTTTGTTGTATTTATGTTTATCTTTATTGTTCCATAGAGGAAGCTGACACTATTCCTGTATGCTTATTTTATTATTGTACTGAGTATTAATTTACAATCAGCATCATGGAAAATTTAATTGATACCTACTATAAATTAAGGTACTCAATTATTTTTCAATTTACTCATAAAAACAATACTTTTTTTGGAACTTATTTTCAATTAGTCTTTCTTTTTTGATCATTCAATAATTATTATAAATTAATATTCATTAGCATTTGAACAAATTCAAGGTGTCATTTATTTTCATCTGTAATTTTAATTCTATGGGACTTACACATCTGCGCAAAGGCTCACTTGCGTAAACACTATATCAAAAACTAAACATAAACAAACACTATATCGCTATTATTAATTGAAATGTAGATTATCTCTATGTAAATCATGATTTATTATGCACATTTATCTGTATTTTATTCTATGTATCGTGTAAGTTTGCAATTGTATTGTGAACAAATTTTTATCCAAAATAGAATCATAGAAAATGTCCAGTGGTACCAGTTTTGATATTCAACTGAGAAAATGATTGCTGTGCTTATGTGCTTCCTCTGTTCAGGAGCTCAGAGAGCACTATGAACCTCGAGATGGTAGATTATAAAATCATTTCTTGATTGTTTAGAGACATGACAAATCCTTACACCCCTTTTACAGGAGGTCAGTGGATGCAATGAAATAAAATAAAAAATAAAGTACACTTGAATTTCTCAAAATGGATATTCATTCTTGTTATTTTTATTGTTCTTTTCCCAATCTCATTAGTCATTTTTTAAACTGTCAAGTATTTCATTTATATGTGTAAATTTCCCTAAAGCTTCTTTAAGAGACTTTAATTTTCAAGTCATTCTGAACCGATTGATACTTAATAAGATGCTTATTATCAATCTTCAAGTTGAAAGTTGTATGATCAAATGTTCTACATTCAAGCATTCAATAACTTACAATAAAATTATAATTCTAATTTTACTCAATTTTACACCGAGTGCGAGTTTTACACTGTTATCACATAAAGCCGGCTCCAGACATGTGTCATTCGGCAAGCAGCGAATGTTCGGCGTTCGGCGAACCATTCGTCTTGATATTTGCCGATTAACGAGCACACTTCTACACACATGCGTGGTTTGCCGAGCACTTGCTCGTTTTGTGAATAGCAAATACTCGTCAACTGAATGTCATCCACTGTCAACATGAAACAGCTGTTTTGTAGCTAAGGTGAACATGATATTTTCGAGCTCAAAATTTAAGTGGTTTCGTTCTTTATTTTGTGAATTTAAAGTTTGTTTCATGTTTTTACGGAAGTTTTACTATCAATCTATCCAAATTTAAAATTGTTTTATTTTAATCTATATTCTCAGATTGTGATTTGGTGTAGAAATTGGAATGGACATAACCTATGTATAATATTTGGACAATTTGAAACTAAATTAGGAAATTGGAAAAGTTTTAGGCAATAGCCTGCTTCTTCTTTTTCGATCATTGTATTGTAAACGGAATGTAAACGGAGGGGGGTTGTTTCTTCTTTTCTATAATATTTGCTAAAGTTTACTGCTATCAATTAATCATCTACCGGTATTTGAATCCTTGATTGGTTGGGAGCTTTTAGTGGATTCGTTCATTCAAATGCACAGATTATCATCATTAACTAATTGTCACCTATTTTAGCAACTAGCAACTACGAGTCAGGAACTTCAATGAAGAATACTAATAAAATTCAACTTCAGGTTTATTGAACTCTAAATATATAGAACGAATTAATAAAAGTCAGTTAACATGTCAAATTTTCAAACAAAACAAAGTTATTCAGCAATCGATTCAGGTCAAGAAGACATACGGTACTCAATTTTTAATCTATACATTTTGGGAACCTGCTAACTTGCTGCAACTAAATTCGGGCCTCGGTCATTCTATGAAATTAAATTTTGAGCTTAATAAGAAAAACAATAAAAGTTCGGCACTCACCATTTTAACAATATTCAAACTTGGACTCTTCAGAAACACTCACATACGCTTTAATAAAACTCACTATACTTGAACTCACACGCACAAATAATTTCCTGATTCTACTCCTACTAACTGTAAAGTTTGGTTTCCTATTCAACTAGATAGAAATTACCGATAACTGAAAACTTAACAATTTGTCCCTCTGAATGGGAAATGGGCCCATTCCGAGGACCGAGGCTTGCACACCGTTACATGTTTTCCCAGTTATGTCTCAATTCGAACTGTCGCCTTTTCACTGAAAATTATTCCCCCTCCACGAGCGTTGAGCATAACTTCCAGTGGAAAAGCCAAAGCTGCAAAAAGGTCAATGCTCGTACAATTTTCAAATACAGTGGCTTTTTCGACATGAAATTGAAACTGCATTTGAAAAATGTACGAAAATTCCTTTAATTTTGACAACTAAGCAACAAGTTAGCAAATTCAAACAAGACAGAGTCAATTCTCACACTAAAAACGCAGGGTTCAACATACAGTTAGAATCAAAGTTCATTTCAGTTCAAAAACCTGAAAAATAATATAAGGTACACAAAAACAACTACAATACTACCTTCTCAATATCACACTATTACAGTATTGTTTGTGCTAACCAAATAAATAAATAAACATGTATCTCAATATTGGAGATGCTCTTCTTGCTTATCCTGCTTTTATAAATAACCCAAACTAACCCTATGTACCCGGGTCAATAACTGTATAGGACATGAAAAGCGCGGCTAAAGTTTACCGCGAGAGCGAACTCTGTATCATAATTCATAATTTTTATTTATTCACGTATCGTACAATTTTAACAACACAATTACAATTATAAAATGAATATTAAGGTGCGTACAGATATACGCGCCGCGAACATGAGCAATTCACTTTTAATCAGCTGATGCCGAGCTTTTTATATCTATATCTTATACCGTTTCTGTAAAAATACAGATATAATCAGCTGATTAAAAGTGAATTGCTCATGTTCGCGGCGCGTATATCTGTACGCACCTTTAGAACCCACATAGACTATTACGTCCGTGTGTGGGAGCAATTCTTAAGATTAGCTGTGTTACAATAAAAAATATTGGGCTATAAGTATAAGAATACATACGGTAAATGAAATAAAAATAGATTTTATTTAATATATTTTTAGGATTAATTATATAAAAAAATTAATTTAAATTTGAGAAGGAAGAAAAGATAGATCCATTGGAAGAGAATTAGGCAATCGGCTTGTAATAATACCGATTTTTATAATTTATTAATAATTATTATTTTCATCACACCAGAACAGCCGGAATCGCTTTTTGCAAAATGTATTTGTAAGAAAAACAAATTAAAATTTGAATTTCAAACATAAGTTGATTCGATTAAATTCTCTGCATCCTGCCATCCAACATGCATTAAGTTTAACCATTCAGAAATTCTGCGCTTCAACACTACAGTGACTCGGCCCGCTCCAGCCTCAACTATTTCTGGAGGAAGGTTTCTATACAGCCATTGCGGAAAATGAATTGTGCCTTTGCAAATAGATAATAATAGTAGGATTAAAAAACGTGACATTGTTTGGTTTCTGGTTGGATGACTGTGTTGAATCTCTCTGAAAACAGTGTCCTTATTATTGAAAATGTAAATTACTAAAGTTTTTATGAAAATCTGCCCAACATTCATTACTGGAAATATATTGAATAGTAGATTGGTGGGAAAACGCTGGTTTTTTTGTAATATGGTTTTAATTATCAATCTCTGGGCGACCGACAGAGGCTCCAAGACCGCCAATGACGCACCTCTCCACGCTAGAATGCCATACTGCAGCAAAGACTGCACATACGCAAAGTACACTGTACTGCAGCGATCCACAGTAAGCACTTGGCCCAGCCGTGAGAAGGCATAGATTAATTTTCTCAAACGGTTCTTCAGCCCTTGTACATGAGGAACCCAGCTTAATTTACTATCCAGGATGACTCCTAAATATTTATAATGACCAACTCGTTCAATTATGCCACAGCCGCAGGCCTCCTACTGAGGATCGTCACAAGTGTGCATCCTTAACACATAGCGATCACAGTCAATATCTTGTCGACCAAAAAATGGAAGATGTTTGGTTTTTTCAATATTAACTGTAAGAGAGTTATGGTCAAACCAATTTATAATTTTGGCAAGGTCATGGAATGCATGCTTGTATGCCTCATCCCATGTGCAGCCCTCAGATACCACAGCCGTATCATCCGTATCAAATTCAAATTCTTTTATAAAATTTGGGCTTTCCAGCTTCAACTTTTTGTCCTCCTTCAAGTAAAAAGAATTGAGTCGATA
Organism: Nilaparvata lugens; assembly: GCF_014356525.2. Classification (NCBI taxonomy): domain Eukaryota; kingdom Metazoa; phylum Arthropoda; class Insecta; order Hemiptera; family Delphacidae; genus Nilaparvata; species Nilaparvata lugens. The sequence goes on from NC_052513.1 coordinate 7,149,133, forward strand.
TCTCCAAAAATAGCTTAGATACAGAGTTCGCTCGCGCGGTAAAATTTTTCCAAAAGCCCTAGAATTTTAACTTCAATTGATTAAAAAAATATTTGTGGAATTTTTTAAAACATTTAAATAATTCAGTAACCTGGATGGGACTGGCTATTTATCTAGTTTTCATCAACATTTGAATTATTCATTAACTAGCAGGTAACCCGTGCTCAGCAACGGTCTATTTCAAAAGTTTACTAAAAACTTGAGCGAGTAGAATCTTGAAGAGCTTGAAGTAGGCCTAAAACCATCTTCGGTTAATTATATGCAAAATTTCAAGTTAATTTCAGTCCAGTGTGAGATTCTTGGACTTAATTTCTAGGCGTGAAGATGCATGAAACATAATTTTCCTATCCCGTACGTGTATAGTCAGTGTAAGCCAGTTTTTTCTTTATTATAATATAGATAAGTTCTTCAACTTGTTACTGACATACGTGGGCATACAAGGAAAGTCCATAAAAATAAATTTCTCAGGAAATCAATTTCTATTTTCTAACATCAATCATAATTTCCTTATAGTGATTTTTCACAAAATAATATCATACTTCAAGAGATGAAATATTCTTCATTTGTTTGATAATTGATTATTTGATTTGATATGATTTAATATTCATAGTTTATAGAATTAATTAAAAAATAAAGTTTGGAAAAATTTCACTTAGTGCATTTTCCTTGTACGCCCATGATAATAAAGTGACAGAACTCAAATCTTGTTTAGAAAACTTCCTCAACTTAATGCCAACCTTACAAAATTGGACTGGGTATTAATTTGGTTACCAATTTTAACCATCTGTTTCGGAGAGGTAGTATCTCTAGATTATAGTTCTATATTAACATATTATGGTTACATTTCACATGAACATTCGTCCACTTTGATGTGTTCAAAAGTCCCAAACCGACCGGGAAAACAACGAGCACGAATGTTCACTGCTTGCCGAATACCAAACATGCATCCACACTACTCGTGACTCGGCGAGTATGCTAGGTGTTCGCCGAATGCCGCATGTCTGGAGCCGGCTGAAACAACGATCACGAATTTTCGCTGATTGCTGAATAGACAAATATCAATTAACACTACTAGCGATTCGGCGAGTCGCTGCTCAGTGTTTGCCGAATGATGCATGTCTGGAGCCGGCTTAATAGATTTGGAATTGTTCCATTGAGCCCGTGCCACTCTTATCATGCAGCTTTCCGATCACATGATCAGTGATTACACCGGCCTGGAATGATGCATGCCACACTTGTCAGTCATTTGATCTGTCCACTACCTCCGTAAACAAAGCCGTAGTACGTTCGTGTGACGTCAGCACAGGTAGTGCTCCTACCTAAACCAATAGAAACTCTAGCTGATATAGATCAGATGAAATACACGAATTTTATTGGTGTAGGAACCCTACCTGTGCTGACGTCACACGAATGCACTACGGCTTTGTTTACGTAGGTAGTGATCTGCCCCACCATCACCCGTCCCTCCCACAGAAATATCAGACATGAGTATAATGGAAACGCTGCTTGATAAGTGTGTTCCGGGCATATTAAAATGAAAACAAACCAAATACAACATAACTAGTGTCCCCGTGGGTTGGAGAACTCGCTCATAAACTGTTGTATTGTAATCTTTGGAACCCGCAACTTTTAATTAATTATACAACGTTGATGAAAATTATGGAAACAGTTGAATATTTATTTTACATGAATAATTTTTGATAGTAGGTTTCATTGAGGATCCTATTTGAAATGAAAAATTACTCTGTCGCTTTAACATCTTTGACCCTCATATGAATCAAAATTTATTTTTTTTTATGATAAGGTGTGATACATGATTTCAATACAGAGTTCAAAGAGAAAATGAACAACAAGAACCGCACATTGATATCTCAACCCGTATCAGTTTGTTGATGTAAAATTTGTATGCGTCAGCGCATGAAGGACGACTGTCAGTGTGATACCTCCCAAAAAGCCTCAGCTGATTTTAATAATAAATGGAAAAACTGTAGTAATAGCATGCAATGACTAAATTATAAATCACATCAATTTTTTTCTTATGCACTTTCAATGTTATTTTTATACCCTGAAAAAGAACAAAGTAGTGAGTCAATTTTGTTTTCCAACGAACTAGACCTGTAAAAAGGTTAGAAGAAAACATGTTCAAAATTTGAAGCTGATTGATTAATTCTTTCTAAAATTATTGTAGAACATACAAACAGATGAACAACGACATTGGCCTTCAGTGAGTCAAAAGTGAGAACTCGCTATCGCTCGTTCAATAAGGTGTTTAACTCTGTTAAAAAACGTCTGCGATCATATTCAAATGTATTCCATTGTTAAATACCTACATTTCATAATTATTTAAATTAAAATTTTATATTTTTTCTAGGTGCTAGCCAGGAGATGCCTTTTGCGTTATTTTTATCATCAACTGCATAAAGTTAGAAAAGGTGTAGCATCAAAATTATTCAAACAACATGAAACCAGTAAACATAAATTTGAATTAAAAAATTTCAAACTCCATATGTTTACTAGTCATGTCCCATGTGGCGATGCTTCAATTTTACTGAAAGAAAATGGCTCTTCACTTCATAATTTTAAATCTCCAGATAAAATTTGTGAAGATGTCAATAAATCGGAAGATGAAGCAAATAAAATTGGAGCTAAGCAGGAGAGCTTAGATTGTGCTTCAGTTTCTAGTGATGACTACAAAAAATCTAATTTGAAAAGAAGAAATACTGATAGAGACGTTATTGAACAAAACCTTTACAACTTGAATGAATCAGTTCCATATTTAGAGAATACTGATCACAATAATTTAGGAGTTCTTGATAGTAAATGTAGCAACGAATACAGAACATATCACGCTATTGATGGAAATATTGATAATGAATTGTCAAGAAACGGAAAATTTAAGGGTAAATCGTCAATCAATCAATCTTCAGTTAAAGAAAAACTTGATTTGTTGGTCTCAACGGACTTTTCTCATAATTTCCCAATTAAAAAACAAAAATTAGAAGATGATTACAACATTTCCAACCAAGTGAGCTCAAGTGAGACCTGTGATAACAATACACAAGTTTCCAGTTTTGTTGAAACGTTTGGTTTCTGCAAAGATAGTGACAGTGTGGGCAATATAGTGGCTGATATTCATAGAACAGGTGCCAAGTGCCTTTCCAATAGTGGATTGCAAGATGCCAAGGATCCGGGAACTGGATACCATGTGGTTGGAGTGGTTAGGACCAAACCTGGCCGGGGAGATCCAACTCTGTCTGTGTCTTGCAGTGATAAGATTGCTCGCTGGGTTGCTCTTGGTGTACAGGTGATAATATTCACAATTTTTTCTACTAGATTTTGTGTTGTTTTCTGATATAAGGAACTTTCATTAATGTTGACTATTTCTTCAAAATAGGCTATTTTTAGTATAGGTAGTAAAAATACAAATTAGAAATCTAAGCACCCTTTAAAAATTGTTTAATCGCGACATGTTTCGGCTAGATATAATGCAATTATCAAACTTGAAAATGAATGGCATACTGAATGGTTATGTATAATGGTTACTGAATGGCATTATCAATGGTACATGGTACTTGGATTTTTAATTTTTATCTATATTTAAGAGTAGCCTTAAAGAAAAAAGACTTCTTATATTTGTTTTAATTTATAATTATTAACAAAATATATCAGGTGGTATACAACTATGATAGATTACATTCAAAAATGGCAGTTTTCATTTAATTTGTTTCTTTTTTATAAAATTGCCAATGTAGATTAAGAAAACCCCCCAAACTCAAATTTTGTTTTTGAAATAGTTGCATGACAAATCAGCCTACTGGTAGTTAGCTGTTTTTAATGTAGAATCCTTTTATCTTTCTCAGCTTATTAATCTGTGAATAATGTTGTTGTTATTATTATCATATCTTATTCAATAATGCAGTTATTAAGAATGTATCTATTAGGTTGATTCCATTTAGGTTTCATTGGAGTTATTGGTATAATTAATCACAGCTGAGTTTCCTCAATGTAAATTCTTTAATATTTATAGGCTCTAAACTATGCATGTTTATACTTACAATTACTTTTAATTTTTACTTTCCTTGCCCTATTACCATAGGTAAAGAAAGTATTGCTTTCCGAAAAAAATTAAGGTACCCCAATTTCTAAATTTCTATACGTTTCAAGGCCCCCTGAGTCCAAAAAAGTGGTTTTTGGGTATTGGTATGTATGTGTGTGTGTGTGCGTGTGTGTGTGTATGTGCGTCAGTGTACACGATATATCATCTTCCAATTAACGGAATGACTTGAAATTTGGAACTTAAGGTCCTTACAATATATGGATCCGACACAAACAATTTCGATTTAATGCAATTCAAGATGGCGGATAAAATGGTGAAAATGTTGTCAAGAACAGGGTTTTTGGCGATTTTCTCGAAAACAGCTCCAACGATTTTGATCAAATTTAAACCTAAAATAGTCATTGATAAGCTCCATCAACTGCCACAAGTCCAATATCTGTAAAAATTTCAGGAGCTCCGCCCCATCTATGCAAAGTTTTATTTTAGATTCCCAATTATCAGGCTTTATTACAATTTAAACAAAAAACACCAAGTGTAAAAGATTGAATCTCTACAATTAATGTTTTGTAACATTTTCACCTAAAATACAAAATAAGCTCGAAATCCGAGAAAATGTTATTATTTCAATTGCAAACTGTTGGCAACTGTTGACTATAAAATCATTCACTATGAAGAGATAGCAAACTTCGTGTGTCTCCAGCGTTATTGTCCTGTCACCAGCTGGCTTGGATCTTTGAATAGTAGACTTGAGATGCGCGGGGACACTAGCGTCAGGTGATAAATTTTCATAACGGCAAGGAAAGTTGTGTGAGTGCGCCACACCAGATTTTTCAATATTTTATGAGTTTACTAGAACTTCGTTATAACACTATTTAAATTCAAAACACTAATTTTAAAATTTGTCACATTTTTCCCAGTAATAAAATTTTATTTAAATGTAAATTTGAAATTAGCATTATTCTTAATTATTTGTTCAATTTTTAACAAGTTCTTGAAAATAACGTTTTTGACAATTGCTTTTTTTCTATTTTATCATCCTCTTATAATTTTAAAAATGTTCTTACTGAAATCTCTAATATCAACTCGATTTTGTTTTTCTGTATCACTTACTGATAATTCAATAATTTTCTTGCAGGGAGCTCTACTATGTTCTCTATTGGACAAGCCAATTTATATGAGTTCAATAACAGTTGGAGGTGGTGGACCCTATTCGGCAGAATCAATGCAAAGAGCTCTGGTTCTGCGTTCGGGAACTGAACAAACACCGTTGCTATTGAGATCGAATCTTGTTTTCGACTCATCCAGGTACATTATGAACAAAGACTGCAAGCCGTGTGCCTCTGCCATCATGTGGACAAATGTTCCTGAAAGGTACGTTGGGTCTTTGTTGATTTTATCTATTTTTATAAATACAAATTACATTTGGTGCCGGTTGCACAAAAGCAGGTTAAATTTTAATCGTGATTAATTCCACGAGAACCAATCAGAGATGCCGTCTTATCAAAAAGGCCTCTGATTGGTTCTTGTGAAATTAATCACAGATGATTTTTTTTATAATTTGACTGTAATCTTACGCTTTGGTTAATGTACAGTTCAATTCTAGCTTAAATTAATACATTACAGTTTGACATTAAAGGGGTATTCACTCCTTCACAGTCTAAGTGAGCAATGCCCATGCACTGTTTCTTTCAGTATCGCTCTTACTACATTTAAACGAGATCTGTAGGCTTCTTCCTTTTCAGTCTTCTCACTGTATTAGAGTTGTCAATGAGGTGTAGAGCTTGGATGTTCTGATGATTATGTAGAGTCTCTTTATGGTTTCTTGTAGCCTTTGTGATCATGACATCGACTTCTTCTATCTGCAGGTCCCTGTGGAGTACCGAGTTTCTGACAAAGTAAACAGTTTAAATTCAACCGGCTTTTGTGCAACCAGGCCTTAGAGCTATATACAGTTCTTCAAAATTATTGTCGAAGTGACAGTTTTGGGCTGAGTCTGTTGACTATTTCTCAATCACTGATTTGTGTATTGTTCAATGTAAATGAATGAATAAATATATCACAATGGTTCGAGAAAAGTAGTAATGAAGAACTTTTTTAGTCCAATAATAGCGGATTTTTTCAATGAATCAAAAATTTTCTTAATAAAAAATTGGCTGTCTTTTTCACTAGAGAATTGAGCACAATGTAAGCAGATAGACTGTAAATATTATACCCGCTGTGCTTTCTCAAGGATGGATATTTTATAGCCAATAGAAAGTGAATTGACACTCTATTAAGCATTCAACTTATGGAATATGATCATTTTTTCATTCTTCTCATATAGTATTTTCATAGCTTGAAACCATAGCCAGGTATTCACAATTATTAGATTTGATCATCATTTAAATACTATGTGTGAATGAATGAATAAATTCTTCATTGAAATTTCAAAACATACTAACATACATCATACACTAGTTTAAATTTCAAGCGTTCGATGTTGAATATTATTTATTTGTTCGAATGTTATCGATTACAGTCAATGTTCACATAAATAAAAACAATTCAACTCAAACTCAAGCATTTATTTCACAAATAATACATAAAATTATAAAAATAGTACTATGCATTTTAATATTAAACTAGTCATCATGTAAACAAAAACAAACCACCTTTATTGGGCAACTAAAATAGCATTGTAATGTATAGTAGCCTAATATCATGGAGAACTCACTTTCAATATATCTCACACTAATCGAGATGTATGCTTCTAATTATATTATATTATTTGTTATGTTTACTTTCAGATCATGTGAAGTATCAGCTAGAGGCTACCGTTTAGGTGCTACAAAAACAGCAGGAGCTTTGGAAAAAGCCACCAGAGTTTGCCGACGCAACCTGTACAAGCATTTTATCCAGATCACTGGAGAACGTTTCGTGAAATCAACTTATGCAGAATCTAAACAGTCATCAACTGCTTATTCAGAACTGTGGTCCAAAGTTAAAACTTGCATGGGTTCATGGACAGAGAAAGATCCCAAACTTGTGGAATTTACAATTGACAGTAAGGAATTGAGCTGAAAATTACAATCGCGTATTCGCAGGTAAAACACATAATTCATATCGATATCTATAATAAGTGAGAAGTGAGATAGAACTTCGATATTCCTTCTTCTAAGGAAAAAGTGATAATTGAAAAAGAGTCCCTCCTAATGTGCCTTATGCTGTGTCCATCAATCTTATGATTGGGATAATGTTCTTTAAATAGATGTCAACTGATCACCTTCAGCTTATATTCAAAATATTAAATTATAGAAATAATCTGTTTTGATAGTATGCTGATTAACTTAAGTCTAATGAATTATAATAGCTGAAAACAACGATTTATGAAACTCACATTATTTATTGCAAAATAAAATCTGTATGAATTAAGATAAGAACTGTTTTAAGTGTTTTTTCATTGATGAAAAACTATTAAAGCATTTATTTAGATTTTGTAAATACTTCTACAAATGAGAACATAAGAACTGGTTTAAAGTGAAAAACTATTAAAGCATTTATTTAGATTTTTTTAATACTCCTACAAATAAGAACATAAGAACTGTATTAAAGTGGTTTCTTCATTAATTAAAAACTATTAAAGCATTTATTTAGATTTTGTAAATATTCCTACACAAGAGCATTGTCATTCAAGTGAATTAATTAATGAAACTTTACTGTAAGTTAAAACTGAAACTTGTTAGTTCAATCATTGTTATTTAGCTTCTACTTTTTATAAAAAAAAAACTTTTTCACACCGTCAAAATTGTTTTTATTATTCCCTTTATTTTATGAGATAAATCCTCTTTGTTTCGTTACTTTCAAAACCATGTGGATACTATTATTATATGCTGCAGGCTATTGTCGTGACAGTTAGCTTTTATACAAAACTTCACCTCATGAAATATTCTACTAGAATTAAATTCATTAACTTATATTAATATTAATCACTTATAACTTAGTAGCCACACCAATAAGCTATTCTTCCACCAAACTTCGTTTATACTTGAACATATTTATTTTGTTTCTATTCACTGTAATAACCATAATATCTATCGAAGTAATGACCATAACTATTGTAATGGAGTGTGAGTACTTGACACTGTCTTGACAATACAAACATTTATAACATCATACACGGTACAAAGAGGTTTTAAGTACCTAGAAAGAACATTTATAAACAACTCTAAAATCTATTTATTTCAAGTGCACTTCTCGTACAATTGCATAGTGTATTATTCAATTACTTTTTCTCCACCTCATATTAATAACCTAACGTTCATTGAGTTTCTTCAAATGCTTAATCAGAGTTTAAAAATATAAAAGCAGGCTATTGTATTGGACTTAATATCATTTGAGTATTCAACATAATGGTACCTCTAAAATAATGTTTTCTTATAAAACAGTCAAGCCTTTCTAGTTAATCTGAAATCAGTACTTGGAATTCAAACTTTGAAATCTTTCATTTCACTCCTTAAAAATCTAAGAATTAATCAGAATTGTAAGAACTATAGAATATTGGTACAGTACGTATTATCAGTACAATCGGTGTAGAATAGTACAATCTTTAGAAATAGTACAATCGGTATAGTACAGTACAATCTTTAGAAACAGTACAGTAGTACAGATTTTCATTACAACTTGATCTCAAACAGGTAGCTAAAGGCTATACAAAAATAACTTTTACAAATGCAGGCTTAAAAACTAATTTATCAGAAATTCTATTAATACAGTACTACTCAATAGTCAGAAATTATGTCCAATCTGGATATGTGTAGGTGATAAAAACGGTGTAGTGGAGGAGTCACTTTCGGAAAAGGCTCATATTGATGGGCTGTAGTTGAGATCGAACGTTTAGCTTGTACTTAGCACATGCGTCTGCGCGATGCCTCTCCATGTAACGCCGCTGGGAGAAGGCTTTACCACATTCTGAACATTTCCATTCCCAGGTGTGATGGTTGCGAGTGCGTTGGTGTGCTCTCAAGTTAGATCTGCAAAACAAATACAGTTTACTGTAGGAAATATACAATAATTTTCCAATAAAATGTAATAAATAGTAAACTTGAATAATAATGGAAAGCTGTTCACTCTTAGGTCGCGCTGATAAATTATCACTGAGAGGTGTTGAATAGCTATCACTGAGAGAAGTTTACGCTTATCATATTATAAAATTGATACTGAAGCTACAGCTACTAGCTCTCTGTCTGATAGTATCTTGTTATTTTTCAATTCATCTTCATATTCGTGGTTAAGTGGTAGAGTGGGCATTACTGTCCAAATTTCGCCACGTCAACAAATAAAAAAGCCATTCTATTCTATATTCAAGAGTGTTACTCCAGGCAAAAGTTAAAGTTGAATGGTTAAAGTCGAATCCGCTAAATATCATTTTCAGATATGAGTTTAAAAATCACTTCCTTTTGGTTTAGAACCAACCTAAAGATGTAGATCCACTCATCTCTCATCATTATCACAATCCTTCCCACACCTAGGCCTTGAGTTTATGTGGGTATCACTCTCAGTAAAACATAATTAATTCTGCTATTATTCTTCACAATATTTTAAAATAATAATTCACCAATCATAAAATAAAATTCACACGGGATAGATTAGACTAATGCTATTTTAGTTTGATCATTTAAATTTCTGTCTGTGAAAATTCGAGTTACTATTCGCAACCATTTCATTTTCTATTTGTGAGGTTTCGAGTTACAATTCATAACCATCAATGAATTTTGAAACTTCCATTGACGTCGGTTGGCTGTTATGTTTTTTTATAAAATGAATTAATTTCCAGAGTATGGTTTTAGGAATATAAACGTAATAAGGTAAATGTTTATTATGTTTTTCATTGATTTATAATAGCATTAACCACCGCGAACATCATTGGTCGAGTCATATAAGGCGTTATCATTCTCTGCATGAACTGATCGGTCTGCACGAACTGCAGGAGCAGTCGTGGGTTTGAAACCCGCCAAGCGCATGAATCTAGCTATCATCTCATGTCATCGCCCTCGTACAAGTTAATACATATTTTGACATCATGCAGCATAAAATTTTATTAGTTTTTGAACATTATTATTCGACGAATATTAAAAATAATTTCATTGAATTTAATAAAAATATCAAATCATTTTCTTATAAAATTTTCATTGTTCTTGAACTGTTCGTTTACCATTTTCATAACTTATTAATCACATCTAAGTTTCCTCAATTCAATCGCTACCTATTATTCACATCTGTATCCAACTATGCCTTCTCTGATTGGGTTTCAGCGATTCAGCTTCTGCATCCAATATAACTAGCGAATGGTGTTGATTCTGAAGCGGGTCATTCACTATCCGATTTTTTGTTCAACCCGATTCGACGTCTGACCGTGAATGGTGTTGTGGGCGGGACGAATGTTGCCGGACGAGTTGGACAAGTCGGGTAAACAGTTCACCCCCGACTTATCCAACATCGCAAGGTCAGCCGCCTCGTCAGATTTGATTTGCAACTTGAGTGAAGATGTTGGACTAAATCGTGGACAACCAGTCAGAGCGTAAGTATTGAAAGATACGACTCTACCGATCCAACTTCGTTGGACAAGAAATCGGATAGAGAATGACTCGCTTAAGTGACGTAATAAGTTTCTCATAAAATATGTTGAAAATGTGTTGTTTTATCTTTAGTGTAGCGCTTTCGTGCCTAAAAGTAGTTATGTGTTACCAAAGTTTGGTTTTTGTGAGTTTTTCAAACTTTTTAGTTATAATCAATAAATAACTGATAGCATTGGTTGAATGAGACACATTGATGTTAACAATAATTCTGATAGTAAGATACAATTTCAGGCTGGAACTGTATATTTCATATACGTTCACCTTGCCATAGACTCTGCCTTCTTGACTCTGAACAAACCAGATTTCCAAACGAAATTGAATCACATAGAATTATCTTATCTTATTCTACGAACAGAAGCAAACAAAACGTGATCTTTAAATCACTTTAATTGGATGTAGATCGGAAAATTCTACATGAATTTGAACCATTTCTGGTGAAAAATCAATTTGCAAAATATTATGTAGCTCAAGACTGGGGTCAGAGTTCTTCAGTTTACACCACTATGAGATATGATAAAACTGTAGTGGAATTGATATTTATGTTTCAGTTTGAGAATTCAGGGTCAAACTTTTTTTGACTCTGAACACACCAGATTTCCAAACGAAATTGAATTACATCGAATTATGAGAACAAGTATCTTTTTGTAAAATCTTTATTGAGTAAACAATATGAAATGAATGTGAACTGTCAAGTACCTTACCTATCCGAAAACGCCTTATTGCACACAGGACAATGGAAGGGGCGTTCGCCAGTGTGTAGCCGCGTATGACCTTTCAGCACCCACAGGCGGTCGAAACTCTTACTGCAATAGGGGCAAGTGAATTCCTTGCCTTGCTCCTGCTTAACTACACCTGTAACCCATCATATAATTTCTTAGATAGATTTCTTCATTTTCACACTACATTAAATCAATCATAAGTTATCGAAACGAAGTTGAGACAAAAAGAGCCCCGTCTTCCACTTGACCCAAAAAGCTTGCTCAGTTAGTTGATAACAAACAAAAAAGTTATTCCGTTCAATGTATTATATATATATTTATCACGCATGTATAAAATGAATTTTATTTCACATTTATTTTTGATAAATTCTATTGTTATGCGTATGGTAAATCAATCAAAAATCTTCATTTTCTAAATAAGGCCCGGTTGCATAGAAACGTGTTGAATTTTAATCGTAATTAAATGTCACGAGAACCAATCAGAGAAGTCTTCTATTTGAAAAAGCCTCCTCTGATTGGTTCTAGTGGCATTTAATCTCGATTAAAATACAACAGCCTTTTGTGCAACCGGGCAAAGGTCTTTTGACATTGGTCAAAATTGTCAGATTCAAGATTGTTCAGCCAAAGTATGGCATTGCCTTGAATCTTTGAAGCCCTCCAAGAAAGCTATTAACGGACATCATTATCATGCATATCTATTAATTCCATTATTATTCATTGTAAAATAAACTAGTATTCTAGTCAAAGAATACTGCACTTGAGATTGTTTGTAACAGTTATATTGGTTTGGTTAACTCTGCTTCTATATATTTCACTCATTTTTGTTACCGTATCTGTTTATTGTAATAATAAATTACATTTTCGTTTTGTTTTAATAGTTTCACTGGTATATTTTCTTTTTTAAGGTATTTTTGAATCTGATTGTTAAGATCAAATCAAGTTCGTTCAAAACTCACTACATAAATATTGCATAAAACGTCAATTGTACAGTACTTTAATGTAAATTGTTAAAAGCCTATAAATTTTCTTTTTAATAAACTGACTTGTTTGATTTCTTAATAAAATAGTGATAAATTTTGGTCTGTTGCAAATCAAGTCATAATGTTCAAAAAAGTATGTTTTCGAGTGGAACCATGAAATTATGATTTTTTTTTATTTCATTATACATTTTATTGGGCAGTGTTAGAACTTGCTAGTTCTCTACCACTTAACCTGAAACTATATAGAAGTGGGAATACAAAACAAGAATCCATTCATAATTTAATTATTTGTTAAAAAAATTAAACTGATCAACCAAATCATTTAACATTTTATTTTTTCAAGATCTAATATACGCTAAATAGAGAAAGTAAGCATCAGGAAGGAGCTGATAATTTGCAAGATTATTGTGTTTTTAATCAAGTAAGTATTTGAAAACATTCATTAATTTTAACATATTGTTTAATTATTCACCTTCGTTTTTTTCTTCATCGTCTTCCTTTTTCACCCAGTCGATTTCTTGGTAGCGTAATGGCAGGTTGCAAACCTCTTCTTTCTCCGTGCATAAGTCGATTATAGGCATCTCCACTTGTTGGAGCCTGCCTGGCTTCACGTCAGAGAGCTTGTAGAATTTGGTAGGTGTTGAAGACCCGGGCACTCTTGACTTCGACAAATCCCATTTGTTGCTAAAATTATTCAATCTTCCATTACTCATCGATGGTTTACTAATGATATTAGAAACTGGTTTTCGATTCAATATTGTAGCGTTGGCCAATGATACAGGTTTCTTGAAAATGTTGTCTGAAGAACTCGTAATTTTCACTGCACTCTGAATGGGATAGTTGACTGTTACATCTGACAGATTGAAATATGTTTTCGGTGATGCTTCACTATCATTTGTGCCTGCTGTATGTGGAATACTTCCATTATATGCACTGCTAGTAGGCCTACTGTACAAGTAATCATATCGCACCGTATTTGTGTACCTGTGAGAATCATTTCCATTCCGGTATGACATCGGCGCAGACGTGACAGTCTGTGGTAGACTGCTGTGGGTCATTTTCTCAATGACATTACTTCTTTGAAAAGAGGCCATTCCGGTAGTGCAACTGATACAATTACAACAATTCTCACTCACATTATTTTGAATGTCAATTTCACTGGAGGTATTTCCAGTAGGATCACTTTTACACAAACTATAGCAACCTAGGTTTGTTGAGCTATAACTTGGCGTGTAATATTGTCCATCATTAGCAAAGCATCCCATGCAATAACAGAGGCAACCGGGGGTTGTACATGGACTTAATCCTGTGGGGATAGTATTCTGTGGAAGCACAGGTTCTCTGCATATTTGGGTGTTTGAAAAATTTAGAACGCCATTTTCATGCACCGGTACTTTCTTCAAGTCAACTTGATACTGTCCATTGCTAGTCAATTGTTCAGTATATGAATTGATGACTGTCGGAGTGTTGATTGGTGGTTTTTGAATGGGAGGGTTTGGTGTGGTTTTAACCGGCGATAAGTCTAGCTTCGATTGATTAGTTTGGCGTTGAATTGGGTTATCTTGCTTTTGAGGGCCACTTCGCGGCGGCCTTGTAATCTTCACGGTTTTCGGATCAGTTACAACCTCTTTTTTACTTTCAACTTTTGGTTTTGACCTATAAAATAAGATTTTAGATTAGAAAATTGAAAATTTTGCAGGATATGAAGTAAAATTTAATTAATTTTACTTTTGAGGTGAGGACCTTCATATTTGTGATAGAAAATTTTTTTCTCTGTCATGTAACCCATGTCAGAGGTATTTATAAATGTGAAAAACATTCACAATATGAAAAAGTCTATTGATTATTTTCCTTAAACTATCATGTAGCATTCCACTATGGAGTCTATGAAAGGTAACTCTTCAAAATAAAATTAATTAAAACTCAAAAATGAGAAAAGTTATGCTTTTCGTACGATAATGTTCAAAACATGTCTATTTAGAAAACAAGCTATGTTTAGAATCAGTGTACAATTACGGTATGGTAATAAAATGGTAAGAGTTGTGTATGTGATGTAGTAGGCCTATCTTCGAAAATAATTTGCATCTCTGCTAACATTTAATTAATTCGAAATTATGTTTGAATAAAATCTGTCAATCATCTCATGACATTAAATGTTCAATGTATTGTATAAGAATACAATATATTCATGAACTACATGTTTTTGTGCGGTATATGCTTTTTTATGTGTGTACACACTCAGAACGGTCTTAAGAGAACCCTTCCTAGTTTATTTTTTTAGACAGGATATGTTTCGAGTATAACGTCATTATCAAGTCCCATTCTTGACTACCGGTATAGATTGAATGAATTATTATAGAAATCGGACGAATTTAAAATTATAACATAGTTTTTCCAATGATGACCAATGGATTTTTTAGATTGCGAACATAATAAATTCATATTTATCTAATTACATATATCATATAGTTAGGAGCAGCGCACCGCCGCAACAATTTTGAATTTCATTTACAGGATTCATGAATTTAATGGCATAGATTCACAAATACTGTTCGAAATATTACTATTTACTATTCGATATAATATTTAATATTCTTAATTTTTTTGTACTCTTACTACGTATAAATAAACTATTGTAATAAATGTTGTTATGGAAGCAATTTTAGGGAGACATCCTTTATTCTTCCATATTTTCATAAATAAATAATCAATGGCTAATACTCACGGGCGTCGAACTCTTCGTTTAGTTGCAGTGATGACAGGTTTCCTGGCTCGCAGACAGTATTCAGAAAATACAACCGGCGACGCATTTATCCGCGGACGAATTCGTTTGCGCTTTTCAGGCTCTGGCTCCTCAGGCTCAGAATCACTGCTCATAGGAGGCGATTCGCAATCTGCATAGCTGAAAAATTAAAGTTTGAGTGTCAAAAATACTGTCCTTAACAAATAAAGAAGAGAATTATGGAACTTTTGTAATAAAAGAACAAACAGTTTTTGTAAAGATTCAGTTCACATTTTTTTACGAAATAAAAATATTGAAGATAAGATTTTTCATCACTGAGAAATGATTATTTCACTCTACAAAAAATATATATTTCAGGCTTCTTTTATACGGTATTAGTAACTTTGATTGTATGAATGTATTACTAAGTGCCGTTTGCACAGTATCAGTTTAAACTGATACTGCATCCCGACACATATTCATAATAAATTATATAGTGGGGGCAAAATTTTCTTAGATCAGCAAATGATCAACCAATTGTATAAATACCTTGTAGCTTATATGCTTTTTGTGATCATGTCTATATTTTGAATAAACTCGTCTGGTCGTGTTGTACCCTCGACCAGAGAAATTATTATTAAACTCAAGTCCATTTTAAACATGATTAAATCTATATCAAGTCATGTTCGTAATAATTATGTGATTCATTTTGATTTAAAGCCGCCAGATGATTATATCCAGTTTAAGATTTGACTGTGGAAACGGCCCTATGGTGCCGTTTTACTTTTAACTTAGTCCATTTCAAACTGGATTAAATTTATATCAAGTCTCGTTCGTTATAAGGTGGTTCATTTTGAGTTTAAGTCACCAGCTGATTAAATTCAGTTCAAGCTTCTACTGCTAGAAAATAGCAATAAAATTTGACAATTCTTTGAGAAGCATAGTTTTTATTGATATCCACATGAGCTTTTATATAGCCTGAGCGTGAGGGGTGATGAGAAGTGCGTGGGTAATTTTATGAGATAATCAAACGTCTTTGCCTACAGCGGGATTCGAACCCACGACCAGGTAGACTTGCAGATTGAAGGTAGCAACTTACCAACGTTAATAGACAGAAAATCTGTCTACTAACTTTGGAAATTCACAACTCAATTTGCAAGTCAATATTTTTCCACTTGCAAAGACAGCTGTCTCTTAATAAAGTTAAATGTTAAAATATTTCTTTCAAGCTGCTTCTTAGAAGTTTTAAGATTGGCTGGGACATTTCAAGCAAGGCTGCTGGTAACTACAGAGTATGTTTATAGCAACCATGAAAGAGAAAAATAAAAAAAATCAATATTTTGAAGTAAACATCTTAGTTGAGTACCGTATTGATAAGTTTGTGATTTTCAGTGCTTTACTTATCATTTAGAACTGTTTAAAACCACTGTAGGCCCATCACCTAATTCAAGATATGGAGCCTGGGAGACACGTACCGTACCGTAATAGTACCTCGCATACCACAGAAAATAATAAGGGTGAAGCCCACATGAGCTCATAGGCTTGTACGTGGTAAATGCTAGCAATAGGGAAACAACATAACACACACATTATTTTTTATAAATTAATAAAAATAAAAAACCGTATAACTTCCATCATTGCGGTATGCTATACAAAACATAAATAATGATGAAAAAATATAAATCATCTATCATAAATCTGCTATTTCAAAGTTTGTAAAACTTAAAAAAAAAAAATCAATATTTTGAAGTAAACATCCTAGTTGAGTATTAATAAGTTTGTGATTTTCAGTGCTTTACTTATAATTCAGAACTGTTTTTGTTTTGTGCTTATGAATATTTATTAAGAATAATATAGAAGTTTAAAACTACTGTAGGTCTATCACCTAATTCAAGATATGGAGCCTGGGAGACACGTAGGTACCGTAATAGTACCTCTCATACCACAGAAAATAATAAGGGTGAAGCCCACATGAGCTCATAGGCTTGTACGTGGTAAATGCTAGCAATAGGGAAACAACATAACACACACATTATTTTTTATAAATTGATAAAAATAAAAACCGTATAATTTCCATCATTGCGGTATGCTATACAAAACATAAATAATGATAAAAATTATAAATCATCTATCATAAATCTGCTATTTCAAAGTTTGTAAAACTTAACTTACCCTTTGAATTGAGGCTCTAACTCTGGAATTAAACCAAGTTCATATCGTATGGTAATAGGTAGACCATGTACCTCACTCCAATCATTTCCTGTAACCTTCCATGTTTTCTTTACAATTGGCTTCTTTTTTGGTGGCTGTCTTTTATTTGCTGATTTAGCGTCTTCCTTAGAAACCGATCTAGCTTCTTTTTTTACCAAATCAACCTTCCCCATTTCAGCTGCAAATGAATGACATATTTAAATAAAAATCATTAGCTATTCAAATTGTGTTTAAAACCGTAGCACATGAGCTGTACCGTAAGTAAAGAACGTCTACTTCAAATATAGCCTAATGTAAGTTGTTGTAGTGGGAAGAGTTTGTCACATTTTATATTCCATACTGCAGTCATCTAAGTCGTAGTAGTATGAGTCATCCAAAAAAAAGAGATTGATTAATTGATACTTTATTTATGTAGATTACAATATATACTGGCTTATACACTTATATACAATAGCTTACAATACAGCAAAATTATAGATGAATTTACATAATATAGACTAAGAAAATAATTATTGAACTGTATATGATATGAAAAAGCAATTTGTAATATAATAACTTCTATAGATAATTATACTGTTATGCATCTACATAAATTAGCGGAGCTTTGGACATATCAATGTTCATTCTTCGGAAAGAATATTAACCCTCCGGTAGGCGCGCGGGGTACAGTTGTACCCCAGACAGTTTTGTTTACTCAGTAACTCCCCACCCTGCCGCTAGGATTAGTTGAGCGCTAGAGTACCTTCAAACCAGTAGAGATGGGAAGTTCGGATCACTTTACTGATTCGGGTCAGTCGTTCACGTTCACTGCCGCGACCCGTTCAAAAAGACCCGTTCAATTGAACGGTTAATTTTCTTAGCTTTCCTATAAAAACAAAAAAAAAAAAAAAAAAAAAAGGTTCACCACAGTTGATGTGTAAAGACAGTAAAAATAGGGTTTACCCCAGTTGATGAACGGTCAAATGAACGGGTTTTTTGAATAAATGTGATCCGGATCACTCGTTCACCTTAATGACCCGTTCAATTCGAACGGGTCATGACCGAACGACACATCTCTACAAACCAGTTCTCCAGCTACAAGATCAGTGTGTCTCCAAACGTCACGGAGTATTGATTGTCTTGATATTCTAGTTTGAATTGCTCTGGGGTACAGGTGAACCCCGCGCGCCTATTTGTGTTCCGTTATGGCAAAACGCATACGATTGTGTGATGATGCACTTATTCATGAACTTTTTCAAGAAGAGTCATCAGATGAGGATGATTTCGTGGAAAATGATAGTGATGATGGCGAAGAAGATATTGTGGAGGAGAGATCCACGATTCCGATGCAGAAGAAGCAGTTCAACAGCCTGATGAGGAGAGTTTGGACATTGATGAAGACGACGGTGACGATGTTCCTCTTGCAAATGTGTACTTGGTGAGAGATAAGGATAGGAATGTTATGAAATGGGCGAAAAGTCCCCCACTACCAAGAAATGTGCGCACCAGGGCAGAAAACATAATTGTAAGACTTCCTGGAACTAAAGGAGAGGCTAGGGAAAAATTTTCTGAAATTGAATGTTTCAATTTGTTCATGGATGATAAATTGATCCGACTTATAGTGACTTCAACGAACATCTATATTAACTTGATCAGGGAGAAATTTCAAAGGGATAGAGACAAGAATGACTGATGATGTAGAAATCCGTGCTTTTCTTGGAATTCTGTTTATTTCTGGGGCATTAGGAAGTAGCAGGAAGAAAACCAAGTTCATTTGGGATAACAGTAAAGGGTCAGGAGTTGAATGCTGCTATCTTGCCATGAGTGAAAAAAGATTTCATTTTCTTATGCGTTGTCTGCGGTTTGATGACTACAGAGATCGTCAGCAACGGAGGGAAATCGACAGGTTAGCCCCAATAAGAGAGCTGTTTGAACTAATCATTCAAAATTTTCAAACTTTTTTCACACCAAGCGAATTTTGTACAGTTGATGAACAATTGATTGCGTTTCGAGGAAAATGCCCATTTCGTATGTATATGCCAAAAAAACCTGCCAGATATGGTATAAAAGTGTATGCCCTTGTGTGTGCAAAAACAATGTACACCGTAAACTTGGAAATTTATGCTGGGACTCAGCCCAATGGTCCATACAAAACATCAAACTCTTCCGAGGACGTGACAATGAGAATGGTGGAACCAATCTCAAGTACTAATAGAAATGTGACCATCGACAACTGGTTTACATCGGTATCATTGGCTGAGAAATTATTGAAAGAGAAGAAACTGACGGTTGTTGGCACTATAAAATCCAGACGTGTTGGTGTCCCTCATGAATTGCGGCCTTGTAGAGATCGACAAATTAATTCTTCTCTGTTTGCATTCCATAAGAAGAAGACGCTTGTTTCATACTGTCCTAAACCCAACAAAGCTGTGATACTCTTATCAACAATGCATGACGACGATAAAATTGACGACGAGACTGGACCAAAACAAAAACCAGAAATTATTACATTTTACAATAAAACCAAAATTGGTGTGGATGTTGTTGATCAAATGTGTGCGAAGTACAATGTTGCAAGGAACACTAGGAGATGGCCTATGGTGATATTTTTTGATCTCATGAACATTCTTCAATAAATGCACTTTGTGTGTACAAGTTCAATCAACGGACAGCAAAAAAATTGTCAAGAACTGAGTTCATTCAAAAGGTTGCCTGGGAACTCATCAAGCCACAAATTGAAAATAAGCTCGAAATTCGAGAAAATAAGATTATCCAATTGCAAACTGTTTGCAACTGTTGATTCTATTAAATGATTCACTATGAAGAGATAGCAGACCTCGTATGTCTCCAGCGTTATTGTCCTGTCACCAGCTGGCTCAGATCTTTGTTTATAAGTAGACTTGAGATGCGCGTGAGCACTAGCGTCAGGTGATCAATTTTCATAACGGCAAGGAAAGTTGTTTGAGTGTGCCACACCAGATTTTTATTGATAAACACCTGAGCTTTTATATAGCTTGAGCGTGCGGGGTGATGAGAAGTGCGTGGGTAATTTTATGAGATAATCAAACGTCTTTGTCTACAGCGGGACTCGAACCCACGACCAGGTAGCACTAGCAGATTGAAGGTAGCAACTTACCAACGTTAATAGACAGAAAATCTGTCTACTAACTTTGGCAATTCACAACTCAATTTCCAAGTCAATATTTTTCCACTTGCAAAGACAGCAGTCTCTTAATAAAGTTAAATTTTAAAATATTTCTTTCAAGCTGCTTCTTAGAAGTTTTAAGATTGGCTGGGACATTTGAAGCAAGGCTGCAGGTAACTACAGAGTATGTTTATAGCAACCATGAAAGAGAAAAATAAAAAAATCAATATTTTGAAGTAAACATCCTAGTTGAGTATTAATAAGTTTGTGATTTTCAGTGCTTTACTTATAATTCAGAACTGTTTTTTGTTTTGTGCTTATGAATATTTATTAAGAATAATATAGAAGTTTAAAACTACTGTAGGCCCATCACCTAATTCAAGATATGGAGCCTGGGAGACACGTACCGTACCGTAATAGTACCTCTCATACCACAGAAAATAATAAGGGTGAAGCCCACATCAGGTCATAGGCTTGTACGTGGTAAATGCTAGCAATAGGGAACAACATAACACACACATTATTTTTTTATAAATTGATAAAAATAAAAAACCGTATAATTTCCATCATTGCGGTATGCTATACAAAACATAAATAATGATAAAAAATTATAAATCATCTATCATAAATCTGCTATTTCAAAGTTTGTAAAACTCAACTTACCCTTTGAATTGAGGCTCTAACTCTGGAATTAAACCAAGTTCATATCGTATAGTAATAGGTAGACCATGTACCTCACTCCAATCATTTCCTGTAACCTTCCATGTTTTCTTTACAATTGGCTTCTTTTTTGGTGGCTGTCTTTTATTTGCTGATTTAGCGTCTTCCTTAGAAACCGATCTAGCTTCTTTTTTCACCAAATCAACCTTTCCCATTTCATCTGCAAATAAATAACATTTGAATAAAAGTTCATTAGCTATTCAAAGAGTTTTTGAAACCCTACCACATGAGCTGTACCGTAAGTAAAGAACGACGTCTACTTTAAATATAAATTAAGCTGTTGTAGTGGGTAAGAGTTTGTTACATTCTATATTTCATACTGCAGTCAACTACGTCGTAGTAGTATGAGTTATCATACTAGTATGAGTCATAAAAAAAGAGATTGATTTATTTATGTAGATTACAATATATACTGGCTTATACACTTATATACAATAGCTTACAATACAGCAAAAATTATAGATGAATTTACATAATATAAACTAAGAAAATAATTATTGAACTGTATATGATATGAAAAAGCAATTTGTAATATAATAAGTATAGATAATTATATTGTTATGCATCTACATAAATTGGCGGAGATTTGGACATATCAATGTCCATTCTTCGGAAAGAATATTAAAAATATCCTCCCCACTAACTCAGACAAGTTGATATTCTTTGATTTCACAAATCTTAATATATCATTATCTTTTGTTAAGATTTTGTTAGATTCAATTTAACAAACCATAAAATAAATACAATACAAATTGTGCATATTTAAATAGAAATGCATTAGCAACTCGTCTTTTGAAGAGTCTTAGCACAAGAGCAGTAAGACAAGACCGTCTACATTGAATATAATTTATACTGCAGTGAGAAAAAAGGTTGTCACTATAGATATTTCATACAGTAGCAATCAACTACAAATATGAGTCATCAAACATTGACAGAAAGAGACAGACATAAGTTGATGTTTTTTGATTTCACAATTCTCATTATTTAATCATCTTATTTAAAGCTGCGTTTACACCAATGTTATTAACAAAATGTTAATAACTTAATCCTTATAGATTCCTTAATAATTCTTATAATCATTTATTTATATAATCCTTGTTGATAATCCTTATAGATTCTAATAGGCCTAGATACGGAACTTGACAAACACATTTTATAATCATCATGGTGTATGATAAGTTATATTCAATCTAGTAGAATCTATAAGGATTAAGTTATTTTGTTAATAACTTTAGTGTAAACGCGGCTTAAAGATTCAAGTTAAGATCAAATTAACAAACTAAAAATTAGACAATAATTTGTGCATGGTAGAATTTATGTGTTAATTATTTGAATAATAATGTTTATTAATGAAAACCATATAGCTTATCTATAACTTTTTATAATTGCAATAAACTGATAGGCCTGATTAAATATTATTTTGAAAAATATTAATTTCATCCAAAACTCCAGTTTTGTCAATAAATGCAATAAAATATGATTAGGCTAAGCTTATGAAGCTTAAAAATATTTATAGGGTAATGGCTAAATACTTTTTGTAAATCAAAAGCTTTCGTATACATAATCTGAAAACAGACATGGGGTGTATGATTTGTTAATGTATAGCCTACAGATTTGCATACAAATGTTATTGTCTTACAATTTAATTTTCGTAAATAGAAATGGAATACCGTAACTTACACTCCAACTTATTTGTATATTGTTTAGAATTAATAATAAGTTTATATTAATGTAGAGGAAATTATTAATTTGTAAGAAACTTGCAAACATTGGGTACTGTATTACTTTATAATATCATTTCAAACTTACTGTTTCCATTTCCAATTTTAGTAAAAAAATAAATAGTATTACCTGAATTGATATCTGCTCTTCCTGATTTTGCAAAACTGTATGGCATTTCAAATTCACTCCTTAGTAATATAGACTATTACTTATAAAGTCAATCTACACCTTCTTCCAGGGAAGATAAATAGACACTGACTCGTGTACGCAATGAATGCAATTGTTGAGGACAGAGAACGTTGATGACTAATCCTGTTATCTACTTTTGGAATGTATTACTCTGTCTAAACACTTTCAACAACAATCTTATCTCCCATCAATGAAAATATGTCTTATCTACTTATAATATGTCTTCCTTCCATTGACCAATGAAACTATAATACTTGACTAATTTGTCACCGATTTGATACAAGTAGGTACGTTATCGTAGCTGAATGTAATTTTCTCTGCACAGTGCTTACAGTACTCTCGGTAGAACAAGTTAAAATCAGCTGCGATTGCGCTTCAAGTATTCAAATCGCCATAATTAATTCATGAAATTGAAGAAGAAGAAGAAGAAAATTGCAAAATGTCAAGCCAAGAATCAAGTTTGATTTGTCTATTGAAATTAATATTAACTTGATTTCGTAACACAAACTTGGAAAATTTTGATGATTTTCAAAAAATTCAAGAAGGTTTGTCAAAGAAAATGCTTTTGTTATAGTTTGTATCTCACTTCCTTTTTTGTCAGAATTCCTGTCATTCATATTGAACCGCGAAAGTAGCTGTTGAGTACCAATCGTCACACTTTTAAAAGCTATGAACGCCTCCAAATCAGATACTTTCTTATTCACAGATTAAAAACTACTTCAAATTTTAAAATAATGTACTTTATATCAATTTTCTCAAAAAATATTCATTATAAAACTTATTTTTAGCCTTTTTTCTAATTTCATTTAGTGATCCAGCTCCAGCTGATCCTCCAGTCGTCTGCAGTCGAGTTGTCAACTTATCTTTTTGTTTTCGTGTAAACTGTAAACAAACTATTGCAAAATTTAAATTTATGTTTGAATTCCACGCTTTTAAAGTTAGTGACTCAGTTTCAATTACCGATATACGCTGGAAAAAGTGCTTTAATGTATAAAAATGGAACCGGTACAGTTGTCGTTGAGATGTGATCAGTGATTGAAATCTGTTTACCTTCTGTGAGGTTATGTTAGCCTACAGATCGTTTACTTCTTTAAAATTCACTTATATCTGTGAAATTAATGAATATACAAATCATTTTCATCTTTATCGATCGTGAAACTCTGCTACGGGTATTGCGATGATTTTTGAACTCTTACAAACATCTTATTGGAAAAACTTCAGCCAAACTACTTCTTACCTTTAGTACTATGAAATGTTGTTTATGGAGTGATTAAATCTGCTGCAAGTTTTTATTATCAACGTCGATTATAAATTAACCAACTGAATCATATTTTAAAAAATGGAGAAGTCACGATTCAAATTATTACTTAGGAAATATTGGTTTTTGTTGGGAATTCTGGGTGCAATCTTTTTGGCTGAACTAGTGCCTTCTTTGGGAGCTACAGGAGGACCTCTCAAGCCAGAATGGACAGTAAAATATGTTGCTGTGAGCCTAATATTTTTTCTCAGTGGTATGTCACTGAGTTTTTCTGAGATGAAAGCAACAACCAGTCGCATCAAAGTTCACTTTTATATTCAAGCATTTACATTTCTATTTATACCTCTACTCATAATGACTATAAACGTTTTTCTTAGAAATGTGTTTGCTATCAATGAGTGGATTCTAAAAGGATTAGCAACTGTTAGCTGTATGCCTCCACCAGTTTCTTCGGCGGTTATTTTAACCAGAGCTGTGGGAGGAAATGAAGCAGTGGCAGTTTTTAATTCGGTTATTGGCAGTTTGATCGGATTATTTTTCACTCCATTAGTACTTTTGCTGATGCTGGGGAAAACAGCGGTTGTATCGACATTGAGCTCAATTTATATCCTTTGTCAAACAGTCTTGTTGCCACTCCTGGTAGGACAGACACTGCGTTCAACAGGACTTCTCAAGTATGGAGTTCATCAGTTGCCGCTGTCTTCAATCGGTCAGATGGCGTTATTATTTATAATTTTCACAACATTCTGTGACGCATTCCGTACTCACGACATTCCTATGAACGCTGCCGATATTCTAATTACTGTGTTCCTTGTTGTGCTAATTCAAATGATCTTTTTATACATCAGTTTTGAACTATCCAACTATTTTAGCAACACTTTTGCACCCTCTGATGTAGTTGCAATCACATTCTGTTCCACTCACAAATCCCTCACACTTGGTATTCCTATTCTACGAATTCTCTTCTCAGGATATGCACACTTCTCTCAAATTACTCTGCCATTTCTTATCTACCATCCCACTCAAATAATATTAGGTGGTTTACTAGTACCATACTTGAAGAGATGGATAAATTCGACTCGAAGTAGATCAAAATTATTGCCATAGAATGAAGAGATTTTTTAAGCTGAGAATGGAAGAGAATTACTTCTCTCTTTCAACGAACCAACAGGACTCTAATCTATATTCAAGTTTACTCATTTTCCTATAAATTGCTCGAATTTTCATAACAATGCTTTTGTACAGATTTTATGTTACCAATCTGATTGTGATTTTGATATTTCCACGAAAGACATCAATTCAATTTTGTAATATTGTAAGATTTGTGAAATATAAAAACTATAGAAAACACCACGGTATTTTAACTTTTCATTCCTCTTCCGTATTTAAAGTTTATTTAATATAAACTTACATAGCAATTGTTTTTGATAGAACATACAATTGCCCAAATATAATAATATTTAATCAATGAATTCATTTCATATTATTTTCAATTGTATTTATGATGAAATATTATGGCTGTCCAAAAGGCTAAAAAAACTTTATACTGGTGATATTTATTGATTCATACAAAGTATTACTAGTTAGTCATTTATTAGTATAAATAAATACTTTTTCATAGTATTCAGATTTTTTACTACGAAGCTTTCAAAATAAAAATGGGTTTCTCATTAAAATTTGTTTTCTGAAAGTCGAGTGATTTTTGGTCATTTTTTGTAAATGGAATTACTTTTTTTTAAATTGATATTTTCAGGAAATTTTCGTTCTATTCAATCAACAATAGCATGGAGAATTTATCCTCAAAATCTTATGAATTTTCTATCTCTCACCGAATTTGAAATGATTTGTCGCAAAAACTTAAACTTCAAGCACTCATATCTCAAAAGGTAATGATCTGAAAAAATCCTGAGTAACCTTTTTCATTTTGATAGCTTGATAGTATAAAAATAGGAAAAATATCTTCATTGAAAATTTTTTTAATCTGTTGCACAGCCTTAATTTCCAAGATTTGGTGAATATTGAGTTCCTCAAAGGTTAAACGCGCTCATTCCATGTTTGAATAAGATAATGCATTCAAGGAAGGAATCAAATCAAATTAAACTGTTTATTCCTCAAAAACAAAAACACAATACATGTTATAGCAGCAATAAAACTCAAAATATACACAGAATTATAACATGACTATGAGCCTAAGGAGGCTATTTTGTATAAAATTCAATTGAATAATTAACACATAGCTGCAAGATATATATTTTTTATGTTGATTATCATTGAAAGTAGTCTCAGCTACCAACCATTAATTTGCATTTCACCATTAATCTTACACTATGGAAAATTATAAACTTCAGTTCATCCATTGATGACCCAATTAGTTCTGAGATTATAAGAGCAGTAAAAATTATATAGTCTAAATAATATCACAAATCGTTTTCAAACTAGTTTAAAAGTCTTCCTTCTTCTTCAGCCTCCTATGGTAAGATCTTCATTCTGTAATAGTTGGCTTACCTCAGGCAGGGTTCACATGATGATGGAGTTTCGATTCATGCCGCATGGCAAATCGACTTATCTCACTGGACACAAATTGAATACGTAGATCTCTATGCAGTTGCAAGATATTGATGCAACAATAAATTAGTCCTTGGATTCCATGAGTAAGTTTCGTTATACCACGGAGTAAAGAACACTTATTCCGTGTTTATACCGTTTTATAAGGTATAATGAAAAGAAACAATCAATAAAGCATAATATGCAATGATTAGATACCGTAATTGAAAGTAGAATTTCTTCAAGATATTGCACGTTTTGCACCTTAATGTGTGCGGTATCGATTTGCAACAAAATTATCGTTGCAAAATTAATAGTACTGTACTATTAATCGAACATTAATAGTACTGTACAATGAAAAAGGATATTGCTTCACTTTGTATGTTTATAATAGGTATATATTTTCTTGATAAAACTGCAAAATTCGGAAGAGAAGAATTTCTACTATTACAAGGTAGGTGAACATGAAATTATTATAATAACCTTTTACAATACAATTGGAAATTTACATGATTTTTCACTCCAATTTCAACCATCAAAGTTTCTTCTAAATCTTATTGGTTACCTACTGCACTCATCTTTATTTAAAAATCTGGTGTGGCGCACTCACACAACTTTCCTTGCCGTTATGATAATTGATCACCTGTCGTTAGTGTTCCCGCGCATCTCAAGTCTACTACTATTCAAAGATCTGAGCCAGCTGGTGACAGGACAATAACGCTGAAACACACGAGGTCTGCTATCTCTTCATAGTGAATGATTTGATAGAATCAACAGTTTGCAATTGAAATAATCACATTTTCTCGAATTTCGAGCTTTTTGTCAATTTTAGGTGAAAATGTTACTGAACATCAATTGTAGAGATTTTCATGCTCAATCTTTTCCACTTAATTTTTTTTGTTTAAATTGTATCTAAAGCCTGATAATTGGGAATCTAAAATTAAACTTTGCATAGATGGGGCGGAGCTCCTGAAATTTTTACAGATATGGGACTTATGGCAGTTGATAGAGCTTATCATGACTAATTTAGGTAAGAATTTGATCAAAATCGTTGGAGCCGTTTTTGAGAAAATCGCTGAAAACCCTGTCTTTGACAACATTTTAGCCGCCATCTTTAATTGAATTTGATCGAAATTGTTCGTGTCGGATCCTTATATTGTATGGACCTTAAGTTCCAAATTTCAAGTCATTCCGTTAATTGGGAGATGAGATATAGTGTACACATACACACACACACACACACACACATACAGACCAATACCCAAAAACCACTTTTTTGGACTCAGGGGAACTTGAAACGTATAGAAATTCACAAATTGGGGTACCTTAATTTTTTTTCGGAAAGCAATACTTTCCTTACCTATGGTAATAAGGCAAGGAAAGTAAAAATTTACATAATTGTTTATTTCATGGATTGAATCCAATAATTTTCTTCACTTCATTCTCGTTTACAATAGATGCAATTTTATTTTCAGAAAATTGTGAAAAACGTAACTCCTTTTGTAGAATTGGTTTTGAATTTACAGTACGGTATTCGATTTTTCAAGAGTATTTTCTTGCCTATTTTACTGTATACAATCTTCTATTTAATCAATCATTTACACAACTCTTTTAAAAAAGAACCACAGGCTCAAGCCTAAAACTGTTTTATTTCTTATTTATTTTCCGATTCTTGATTGTGATTTTTTTGTTTGATCAATTGATCTTTTAAAACTCTACACAGAGAAAGCAGGGCGTAAAACATTCAGATTTGCCATTGTAGAAGATACGGCATACGGCTGTAGTTGATTCACTTTAAGTTGTCAGCATTGATTTAATGGGAAGCATTGATGTTATTCATGAGAAACCTCAGAAATTTTGAATGAAATATCTTCATAAATGGAAGGCAATCAATATTTTTTAAACAATTTATCAAATTTTGTATTTATACTTTTTACTATGATACTGTCCCTTTTGAATATGCTATTTTTTGTTTTGACTGATCTATTTTTTAGTATAGTTAATTTAAAAATTTAAATGTTTTTAGATTCTCTTCCTTGTTTTTTGAATGAGCATAACAAATTAATCAAGCTCCCCCTTCCTTGCACAGTTCCTACCTGCTTTCAAAGTTTTTACAATCATGTTTACTACGTTGCTATAGTAACTATACTGGCTTCTTGAAATTAGAAATTGCTATCTGTTATATCAAAGACAAAATTTCATCATGATGTAAGTAAAAAGTTTCAAACTTGACATAACAGTTTTTGGATTTTTTTGTGTTCAAACTTAGCATTGAACATTAATGAGATTTATGCATTTTTTATAACTATTTCCCTCCTATCACATTTATGGTTAGAGGGCATGTTTATAATAAACTCTACCCATTTTTGTAGTTTCTTTACTACTACTAATGTAGAAGTCATTCTTTACAAATGAATTAGATAATTATGTATGAATTATCTATAATTGAGCATCTTTATCCTCTGGATGGAGACTTGAACATGCTTGCCTCATTCTATTGAATGTGTAGAGAACTAGATTACCTCTTGTCCTTTGAATTTATATTACTTTTGTTTACTTTCATCGTATATCCTAGGAACTTCGAAAAATGTTGCAGCTAAAAATATTGGCTACATGCATTCAACTCGAATTAATCACTTAAATCTAACCCATCCAGCTATGAACCTTTGAAGGTTTGGCCATATAATATCACTAGGTAGTTAACATATTATTAGAAACTGAAACAAACGTTTTTAGAAGTATTTTGAATTTAAAATCATTGTAGCCCATATACCATTCTGTACTTTTGTATTGGACCTTACTATAGGCCTACTAATTGCATATATCAAAATGTTGACAGTAGCGATAAATTGGAGCCCGATACAAGAGACTGCTGGAGTCCGAAGTACCGGAACGATAGTCGTCCATGGCTGATAGCGCCCGCTTGCAACAATGCGGCATGCGGCGACGCTGGAGGCATGCTGACAACCACCAACCGAGTGGTGTTCACACACAAGTGTCCCGATGGCATGCGGCCACAGAGGCATGTGGGCAGACGGCGGCAGCTGATGGAGGACCAACTCTGGCATCAGGTCTCCCAACAGATCAAGGCGGAGCTGGAGAGATGCAGGGCTGACGAGGCGCTGGAGAAGTCCGAATATGCTAAACAGTTTGCTGCGAATGAGTTCACTCCTAGCTCTGTGTGCGATGATGTCTTGCAGGTAGATTATTTATCTATTCAAGATCAATTTATCAACAGATGTGCTTATAAGTTTAAGTTTGTTTTTGGTCCTTCAAAATTATTTATTTAATATATGTATATTTCTTATTTTAGTGATAATAATGTAAAATATTTTTCTATGTTTGGTTTTGAAACATCCAAATTTAAAAGTCTACATCGTGAAAATAATTAAGGACTGAAAATTTTGTGAAGTAAACAACTGCAAGGCTTACGGTAACCTATTTTGGACTATGTGTAATCTTATGTAAATTTTGGAGAGGAATAGCACAAGGTTGCCTTATTTTTTCTCTCCCTATTATTTTGATGATGTACTTATTGTATGAATCAATAAATAAAGATATTCGTAAACTAGACAATCAAGATAATTGGATTATAATTTGAATTTCAAAGATACTTAAATATTATATACACCGGCCAGGTTAGCCGAGTCTACTAAGGCGTTGCACCCTTCAGTCTGCTAGCGCTACCTGGTCGTGGGATCGAATCCCGCTGTAGGCATGAAGGTTTGATCATCTCATTAAATCACCCAAACACTTTACTTTCACCATTCTTTACTTCTCTTCACTCTCTTTACTGCCCATTACCCAAGCACAAGTTCATGTGGGCATCATCCGCAATATGCTATTTGAAATTTAATAAAGATAATCGAATAATCTGGTTCAAAAAATATCAACATTGGGAAGAGAAATCGAGTATTGGAATATGGGCTTTAGTACACTCAACAATAAATTTTCCACTTTTCGACCAAATTTGGCTTATGATGCATGATTTTGGACCGCCTTGACGAGCCGAGAAGAATGAAGTGTAGTACGTTGAAATCTGAGCATTGTGTCAGAAGTTATAAGTGTTTGAAATTTTGATCCTTGAGGTGTCCTTAAGCGCGCCTCTCCACTAGGAAATACTGAAATGAAGTGCATCTAACGGGTAATTCTCATAGAACATAATCTCATGAACTTATGTCATTGTGCGAAATATTAATGTGAAGACTATGTAGTTGGTGATGATGGTGGAGCTGAAAATTAGTTTTCACAATACAAGGAGCATTGTTGTCAGGTGTACCTGGAAATCTATATGAGATAGAGCGCTCTACCTGATCTCAGATTGTAGAGCACAAAAATACGCTCAGAGGGAATTTGAATTACACATCTAAATGGTAACAATCGGAAGATATAGTGTTGATCAAAAACTAAAATATTCATCAAAATTGATTTTTTCTTCAAATTTCACTCATTTTTGAAAAATCATAACTCAGTACTCATTGGAGGTAGAAAGTTCCGAATGAACTCATTTTATTCAGAATTTCATAATCTAGAAAAAAGGCAAGAGTAAATTTTTCTGTCCGATTACGAGATTTGGCAGAAATAGCTGAAAACTGGAAAATGAACCGAAAATACGAGGTTTTTGGGTCACCCTGTATCTAGCACAAGGAAATTTTGCATGAAGAAATTGGTTCTGGACTTCTCTCATGTACCCAAATAATATATTAAAAAATCAGAACTACAGTATAAATTGCATGCACCAATGTATATAGTGACTGGACTAATTCTATTTTATTAGTTAATTAGTAGCCTATAAACATCCATGGCAATTTGGAAACTGTGTGGAGTTAGAAAAGGATAAAGCTATCTGCTTTGTCTAATAACACTCAAGGATAGCAAGCCAATGTTAATCAGATGCTGTCTTAAGAATGCAAATCTCACTATAGATAAATCCTTAGAGCAGGGTAGATCCTAGATTGAATTGAACTTAACTATCTTTTGGGGTGGATTGACAGTAAACCCCACAGTGAAATTCATCTAGTAATTTCATGAATAATATTTATTGAACTGTAATAAAATTCAATAATACTCATTTCAATTTGTTCTTCCAGATGAAAACCCAGTACCCCTTGTATGAGAGTGTGGCCCAAAGTGTTTGGATGGAGAAGAAGAAGGATCTGTGCGGAAGGACCTGCACTTCACTCAACGAGCCCAATGGCGTATTTCATAGAAGTTCTGCATTTTCAAAGCCACTGCATGAGATTCTTGATCTTCCAAAAGAAAGTTCCATCGGTTACAAGTGATTCATGTGTTTCCAAAATTTTAACTCTAAAATTAATGAGAATTACCGGTATTCATATAAGAAACAAGCTAAATTGATGTTTTCAAATGAATTGAGAGCAAATTTGATGTAGGCCTATTTTTGCTTATATGAAATCATTGTTCTTGCACTTGGTGATCGTACTTTTATGTAAACTTGAAAAAATCTTCAAGTTGGATGAATCGATTAACCTGGTACTACTAAGAAATTATCCTTGAATTGCAGATTTTTTCGATGTGACATGAGATAAACCTTGGTGAGGTCATTGCAATCTACTGTAAACTTGTATTCCATATATTTTTGATTTTGAGCCTTTTTTATCTCTACAGTAACCTTGGTTGTATCTCTACAGTAACCAGCATTGTATTCAATTGTAGTTATTCCTAAATCTTGATAAAAGGTCAAATACATTTTTTACTCCAATATTTTGTTCGATTTTTACTTATTCATTTCGTGTCTTTGTTTGTCATTAACTTTTCTTACAATTGACTAAGGTATAAATTATTTTTCCTACAGTTACCTTGAAAAGTGGCCATTGCTGCACTGATTACAGAACGCAAAGAATCACTTTTCCGCTCTAGTGCGGGAAAAATTTTTCCTGCTCTCCAGATTTGCAACATGGCAACGCAAAATAGTTAGTTGGTTATATGGAGCACCAGTGCAGCAAAATCAAAATTAAGTTGGTAACAGTGACTGTGGTATAGTGAGGTCCACGTTATAATAATATCAAGGACACCGAGTTCGAGGACAGCCACCACCACACAGCACACAGCCGTCCCGCCATTCAAACACTACTACATTATTATATTTTATTTATTAATAATAAAATTACACAGAAAAACATTTGATGCATTTCAGGCAATTTTACCCATAATTACTCACTTTTCATATTCAGTGGTAACTGTAGGAAAAATTTAATGTGAAATACGTGCGCAAAGTTCCTCTGCTGCACTCAAGAAACCATTCCGCCCTCGCCTACGGGTCGGGCGTAAACGTTTCTTTCGGTGCAGCAAACTGTCACTTTGCGCACTAGCTGCACAAATAACTATTTCTGAAATTGGTTGATAGGACAGTTCTTCAGCCCCGGAAGCTAACTAGTTAATTACATAGCAGTAAGGCAAGGTATCACATGCATAAAAGATGAAAGATAATTTATTGAAAATTGATAATTTATTTATGAAATAATATTCCTATAAAATTTCATTTTATAAATTGGTAACAAATTCTTGATACAGCCACCTGGGCTCAAAAGTTTAGGAAAACAGAATTTAGCATCAAAATTTTCAAATACTATAAAACCACAACAACATGCATCTAACATGATATGATAAAATAATAATTATCAATTATAAAATTAACAACAATCAACATAATATACAAGTCAATGTTTACAATAATATAATACAATATTGTCTTTTAATATTTACAATCTAAATAATACAATTTAACAGTAGAATTAAATAGGCTAGTAAGAAAAAATGTGATAAGTTCATATTTCCAGAGTAATTTAACAGTGAAAATCATTCAATGAAATTGATTTAGATAAGTGAATATTTTTACGACTGATTTAGTATTGAGTAAGAATATAAAGGTGATAAATCCTTTGCAAAATACTATTTCTCATATCCAATGAGATAATACAGATACAAGTAGAATTAGATTAAAAATATTTACTTAATTATTTTTACAATAGTTATTGTTTATACAGTAATTACATCCATCACAGCCGAATAAGTCTTAACCCTACTAGATAATCAATTTTATATTCAGCATTAAATTTGAAACATAGATTATAGATTATTATTCTATAATCTATGTTTTTCAAGATTAGAATTTGAATTCGATCATAAACCTTAAAGCAGTTTCTTTAGAAATTGAGAGCAGCAATGAGAAAGAGTTATGAACTTATGAAGGGAAATAATAAATTAGAAAAAGTTTACACAGTTTTCGAATTGAAATATATCTTGGATTTTGTGAATTCAGCACTCTTCACATGAAGATTTTCACAATTCGAAGTTCTCAAATTGTTTAGCAATATAGGAAGTGTCACTGGACACTGGTCCTTCATTACCAAAGTTGAAAATTTACGATAAAATTTGTTTCACTAAAATATATTTGTTTTTATAAAAAAAAATATTAAAATAATTTTCCTTTGAAACTAGAACTTCCCGATAAAAAATTGAAGTACGCTACTTTTAATACATATCTTTTTATGAGGGGACAAAATAACTATTGATTTTTTGTC
Source organism: Nilaparvata lugens (assembly GCF_014356525.2). NCBI lineage: Eukaryota > Metazoa > Arthropoda > Insecta > Hemiptera > Delphacidae > Nilaparvata > Nilaparvata lugens. The sequence goes on from NC_052513.1 coordinate 7,183,576, forward strand.
TCATTGCTAGCCTATTCATGATACATAAGCAATCACAAAATTCCAAATACAGTACATGATTATTTGCTACTGGATTATATGAGATTTAAACGTATGGAACGACATGCATTTTAAATTTCCAATTATTGTAATATTCATATATGAATGGAATTTAAGGCACTCTCAACAGACATGAAAGCATGTCAATAGATATCAGAATTTGAATAATCTAGAATTCAGCAATAAATAAGAAATATACTTCTCTGTAATGTAGAAATCTTAGAGATCAGTAGATTATTGCTCAAGTCACCCAAGATATTTCTTGGTATTGCACTTAATATTAGACGAATCAACAATTTTACAATGAATTTGAAACATCTAGAATATAAATAAGAAAAAATCTGGAATTTACACTTTTGAAAATCAGCTTCAAAAAAGGAATACTTATTGGAATATAAATTATCAGATAAGAGCATAGATTAAGCATACTTCTCTATGATGAGAGTTATAAATTATGATTGGAATTTACATAACTATTAATATATTACTGTTTGAAAATAGCTATTAAAATATCATAAATAATATCAGTGAAATATCGGTGAATGACAGGCCATTCAAAGAGAGTTTTAAGAAATTGAAAGCTGAAGTAGAAAATTGAAACACTCATAATTCTCAGTATTTCTTGTATAGAATTATAAGCTTAGAATTGAATCCATCAGATTCCAAGTATTTCTAGAAAAAATCAACACACACGACTAATTGAGCACCATTTTGAAAAGTTATCAAAACTAACATTGATCTATCAGTGTTTATATATAATATGGGCCTATATTAGAAGTCCGGCCATTTCCTATATCACATCACATACAATGGAGGTCCTCCACTCCTATATGACTTGTCACTTGATGATATCACTGACGCCATTTCCCTCTTGAATAAATGCAGTGGATTGATGCTGATCGTCTAGTATCACATCATCCATTGCAGTAACAAAGGAGACAGAGTTCTGCTTCTTCTTGTCCTCTTTTTGTCATCTGGGACAAAACGGAAAGTACGGGAATAGGAAGCAATGAAGAGAGAGGAACCTGCAACAAAAGAGAAAAACATTGGTTGAAAAATGGAGCAGAATTAATCGCAATTCAAGTATGAATACTGATAAAGAATATGAACACCCATAATATGCGATACAGGAATGAGTTCAAAAATTATGATGATTAAATAGTTCAAGTAAAATGGACTTTTCAACGTATTTTAGAAGATAAGACCATGAAAAAACAATGGAGAGTCCTTCGAATAGGATAGTTCTTCTATGATGAAAATTGTTCGATAACGATGTTCATTCAATATCATTTAGACGAAATAGGATAACAGAACGATAATTCAATAAAAATAAATAATTGTAAAATTTTACTTTTGAATAATGATGAGTATACAGAAACAATATTTATTTATTCAGTCATGCATTCTTATGAGAAGGCACAACAGGCTTATGCCTAAAACTGTACCTTTTCAAATTTATAGTACAATCCAAGTCAAAATCTAGGTTAAGTTAATGACAGTACTTATTGAAAGAACAATTTACACTTCAAAAAAGTCGTTAGATCATGTCAGAGGCCCTGAAATTGATCAGTTGCGACCGGGAAAACTCTGACACCAGACCTGAGCCAGCCAGGTCATTCGATATTATTATTATATACTTCAAAAAATGAAATATTGAGCACATTCATTGTCCAAAACAGAAGATATAATTGCAATAAATATTTTTTTAAATCAAGTGGTCATAAAATTTTCCATTTTACCAAAATTGCTAGTTTCTGCAAGAGAAGGAAGCATCACAAAATATGACTGGCTCACTGAAAGCAATAGAAAGTACCGTGTCTATAAAAACCTCTAAAGACTTTTGCTAATTATTACAATTTATAGAAAAAAGCAATGAAAAAGATGCAACTTTATATTTGCATATTAGATGCTCAGTTTAATAAACGCAATCTAATAATTTCAATTATGACAAATTGAATTGCCTGTTGTTTCTCTTAACTGACAATTTATTTTATGATTATTACATTCTATTTATTGTTATATGGATACTTAGAAGTTTTTTTATTGAAATAACTAGGTAGTATACCAAGTCTTTAAAAGAGGCACAGTTCTAGAATAATAGTAGATTATTAGATGAATAAATCTTCAAATATATATTATGAGTTTTCATACAATACATACCTTGTGGGATCGACTCGCATATTGAAGCCATCGAGTTTGACAACATTGACTTCATCCTTGCTGTAGGTAGAATAACTGAACGTTATCTGATCGTGGAAGGAGTCCTGTCTGAGGAACTTCATTGGCTCCAGGTGAGAGTGGAATTGATCGATCACTGTCAATGGCTTCTTCAGCAGGTGTTCTGTAACACATTAATAAAAAATTATAGATTCAGATTGACATAAAAACAAGTAATATAAAATTGAAACATATGCACAGGGTATATTGACCTCCACATTCAACAATTATTATTATTAGAAAATAAAAGCTAAAATTTTGAAATATGAGAAACAGTACGGTAATATGTGTAGGTACATTAATTTTTTTGTGAGGGTGATGCTCATATTGATCTCCAGGCTACTAGGGTAATCAGATGGATTATGATGGGAGATGAAGTGGACAGTGGACCTACAGCTTTTGGTGGGTTCCAAACCACCGGGAAGCGATTTTCAGATTCATAAATGAAAGCAAGCTGATGACATCTATCTCGACAAAAAATAATGATAGTATAATACTCTAGGTTTCCTTTCAAATAGTAGAAATTGACTTAAATTAATTTTGTTTATTCAAATAAAAGATTTGCTTTCAGTGAATTTTCTAAAAATGATCAATAATTTTAATGTGTGTTCCAGAGGAGATATGTTCTTTTGATGATTCTTTTCCTATAAACTGGGCCTCTAGCTACTTCGAAATGTTTTGTATATTTTCACAATAGGATTGGAGTCGAATCGATCTCCCTAGACTAAGCTCATCTCCAAATCAGAAAAAATCTACATTCCAAGTCCTGGTTGGAGGTTTACGAAAACTTTTATTAATTTTTTAACCTGGAAGAATCAACCGTGCGGTTTTGGTCTAATGTTGATACTTAAACTTATTTAAAAGTTTGATTTCCCATTGGAAGTATTACTGATATAAGCTTTTCTCTGAAGAAATTCTTATCAAAAAGTTATTAAACAGTGATACAACAAGATTAAGATTAAGAAAATGATTCAACTCACCAATAATGTAACCCATCGTCACATCATCAGGCAGTCTTATCTTCTCTCCAATGCTCATGAATTTGCCGCCACTGAAACAAAAAGAGAAAGGATTATGAAAACTTGAACAAAATGATAAAAAAACATGGTTTATAGTATTTGAGACTATGGTCATAGCCACCTCTAATACAGAGGTGGCTGGCAATATTAGAGGTGGCTATTCTATGGTCAATGGCTGAAACTATGAGTGGAGTCAAATCAATCCACACCTGCACGATCACAATCATTTTCGCCACTTGTTATCATCAGTGAGAAAAGTCGCCGATTTTCCGCATCAATTTTCCGACGCTCATGACTGGGCTTGAGGTGACGACAGGCAGCTATCCGGAAAAGCGTACCGGAAAATTCCAGCAATGGTTCATTTCCGTTGAACTACGTGCCAGATTGGTGCGGTATTTCATCGTGGGAAAACTGGGTGTGAAAAGCGCCGATAAACGCGGTCACAGAGAGACAAAGAGGAAAATCGAGTGACAAGAGAGTGATAGACAAGGAGGAGGATTGTGACGACAAACTGATGATACAATGAAATATCATTCTGTTCAGCTCAGCTGAACAATCATAACCGTGCAGACTATGCAGTAATGGATAGCTTTATCATCTTTTCAGGCCACCCGTTTCGTATTAGAAAAGGCTGGGGAATGAGAGAAGCAATGTGAAGGACCGAGAAAGAGGATAAGAAATTGCCATACTCGCATTTTGTACAGCATGAAAATGTAACGTTATCCATTCTTCTGTGGTGAGAAAAGTACAAGCCTGATTATGGATTACGGTAGTCAGCAGATGATAATAGAGCTTATGAAAAATCTAGTTAGCAATCTTGAATTCAATAATGAAGTGAAATTGAAAATAGATGTGTAGTGTAAATTCAATAATAATTATCTTATTACGTAAATATTCACTATATCTGACAAGTAGTATGAATTTTTTAGCAGTAAGCTATTTTGCCATTTTAATATGGTAATTTTTCTATTACACCTAAAGACCATTGACATCCAAGAAGGCTAATTTCATGTGTTACAATATAATAGGTTTTGTATTCATTTACTTGGAATGAATAGTATTTTCTTAATTTGGAAACACATAATAAGCAGCAGGTTGTCTTTCAACTATTTTTTTCAATTTGTAGAACTTCAAATGTTGGTTAGTAATAATTATAGTTATTCAATCCCTTGAATAGTATCAATCCGTAGGTAATAATAAATGATGAAAAAACTCATTGAAAAAGTTGATACTTGGAGCACTTCGGAAATTAAAAATATACTGAATTTGGTCGAAAATTTAGTCAGCACAACGTCAATCAGCTCTACTATAATAAATTTCCAGTTTTTGTGTTCAATAATTAACTGGCCCAAAGTAAGTTTGGAACGTAATCGATCCAACTCATCTCCACACATTACCAACCTCTCCAACACAACTAATGAGGATTCCACATTCTTCTCCCGAAAATAACGATCAATCCAAAATAACTATCCAATCCGTATCAATACCGAAGACGTTGAAAACCAGTTCAAACGAAGACGAGACACGAGACGAGTCGCACACTAATAACAGTTGATTTCATGAGTCCAGAGCAAGCCAGTTTTCTTTTTTATGTATATTTATCTTGAGTTTTTCTTTTAATAAGTGATTCAGAGCGAGCACGTATCATACAGGTCATCATGTTTGATAGTTGAGACCGGACCTGCCTTCCAATTACGGCCGCACTGGTCTGCTATGCCGTTTTCAATTAAAAATTGTCCTCTTCCAACTCATATAAAATGGCCGTAATAACAACAGAGGCCGAGAAGCTATGACGGCTGGTATAATGCGGACTTATGGGCTTCATTAGTGGAGAAGCCGGCCACTGATAATGGCTGTAGTAGGCTTGGTCACTTGGCAACAAATTTCTCGCATCCAGAACAAGGTTTTTTCCTCAGTCAGTGGTTTTTATGTGCTACTCATTATTTGAGTAATGAGGAGATGAGCGATGTCGTGGAGGTGTTGGAGGAGGAGGAGGAGGAGGAGGAGTGGGGAGGAAAGGAAGAGAAGGAGGAGGGGTAAGAGTGGTGGAGGGGGAGAAGGAGGTGAAGGAGGAGTTGGCAGTGGTGGAGGAGAAATAGGAGGAGGAGGAGAAAAGGAGAATAATAATAATAATAATAAGAAGAGGAGGACGAAGGTGGGGGAGCAGGAGGAAGATGAATAATGACACAAATGGGATGGGAGTGGCGGGTAGGAGAAGACAGCTCAGTGATGATAGAGTAAGATAGAGGACATAAAAACTCAAGTACACAGAAGACAATTCAAGGAAGTGATAGAAAAAAAAAGAATATTATAGACTAGCAGGTAACCCGTGCTCCAAAAGGGTCTATTTTGAAACTTGACAAACTGAAAACTTGACGCAATGAAATCTTGAAAATAGGCCCATAACCATCATCGGTTAATTAAGAGTCTATATGCAAAATTTCAAGACAATCAGTCCAGTAGTTCAGACGTGATGATGCATCAAACATAATTTTCCTATCCCGTACGTTAGTTAACATGCCAGTTCTTTCCTTTATTATAGTATAGATAAGAGAAGAAAAAGGAATTGATTGACTTACAAAAAAAATGATTGAGTAAGAAAGTAAGATAGATGTGGGAGGCGAAAATAAAAAAATTGAATCCTATTTTTGTAAAAAGACGTATTCTGCATCGATTATTCTTAGCAATAAATGTCTAACAACTAAGAATAAGAAGATATTTGCCTACATAAATTTGCTAAAACAAACTACCAATGCAGGGGAAGATAAATAAATTCAATTGATTTTAGGGCTACTTATTTTTATTAATGATATAGAATTATAGTACCCTCTTGTTTGTAATACTAGGTTTTTGAAACCTGAAGATGGTGTAGATCACTAAAACTAGTTGTTATTATTTGTATTTTTAATCTATTATTCTATTAATTTCAAAAAAGGGTACTATAATTCTATTTTATAAATTCCATTGAATGAGAATTGATGAATGGTAGAATCACGGTACACCATCAAATTTATTCAAACCGGTGTTAACTAATCAAATAAGTTTTAATAAAATAGTTGTTTTCTCTTCTCAGTCTCTGAGTTTTCTCACGCACTTCACTGGTGGTCCGCTTTCCCATAATCATTTCTTCCATGAGAGCTGCACTGATTCCTACCAAAGCGTACATGACAGCATCATTGCAATTCAATGACCGTACTTACAATATACTATTAACAAAAGAAACAAATCCAAAGAAGAGGAGTAGCGGAGAACTGGATGTGCAATTTCAACTGGGTCACATCAGCTTTGATTTCTTTCTCAGCAATCATTCATCAGTTCCCAGGCTACGGTTATGGCAAATCAACAAAAGTCCACATTTTGCAGTCGATGCTTCGATTCAATTATCACCATTTTTCCCAGTTCCAGACAGTATTCCTGCTCATATCCTGGTGCTACAACAGCTGTCACAGAATAGTTGAAGAACTTGACAGGTTCAGTAGCATGTTTGAACCACTATTTTTTCAAAGAATACACTATTTATTGATTAATAGAAATTTATGATTGTGAACTTTTTTGTGTGGGAACCTAATCAAAACCAAAATTCAGAAACACAAACAGATAACTAACAATGATAAACTGACAAGATAACTGAAGTAACTTTCATTTAAATTAATGAGAGCATTCCAATCAATTCCTCTTAATTCAAAAGTCATAATCATTCATGGTACTTGTAGTCATGGAGAATAAAAATCTATTCGCCTCTCGATTTTTGTAGATTGGTCAAGTGTATCAACGAGTTCAGCGGATAAATCCAGTCAAATCCCTGAATTCATTAAAACTTCAAATTCAATGGTAATGGAAAACAAATATGACATTTCTACTTTCATATAATGATGATAGTCCAGTCCCTGCTCTGATAATACAGCCTGCATACTGGGAAAATACTGTAGTAGCTACCACACAAGCTGCCTCTTCAACGCGAAATTGGAATGTCCGGAACTCAAAATGTACGCGTCATTTCAAATTCCGAGTCATTTTCAGAAATCGTTTCGGTGTCGGTACGTGTGAAAGACTGCAATGATGTCGGCCAACAATCGGACGACATGTGTTGCCACAAAACAGGTAGGTGTGTGTGGAAAAAGTAACAGACTGTCAATATTTTGAACTTGTTAACAAGATGTAACAATTTATTCAACTTGTTCTAGGCATCTGTATTCTGTAATCTAGGTGTCAGTGTTGATTATTGTATCAAATTGATAAGATATGATGCAAATATTTCAAGTTTCAATTGAATTTAATGATAAAATTGGAAACAAGTACAAAGAGTGCTCTTTTGTACTTATCAGTGATCTTCCTGTACACTAGTCAGTAAAGTCTTTCAGAACATAGCTAAGATAATTGGGGCTTCCTCGTTGTTCCTCATTCATAACATTGAAGATAATATAAAATTATAAACGATTTTTCTAAACGCAGTTGATCCATAATGATAGTTCATACACATTCGGTAACAACAGATTTCTGAAAAACATGGGCGTCAAACTTCAGTAGGGTGTAGTCAAGTGTTGACGCGGGAGTTAAGTGTACAGTATACAGCCGAAGATGGCTTCACTGCCAGAGAATCGATAAGAAATTATCTACATTACAGTTTCTTATACCTCGAGGGAAATTGTACCAAGCTAGTACTGCTGCAACTGCAGATGAAGAGGTTGAGGAAAACACAGTGGAGTGAAGTGTATTATTGAGAATCGGAAAAAATAAGGAGGAAGAAGAAGAAGAAGGGGGAGGAGGAGGAGGAGAAGAAGAAGAAGAAGAAGAAGAAGAAAAGAAGAAGAAGAAGAACAACAACAACAAGAACAAGATGATGATGATGATGATGATGATGATGATGATGAAGGGAGGGAGAAGAAAAAGAGGTGGAAGAGTAAGAAGAGGAGGAGAAGAAGAAAAAGGGCAAGCTCTGATTGAAGAAGAAAAACTATATAGTTGATGAAAGAAGTCAAGAAGGTATGGGAGTGAACAAGTAAGCAATTTCGAAATTATTACTGGTGGCTTTTATGATGATAAGTAGGAGTATTGAAGAGAGATGAAGTGCAGTATGCAAGAGTGGTGATGACGAAGAAGGAGCTAAGCATGGCATACCCCGAGGATTAAGCCAGGAAAAGTAAGACCAGATCAACCCAGTAATTTTTGAGAACTTATATTCGCCGTTTTTAAGTCGTCGTTAAACGTTTTACGATACTTTGGAAAATTAATAAGTAGTGACATTATTATTGGGGCGTTACAATTATAGGGATACGTAGGTGCAGTGGATACACGGACCACTACCGCAGATTACCAAGTGCATTAAAAAAGCGACTGGTCCACAATTACGAACGTTTATCGTCGACTTCGCCTCTCGGCCAATCGGCCAATCGGGTCAACACAGTATTCCTGTCGATAATAATAATTAGATCTGTACTAATCGCTGTTATGTTGTGGCCACCAATCACTTTTCCTCGAGATCTTTACGGTTGAAACAAGTAGACACATCGTGACTGCAGGGGTAGCCTATATCACAGCACTCAGCTTCAATTGAATTTTCAGGAGAATTTATTTTTAGTACATCATCGTTCACTAAGGTCTTTATTATAAAATCATAGTATACTTCACTCTCAAAAGTAGTCCATCAACACACCAAGTACTTGGAAAAGAACTGGACAAGCCATTAATAACTTCTTCATCGAATCTTCATGAAAATTTAGTTTGTCTATTCAACAAAGCTACAAAAATCTATCAAATTTGAGATTCTGATATGATAAAGAATGATGTAGTCATTATGATGAAACTGTCATATATTGAAAAATACAATATTCTACATGAGTTTATTATAAATACATCTTTGATTTCATAATACAGTACGGTATTGTATATCAATATTCATTTGTATTTTGATATACTAAATAGTACAATGGTTCGTCATAGATATTTATAGTTCAATATTCTGAATATGAATACGTGTCCTAAAAACTACTACTCTAGAGTGCTATAATATTTGTGACACAGGTTTCATAATTCGAAGATTCAAGATTTCAATGCTTGTAATAACTATGCCTTTCGAACATTTTATATTGAACTGCAGGGGTTTATCAGAGTTATCTGATATCTTAGTATCAGATTAGAGAGTTGATAAATGATATTAGTAAATAATCAACACTTTTATGTTGATTGATTCAAATGTTATTGAAAAAATAAATTAGAAAGAGATTCTCTACATCTCAGTACTAACAAATCAATTTATGTTGATATATCCGAGTTATCATAGCAAAACCACGTTGAACAAGACAAAGAAAGAAATATTTATGATTTTACAGATTATAATTTTCTAATATGTAAACTGTCATTAAACAAATTAAAATTAGGTGATTCCTGGCATCCTGATACCAATAACAGTAAGAATGTGAATGTGTGTTCATATAATCATAGCAAAACAAATCGGAAAGAGACTTGGTGAGAAAGAGAGAGCTGAGCTGGAAAGAGATAGGATTCACAAGACAAAAAAATCCCAGGACTCGATACAGTCGATGTCTACACGGGTTATAAAATCTAATTACTACTACTACACAGAAGTGGCGTTCGATAGGCAATTAAACAGCATAATTTATCGTTCGGATTAAACGCTGTGTAATTTAAAACTATTCGAGAAACAGCCTCCCCTCACCTCGCTAGTCCGTACGTGAGTCGATTAGGATCCGGATAATCGAGATTGACTCTACCGGAGGAAGGCGTGTATTCGTTTGTCTCTGCAAGTTCGTTCCCAACTCCTGAACAAGATCCCCGCTATGCAAAACTGGAGACTCCAACTATGTTATTATTAAGTGACTGGGTTATTAATTAAGAATTTATCGGCGTATTCGTAGGACCGTGTGGCAATAAAGAAAGCTGCAGCGACAATCATAGCGTCTCGAATCGATTTACCGTGAAACCAAAGGTTAGTCGGTTATTAACGCGTATACAGGATGCTAAAAATGGTGCGATAATTTTGTCAGAAAGTCTATAGAGACAGTATGATTTATTGGGTACGTGGAAGTTGCTTTGTGCCTCACCAATAACAACAATTATTATCTCTGATATTATTGATTGCTCATAATTATTTTGGAACTGTTTGGTTTGGGTATTCCAGAGTTTAGTGGTTCAAGTTACGTAATCATTACACTTGACGAGCATATGCTGTCAAATGAAACGTGAAATGACAACGTAGTTTTAAAATTTTCATTTGTCTTGTCGTCAGTGGACATGTAACAAGTAGAATCTCTTTACTACTACTGTACGGTGAATTTCAATGCGAGTCTTCTTCAATGATTTTGTTGATATTTTTCTAAATATAATGTAGAAATAGGGATGAATTAATACAATATCGACATTTTGATATTCTTACCTTGCAATTGGCACCATCTTCAGAGCTAAGGCACGACTCAGGCAGAATCCAGCTCCACCCGTGGCAAACCAAAAGGAAACGTTTCCCTGCGAAAAAGAAACAACATAATCATTTGATTAAAACTATTGTAGCTCAGAAAAGTTTGTAGTTTGATATAACATGGTTGGTATATTTTTTAGTTGATTTGGATCGATCAATAATATTCCTAGTAGGAAGTTTGATAAATACATTTCAGGAATTAGAAACAAACTTTCAAAGTCATCTAAGATTATCTATCAATAATCAAAGGAATAATTGAGTATGAATAATATCAGTCTGATAAAATTCTACATTAAATGTACTACATTATAACCAGAAATTTACTGTACAACAAAGTATTCATATCCAGAGGGTGGAGGCTTGAGTATTATGCATAGTTGAAGTTTCAGTAGAGGAAAATGTATGTATTGGTTGGCATTGTGGGATGAGACACAAAACTTCATGAATTTTCAAAATCTATTGTAAGGTCACAGACTTTTCTTCACGTCTGCAACGACACGGATAAACTTAATGAAGCAATGATTTCAATTGCAAATTCCAGTCTTAAACACAGTAACTGTTTATAAATTTCATTGACACTACTCGCAAGCCTTTCCATGATACAACTGCTATGTGTTTGTGTTATTCACAATATTGAAAGGTGTAGTAATTGAAGGCTTTAAATAGGTTCGATACTCGAAAATGAGATACAAGGAAGTCAATAGGACCAAGTTTTATCGCATCTCTCAATACACTTACAATAGGAACAATTACATCACGAAACCAAGAAAATGTTCATCCCATGGGGCGCAGAGCACAATGCTCAACAATTCTTTCAACTAATGATATTGAATTCAATATTCTAGGGATAAGATCGTTGGGTATAGAGTTTCAGAACGATTATCAGATTGGTCACCCAAGTGGAAAGAATTTATTGATTCTAACAGTGCCACTGATCTAACCTCTTTAGAGCAGCCACCAGCTTTCCAGTGGTAACTACTGTAGAGAATTATGAGAAAGGGATCTCCCAAGTAGCGTACTTAAGGAGGTGACCCAGGGTCCAGCGAAGTCGTGATCAGTTCGCTACTCATTTGTGTCGTTGTCAATGATCAGATATTTCGCTGTTTAAACGAGCATATGACAATGGTCATAGGAGGTTAGGTAGGGTGTAGTGCAGGGTATCGCGCTTGTTTATCGAACAATACCGCTACCAAGGCTAAGTAATGGGAACGAGGGGTAAGCTGGTAAGTAATGTACGTGCTAAGATGACCGGCTGATAGCCTATGCATGTGTTAGCAAAACGAAAGGTACGGGTTACCGACGTACTAATAAGGTTCGGTGTGAATTGCTTGGAAACGGGAATTTAAGATTCAAGAAGTAATTTTTCAAGTGATGCACTTTGGAACAAATATAATAATTTGGAAAGTCAAAAGTTAATTTCATTCTTGTAAAATCAGCTCAAGAGAGATGAATTGAATTTACCTTGACAAATTGAACGATTTACTATTTATTACTATTTTTTTATTTATATTTTTTACTAATTCATCGAAAAAAAACATTCACACATTAATAATAATAGTTATTTGTATATCTAGAGTGAAAAGTGCTGTTTTTTCTCCCTGAGGGAAAAGTTTGAAGCCCGAGGCGAAGCCGAGGGCAACAATTTTCCTGAGGGAGAAAAAACATTTTTCACTTGTGATATACACAACATTTTTCCTCCACCTACATTTTTATAAAAACTGCTAATAAAATAATTTTTAAAAACGTATGTGACCAAACAATGTGTTACAACATAATCTAAAAAGTAAACAGAAACAGCTGGCTTGTAATCATAGTTCTCCTCCGACAGCACTATCTGTCGGCTAAAGTTGTAACAACAATGACAGCCAAAACTACAGCTATGATGAAGTTCCCGTTTCAAATTTGATTAGTTAATAAGTAATATTCGTTGGCTGATATTTTGAATAACATGGAATAAAAGAAAAAAATATATACATTTTTTTTAGTATAGTGATATGAAGTTTGTAATAATTATTTCAGCATAGAAACATAAATTTTATATATCGATCAAATGTCTGGATGAGGTATTGAATTTAGTTGGTTTAATGACTACTCTATATGCTTCCTCATCTGAGCTTAGAACTTCTGACCTATTCCAAATGTACGTTTTTAAAATAGAGATGCTTCCCATGTTATTTAAATTGAGTAACTTTTACTCCCTAGGGAGTTTTTCTGTTTTTTAGTACCGAGAGCGAAAAAGTGACACTTTAGTATCATGTTTCAGGGAGTAAAGTAAGTACTTTTGACAGTAGGTGGAGGAAAATATATTTTTCCTCCACCTACTGTCTAAAGTACTTACTTTACTCCCTGAAACATAATACTAAAGTGTCACTTTTTCGCTCTAGGTAGTAAAAAACAGAAAAACTCCCTAGGGAGTAAAAGTGACTCCATTTAAATAACATGGGAAGCATCTCTATTTTAAAAACTTACATGGTAATAGGTTAGAAGGTCTAAGCTCAGATGAGAAAGCGTAATAGAGGTGTCTGTCATTGAGTCAACTGAATTCAATACCACAACCAGAAATTTGATCAACTCATGAAATATATGTTTGTATGATATTATATTCTTAATATTAGTAGACGATAAAAATTTATACAATTTTTAAAATATTTTATTCTATTCAAAATACCAGCCAACAAATATTTTTGATCTGCATTCTGCAATTCAAACCTGAACCGCGTGATCTGGAGTCAGCCATTTTTGGTAGCCCAGCTGATATGTTACAACTTTGGCCGATAGATAGCGCAATCAGCAGTGCCTATCAGACGACCGGTTTTTAGGTTTTAGATTTTAGGTTATGTTGTTAGGAAACATTGTCACCAATACGTAAGTTATTAGAATGATTTAATTTGCAGTTTCTATAAAAAAAATGTAGATGGAGGAAAAATGTTTGTGTACATCACGAGCGAAAAATACTTTTTCTCCCTCAGGAAAATTGTTGCACTCGGCTTCGCCTCGGGCTTCAAACTTTTTCCCTCAGGGAGAAAAAGTCGTACTTTTCACTCTAGATATAAAAATAACTATTATATCCTTCAAAATCCAAACAAGCAATCGAACTAATGATTTTTTCCTAATTTGAATACAATATTGTCAATGATCAGATAACGTTTAAACTGCAGATAACGTTTTTTTATTTTTTCGGTAATTGATCTACTCGACTATGGGAAACCCATGTGCTGAGAAAGTGTTAGTGGCATTAATATATAATTTTGGGTGGGGATGCAAATACACTGGGCATGAATTCATCTAACTATCATGAGCATGGGTATGATCCATCTAACAAGATGAGCTCAATTAATCCAGTTATATTTTATTTTGTTTATTCTTAGCACAACAAATGATTCAGTTGCAAAATTCCAGAAGCACTAGAAAGGGATACAAATACAGTTTTCTCAAACGAACTTGGAATAAAATTTAGACTATCTAGTCTGAATTTTATGAATGTGAAACAGTTTTTTCGAATTTTCAAAGATAATTCAACAGGTTATCTCAACAAACATTAGTACTTCAGCTTTATAGACTGAATTTTATAAATGTGAAACAGTATTTCCTAATTTTTCGAAGATCTCTCAACAAATATAAAGAAAAATAAAAATCTCAGTACCCTTCTTTCGAAATATTTTATCACAACATGTTTCGGACATTTATGCCATTTTCAAGTCCGAAACATGTTGTGATAAAATATTTCGAAAAAAGGGTTCTGAGATTTTTATTTTTCTTTATATTCATATTACAAGTAGCCCTATACAGAAAAGAGATCTCTCAACAAACATTAGTACAACACTAACATTGTTAAAAACAATTGTTAACATTGTTAACATTGATAAACTATGTCGAAAAAAGGGTTCTGAGATTTTTAATTTTATTTATATTTATATTACAAGTATACAGAAAAGAGATCTCTCAACAAGTTATCTCAACAAACATTAGTACAACATTGGTACCACAGTGGTCCTAGTATATCGGCTCCATGAGCATGCACAGAAAGACACCAAGTTTGCTTCTCACCGAGTCTTCGAACACAGTTTACTGCTGGAACCCTCTTTAGATCCCGGTTTAATTCCGAGTTGCAGTTGACAACGGAACCGCACAATCCAGAGCTCCAGACCCAGCAACAACCGCGCGCGGTAACCATCCGAGAAAAGCGCACTTTTTGCGGTAACTCGTGTCGGCGACGCTTGTTAAAATGTCAAACATTCCAGGCTAGTTCATTAGCGCGGTCCGCACCCGCTAACAACAATCTCACCACTGTAATCGCGTTCCTACTCTTTATCAAGCCCCTCCCCCACCCCCAATCATCGTTTTCCTTTTAAGGAGATGCGCTTTTTTCGCCCTTTCAAAAGTTTGCGACAATGAGCCGAGCCGACGAATTAATGAAAAGCAGCTGTGTGAAAAAGGATAAGGCGCATATTTTCTGCTGGCAGCCTAATTATATTCCTATCGTACCTGGTTTTGATCTTGAAATTGTTCAATTCCGATGTCATCAAATACAGTTGAGTTATTGTATTGGTCTTATCAGCTTTTCGGTATGGCATCTTCTGAGATTTCAAGTTACAACAGGTCGTGGTTAAGTAGAAGAGTGGGCATTACTATCCAAACTTTACCACGTCATTAAACAAAAAATCCATTATATTCTTTACGTCATTTTATAAGTATTTACATTTATCAATTGTCATATTGTAATTTGTATTCACTTATTAGAACAATTATACAAGCTTGGTCCTGGATCAAGATAAGTCTGCAAGATAAGTCAGACATTGATTTCTATCTGATTTCAAGCTATTGATGCAAATTAGAGTTTGGCAATTTTCGTATATTTTTGACACATTGTTGTCAATTCATGAGGAGTATATCAATCCAATACTCCAAATCGGAATAGTCCCTATATACATATTTGGTCGTGGTCTTGGTATTTTTGTGCTGATTGAAAATAAACGGTAACTTATTGAGATATGATCACGTCCTTGAATATACAAATTCGTAGCTAAATGTATGAATGTATAGTTCTATATATAATTATATGTGATCGAATAATTATTTATTCAATCATTCTACATTCAACACGACTTTCCAGAAAAGTATCACAGGCTTAAGCCCAAAACGGTTACAAATCTAATTATTTCGACAATCTAAATGTATATATTGCAGTAGCCTATTATATTTCTGTTTCAACTTACATCAGTAAGACTTATCCAAGCCGTAAGATTTTTCTAACAATTCCGATCAAATTTAACCATTCTAAAAATTTCTTTGATCCTCGATTTATACAATTCGATACTTCGATTTATACAATAACATTTTGCTATACTGATTTTTTTATTGAGAGCTGACAAGCATAACCAGAAGTACATATACCTAGAAATCTGCTACTTAAGAGTAATATTCTACAGAATCTGTGAATTTTATTCAATGAGTAAATGAAAACAGAAAAAAGGGGAAGTTCTATCTTTTTCTATCCATAGAGTCTTGCAACTCTGATTAGACTTAGCTTCCTAATCTAAGCTATTAAAAACACGAAGAATAAGAATGATAAGCTATTTTTTTATATAAGAAGTTCAACTCAAGGCCACCCAAGGATTATCCAGGCATGTGTCTTATGAAGATGTATAATTTATTCTTTCATCAAATTCCTCCTTTAATACATACATCTTCAAAGATAAAAAACCGATAGCTATCAGAGTGGCTTCCCCAAATAGGCGACGCGATACAAGAACTATATCATCCACACGGCGATGTACATCGAGATATAATTATTGGATTTTGGCCTTTGAGAGATTTGGAGCTGGTGCCGAGTAATGATACTACTTGAAAAAGTAACTGGCGATCAGATAAATAATAGGTATGAGATCATAGGTCCCAAATCATATGGGGGGACCGGTTGCTTATATGAAAAAAGTAAACCTTTTATTGGAGAATATGGAGCGAAAACTCATTGGACATAATACACACCCAGAAGAAGATGGTGGGAAAGAGGGAAGAGAGGGAGAGAAACCGGGATGAAAAGATGAAGAGAGCGAGAGGGAGTGAGAGGGTGTGAGCAAGAAAGGAGACCAACAGTTTTTACTATGTGTTGTTTACATGAGCAATATACCTACCTACATGACATCACGTCAATAAGTAAGAAGTCCCCCAGCCTTCAGCGAAATATAAGACCTTACTAGGCAAGATGGGTGGAGTCCAAGGATGGAGTTCGAATTTTTAATTGTTAGATTTAATTGCTTAGGGGCTTAAACAGCGGCTAGCCAATAAACAGGCCGATCGGAAGGTCAGATTACACGAGAAGGGTGGGGTGTGGTAAAGTAGAAGAAGCAGAGGAAGGATAAGAAGAAGAAGAAAAAATAGCTAACGTAATTTTATCTCAGTTTTCGTTCTACCGTTGCGTTGCTCTCAGTCTGACCTTATGGATGGATCCAGCCCGGTAAAGTAATCTTATCGGCTTCTGATGAATAATAGCCGAAGAAATTAGCTATGCGGGCTTTAATTACATCTGAATGGAAGCTGAAGGAATGCTGTTTCAAAATGGTACTGGTCATAG
Source organism: Nilaparvata lugens (assembly GCF_014356525.2). Classification (NCBI taxonomy): domain Eukaryota; kingdom Metazoa; phylum Arthropoda; class Insecta; order Hemiptera; family Delphacidae; genus Nilaparvata; species Nilaparvata lugens. Next base: position 7,200,857 of record NC_052513.1, read on the forward strand.
AGTGAAACTACAGTGATTTGCTACTAGTGGAAATGGAAGGTTAGATACTATCAATCAATACTTAGTAAATCATTACTGTGTTCAAGATTGCACTCATTTTTCATCACAATAAATTCTGATTGAAGTGAAATTCTATATATTTTTTAAGACTCTGGTTAAGTATTCCACATAGCATCACTCAGGTCAGAAAATAATAACCTTCCTGCCTGATGAAAGATAGGATGAATGAATTCAATGAATAGTATCCATATAATTCAATAACTTTCATAAACGTTTTCAAAGCAACTGAAAAACAAATTCATATTCATATTATATCCAAGACCTCCTCTAAAAACGACTCTTGTTCTTGTTCCTGTTATTTTTTCTTGTTCCTGTTATTAATAAGAACGAACAGTTCTTGTTCCTGTTATTTTTTCTTGTTCCTGTTATTAATAACAACGAACAGTTCTTGTTCCTGTTATTTTTTCTTGTTCTGTTATTAATAAGAACGAACAGTTCTTGTTCCTGTTATTTTTTCTTGTTCTGTTATTAATAACAACGAACAGTTCTTGTTCCTGTTATTTTTTCTTGTTCCTGTTATTAATAAGAACGAACAGTTCTTGTTCCTGTTATTTTTTCTTGTTCCTGTTATTAATAAGAACGAACAGTTCTTGTTCCTGTTATTTTTTCTTGTTCCTGTTATTAATAAGAACGAACAGTTCTTGTTCCTGTTATTTTTTCTTGTTCCTGTTATTAATAAGACGAACAGTTCTTGTTCCTGTTATTTTTTCTTGTTCCTGTTATTAATAAGAACGAACAGTTCTTGTCCTGTTATTTTTTCTTGTTCCTGTTATTAATAAGAACGAACAGTTATTGTTCCTGTTATTTTTTCTTGTTCCTGTTATAATAAGAACGAACAGTTCTTGTTCCTGTTATTTTTTCTTGTTCCTGTTATTAATAAGAACGAACAGTTCTTGTTCCTGTTATTTTTTCTTGTTCCTGTTATTTTTTCTTGTTCCTGTTATTAATAAGAACGAACAGTTCTTGTTCCTGTTATTTTTTCTTGTTCCTGTTATTAATAAGAACGAACAGTTCTTGTTCCTGTTATTTTTTCTTGTTCCTGTTATTAATAAGAACGAACAGTTCTTGTTCCTGTTATTTTTTCTTGTTCCTGTTATTAATAAGAACGAACAGTTCTTGTTCCTGTTATTTTTTCTTGTTCCTGTTATTAATAAGAACGAACAGTTATTGTTCCTGTTATTTTTTCTTGTTCCTGTTATTAATAAGAACGAACAGTTATTGTTCCTGTTATTTTTTCTTGTTCCTGTTATTAATAAGAACGAACAGTTCTTGTTCCTGTTATTTTTTCTTGTTCCTGTTATTAATAAGAACGAACAGTTCTTGTTCCTGTTATTTTTTCTTGTTCCTGTTATTTTTTCTTGTTCCTGTTATTAATAAGAACGAACAGTTCTTGTTCCTGTTATTTTTTCTTGTTCCTGTTATTAATAAGAACGAACAGTTCTTGTTCCTGTTATTTTTTCTTGTTCTGTTATTAATAAGAACGAACAGTTCTTGTTCCTGTTATTTTTTCTTGTTCCTGTTATTAATAACAACGAACAGTTCTTGTTCCTGTTATTTTTTCTTGTTCCTGTTATTAATAACAACGAACAGTTCTTGTTCCTGTTATTTTTTCGATTCTAAGAAGTCCTGCAAATCCCCTTTGAATAGTGTAGAACGTCCACTCACAAAAGCTTAATCCCATTCTCATATCGATCTCAACAAAACTCGAACATAAGAGTAAGTCTACGACTTTTACAGACATCTTCTCCAGCAAAAAAACATGTAGTGAAATTGAAGAAGTACAGAAAACAGACATATAGTGAGATGGAGATCTACTTCAATATTGTCAGCATTGATTGAATAGGAATCATCGATGTTAATTAAAAGGAATGCTGCCAGTTTCAAGTGAATCTGATAACAGCAAGAAACTAGACTTGAATACGTATTGCACATTGATTGATTGATTGATTGAGTACTTTATTTATGTAGATTACAATATATACTGGCTTATACACTTGTATACAATAGCTTACAATACAGCAAAGTTACAGATGAATTTACATAATATAGACTAAGAAAATAACTATTGAACTGTATATTATATGAAAAAGCAATTTGTAATATAATAACTATAGATAATAATCATATTGTTATGCATCTACATAAATTGGCGGAGCTTTGGACATATCAATGTCCATTCTTTGGGAAGAATATTAAAAATATCCTCCCCACTAACTCTCTACCAAAGGGGTAGATCCTGCTGCTAACAAGATATCAAGGTGATTTTTATTGTACTTCATATAATGGCAGTATATTTTATTGCAATAACCCCATGAAGGAGAGTTGTCTGATAGCATTTCATGTGCACAGTACACACTAGCTAACAATAATGTGTGTTTCCTTCTGTGTGAGCTGATGGCGTGTGTTTTGATCTGGGACAAGATGAATGTAGCCAGCATGCTGCAAGAATGTAATTAAAACGCAAGATTGGTAGTCGACGGGGGGGCCCACTTTACAAACAACCCCCTTCTCGCCCCCTTGCCCCCTGTCATCACAAGAGATATGTCGACTGCTACAAGACGACGACTGACCACCTCATTGCACACGCAATCTGCACTACTTGAAGATGGTGGAGAGAGGGAGGAATTGGAGAAGAAAGAGAAGGAAATTCAAGAAGAAAGAAGAGTAATAATCGTAAAGAAGTGAAGAAGTGAATAATGTACTGGAATGAGAGAAAAAGTAAAGGAGAGGAAAATAGAAATGGGGTAGCAGAAAAGGTGGAAAAAATTGAGAGTGGATTGGGAAAATTGAAAAAAATAGGAGGATAACTGATATTCGAAAGCTGAAGATGGAGGAAGATATACAATTGGGAGGAGAAAAATGGAGATCAGGAGATGAAGGGAAATAAAGAAAAAAGTCAAGTAAAAAGTTAAAAGAAAATAAAGAGAAAAAGTCAAGTGAAAAATTATTACAAAGATAAAATAACTTGAAATCACTGGAAATCTTGATGTGAGGATTGCGAATGTAGGGGAGGAAATTATCAATGGAGAAGAAAGAGGACAGGAAAGGGAGTAGGATAGTATAAAAACAAAATAAGAACGAATCAGAAGTGAGTGAAAGGTGGTTCATGAGGAAGCATAAGAGGAAATGGGAAGAAAGTGTGAAAAAAATGATAATTTGAAGTGAGAGAGGGGTATGTCAAAGACAACTCCCTTCAATTATTGAACAAATTCTAATAAATAAAAGAAGAAGAAAGAAGAAATAATGTAAGAAGAGAGGGAGTAGGACGCAGATCGATGAAACATACAAGATGCAGGTTAAGGCTGTGCAAAGGCTAAAAATAAACTTTCTACTGGTGATATTTTTCAAAGTTTTTCGATTTGTATATCATCAATCTATCAAAATGAAAATGTTTTCTCAGTAAAACATTTTTTTCCGATCATTAATTTATGAGATATGAGCGGCTAAAGTTCAAATTTACGGGACAGAACATTTCAAATTCGGTAAGAGATAAATCCATGAGATTTGAAGGATAAATTCTTCATGGTATTGTTGATCTAGTAAAACAAAAATTTTCTAAATATATCAATTTTTGAGAAAGTTATTCAAATTACCAAAAATGACCAAAAATAACTCAACTAAAAGTTATTTTTGGTAAATTGAAAAGCTTTCTCAAAAGTTGATATTTTAAGAAAATGTTTGTTTTACTACATCAACAATACAATGAAGAATCTATCCTCTAAATCTCATGGATTTATCTCTCACCGAATTTGAAATGTTCTGTCCCAAAAACTAAAACATTAGGCGCTCATATCTCAAAAAGTAATGATGGGGAAAAAATGTTTTCGTGTGAAAACTTTTTCATTTTCATAGCTTGATGATATAAGAATCGAAAAAATTTGGAAAATATCACCAGTAGAAAGTTTATTTTTAGCCTTTGCACAGCCTTAAGAACAAGAAAAGCCACTGTAAAACTGGAAGGATCTTATACTATAGGATCTTAATACAGGATAGAAAATGGAGAGAATGGACACGTAGGAAAATAAATGAGGAGGTTCAACAAGGAGGTGCTGAAAAAAGAAAGGGGTGTGAGGAGGAGGAGAAAACTATGAAGAGGAGGGGGTGAGGAAGAGGAAGATGAGGAGGAGGAGTAGCAGGACGAGGAGGAGGAGGAGGAGGAGGAGGAGGAAGCATATGTGCCAGAACAAAATATAGTTCAATCATGATTCAGCTGCACTACTATAAAGGTCAGGATAACGCCTCCGCCAATCTCCAGACAGATATTAATAATAAAAAGCAGATTGCAATCGAGCACATGCGATCCACTCATTCCCTCGTTATTGCTGCTATCTGCTTGGACCCTCCATGTATTCTCTTGTCTTGGCTTCAAAAAGAACTAAAAACAAATACGATTCAACTTTTGCAACCACCTTAACACGCGATCATGTTTTATTGTCAATTTCCAACAGATAATCTTGTTTGTCTGCGAATGTTGATAAATAATGTCTGGACCACACTATTGCAATGTTCTAGAAGCAAAAAAGGCGGATTATAGGTAGTTTATAGGGCTCTGATTATAATTATACTGTATTATAGAAAACTTTTTACATCTGCTTCATAAAGAGCATGATGATTTCGAATGATACAAGATTCAGTTCAGCACAAAATGGATTAATCAAAGTTCAATCAATACAAAATGAATTTAGAAAAAAATTGATTTGTTACAAAATGAATTAATTAAAGTTCAATGAAGAAAAAACATTCCTATCACCAAGGACTCTCTAATCGCAACTGAAAATTTCGCAAGAGAAAAACTTAACTTATACCATGTAGCTATTATCACCATACAAGGAACAAACTACGAAGACCACCATAAGATAGACTGAAGCTACTACAAACTACTGCATAAAACTACATTGAAACTAGTTCAGCTATCTCTGCACACGAACTCTGCATTCCTACGCTAGAATCAGTACACACTATTTCAAGCTCTTATCAGCAACATTTTACTGCCTCACTCAGTGGGGTAGCTAGCCAGTTTCTTTAAGCCTAGGTTATAACTATGAGGCTATAAGGACTTGCTAACTGTAAGACCATAAAGGACTTGCGAAAAGCTATGTCCTGTAACCTGGGTGGAAGAGAAGTAGCCTGCAAAGCAACTTTCAATAGGAGGTTTATCTACGAGAAAATAGAAACTTATTGCTTCAATAAAACATGTTGAGCAATGATCGTTAAGATGGATGAGAAAGTAAAGCAAACCGCATCTTAGAGAGTGAAAAATTCAATTTTGAGAATATTATTAGGAGAAAAGCCCATTTAGGTCTTCAAAAATACTGCACATCAACTAAACTCTAGACTGATACTGTTTTAATATGCATGGAGTCTTTGACGATGACCTTTGAAAAGCCACCTTTGAAATTTGTCAGAAGATATAAGAAATATTCAAAACTAATTTGAGGACAAATTATGAGAATAAATTTTTGGAAATGCTTAGCATCAACAAGAATTCAATATAGTGCTAGTGTTGAGGTACCTTAAAATGTTCAACTATGTTGTTGTTAGCTTTTATTTTCATTGTTATTACCCATTTGTGGTTCCTTTCTTCGTATTTTTATCTGGAAACGATAAATATTGATTGCTACCTAACAGGACTATTATACTCAATCTTAATACCATACCAGCTCTATAGATTATTGATAGACTACTAACGGCTTCCCCGAAACAATTTCATGGAATAGGTTAAAAACCATTGAGAAATACCGTTTCTCTACCTAATAAAATTGATAAAGAAATGTTTCTATTATTCCAGCTTGAATTTATCCTACTTGTATTTTCAAAAAAAAGTTAACCAAAGTTTCAGTCACCTCTATACATGATAGTCTTTCTAATAGGTTTAGTTTCTTTCTTTATGGTATTTCTCTCTTTATTGCATAATGAATTACAGAGTTCTTGGATTGTTATAGGTATTTGAACAGTGAAATACATTACGGATTCTTGTACAAATCCAACAATATGCAGTCACTCCAATCCTTGATTTACATAAAACTGAATACGTTACTATAATAGTTCTGATCTAATTTTCAACGATAATACTTTCCAGAACAACAGATACTACACTCATTGGTAAACTGCCAAGATCTGGATTTCTTGCCCTTTATTCAGTATATGTACAGCTTTTCATTAATATCAAGGACAAGTTTTGACCTTCATAACAAACAACAATGAGAAGAAAACAGTGTACTCCATCATAATGAACTGATTGGAACAATTCGTTTTATGACTCCAATAGAATGCACCAAGCTCAACTTTTCATTTCTTCTCATTAGGAAAAAACTTTGGCTGCAATCGCTCTCCTATCGACCACCATTACCCACATAATTATGATTTCAACGATGGAGATAAATGCAGTTCTTAAAGTGGCCACTTAGCTCCAATCGTAAAATCCAATCAGTTTAATAGTCCAAGAACATACAGGAGGAAAATCGGACTTTGAAAAAAAACGAAGTAAACTAGATCTTTCGATAATGATTGAACGCGCCGATATTCTGACGTACTAGTGGACCTTTAAGTAGAAATTTATTGGATTCCTTCTTTTAGAAAAAAGGTAATTTCATAGAATCAATCTGCAGTATTGATAAGTTCTACATCAATGTAGACCGGCGTATAAGAACATGGTCATCCAACTTTCCCATGAATTCCAATTAAAAGTTTCACAGTGTGAGAAAGGAATTCGATCACTCTCGTACGTAATTAATGTTGCACAGATAAAATATAATTAGCTCTTGATTTACAACCAAACCCGTTCTAAAGGTGGTATGCTCCGTTTTTGATAAAGATGTAAAAGCTATAAAATAATTTATTTATGCTATTTCAAAGTAATTTTTTCATGACCTTCAATTCAGCAGTGATTTCCCTGAGACAAGGGACAACATTTCTAAAAAAAGAGGAAAGTCAATACTTGTTAATAACTCAATTTTATGAAAGTCTGTACCCAGAGTATCAATTCCCTTTTTTTTATAAAAGACTACTTCAGGTGAAATCAATTTAACCTGGAACTTGATTAGAATTTATCTGTAGATTATTTATTTATGATATCATATTATTGTGACCAGAATTAGCAATTTTATGACGGGATTATGTGTTTATCAACTATTTTAATTTCAAATGTCACTTAATCTGGAATTTGAAATCAAAAGGATTGTGAGATGGGCTATCAGTAGGCCAAGTATATCGAGTAGGTTCTTGACCTTGAGTAAGTAAACTAATAGAATAGATATTCCTTCCACACATTATTAAATCATAATTATTTCATCTATAAATGAAATGTACAATTTTTTTATTTTCATAATGTTTTATTATTCATTTTTGAAATTGACAGAACGAATCAAATACTATTTATCAACTATATATTAGTCAATACTATTTATTAGTCAACCATTGACTAATTGCTATTGATTATTCAAATTTGGATACCGTATTCGAAGTAAGGAACTGTTAAACATGTAATGATCTACTGATGTGTGTCAAAAATTATACTATCCTTTCGAATATTTTTCCATCAATAATACTGAATCCATTCAATTCTTGTTTTTTTACAAATAGCGAATGCAGACATAGCAGCAGATTCAGCTCATTAAGCCGCAATTGAATCACATAATTAATAAATGTATATTCATTTATCCAATGATGCACAAAATACAATCCATTAGAATGATTAGGGAAGGACCAACAGGCACAGCCCAAAACTGTTCCTTCCCCGACCTTTGATTCATAAATTAGTCCAAAAAGTATGTTCGCCAGTTCTATAGCAAATTGAATTAATATTTTCGACTTGATAGAGAAAATAGACTAATAGTCCAGGCGCTGGCTTACATTGAGCATACATGAGAGAGGCAGAGAATTTGACTTCGGATTATTGTTAGGGGGTCTTTAGTGTATATGAAACTCGATGTCGTCACGTCCCAGGGTGGTCGACAGCTTGGGGGGAGGGGGGTAAGTTGTAAAAAACGCGCGCTTATAAAATCGCCTGTCCTGCAGTTACTATTCCTAGTACAGCTTTTAATTTTTTCTCAAAATTATGTACACATGACTGGCTTTCAATGTGGTCCTGTACATTTTTGCGATAAACCGCATAGTTTTTCCGTAAAAAAATAAGATATCTCGAAAAATGTATTTTTTTATTATGGACTTTTTGTTATTTCTCGAATATTCAAGTCATTAGCCGACTTAGAGGAAAATGCTCCCAATAAACGTTCTAGGCAGTTTCTTCCCGAATCCAATGATATATATAGTATGGGGGTTACGATCATAGATGCGGCGGTGGGAGGGGGATAAGTAGCACTGTTACGCTGCGGCGCGGTCCTCCCTCATGATTGATGCGCGTAATGGCCTGTCTATCGCATCGCTCCTACTAGTCTATGCATTCAAATTATGTATTTCAGGAACGCTATCTTATGTATTTTCGGTCACTGAACACGATTTTTCAACTCTCAAGCCTCAATAATTGATAATTCTCATCATAATATACAAATTATGGTCAAAATTACAAACTTCATCTCATTATCATTATTTATGATTACATTGTAATGATAAACCATCTTGTTAGGAATCCTATTGTGTTTCTCAGTCGATAAAAAACTGACATTCCATTAAGAGAGAATAATTATTCGATTTAGTTCAATGATCACTTTGGAATTGCGAAAGTCAAGTAATGGAGTAAGTTAAACAAATAATATAGGCTACCCCATAAAGAGCACCCTATAACAGGAGTAAAATATTTTCTTAATATAAATTTACAGTTGAAGCACAAATAATGCCAATTACTCCCATGTGATATGACTAAATATTTGATTACAAAGGAAATACAACTCTAAAGCTGTGTTTACACCAAAGTTATTAACGAGATGTTAATATAACTCAATTTTTATAGATTCTATTAGATTGAACATAACTTATCATACACATGATGGACATAGTCTATGTGTTTGCCAAGTTCCGTTCAATCTAATAGAATCTATAAATATTGAGTTATTAACATTTTGTTAATAACTTTGGTGTAAACGCAGCTTTATCATCTGATTTCTGTAACTTATATCTATGAATAGATACTTTTCATCTGGCTGAGTTTGACTGATTGTCTTGGGGTGGTACTTGAATGAAAGTGGAATGGGAGATATCTTTGTTGAATTTGATATATTGGAGAGAATACTGTTGGAAATCTATTGAGGGGAGATCAGTATTATTAAGGTGTGAGAGCAAGCAATCAATTCAATGAAACAACTACAAGGACTCATGAACGGTTCAAATATGAGAGATTGTCAAAGTATATTTGAAAGAAGTCAGGAGCTATTTGTTGATTTTTTTTAGAATCACAATGCAAAATCAATGACTACTTGATATTTATTTTTCAAGTAGTCATTGATTTTGCATTGTGATTCTAAAAAAAATCCACAAATAGCTCCTGACTTCTTTCAAATATACTTTGACAATCTCTCATATTTGAACCGTTCATGAGTTCATGACTGATTATTGTAACATAGTTTAAATTATCTTAAATTTTATGCATGCTCATAAGGAAGGTCTCTGGTATTGCACATAGAAACTGTACGAGAAAAGATCCCATACTTTTTTCATTCAATCACACAAACTATGTTATGGAGTCTGTGTTATATCTAAAAAATTCAAAAAAATACCCATAGAAGTAGAAGGTAATTTCCAATAAGGAAACATTAACTCTATACAGTCAATACATTGACACTCTGTCAAATGAAACCTTGAAAATTTAATAAATGTGACAACCGATCATGCTTTGGAGCAAACCCTCATTCGATCATCCAAAACTGAGTGAATGGAATAGCTAGTTCTTCAAAGGCTTTCCTAAAATGGCTGCTACTATATAAATCTTCCATCAAAGATATTCTGTTCAAGTATGTTGACATCTTTATGGATATCACTGGAGATTGTGAAGAAAGTCATCGAATGAAGTAAAACAAGAATAATGAGAGATGAGAATGATTTTCAGAAGCATAACCTTCTCAAAAGAACATCACATTTTTCTTCAAGACTCTGATGGACAACAGAATCTGCATAATGTTATCAATGGTCTGGAAGCAAGTGAAGAAGTGTGTGATTCTCTTTTGAACGTATAGAAAGAAATAGTTATTCGGTCTCCAACGAATTTTATCTGAACATAGTTGTGGCAAATTGTAAAAGTGTATTCTCACCTATAAAAAGAAACAGAGTTCTTTCATTCTCCACGATGCAATCAAACAAAAATCCTAGTCTTAGTTAATTCTAGAACAAAAAGATCTGATCTCTGTATTTTTACTAGGTGGCTGTTTAAAGATAATTCAGCATTGAAGTTTTAGTGCAGCATGCATTTCTACAATAACCACAATCTCTGTCAACATCTCATGGATATTTGAAAAAAAAACTCTTAATCTCACTTGGCCCATGAAATTGTAAGTGAAACTAGTTGTGGATTTGACTAAATCCCTGAATATCGTTGACAAATTCGCATAATGATGACATGGCTCTCCTGAATTCAACTCCTACTTCACTTTTCAAAACTTCAATACGCTGCAAGATTATGGAAACTTTGTGATGAGAAGAGTTATGAAAATTCTCAATAAAGATGGAGTGATACAGGTGGACATAGCTTTTCATGTCTATGGTCTAAAATCAAACAAAGGTACGGTAGTGAACATATTAGAAGCAGCAGAGTAAAAGAATCACTCCAATAATATGCTCTCCAAACCATCGAGACTTGATTTCTAAATCTGTGGCAGAGATTTATTAATGTGACATACAAGAATCTATAAAGGAATAATCCATACCTTAGCTAAGTGCAGGAATACATACATTCATTCATTCATTTGTGGATAAAATCATAAAAATATGTTTGGGGAAGAATAACAGGCATGGCCCAAAACTATTCGAATCCACAAATTTTGATACTGAATAACTTGTTACCATTTCAAAACAATCTGAACGGGAATACCATAATGGATGAATCAATCAAAAGTTGGTAAAATATCATTATAAAAATACTGTTCCTCAAAATATTATATTTCTCAAAAGTTCACGACAAACTGAAGATTCACGAAAGATTAACATTTTCATTCTAAACATAATCATTATGATAATGAATGAATGATGAATTTCATTTCCACCATGAAGAACTAAGAAATTCCACAAACATTTCATGGAAATTAACTGACCACTATATCAAGTAAGCGTGGCCAGTGTGTAATTAATAATTTAGCCTGCTGCACATGACAATAAACTAATTTGAAATAAAACATGAACACATATAAATATTATCATTATTCAATCGTGGTATATTTTTTGAAACCCAAGTTTCGTTTATTTCAAACAGTCATTTCTTAGTTTCCTTGCAGACTGAGATGAAGTTTGTAATTTTGACCATAATTTGTATATTATGATGAGAATTATCAATTATTGAGGCTTGAGAGTTGAAAAATCGTGTTCAGCGACCGAAAATACATAAGATAGCGTTCCTGAAATACATAATTTGAATGCATAGACTAGTAGGAGCAATGCGATAGACAGGCCATTACGCGCATTAATCATGAGGGAGGACCGCGCCGCAGCGTAACAGTGCTACTTATCCCCCTCCCACCGCCGCATCTATGATCGTAACCCCAAAACTATATATATCATTGGATTCGGGAAGAAACTGCCTAGAACGTTTATTGGGAGCATTTTCCTCTAAGTCGGCTAATGACTTGAATATTCGAGAAATAACAAAAAGTCCATAATAAAAAAATACATTTTTCGAGATATCTTATTTTTTTACGGAAAAACTATGCGGTTTATCGCAAAAATGTACAGGACCACATTGAAAGCCAGTTATGTGTACATAATTTTGAGAAAAAATTAAAAGCTGTACTAGGAATAGTAACTGCAGGACAGGCGATTTTATAAGCGCGCGTTTTTTACAACTTACCCCCCTCCCCCCAAGCTGTCGACCACCCTGGGACGTGACGACATCGAGTTTCATATACACTAAAGACCCCCTAACAATAATCTGAAGTCAAATTCTCTGCCTCTCTCATGTATGCTCAATGTAAGCCAGCGCCTGGACTATAAGAGGATTGAAGAGGTCTCGCATAGATTAGACATAATGAAAGTTGATCAAAGAAAAGAGAAGATACATCCAATATTTGTGTTAAGAGGCTTTAAGATGAGAAAAAATAGTGAAATTATTGTCTCAAGAGCAATTTTAATCAAGAGCAATGTTTCAATTCGGAAAAAGGGCTGAAATAGGCACTTCGTTCTTGCGTGTTTTGGACGCTATTTTCCAACCGATAATCATGAAAATGGTACCAAATTGTTCATTAAGACTTGGACATCCGGCCCCTTACCTCCAAACTTTGATATCACTCCGCAAAATGTTTCTATTGAACGTCAAACTTTGCCAAATTCTCTCCAAGTTCATTGGCAAAGCTTTTTAAGACATTTTATAGTTGGAAAATTGGATTTTAGAGGTAAGGCGCCTGATGTCCAAATCTTTATGAACAATTTGGTACCATTTCCATGAATATCGGTTGACAAATAGCGTCCGAAACACGCAAGAACGAAGTGCCTGCAAAGTACTTTGCATGGAGAGAGCTTCAAATCTGTACTAGCTTTCGAAAAATGTGGTGGAACACACTAATACTACAGTACCAAAGTGCTATGATTGTGACTTTAGAAAAATCAATTGAGACCGAATTTTGAGATCAATATTTGATACCCATCTTTGACCAATTTCCAATGTTAATTGAGAAAAATCAATCGATATGTTTCTTACCTTGTTGATAGGTTTGGTTTCTCGGTTGAGTATCTCGAGAGGCGCCCTGATACTCGGCTTGCCGAGGTACCACTCTTCCTGCGAGCTGTAATCCTCCAGCAGCCTGACCAGCCTCGGCACATTCACGTAGTTATCATCATCGAAGTGACAGAACCACCTGATTCAAACACAAAATCCAAAAACAATGTTAGACTCTGAATTAATTACCAACAGGAGCTCAGTTTACAGTAATAATTTAAACAAATACTAAATTAAAAAACAATGTTAGACTCTGAACAGTTTACAGTAATAATGTCAACACAGACACAAAATGAAAAACAATGTTAGACTATGAATTAATTACCAACAGGAGCTCAGTTTACAGTTATAATGTCATTAGGTGTAATAAACTTGGAGCAGATTCAAGAGTATCAAGATAAGAGGCGAAACAAATAAGGGATTTATCAGTATTAATTGGATAGATATGCATTTATAATGAACAGTGGTATCATTCACTGTTTATTCCGTATTAATTCACCTTAATACAACTGAATATTGAAAAATGATAAAACACAGTAGGTGATCCTTATTCAAATATTCAGTTGATTATTAAATCAAGCCGTCACTGCATATTTAATTTGAGATGATCACTTCTTTTTAATACGTGATGATTATTCAAATATTCAGTTGAATATTTTAAATCAAGCCGTCACTGCATATTTAATTTTAAGATTATAACGTTTTCTTAGTATTAATGAACATTGATGAGATTGAACCTCTTCGAGGTTGGTGATAGAGAAGAAAGAAGACCAGGATAAGAAATAACCAATCCTTTGAATACTTTGGAAATTTCAAGAAAAACGAAATATAGCCTGGTTTTCACTAGAAGAGTTAGTGGTCGAGTAACTGGCATACTAACTCTACCTAGCCAACTCTACTCTACTTACTTGGTCGATTAACTGTTTTTACTACAATTGAGAATAGTAGGTAAAGTGTGTTGTCTAGTGAACAGAACTAAAATTAAAGTGTCAATGAGGATCTCTAATCTACTCTACTCTACTAGCTCGAGACTGTTTTCATTAGCATAGTAGTGGTAGAGTAGAATGAGAAGCGGTGGTGGGGGAAGGCAAGTGGTAGAGTACTATCCCACTCTACTCTGCTAAAGACTAGTACTCTAGAATGACTCTACCATGAACGTTTTCATTGGGAGAGTTCACAAGATAGTTGGTACTTGCCCAGGGAACTCTACCACTAACTCTACTAATGAAAACCAGGCTTATCAAATACCAACAGACAAAAGACCACAATATCAATCTATTGTTCGAATAATTGAATATATATTTCTAGAGGGATGCATACATTGAAATATGTTGAACGTATTGAATGTATCAACACGATACATTCCTATACTCGAAGAATTGAACCAATTATTTCCATTCCTAATAGAGCATCCCTAATTATTCCATCACTATTTAATTCCCAATTAAACCAATAATTTCTAACACAATACTAATGAACGAGAGGAAAAAACTCATCAACCTTTTTCTAAAATTATTACGTGAATATTTCAAGTTTTTGACACAGAAGAGTTGTAGGAGAATTTCAGTTATTTTACATATTTGTTCAGCTTTCTAAAGAGAACTGCAATGAGGAAAAACAGAGGAGCTGAGGGCGGAAAGGATTTAATCAAAATTAGACGGGATGATTGATATATATTTGAAAAGGTAAGTAGAGGAAGAACCGCAAAGAGAGGTAGCCTACAAGAGACAGCTTAATTTCAGACGTTTCTAGATCAAGTATCAGAGCAGTGCTAAAACCGCAATAGCAATACCAGACCACGATCCAAATCCGAGATTACCATTCCGTGACCACATCGTACTTAAATATCATTCCAGTTCCAATTACTGCAGTAATTCGAGAATAATACAGACCACAAAAATAGAATAACTCAATTTATCAAGGTAGTACAACAGGTGTATGAGTAAAAAGGTGTTCTTGTTCAACCTACTTCTGCAATAAAGTGATTTGTGGTATAGAAACTATTGAATACTTATAGAGTTGATATTACAATATTAAAATTATTTTAACATGATTCAATTAGATGAATCTGATGATAGAAAAATGAGGATATTTAATTGATAATATCAATTTACAAAATTTGTACAATATAATACCGTCTTAATTTGTTTTATATTCAAATCTTTTCAATATTTTATAATATTGTTTTTTTTAATTCGATTAAATATCAATCTTCGTTGCTAAACGTCAAGTCTGATTACCTACAATTATAAACAATTTATAAACTTTCGGTTTGGCTGCTGCCAATCAATAATGTTTCTTTATTGTTAACTACTTTTCAAACCCTCTGTCCCTTTCTTTTATATTACATGTATATAAAAAAGGAAATTGATTTTCACTATGAGTCACTCTAAGGATATAATAGTCTTTGTAGTATCATCCGTAAAAAGGAAATACACCTGAAAATCGGCCCACTTATAATTGTATTATTGTTGGGATTATCCATACTTGATATGAGATGTATTGTAATTCGAACAGAATATAGAATAAAAATTTAATCTATTTTGTCTTTATAATTCTTTGTAACGTTTCTAACGTATAATAATAAAAAAATCAATAAGGAAAATATTCTTGTTCAATGAGTTGTGCAATAATTCTGAGTAGTTATATAGTTCAATTCTGAGTAGTTCATTATAATTCATCATTATATAGTAGTTATCATAAATCTATTCTAACCTTTTATTTATCCCTATTATCTCTCTATTTTTATCTCCATTCTAATATTTGTATAATCTAAATTCATTTCCATGACCTTAATAACGACCTCCTCGAAGGAAATGACTCACAACCCAGATGACATTGATACTTGGAAACATATCTTGTTATTTACTACTATTATACCCATGAGAATGAAATGAACACATGAAGACAGAATAAATAGTTTATTCACTGACAAACTCCAACAAATTATTTTCAAGCATTTACTTCAATAGTTACTGTCAGAATAAATCCAACTTATGACTTGATAACGAACAAGCTCATTTGAAATGATTGGCTCTCATACAAGGTCTGGCTATGTCCGCCAATCCTGGCTCAGTGCCCATAAACATACAAGTTAATATTACTAATAACATTGTCAAGGTGGACATTGAAAATTGATATGACGACATGGACATTTTCATTTTTTGCTGTAACAATCATGGTTTGAGTTTAAAAATGGTATCTGTTTCAGCTGGAAAAGCGACAATGAGCAGTTATTTAAAAACAATAGAAAGGATTCATGATTGAATGATTGATTCATCTTCCTGAGTATGATAGTAATTAGAGTATCTTACCCAATTATCCATAATACTTCATATTTTCTCACTTGATTATCAAGTAGTAATTTACTTAATAATTTACTAGATTCCTAAAAATATTATAAGTATCTCTTCATATAAAAATCAAACAATTTCATGTAATAAATTGAAAATTTATAAGGTTTGTAATTGAATTGAAATAGAATAAAGCAAAAACTTTCAAAAAATCACAAGTTATCAGTCTTTATAAATGAAAATCAAGGTGCATCAACAATAATTTGGAAACGCATTTGAATAATAGAAACGCATTTAAATAATGTTACCTATCTAAATTTGAGAGAGAAATAGTACAAGGAGTATCCTTAGTTTTTCTCTCCCAATCAGTGCTTTTTTGTAAAAAATATAAATAAATAAATTGATAATTAAATAATTAATAGAGGTAGAAAGAATATTATTACGAGTATATTTAGAATGACTGAGAATAAAAAAATTGAATGTAAATCGAATAATTCTCATTCTTCCTCTTTCCTTGTATTAGTAGTTCAAGTTCTATTCAGTAACAAATCAATCCTGGAACACAATATTGCGTTAAATGATTTTTTCAACCAACTCCCTATCAGAGAGTATAGAATGTAAAGGTGCGTACAGATATACGCGCCGCGAACATGAACAATCCACTTTTAATCAGCTGATGCCAAGCTTTTTATATCTGTATCTTACCGTTTCTGTAAAAATACAGATATAGTCAGCTGATTAAAAGTGAATTGCTCATGTTCGCGGCGCGTATATCTGTACGCACCTTAATACATTCTATCCTCACTGCTCCCTATACATTTATTTAGCCAGAAAAGAACAATCTCAGCTATTTACGACTCAATCATACGAAGCAGAGGTTCAGACCTGGAATGAATAAACCCTCCATATAATTAGTCTAAAAGAGATTGGTAAGTTCGAGTATTATTATCCTAAAGCTGTTCACTACGTGAAGGATATGCAAAGGCAAACTAACATAATCACTTCAAGTTCACTCCAGTACCGTGCAGTAACGTAGTTGCTATTTTAATGTAGATCCAGTCCCATCATAAGAAGGCTACTATAAGCTATTGCTTCCAGTGGATGCAGACTTATAATCTTGTAACTTATAAATGTGCAGACTTATAGAGTGGTTCGACCAGCCAGTAAGTACTATGAAGTAAGCCTTTGGGCGCTTCATCATAAACGTTCATCGATAAAACGTTTAACTGAAAAAATTAGAACGTTCAAAGTAGTCGTACAGGAATATTGTTCGACTCCTCCTTCTTAAATCTCAAATCTTCCGAAGATGAAATTGTTGCATTTGTGCACATCATCTCAAGAAGTTGCTCCATTTAAACCAAGTCCACTCACTTCCTCTGTTTTTTATGCTGGCGTGATCGATCGCTATTATTTCTGCAACATTCAACTGGTTTGTGCATCGAAGCAAGAAGAAAAACAGAGCTTCGAAGCAAAAAGCTCGGCAGGTGTATTATAGAGGAGACTGTGTTCAGCAGGATCCAAGGTAGGATTGCCAGCACTAAATGCGAATTACTATTGTAATAAGCACGTTCTTCTGTAAGGGTAATTGTTAAACTGTGATTTGGTAGGAATGCTGAACTACAGTGAGGGAAAGAAAATAATGTTTTTCCGATATAACTGAGAAAATATTAGTTACTGATCCGCTGGTGCCAAATTGCTGGGAAAACAAGAGATGAAATTTATCATCCGTCCATTGAACATTGTCCATCACAGTTGCTCAATTTTTCGAGTTTTTCACTACAGATTCTATCTTAGATATTGGTGAACACTATGTACTGTTCATCGTTCTGCTATGGAATCTTAACATGAAAGTGATATTGATTACATAGACTAGAAATACTAATTGAATAACATACATTTACTACAGAGAAATACAACTGAATAATAGATTATTCGAGGAATGAGAGCTGCTGGGATGTTTCAAAATCTTCTTCAAATTAATTTGTTGGGAAGCAGTGGCTTTACTTCATTTGTTCAAATTAGAACATGAGGAGTCATTAACTTGGGCAATGAGAAACTTTGATACTCTGCCACTTCACACTTTAAGGACCGGTTTCCGAGCTCGGTATTTAGCTAAGTCCTAGACTTTAAACAGCTGGAGTCAGAAAATTGGTTTTCCAAAACGGGGCGTAGTCGCAGTCATTGTCATAGTCACGTTTAAATCAAATTTCGAAAAACTAGAAAATTGAACACAAAATAAAATAAAGAGAGGATAGTGTAAAGTTTCAGCTATTATGAATTATTTAGGAATGTCTAATTTCGTCAAGAAAAAACGTTTTCAATTATAGAAATGAGAAAATAAAAACTACGACTACTGTTATAAAAGCTGCAACTACGTCCCGTTTTGGAAAGCCAATTTTCTGACTCCAGCTGTTTACAGTCTAGGAGTTAGCTAAATCCCGAGCTCGGAAACCGGCCCTAAAATTGGGAACAATTCAATTATTTAATCACAAATAACTTGTTTTTAGTAGCCTACTATTGTTAGCATATTAATTATAAACTCGGTTTGTTAAACTCAGCCAAGAACCTTGCTCTTCACTCAAGCTAAAACTCCTAGTAGAAACGCATCTTGGACTAATAAGCAATTAAAATTTGAGTAGAGTTCATGAACCCAGCAATGGTTTCGAATAATAACAATCATTGCAACGATGTTCCAGCCTTCGCTTCATCTCCAACCCGGGGCGATTCTATTGGAAGCAATTGGAATAATCTTCAATTGAACAACTAGGACGATCCAAGATGAAGGCTGTAGCAGGGCAGAAATAAGTTACTGGAGCTACATAGCTGCCGGCTACGATATTCCACTATACATGACCGAAGAAATGCAGCGTCTGTACGCTGAACTCTTGATGTTCAACCGTTCCGCAACTTTTCTTATTTTGTTCTGCTTCATGGTCTAGGCGAATCACATTGTTCTGATGCCGGTCGACATCATGTATGAAAAATGCCCGTTTTATAACTTTTCCCATTTGAATATTCCAGTTTGCTATACATGTAGGCAGGTACAGTGATGTAATAATGCCTACTTTCTAGTGATTTGGTCATGGTAAGGGATTGATGTTTGTCATGATGGAGATAAGAAGCCGATGAACTAAGATAAGCATGCAAGACTAATGCATCTTTTTCAGCCGAAGAATGAGATCAAAGGAGTGTCCGTGAATTGAAAATTTAAATTTTCTACAGAACATTAATAATAATTTTGTATCTATTTTATATAGATTTTTACATGAACTCATTCGAGTCAAGTTTTTGAAATATCACTCGTATAAAACACATTCTACATTCTAGCACAGAAAAAACACAACAAATAATATTATTCTTCTTTCTTCTGTGATTCTTGTCAAAAAATTCAAATGATAAACTTTTATTATTTGCTATATTATGGAAAAAGAAGAGTAGAAAGGAAATTATTTTGCTACAAGCATTTATTGTTCTTATTATTACTCATATGATTGATGGCACTCAAATTATAATGAATCAGAAGTAATACATAAATAAGAATACCGGGATGTGGTATTGAAAAGATAGGTTTTTAGCATTTCACCTGTATTAGGAGAATATTCTAGAAGTTAATTCAGGAGGGTCGTTTCAATCTATCTTTGCCTTGATAATTTACGAATTACGATCCAACTCAATAAACTAGTATGAATATTATGAAAAATGTTACTAATTAGAGGGTCCTAGTCTCCAAGAAAAGTTTACTTCAAGCATGTTCCTTGTGCATAAAGCTGTGTTTACACCAAAGTTATTCACAAAATGTTAATAACTCAATCGTTATAGATTATATTAGATTGAACGGAACTTGACAAACACATACATATGTTCATCATGTGTATGATAAGTTATGTTCAATCTAATAGAATCTATAAGTAGACTATAACTTTGGTGTAAACGCAGCTTTAGAAGGTTCATTGAATGTGATTTTTAGTCTTGGAAATTAATGGATTTAGAAGGTATCAGTAACACAGATTCCAATCACGTATCTATATCTACAAGCCATCATTTATATCTCTCAAGCCTGTAAATAGGAATCTTGAAAATTTGAATCATAATCAGAAGACTCAAGAATCACAAGGATGAAAACTAATCATTTTGCGGATAAACAATGAGATGCTTTTGTCTCTGATTCTCTGTTAATCTTCTGTTTTGGATCCTTATCAAGCTTTGTTTTTCAAGTGAATCTGAATTATAAAATGTTCAATTTATTCCTTGGAAACAGTGGAGACTGATGTTCATTCTACCAAAGACTGATGCTCGATGTCCGATCTATTTTGTTGACTTTCCAAAGGTCATCAACTGATTAAGGACAAGATCTATGACCAACAACAATACACGCTCGTTTATCTTGTTGAGGACTTTATTGATGGCTGGACAATGTACTGCACTGCGCATGCGCTCTAACTCAACAAGACAACAGAAATAATAAATTGTGCAGTCAGCCGACCAGCGGAATGTTTCGCGATAAAAACAAAGGCAATGTACAAGAAAATCATATATGTTATCCTGAGATATGAACAGGCGTAGTCACGTTCACACGATCTAGGAAGCATATGTGTTCGTTCGTAGGCCTAAATCGAGGCTGAAGTAATCTTTTCATGAAAACTCATATTTCATGTATAGAATATTTTGTTCTGGTTATAATATCCACATAAATCTAAGAGTTATACATTTCCATAAAAACTCATACGTTATGAAGAGCATAATTTTGTTCTGGTTATGATGCCCACATAAATCTATGGTTAACTATGGTTGTCTGATGCCTACATAAATCTATGAGTACTGCATGGTTAACGAGATTATGGAAGAGAAATCAATCCATAAAAATGAGTTAAAAAAGAATCAAAATCGTTGTTATAATATCACATTTAAAAGCATTCAACAACACGTTTTTAAGTTTAATTCATCTCATTAATTTTATAGCAATAATAATTTTTTACTTAAAATATCAAGTTGAGTAAAAAGCATTAAACATTCAGGTTTTTGGAACCTTAGTTCAATTGAATAGCAATGGTATTTCTTTACATAAAATTTCAAGTTAGGTCTAGAAAGGTTAAAACACTATGTAAACTGGAGTAAATCAGTCTATAGCTTGGAAAAGATCGAGCAACGAGAAAGGTTATCGATCTTTGCTGGTTTTTCATCAACTTTTTGTCTCGATCAATTTGCCGTGATTCTATACCTATACTTACACCTCCAATCCTAATCAGTATCCTCTTCAATCTTCGTTCGGTCTAAAGCGCTATCTTTTTCTTCTTCAACTTCTTCTTTCTTCTTTGACTTCTTCAGCAACAGCTTCTTCTCTACTTGTTTCTTTTCTTCCTCCTACTCCTCCTCCACCTCTTCCTCCTCCTCATCAATCTTTTCAAATACTTCTTATCCTCTCCAATTCTCTGTCAGCCACTTACGCTGTTCAACACGCTTCATTATTCTGATTTTCACCGACTTGACTTTTACCGCTTCTTTTCAAATTGATTTTCTTGCGAC
This sequence comes from Nilaparvata lugens, assembly GCF_014356525.2. NCBI lineage: Eukaryota > Metazoa > Arthropoda > Insecta > Hemiptera > Delphacidae > Nilaparvata > Nilaparvata lugens. Next base: position 7,222,544 of record NC_052513.1, read on the forward strand.
GTTCCCACTGATACTTCAACTTCGCTTCATTGACTGCACGAAATCTCTTGACCGTCTCCCATTATTTTGGGGCTTTGAAAAATGTCATCCACTCGGACTCCGTTAAGAGACTCCAAACCATAAACATCTGGAGATGAACTTTGTCCAGCTTCCTTGTCGATTCATAGAGATGTCATGCACGTACGACGTGAGATAATCAGCGTAATTCAGATCTGGAAATCATTCATAAGGATTTAAAACTTTTGTACGGTAATTAGATGAGTCCATTGGTAATGTACAAGTATTTATATGAAGCATCATCTAAGAACCACCTTAAAACACTATTCTCTAGGTTTCATGACATTGTCTCAAAAACCTAAAACTCATCACAATTAATTTTGAAATCACTATTACAAAGATCTACTGATTGTATAGTAACACAAGTTGATTTCAATAGCCCAATGTGATCTGGTAATTGTGCTAGTAATTAGTCAAGTAGTTCTAATAATTGTTGATTGTTCTAGTAGTTCTGGTAATTGGTTCTTGGTCCATTAGTAAATGGTTCTGGTAATTGAACCAAAACAAAATAGGTATCTCGTAGATGAGAGGACACTGTTTCAAAGACCTTAAACATTAATTCAAGGTCTAATTTTCATTCATAACAATTAATTTTTAAATCAATATTACAAAGATCTACTGATTGTAAAATCAATATTACAAATATCTACTGATTGTAAAATACTGTAGCCTACACAAATTGATTTCGATAGCCAACTTGATATTGTATGGTAGTTGAACCAGAATAGTATTAGTGATGTTTTGAAATAGATAGTAGTTGAGAGGAATGATATTAGCAATGTTTAGAACTTGATTGTAGTTGAAAGCATACTGACTAATTTACAAGGAATAAAGAGTGGTGTTGAAACATGTATGTAATTTTTTAATAAATTCGTGATATTTCTAGACGCCATTCCAGTGTTTCATAATGGATGAACATCACTACATCCCACCAACAACAGTATCTGGATAAATAAGAATTAGAATTAGAATTATTTATTCAAGTAAGTTACAATATATTCTGGTTAATACACGAATTTACAATAAATTACAGTATAGCAGCTAATTATGCAACAAATTTCACATATTATGAAAACTTATTAATTACAATGAAGATTGAATGCAACATTAGAATATTGATCTTCAACATTAAATAGATCTTCAACCTCAGATTACAATCTTGAATTAACCGGTAGCATGATGATAGGTTGATAGGAGACCTTAAACTTGTAATCACACATTGTCTCCTAACATAGGGAGTCATTATTGACTCGTAACACTAGGAGACATTATTGTCTCCCTTACAATAAAGAAAATAATTCTATAAAAGAAGGTCCCGGTATAAAGCAAGTACTGTTCCAATCCATCCCACAATGACAAAACGATTCCTGACCATAGAGCTCTTTGGAGTTGGAAAATATCACTGACAATCCAACACGCACTCTGATTGGCTGTGCACGCGCACACTTCACATCACCGATCGTCACTATCATCATCATCACTATCACCAGTGGTCACCGTCACTAACATCATCATAATTTTCATTACTAGCTGCCCTCGGCATTGTCAGTTTGTTTACCTTTGAAACCGACCAATTTCGTTATGGATTTCAAGCGCATTAAAGCGCATCAGCTAGCTTCGACTTTTTCTGAGGTATCAGCTTCACTGTCTCCCTCGTACCTCGACGCAGTAACCTTGTCACGGTAATCCATTTTCTACTCTAGAACCAATCTATGCTCTTATTCTGACAACGAGTATTGAAATAATGAGAAATGAGCATGGTGGAGTGGATGGTAGTGGAGAGAGCCAAAAATGATCGTTTTTTGTAAATTTATTAGTGAGTGTAGCACTGGAGTACTAGGAAAAGTAATGAACGAGAAAGATAGAATACATAAAAAAAGAAGACAAGGAAAAGGAGAAGGAGGAGGAGATGAAGGTGGAGTTATAGAAGACGAGGAATGAGAGAAGGGAGGGGATGAGGAAGATGATGAGGAGAAGGTGGAGCTGGAAGAAAACGAGGAACGAGAGGAGGAGAAGGAGGAAAAGGAGGAGTTGGTGGAGGAGGAAGAGGAGGAACGAGAGGAGAAGTGAAGAGGAGTAGGATTCAGTAAAGGAGGAGAAAGAGAAGATGAAGGGGTAGAAATTGAGGAGAAGGAGATGAAGGGTGAGCAGGAAAATGAGGAGGTGAATTGGGAGAAGGATGATCAGAAGGAGGAGAAAGAGAAGGGATGAGGAAGAGGAGGAGAAGGAAGAGGAGGTGGTGAGACGAGAACGGAGAGAAGTAGAACATAAACAGAAACGTAAAACAGGGGGAGGAGTAGAAAACACATGAAATGAATGAGGTGATGGAAGAGGTGGAGGAAGAGGTGGAGGAGGAGGAGGACGTGAAGAAGAAGGAGGAGGAGAAAGAAGAAAGAGTAGGAGAAAGAAGAAACAGTAGGAAAAGGAGAAAGAAGAAAGAGTAGGAAAAGGAGAAGGATAGAATGAAAAAAGGAATTGTAGAAAGCATACACATATACGGAGGATGAGCGGGTGGAAAAGGAAAAATAACATAAGCGAGAAAAGAGGAGAAGGAAATCAGAACAGGAGTAGAAGAGGTGGGAGAAAGTATATGGGAATAGCAGGAACCCAAAAAAGAAAACAATAAAGAGGACGATGGTTTAGAACTTGAAAAAATGATACAAATTGAAACTGAAAACTATCAATACGAAGGCAAACAGAGGGAGATTATGATGGTACAGTAAATAAAAAAAATTGTTCAGGATGAAGATAGAGTGAGTGGAAACAATAGTTGAAAGATAAGAAGCGGTAAGTTGGACATAGAAGAAGATGGATGAAGACAGGTCAGCAGATGATGGGGTGCATGAGATGAGGCTACATAATAGAAGGGACCGATCTGAAAATGACAGATGGGATGATACAAACGTGTCGTTCTGTTTGCTTCTATCTGTTTTAGGCCTTAATTATGCCAATCTGGCCAGCTATATCAAATCAAACATCCAATCCACTCCATTCCAACATGTCAGAACTTCTCACCGAATCATAGCTTCAGTCACTCTATTCAATTACAATTATTGAATACCGAATTTAAATAAAACCTTAACGGTGGACATAATAATAAAATGAATTAAATAATACTTCATACTTCTGTCTTTCTTCGTTAGGGATACTCTTGGATACAAATAATGGCATCAATAATAGCCGAAACATGTTGTGAGTAAACAATTTGAAAAAAAGAAGGGTACTTAGATTTAATTTTTATTTATATTCAGACAGTTATTATGATATTTTTAGATGATGTTGCTTATGTTGAAGTAACAAATGAATGTGGACTATTCGTTCAAATAGACTCTTCAATGATGCTAAAGAGTTAGGCTAGCAATGTTTTGATGAATTTCAAACGTGTTTGAGGTTGCAACAATACATACAAGACTTTTTTGAACAATATTCAAAGCACCTAGAGATATAGAGATATCTCCTAATTGTAGAGATATCCTTAAAATTGCTGTCTCTGAGTTATTCACGAAGTTCCCTCGTTGGCAGTATTTAATTTCAGTCAATAGATTATGAATTCAATTACTTTATTGAAGGAATGATGTAAGGGGAAAGTTATGCTAGGAACAATAACTTCATAAAACTGCTTATGCCGTATACTTATAATTAGGTCTCACCCAATCCTGGATTCAGTGGAATATTTGTAGAACCATTTACTCACCTGCAACATAGAAAAATATTGTTAACATGGAAAACAAACAGAAGATTTGATACAATATTCTTGTTCCAACAGAACGTAGATCAATTTTGTACAGTAATATTAGTAGGATAATAATAAAGTGCCTTCTTCATACTCAACTTTGATTTATTACATTTTGAAAAGAGCAATCGGAAAATTTTTCTCAACAACAATATCAAAATGAAAGTAGAACTATTGATATACGAGTATCTTTGAAACTATTTAGAATAATTACTAAGATATCAGTATCTTTTGGAACCAATTAATATAAAAATTTGGGAAAGGGATGGTTTTGTGCTGAGCCTATTGTTCCTTCCCCAATCATTCATTGACCGAGCTAAGTGAGGTCTAAGATTCAAGTCCACGGTTTGGCATTTATCTTAATGTTTAAATGTTTGAATGTTTATATGTTGTGCATTTACGGCGAAACGCGGTAATAGATTTTCATGAAATTTGACAGGTATGTTCCTTTTTTAATTGCGCGTCGACGTATATACAAGGTTTTTGGAAATTTTGCATTTCAAGGATAATATAAAAGGAAAAAAGAGCCTCCTTCATAAGCCAATATTAGAGTAAAAACCAGACTATAGAATTATTATTCATCATAAATCAGGCTGACAAGTGATTACACAGATGTGTGGAGAAGCCAGTCTATTGCTGTATTTCCATAAGGTCTATAGTTTCAATCAGGTACTTGTGGATGAGAATACTGCGTGAGGTCTACTGTTCACAGAACTACTAGTAATTATGATTCCTGTATTATTCATTGCATAAATAAATATGTATAATTATTTCGTGAGATGACTGATATGATATGTAACATCAAGATCAAGAACTACAAACTAAGGACAAAAAAGGTTGTTGATTCTCTCATAAACGTTGAATACCCTGCACTCTTCAGCTGCCAGAAATCTCGGCTAATGTCCTTCGTGCTTTCAGATACTTTTCCGGAGGTGCTTGAGTCCAACAGTGTTAGAGCTCCATTACCACTTGAGATGGTTATTGTGTAGCTTATAGAAAAAAATGATTACCGAAAAAAAGCAAAACCGTAATGATCGTTGGCATCTTGAGAGTGAATTCATTGCGAGCTCTTCTCGATTACTGTGTGCTACTGACGACTTCCTGCTGGACAACAAAAAATGGAAGAAATTCGAGGATGAGATCTAAGATGATGCTCTTCAACAAGATAGCACCAATGTGAACTATCAAGCACCATCATTAGTGAGATTATAATGGCGAAGTGCATGATAGTAGCTGATGCACTAGATGGTTCGTTTTTATTACCCAACATGAAATGAGATATGGCATCATTAGAGGTGGCTATGAAATTTCGTAGGAAGTCCACGGAGTTATTGTTGATTGACAAAGAGTCAAGTGTATGAAAAAGTTCAAGAGGTTTGGAGTTGTTGGATTAGAAGAGCAGGCAGTGAATAAATCTTGAAAAAAATTGTCACAATCCTTATAATTATTGGAAATTGATCTCTTGCAATTGCAATTCTCTAACTCTGTTCAAAGTGGATCTGTTCTGTATTTGATTGGATTAAAGAAAATTTCACTGAAATAATAATCTATTATCAATTCCCCTACAACTATTGTTTCCACGGTATACAAACATGTATTCTGTGAATAACTTTTATTCTGGTTGGAGAATTTAAACTACTAACAATCGAGCAATTCCACATTATACATGAGACTGCATTATACATTTTCCTACACAGAAATCAGCCCCACACAGTGATAATATTTATCAAAAAGAGAATAATTCTCGACCTAACGTTAAGTATACATTAACTAAATCGATTAATAAGATTTTAGACATGCTTAGCATGACTCTCGAAGCCAACGTTTTTGAGATAAAAATAATGGAAGATTAGTATGAACGAAGATGATTGGTGGAAAATACTGATATATTGCAATTATTAAATGCTAATGAATTAATTATTATTATTGAACGAAAATCCAAATTGAATGCTGTAATTCACCCCGAAGACTTCTGCTACTGCAAATATTGACAACAGAGTAAACAGCTAGATGGAAATTCGGAGATTGTCAGTTTGGTGTAAGGTTGAGCATTCCTGACCGGCAATTAGGAGGTACTGGGTTCGATTCCCGGGTTGACAAATAATTTTTGAATAGTAGCGCTCATCGAATTTCCATCTAGCTGTTCACCCTTTGTCAATATTTGCAGTAGTAGAAGTCCTCGGGGTGAATTACAGCATTCAATTTGGATTTTCGTTTAATAATAATAATAATGAAAATTATTGAAATTGTTTGAATCATTTGCCCTCAGTATTTGGTGCAAATATTTAATATTTTCTGCTATTGCAATGACACCAATACGTGAACAAAAGCACACGATGATAATAATAGATTTTAGAGGATTAGAGGAGTGTGAACAGCAATAAATTTTCAAGATTACCCTGCTTCTGAACAATCTTTTAATCTAATTAGGTTATTAAAACACGATTGGGCAGACCTCAATTACCGGATTCAAATTACCTGATGAGTCAAAACATACCTCACCATTACTGCATTCTCTCAAAGTTACGACATCTTTCAACTAAATTAACGTTTTGTTGACCCGAAATCAGGCTTATCACACATCAAAGAAATTACCGACCCGGTCTGATAACCACTCCGAAATTTTCGAGATGACCCAGCCAGTAAACAGAGAGCACGAATAAATAAACGCTTAATTGGACACTTTCTCACACGTTGCTTTTTATTTTACTCCGACATTCTCTGTCTTTTTATTATTTTCCTCTGCCCCCACCTCCTTCGCAACTATGAGATGACGACAGAAGATGTGAACTGGACGATGGATGTTTGTCCGCTCGCGATTGGTGGAAACTCTTAATTTGGAGCCGCGACACACACACACAAAAACGCGATCCGAAAACAAAGATTGGGCGATCGTTAGAGCAACTCTCTCTCTCTTTCCTATGATATTTGCTCTCTCTGAAACCCTTCTTCGTTTGTCACCAATCAGCTTCATGGCTGCTCCATTTCAACGCGACATTCCTCTCGCGTTCCTTCTTGTTAGTGAGCTCTTGCCTACCATTAACATCACATCTCCCCCGAACAGCCAATGATAGAACGGTAGCCTAAATTTGCTGCTCGTGTATTCCTTGGTGGTTTCTTTTTGTCGCTACTTCATTAGATTCAATTTATAATAAAAGTATGCTCATTAAAATCTAAGCTTACTCTTTCTTCTTCTCCTTCTACTATGTCATCGTTCTTCTTTTTCTGGTTGTTGAGCCGCCGGTAAGCCTCTAATTAGAGATTTGAAAATCAGAAAACCACTTTTTTCAACAGAGGTGTCTTCACAAATATATCACTAACTTTTCTACGTTTTGTACAATTCTACGGTGAGATTGAAGTCTTTTGAATGATTCCAGTTCAGGAGAAGCCGATTTGAAGGATGAAATACAAAGTTTTATGATACATTACGTATTTTATTGAGGATAGGGGATTTCCGAGCCCAATTAGGTTCAAGAGTTCCTCTTCTGTTGAAGAAGAAAATATATCAGTATCTTTCCAGTAAGTTGGTATGTTGGTATGTTATCAAATTTGAAACATTCAATTTGATTCTGCTGATTAAGCAGTAATGGTTGTACAGTTGTACCCATGCAGAGAGTATAAATTGATAGAATGTATTGTACTGTATCTATACTCTTTGTGAGAATGTATCAATAATAAATATATTTACCCTATATACAATTATTGTATACAATAATGATATATGTATATTCAAGAATCGGTAATTAGATGTACCTACTGTATCTTAATAGAATTCTATTATTATTCTACTGGATGGATTGATTCAATATAGAGATAGTTTTTCTGACAACTGAATCAAGCTTCAGATTCCTAATCTAATCTATTATCTTACAATTAAATGTCAACCTACTATATTCTGATCCAATGTAATAAAGGATATAACCCTGGATTTGGAGACTTGCATGCCCTGAAGAGTTAATGTAAAGCCTATGGTTTGAGCTCTGAGGGAGTCTCATGTTACTTTTCACTAATTTGAATTGCTCACTAATCATGAGAACCAAGTTAAAGAGAATTGCAACAAAGGAGTTTGATTAATTCAGATAGACTGCAAGAAGAACATACCCCGTAATAACAGTAAGAACCCTATGGTTTGAACTGCCGGCTAATTTTAACGAGGTAGTTCACTAATTTGAATTGCTTCTTGCCGAATTCAAAAACAAGTTACTCCTTGAATCGTTGATAGCCGGGCCAATTTTTTCTTAATATGTTCTGCCAAACCAGCCGAATCACAACAACCGCCAAATTTATTCAAATTTGCGATAGATTACGACGAATATTCTCACACTTCGTGACTTATTCACGAGAATAAAAATGCGTCCCTCTAATAGATATTATCAAGATCGCGTTTTTGTACGTGGAACGCGATCTGAATTCGGCATCACGAGATGAATTGGATGAATTAGATTACACCTGAGGCATTTTTTCGAGCGGAATGATTATTTGGTTTTGGGAGGTCTTGCTTCCTCATAGCATCTGTTTCATATACTTGGTTCACCTCTTACCGAGAGTATCTAGTTAGAAGCTTCATCCTTCTAGTTTTGTGTCTTTGAAAATTCACCCGAAAATAATAATGTGTGAGAGAGAAAGATAAGGAAATTTGATTGTTTCAAGAGCATTTACACACGGAAAGTCTACGAAATTTGAAAGGTTTTTGATTGTTTCCAGTCATCAAATACACGAAAAGTCGACGCCCCATAGAAGAAGAGTCCAGCAAATTAACTTCCAAACACCCTGCAGTCATCTTACAGTAGAATTCTGTTTTCGAAACGAAACGCGATTAAATTGCTCCGGGCAAGGAAGAAATAAAGTTTCTGCGTTTCTTCTCTTCAGATTCCTGATAGAACAAGGCCTATATTGACGGAAGTTGAACGTCCTTTGCCCTAGGATATCGATACACAAACTGGCTTTGATCTAGAAATGAACAGTTGAAGCATAGAAAATAATTGTGCTGAGACCTGCGTGACTGGCGATCATTGAAGAATGGAGCAGATTGCCTCAAGAACTATCATCTAGAGCTCATCACAGAGTTTGTAAGAAATGTTCAATAAAAAAACCACAAAATAGTCAATAAAGGAGAAATATTTAATAAACAGTCCCATAAAATACTCAATAAAGAGAGAAATAGACTGCAGAATAGCCAGAGAACTCACTTCCATTGGTATTTATTCGCACCTGTTCCAGTAGATAATTAAGAGTTTGATAACTTGCGAATTTTTCCAAGATTGTTAGATCAGCCATATTACTACAGCATTTTGTGGCAATAATGATTCTATTTTTTATCAACTAAAGCAAATTTGACTGAATTGATTTTTAACATGGGTTTGCGGTTGCCAGGTTTTCTAGCCAATAATTGCGATAACGATCCAATTAAGTAATGTACAAACCTCCTTGTTATTTATTAAGTAAGAATATCAGAAATATAGAAAATAATCCAAATAAGCATAATGTTATTCTTAACAACGGTCTAAAATTTTATAGTTTTTCAAAGTTTGTAATTTTCCAACTATTTGTAAATAACTTTTTATGTAGTTGAGAAGTTGATATTGTGGTAGTTTTTCATATTGAATGAAAAATACTGAGAAATTGTCAAAAACCACTGATTTATTGATAATTAGAAAGACTGGTTTCGGTTATTACCGAAATCTCCGAGTTTATCAGAGATTGACAATGGTGTAATAACCGAAACCGGTCTTTCTAATTATCAATAAATCAGTGGTTTTTGACAATTTCTCAGTCTTTTTCATTCAATTTGTAAATAATTTAATTCAATTTAGACGTATTTTCAAGACAAAAAAATGATTTTTGTGTATTTGAATTGTAAAATTGAGTGTGTAATTGAAGAATTTTGAAGTGACACATAACCTAGCTACATTTGGACTGTTGTAAAAATTAGAATTGGATTCGTTTTGGGCGTGAGCCTGTGGCACTTTTCTGTGAGTTGTGTAATTCTGAACGATTAAATAGATAAATAATCTACAAAATACCTGACTCACTCCACACTGTTTTGACAATTCATATTTATGATTAGCACTAATGTATCACCACTACTCTTGAATCTTTGTAGTTTTTCATGTTACATTTCAAATGTATGTATGGAATTATCTTTATGTGGTAAGTAGGGGCGCAGCCGGTGATCTTTTACTTTGAATTCTCATTCTCAAGAAGATAATAAAATGAAAAAAGAATGAAGATTGAAGGGAGCGAAACAAAAACATTTTGAATTCCAAATGTTGAGGAGAGGATTAAATAAAATAATAGAAACTGCATTCCTCATCAAACTAGATTACACTTTACTGCAAGAGCTAGCTCACTTGTTCTTTTCACAAGTGAAATGAATTCAAGAAAAGAAAGTGTACTCAAATTCCTTGAAAACATAGCATTTTGTACTTGCTCTGAACACTCTAAATCACGACCGGGGCAAACGTGTGGTACAAGACGGGATAACAAACTCGAAATTATATATTCTAGCGATTAGCATCGTGGTTGTCGTTGATTGGCAGTCAGTTGAGGAAATCACGATTACCACAATTACCACAGAGTGGCAGCGAAGTCGGTACCACAGATTAAATGCACATACGTTTCTACTGTTCAAGATGGACAGCAATTGTTTGGGAGGAGTTGGTTGTGGGAGGAATTAGAACCTAGAGTATAGAGTATGTATAGAGTATGCATAGAATATGTATAGAGTATGTATTCACTTTACTTTAGTATTGACTACCATTCACACAACACAACTTCCAACCAAGAGTAGATTGTTAGTGATTCTAGAATATAATGAAACCTAGCTATTAGTTTATAAACGAAAAAAAAACACAAATAAAAACACGGAAATGAGGATGTTGAGAACCCTGGGTTTATCACATGAAAACAATCTGAAGTACAATAATAGGGAAAAGGAAGTGATACATGTACTTCATTAATGTGAAACAAGTGTGAAGTAAATTCAAATACCTTGAATTTACCATCATGAAAAATGGCGATACAGACGAGGAGATAAAGATTAGGTTGGCCCAAACCAGGAGTTGTATTCGACAGTTGCACCCAATCATATGGAGTAAGGATATTCATAGGAAAAAAAACATAGAATATTCAATGCAATCGTCACAAGTATAATGACGTATGGGGCAGAGGTTTGGGTGACAAACAAAGGAGCAAGAGATAAGATAAGAGTTGTAGAGATGGATTACAGGAGGAGATGCTGCGGGCTTACCAGAATGGACAGAGTGAGAAACGAGGAGATAAGAAGGAGAATGAAAGTGGAATGGGATATTATAAAATTGATTGATGATAAAAAGTTGATGTGGTATGGCCATGCTAGAAGGGCGAGTGCTAGCAAATGGATAGGGATGGTGACTGATTGGAGTCCAATTGGGCGAAGGAAAAGAGGAAGACCTAAAAGATCATGGAGAAATGAGGTGGATGAGGCTATGGAGGCCAGGAATTTAAGGGATGGTGAATGGGAGGATAGGCAAAGATGGAGGTCTCGACTAAAAGAAGGAAGACGGTGAATTACTGTAAAATCCTATTATATATAAGTGTGAAGTATGATTTCAGTGATCTAGTAGTTAGATTGACATGGAAATATAAGAAATAAATAACATATCGATGATATTGAACCACTGGCTTTACTGGAACATGAGCACATATAATGACATTGAATAACATATAAAATAAATATTTTTTCTCATATAAATTTATAAATATAAGAAAAAAATAACATATCAATGACATTGTATCACTGAGTTAACAGGAACATGAGCACCCTTATTTTTTATAAACGATCGTCAACCTTTCTGCAGAGTTTCATCACGTTCCAATCCACGGTTATACGGGTAGCGTTGAAGTTTTATACTTTCAACTTGTCAGTCGACTGACTGAAACTTGTCGGAGTTTCTTTCTCTTCTACTTCTTCTTCTTCGTCTATCTTCTTCCTCCACCTTTTCTTATTACTCTCCTGCTTCAACATCATCTTCTTCTTCTTCTTCTTCTGCCTCTTCTTCTCCTTCTGCCTCTTCTCCTTCTCCTGCCCCCTCTTCTTCTTCTTTTTCTTCTCCAGCTCTACCTTCTCCTCCGTTTTCTTCTCCCGTTTTACCTTCTCCTTTCCCTTCTTCTCAATTTTCCAACTCCTCCTCCCCCATTATCCTCTTCTTCTTTCCCTCCTTTTTTTCTCCATTTCGTCTTGTTTGGTGTTCACTTGTGCGTGCAAGACGTAAACTCGTGCGTTGGCCTACCGGGCCGCCAACAGTGGGCCAGTGGCGGGTGGAAGAGGTTGCGTTTTAACAGGTTAATTTCCATGTGATGTGGGCTTCCAACGTCATTCTGTCTCTTTCCTTCTCTTACGTACTGAATGACTGACACACCTCCTCACTTACGTCCGATTATTTCCAGCCGAAATGCGACCGACACGCAAACGTTTAAAATGTTTCAACGGGAACTTTGGAACTCCATTCACCAGATGCCTTTTTCGGTGGAGCGATGTAAGGCGGTCAGAAAAATAAGGAAATAGTTGAGTGACAGAAAACTATAAGAAGAGAATGAACTAATGAATTACAATACAAGGGATCACATTATATTTGATTTCTCAAAGTTAAGATTCAGATTCAGATTCACAATCCTTCATTCATGTGTTTAACAATACCTACAAAATGTAACTTACGTTCAAGCGTTAAAAATAATTACCAGTAAGAGTAAAATAACATGATGAATCATATAGACACTGAAGAGTTCTACAATAATATTGAGCAAAGAAATATGATGAAATATGCGAATATTGATCGCCCACTGGCGAAAAAGTCATCTTATTCCAGTTAGTAAGTGGTTTTTTTTTCACTTACCGTTTATAATTATTACATTTTGGTTGGATTGTGTTGTCATGTTGAGCTTTGTTTGATTTATGTATATGTATTTATGAGTGTGGAATAAATTTGAATTTAAATATAAGTAAAGTATTACTGTAATGTTTTCACATGATACGGTGAGGTTTGGACCTTTAGATGTCCATTCTCAGAGAGGGTATCGAGGATCCGTTCCCTTCAGCACTTGACCGTAAAAGTTGAGAGACAAAAAACTATAAGAAGAGAATGAATTACATAATAATGAAACATCGTTGATAATAATTTCATTTTTCAATATATCACAGTACAAATGATGAAGCCTATAACTGATATGTGCGGAGTTTCAATTGTTTATTCATGATATTCTGGTTATAAATTTCTAATAACAATGGTTTTCCTCTCAAGATAATACATTGTTATTGATACATCAAAGAGAATTGGACTTTTATAGAATTGAAATTCATAATAAGAGGGTGGAGTATCTTTCTATGTGAGTCAAATTAAATTTTACTATTTTAATACTTCTCCTAATATTTTGGTTGTATACATTCAAATGTTAAGGATAGTTAAGGATAGTCTTCTCCAGATATTTTCTCATTACCGAAAAAGTAACTGAGTATGAAGAAACAATTTTCACAGTCAAAAGGAATTAGAGTTCAAGATTGGACCAACTCCTTCAATTAGAGTCCTGAAAAAAACAGGAACCTGAACTATAAATTGTTGAACTGTTTTGGAAAAGTCCAGTTCCATAATGAGGGAAGATCACATGATATAAGCAGAACGAAGAAGAGAAAAAAGAAATGAGAGACGAAAAAAGTTTGAGAGAGTAGAGATATCAAAAGCAACTCTAGTGAAAAACCATAATAGGAACCAAAAATCAGAAACATTCAAATTCATGCTATCGCCGGTTAACAGACAGTTTGAAGGACGTGGAAAAAAGATAAGTTTCTCTCAAGATCTTTGTTGATTGGAGGAAAATGATAAAAGAGATACTAAGAAATGTGTGTGGAAAGGAGATGAAGATAGAGAGAAGGCAGAGAAAAAGACCACCGACGTCAAGTTTGATTTAGCCGAGTATAATGCTACCAGAAACAAGTAAGCTGCTGGTCCATATTAGGTGCAACCTGAATTTTATTATAGAAAACGTTAAAACGCAACCACCTATCAGAATATGGAAAAAGCAGATACCGTGAAGATTTTAATTGGGTTTTACAACCGGTTGCCTGCCTGCCCGCTTGTCTTTCAACCGGCTAAAAACACAAAACCGAACTGAAATCCTTCTTCTAATTTTGAGAGTGGGCGATGCAGGCCACTTCCCAGTGAGCACCAACAGGGCAATAATAAGTCAACAACATTTCAAATCAACAGACCTTGTTGAAGTGAGGCTGACATTGATATGATACCCTGAGAGCAAAGATCAGCAAAAAATGATCCTCCAATTTCAAAACTAATGAAATGATTAAATTATACACATTTTCATGCAATACTTGAATATTATTACATCCATGAGCAGAGTTCAGCAAAAAATGATCCTCCATTATCAAAACTAATGAATTGATTAAATTCTACACATTTTCATGCTTAATTATTACATAATTTCATTTCTAGTGTACATTTTCTACCCTATGAAAATAAAAAGTTGTTATAAATTAGCCCCATCATAATAAATTGAAATCTTATAAATAATGTGATAACCTTTTAGTCAGAGATGTCCTCAAATATATATTTTGATTACCTGATGAGATATTGATTCCCATCAAATAACTCCATTAAACTTGCATTTGTAACTATTTAAAAATATTATTTATAGAACTAATGGACACATTCTAATCGTAATAGATTAGAAAACACCCATTGCATTATTCTCATGAGATAAAATTTCGAACAAGGACGCTCCCTGAACACTTGCGAAATTTTAACTTGCAGATATCACACGAAACTATAGTAGTAGCTTCCCAATAATATCAGACTACCTAGATATTACATGTGATTCAAACATCAAACATATTATTTAATTGTACTTGCCCATTGTATGGACTAATAAAGAAGCATTTATCTCAATCAATAATTTTCTGATCAGCACCATTTACTGAATAATCAGACAGATTTTAAAAAGTTGATCCTCTTTCCGCAAAGAAAAGATAGGTGGCTCTTTTACAAAGTACAGTACATGCTCTTATATGAAGCATTTGTAGAAACTGGTGGAAATACTATTTTCCACTACTTTCATCATTCATGAATAATATTACATATCCCCATTCACCTCAGACAACTTTACATCAGTCTGTTTCATTACCCTCGAAACCACACCAGGATCCCTTCAGAAACAACTCTTCTTCTTATTACCCGCTCGAATCAACCGAGCGAGTGACCATCAAAGTTGGGCTCCTATAAAAGTTTGGAAATTCTCTTCTGATTAGTTTCGTGAATGCCCAGTGGAGCTTGAAGTGGCAGCTCTTGAAGACTTTTCAAAAAACAACAATCAGACACGCGATCAACGAACGGACAGTGGGTAAGATCGCTGGAGCGAACCAATTTAAATTCGTAGAGCGAACTTCCACCAATGTATATCTGTGTATTTGATGCTATATAGGTAGTTGATGCAATATCTATAATGTTTGTGGAGTATATATTTTGTATCTATAATGTTTGTGGCGTATATATGTTGTATCTATAATGTTTGCGGCGGCTAAAATGAATGGGAAGAATGCTTTAAGCAAGCCCAGCGGGAAGTCCGTCGTCCGCCTTCCCTATAGAAATCCTAGTAGTGAGCGGCCGATGGATTTATGATTTTAATGAAGTGGCCCCTTTTAATTGAGTAGCTGAACTTGTGTTACTCCACCACCAGACGAGAGGCGAGATCTGACAAAGTAGTGCTACTTTTTCCGACAGTGATTTGAGAAATGAATCTGAAGTAGGAGAACAACTTGTAGATCAGGTGATTATTGGAGGATAATAATTGAAAAGCATTAGTTTCTTTCAAAATAGGAGGATACCTGCTGTGGTTCCTCCTGCTTCAGTTGTTACTGTATTCATGATTGAACGTTTTTTATAACCTACAGAAATTCGGAAGGAAATCAAGAATAGAAACCCGACGAAACTCTACTTTTAAAAAGCTATGGACGAGGTGATATAGTATGCTGATGAAACTAAAATTGTTCAAAGTTAGTAGAGTATTAACTCTTTTTGAAACTCAATTTCGTCTGAGCTGATACAGGTCTTGTTCAAGATTTTTCACTAGAATCTGATCTTTTATTTCATGAACGTAAAAGTGATTGATTCTTCATGGTGAGCAGAAACATTGAAATTGGTATGGTATGTATATATGTCTTTAGAAATTAAACGCAGGATAATGCTTGGCAACCGTGCGTACTTTGCAAATAGCAAACTGCTCAAGTCAAGACTCCTCACTAGAAACACATAAATGAAGATTTACAGAACGCTCATAAGACCAGTTGTCACATATGGATGTGAAGCATGGACAATCCTGCAAGAAGACTGCAAAGCGTTACTGGTGTTTGAGAGAAAGCTGTTAGGAGGATCTAAGGTCCAGAACATGAAAATGGTGCATGGAGAATAAGAAAGAATGCCGAAATAGAAGACATCCTGCAAGGTAGAAATATTCTCCGGTTCGTCAAGGCAAGAAGAATAGGGTGGCTTGGACATGTTGAAAGAATGGCCGATGAACGAATGCAAAAAGGAATGCTATATAAGAAACTGGAAGCTGTAAGAAAAAGAGGGAGGCCGAGGGTTCAGTGGATGCAGGATGTGGAGAGAGACTTGAGAGCGATGGGAGTGAGAGGTTGGAGGCGAAAGGCAGCAGACAGAGACGCTTGGAGGCAGATTGTGGAGGAGGCCAAAGCCCACATCGGGCTGTAGCGCCAGGATAAGTAAGTATGGTATGTATATGTATAATAAGTATAGTATAGTATGGGTATAGGTTAGGTATAGTATGTCAATTGGAACAAATAGTACAGCAGTTCCACTGTATGGTAAAATTGATAAGAGTATAGAGTCGTAATTTATTCATTACAGTTCCAAGCACTTCATGAACTTGCATTCTCATTTTTTAATAGAATTCAGGCAAAAGAGGTTAAGTCGCTACTCATGTCTATTATAAGATTAAGATTCCACTTAATTACCACTTTTAACGAATAATATTTACAGTTCATCCAGTAATTTTTGCCTACAGGCTGTTTTTGTCATTAAAGCATTCAAGAAAACTTTAATCTAAAGTTACATTCTATCCTCACTGTATGTAAGTGAAGGGTCCAAATGTCCCAAACTAAGAAAATGGCATACTCCTGTCTTGGGTCACCTTCATATCAATAGGAACGCAATGAATCAATAACAAATGAGCTTGAGTGCTGCCAGGGAGAGAATTGAATGACAGTTGATGCTCACTCTGGTGGCAAATAAATGGTCGGTGCACTCACTGAATACTGATGTCTGATGGCTGATGGTGAATGCGCATCCTCATCTTCATTCGTAATATCAAGTACTGACTGCAAGTATTGTGAGCGGGTGAGCGGCAGCCTTCAACTTCAACTAACTTCTTTTCTGAGAGACAAACGATGACTTCGAAAGATAGCAGACGGTGTAGCCAAAGAGTAGCCGCGGATAGAGAGAGAGAGAGAGAGAGAGAGAGAGAATATAATAGAAACAAACGTACACATAATATTTAAGAAACGTCAAGTTAAAAAATGACAGTATATGCTTACCTTATTAAAATTTTCCAATTTTTGCTGGCTGAAGTTTTGAAATTTTCCTTTTATTGTCACTGCCGCCTGCCTCAACGATAAAAAATGTACTATCACTTGTGTAAAACAATTTTTCCCTTTTTTTATTAATTCTGTATCAAAATCTGATGTATATTTCTTATTTTATTTTTGCATTTTGCATTAATTTCTTTCATTTTTTACTTAAAATCTTTGAAGTGTAATATTTATTTTCTCTTAGTTTATTTATCTTTTGTAACTCATTTTTTTCCTGTAACTGGGCACCCGCCGAAAAACCTTTGGGTTTGACAGGACCCTCAACTGTTTGTATTGTGAATAAAAATTTTGATTTGATTTGAATGACTGCCTTTATTTTTGACTTAGGAGGGCGAAGTTGAGGCGCAGTCGGCCCTCTCTTACACTTAACCCTCCAATACAACGAAATTATAATTTAATAACGATACTCAGTGAAGAGAGGGAATGAGAAAGAAAAAGAAGATACAGGAGAAGAGTAAATAAAAGTGACGGAGATAGAGAAGGTCAAGAGAAATAGAGTTGATTAACACAAAGGAAAGGCGGTAAAGGGGAGTAAAGTGATAAACAGGGGTACCGAGGGAAATAGAGAAGTTGATAAACTTTAGGTACAACAAAAAACGTGAAGGAGAATAAAGTGATAAACATGGGTATGAGGAAGAAGGTGGAGGGGAAATAAAGTTGATGAACACAAGGACAAGAATACATTGGAGACAAGAGGAGGAAGGGAGAGATGGAAATGGTATAGAAAAAAGAAGAGAAAAGTAAACAGAGGAGAAGGGAAGAAGTTGGGAAAGCAGGAAGAGGAAGATATGGCGTTGAGAAAGAGAAGTGTGAGAGGGGGAGAATATAAAGAAGAGGTTTTGAAGAAAACAAAGAGGAGATGATGATGAGAATGTTAGCGGAGTGGGAGAAAACAGAATATAGACATTGATGAGAGAAATGAGAGAGAATACGTAATCAAGACGTGGTATGAAAATATACAGTAGAAAAAAGAGCAGGAAGGTGAAATTAAGAAAAGCGAACAGAAAAGAGCGAACTAAGAAGAAAGAGAGGAGAATACTCATTGGAGAATGATAGAAGAAATTTATGATGAAGATGAGAAAGAATTAGAAACAGAGAAAATGAATTATGATAACAAAAAAAAATTAAGGAAGGAAAACAAAAGAGAAAAGTAAGGGAGAGCATAACAACTACAACAAGAGTATTCAAGATGATGATATGGTCGGAAAAAAGGAGAAGAGTAGAGAAAGTAGGAGAGGGTTTGAGTTATCGGTAGGAAAAGTATGAGGTTATCGTATGATAACGATAAAAAAAATGAATAAATAAGAAGAAAAAGGGGTGGAGAGTGAAAGAGTGCAGAATGAGAAATGAGGGGAATTAACAATAATTAAGAAAAAGTGAGAAGAAAAAGAAGAAGAAGAGGTGGGTGAGAAAGACAACAAAAACATGAAAAAGAAATATGGAGGTAAACACAGAGTAGAATTGCCAGAAAAAGAGGATAATTGGGAACAAGAGAAGGTATTAGGCGAAAACATAAAGATAAAGGGAGAAGAAACAAGAAACGGGAGAGAGATGGAAGATGAAGATTCAGAACTTTTATTTGGAGACCTGGACTAGATCTCTCCTTTTCGGGATGCGAGTCGCGCTTCGAAATCACAGTCGTTTTTTAATTGGCGCTTCTCTATAGAAGAAGTGATTTTGATTGGATCAACAAAAGACCGACCTCAACATCATTCACTCATCATTTATGCCACATCCTTTCACTTCCAATGATCCAAAGCACAATTCAAACTTGCGCTAATGTTTTGCCATCAAACTTGCATGGTCATGATTTATTTACAAAGATGAAGTTCTTCATACAACCAATCTAAGTATAGCGAGAAGTATTTCCTGTGAATATACAACTTCAATTAACACCACCCACATAGGAATTATGACGTATAAATTCAATTAGCCTAAGCTATTAATCATGAGAATAAAGTTAGGTACTAATAAAATAACATTACTCATTAACATATTGGTAACACTATTAATTGATTTCTAACTTTAGTAAACTCAACTATATGTTCGCATCGTATAGGGTTTTATATTATTTGGGTTTATCCTGTTCATTTTTTCCCAATAATTAATTTGATGATGTGAAATGATATTAATAAATAAATATAGCAGGGAGGGTCTTAGTTCCTCACGAAATCTGTTCATCACGCGCCTATTTTGTCGTGGAAAAACAAGTTAGGAAATAAGCCGTCCAGTACGTCGAATCTCATGTTATCACTACATAATCTGAATGTTATGCTTCAGAGGTGAAAGGGTAGGTGAGGGGGCTTAGGTTTTCGCATCTAAAATGGCAATATGCCGGTGCTATTCTTTATTGATTCATACAACTAGTAGTTCTGTGAACAGTAGACCTCGCGCAGTTATAAGCCAAAGCCTCCTCTTATACTGTCCATCAGAGTAAATCCAACCTGTATATAGTCGGCGTTATCCTGTATATTGTAGGCGAGTTATCGGTGTGACAACGGCTGATGGCTTTTGGGGTTGGTGTATCAAAAATGCTAACATCAAAAGCTAATCTCCTGCAAGACATACTGGCAACAGGTCAGCCCGAGTTCAAAGCAGAGAAAGGTCGAGAGACAATACTATGTTATTTTAGTTATTAATTGCATGCGTTATCATATGCAATCAATAGTTCATTTAATAGTGCAAAAAATTGCATTCAATGAGGCATGCAATTAATAGTCCACACAGCAGCTGATTTATTACTAAGTTACATTGAGATATTAATTGTATGCGCTATTGCACTCGACAGCTGATTTGTGATGAATAATTCTATGGTCTGATTTTTACGGCATTAGAAGGAGACTCCTTTTCCTTTTGTATTATATCCTTAAAACGCAAAATTTCAAAAAACCCTATATATACGTCGACGCGAAGTTCAAAAAGCAACATACATCTCAAATTTCATGAAAATCTATTGCTGTGTTTCGCCGTAAATGCGGAACATAAATATAAACATAAAAACATATAAACATAAAGAGGAATGCAAAACCGTCGACTTGAATCTTAGACCTCACTTCGCTCAACAAGTACATCATCAAAAATGATAGGGAGAGAAAAATAAGGTAACCTTGTGCTATTCGAAATATATTATAAATATTATTCAAATATATGATACTGTATCCACTGGACTTTCTGAAAACAAAGGGAACTTGACGAACTGAGATTTCGACAAATTGAGACCCTACCAAACAGCTGATTCGTGATCAACTGAAAGACGTGAAGAAGTGAATGTTAACCATATAGCAAACCAACAATATTACCCGTAATTGTATAAATATTACAAATACCACTATGAAGAATTGGAGTTTAGTAGGCTATCTTGTTTTGGTTTCTAATGTTTGGTTTTCATGGATAGAAATAGAGGCTCATGTGATGGATTGTTAGTAATTAGATTTGGATTATGAATACTGAACTCATCTAATCTTAAGGTGCTTACAGACTTTCGCTCTGCTCCGCAATTGAACGTCACTCGAGCAGATCGATTTATGAGGGAACGCGCGAGAAGAGCTAACATCTCCCGTAACGTTCATGATCGGAGCGATTGCGGAGCGTGTTGGAGGCGCGTATATCTGTACGCACCTTAATGTACTCCGTCAAACATCCAACGATCACCTAATAATCTACTCTAATAAATTATTCATAATTATAAGAAAAATGATTATTATTATCATAATTATCATCAATTGCATCAATCCAACAATCGGATGACTGACAGAACCACAAACAATTTTTGGTCAAGTCAACAGTAGTTACTTCAGTAGTTACATTCTTGATGGAAGCCTAGGAAAGAAGTCGGGACTTGTAGAGGAGTGGATCGTGGTGTGTGGATAAGAAGATTAGTTTGTGGGTGTGAGGAACGAGGAGCGAGCAGTAGACATCAACCAAGTTACTGAAATGAGTTAGCTGCCACTTGACCGAGAAAGCACCAATCTCGCTAACATCTATCAAATATTGTCTTCTTCATCTGTCTTTGTCTTTCTCTATTGCACCTCTCGCTCATACGCTCTTTCTTCTTTCCAATTTTCTTCTTTGACTATTCCTTTATAAAAAGTGGAGACTCTCTTCTTAGTTCTCTAATTTCAGTTTTCTTCTCCATCCTGTTCCTCTTCCTCTGCTTATTCATCTTTTCTTCACCTTCTCCTCTTTCTTTATTTCTCCCTTCTCCCTTCACTTCCTGTATTTCTCATCCTCAGTGGTCTCCTCTCCTTCTCCATACTCTAAATAATAATTTTTCCTTCCTTCTTGTTCGCATTCATCTAATTTTTATTTCTTATTCCTCCTCACATTCCTTCCATCTACATTTCCTTCGTATTCATCCTCACCTTCCTCCTCTAATTTTTCTTCTCAGAGCGTTTTCCTGTTCGCTCAAAATGTTTTTTATTCTAATTTCTATTTTCCTTCTCTGAATTCTTTCCCTACTCCTCCAGCTTATTATCACTGCTCTGTTTGGAACTCATCTTTATTGGCAATCTCTTCTCCCTCTCTTCCTCAAATCCTATTATTTTTCTCTTGCCTTCTTTTCAACTCCAATTATCCCTTTCCTTACTTCTTTCCACCTCTATTTTCATTCTCGCCTTCACTTTCGTTTATATTCTCTTCCTTCTTTATTTCCTTTTCACTTTCATTCTCTTACCTTTCCACGTCTTACATATTCCATTCACCTTGTCTTTTACATTCTATTTTCCTTTCTTTCTAACTCATCTACTTCTAGTTCTTATCAATCACTTTCACCTTGTTCTCATTCTTCTTCGTTCTCCATCCAACCCATCTCCTCCTTCTGACTCATACTTTCTTCTGCCACATACTTATCTATCCTCCTTCTTCATCCTCGTCATTTTGTCACTCCACTTCTTTTCTATCTTTCAAACTTACTTCCACATACGGTTATCCATCCTTCTTCGTAGTTTAATTCTCCTTCTCCTCTTCCTCTTCTTTGTCGTCCTCCTGGTCCCCTTATTCTTCCTCTTTTTTTCTTCTTCTAATTCTTTTTCTATTCATTCTTCTCCCTTCCATCTTCTCCTCCATTTTTTTCTCCTAATTTCTCCTCTTCTTCTTTCTATTTTTTCCTTATACTCTTTCTTATTTTCTTCTTCTTATTATTATTATTATTCCTATTCTTCTTCTTTATTTTCTTCTTCTCCTCCTCCTTTTCCTATTCTTCTTTATCTTCTCCTTCTTCTCCTCCTCGTTTTTTCTACTTCTTTCCATCTTCTCCTCCATCTTTTTCTTCCTTTTCTCATTCTCCTTTCTCTTCATCTTCTTTCTATCTTTTCCTCATCCTCTTTCTTCTTTTCTTCTTCTCATTTTCTTTCTCCTCCTCCTCCTTTCTCTTCTTGTCCATCCTCCTCCACCAACCCCTCCTTTTCTTCACCATCACTCTGGTCACGAGCAGCAAGCAGGCAACAAATTCATCGAGCGAGCTTCTACCATGTAGGCGTATATAAAATAATGAGAGGTTATGAATTTGCTGGCGTCATTAAAAACACCCGCTCCAATCCAATCCCCCGAAGAAGGCGGGCAGCCAGCTGATGAAGGAGCGGACCTGCCTCAGCAGCCCAGGCAACAGGCAACACCCACCCACAATACGCCACTAATCAACTACAAGACGATTGAAGAATATACTCTGACTGATTGTCAGCTAAATTCGGAATTCGAAAGAAGTGTCTCATTTATATAGTGTGCTATGAGATGCACTTAGCAAATAATGTGTCAAGAATGTATAATGAATGTATAAGAATGTATACATCATTACAAATGTGAGTTGTGTTTTTTGTGGCTCTAAATTTTGTAAAATTACTCAAAAATTTTCCAATTAATGGTGATTTGAGTGTGATATTTTTGTTTTTTTATTCTGTTTCCAACCGTCAAAATTTAAAATCTTAGTTTTCGTTGTTTTTGAGTGAAAATGGACTAAATTTCAGTAAAGTGAAATCATAACCCTATTTTGGACTTTTAAAATGTAATCTAAATTTGGGAAAGAAATAGTACAAGGAGTATCCTTAGTTTTTCTCTCCTAACCAGTGCTTCTCTGTAAAAAATATAAATAAAATAAAATAAATGTGATAAAATAAAGGGCACTTGATGATTTTTACTGTGTTTCAAAAATCAGTAGCCCTGAAAATAGAAGTGAATACTTCATTATTATGTAAAATCTGCTATTATGTAGGTAGCCTATAAAATAGATACGAACATTGTTTTATTATCGTATGGTTTTTGTTAAAGAAACTATCACGTAAAAAAGTCTCTCCAAATCTAAAACTGAGATTGGAATATATAAAGATTTTAAAACACAATATAATTATGGAGTCCCCTGTATTTTATTGCGAAATTACTAGTTTCAACTCTTCAAGAGCTATTTTCAAGTAGTGGAAATAAGTGATTAGTTAACCACTTATAAGTGTTTGAGTAGATAAGTGATAAGTCAACACTCTTGAAGGGTTGAAATTTGTAGTGTTCAATAAAATAACGGATACTTGATTATTTTTTATTGTTTTTTTGATAATCAGTAACCCTAAAAAGAAGAGTGAGTATAAACATTTTAGTATTTCATGGAAGTTCATTAGTTGATATAAGTTTCTCGATATTTTTTGAACTGTTCGATTGTACATTGATTGAGGTTGAGTGGTAGAGAGGACTTAAAAGTCCTAAATCCGCCTAATAAAGAATTTTTTCATTTCATTTCATTTCATTTCATTGTACTAATGGAATAAATTAAAGATTGCATTTGTTCAAATGCTAATTAATGAATAATCATTATTAAACAGAAATTTCAATTAAATGCTGTAAATCACCCCGAAGAATTCTTATATTGCAAATATAACAGGGTAAAAAGGTAGTTTAACAGGGTAAACAGCTAGTTGGAAATTCGATGAGCGCTACTATACAAAAATTATTTTTATTATTTCCCGGGCTGACAAATTTTTGTATAGTAGCGCTCATCGAATTTCCATGTAGTTGTTTGATTGTACTTTATTTAAACTGGTTTTATTTCAACAGTAAGGTATTTCTGTATGGCTTTTCTTTTCAAAAACTTTGAAGTCGCTATGAATACACATTTAAATTCCCAAATTCAACCGTGCAGTGATAGATTTTCAATTTGTCTCGTAGCAAATTCCAACCTGAGCTTGTTCGAACATAGATACTGTAGTTACATTCAATTGAATCAAACCTTGAGAAACAATTTCTTCCCATACAGTAGCCTACAAGAACCAATGACCCCATCAAAGCTACCTCTCAATTTTTCCTCTTTCCTCAATTTTTTACCTCTCAAAGCTACTAGTTCAATTATTTCCCCCATAAAACATATCCAATCCAAACAAAACCAGTAATTTCCGATTACAACTTGTTTTACTGAGAACGCAATCAAATAGTTTGAAAATTGATATCATTGCTTATGGTGAGTTCCACTTTCAACTGTCATCTTTCTTTATGGGAAACTTCAACGCTTGCCATTCAATCAATGCTGACAATTTGAAGATGCACTGCATACTCCCAGTATCCCTTATGAGTAGCTTAAAGTAGCTTTTATTTTAATAATGCTGACGGAATGTAGTGAATCTCACTGTATAGTTTCCGCTCTGAATCGAAATCGAACCAATTGATATAGAAAAGTAGAGCTAACCATGAGTCACGTATGACGAATAAGTGCAAGTGATAAAGAAGGCAGTGGGAGGGACAACAAGTAATGAGACCCTGGAAAATAGCAGGGTACGGAAAATAAAGAAATAACATGTTATTAGCGAGTTCCAATAAATTTGAGGCGGACGTGAGCATGAGAGCATCATGTATAGAGAAGCCGCGAATGAATTTATGGTACAAAGTAGTCGTACAGAGAAAAAGAACAAGGAGAGAACCAACTTCCAACAGTGAAAGACCGTCAGAGTTGCGCTATCAATTGTCGGCGTATTTACGACTCTCATGCACTACCGGTAAGGTAGATTATTATACCTTCCGATTGACTTTTGCAACGCTTGCTCATGCGAGATGAGGGAAGATGGAGCTGTTAATTTCCAACTGCTGGCCAGGGGGGTTAATGAGGAGGTGGAGGGGTATAAGGAGGGGGAGACACGAGACGATGAACTGGAGAGAGAAGATTGCAGAAGAAGAGAGACACGAGAAGATGAAGAAGAGATAGAAAGGATAGCCGAAGAAGAGACACAAGAAGATAAATAGGAGTTAGAAAGGATTGCAGAGAGAAAGAAGCATAAGAAGATGAGCAGGAAAGAGAGAAGATTACAGACGAAGAGAGACATGGGATAAGGAGGAGACACGAGAAGATGAACTGGAGAGAGAGAGAGAGAGAGAGAGAGAGAGAGAGAGAGAGATTGCAGAAGAACAGAGACACGAGAAGATAAATAGGAGAAAGAAAGGATAGCAGAAGAGAGACACGAGAAAATGAATAGGAGTGAGAAAGGATTACAGAGAGAAAGAAACACTAGAAGATGAGCAGGAGAGAGAGAAGATTACAGACGAAGAGAGACATGGGATAAGGAAGGGTAATCTGAATTAGATTCAGATGGAAATAAGATGGAAAAAAGATTCAGAATGGTAGATTCGAGGAAATAAGGGAACGGATGATAGATTGAAGGAAATAAAAACGGAAGATTATTGGAGAGGAAAAAATATAGATGAACTGGAAATTCAAGGTGAATGCTATAGAAGTGAAGTTGGAATAATAAATGCACATAGGAGCACATACAGATGTATAGTGAAGAAGAGAATCTAAAAAGAGGGATGAAAAGTGAGATCGGGTATACGAATAGATAAGAGAAGTAATCTATAGCTAATTGGAAATTGCTAATCAACAATAAAATGAGAGTGTGGAAAATAATGTCTAAAGAAATATTAGAGTACGAGAATTGGAGGAATAAAGTATTTGAGAGGATTGAATAACTTGAAGATTGGAAAGTACATGAATAACAAAAAAAGTGAAGATGCGAATAAAGAAAAAGAAGATTAGAAAACATTTGTAAGATAAAGGGGTACATCTCCAGGTACAGGGATATAGTTAGAAGAAAACGAAAATAAAGTAAGATAGCATGAAGAAAAAGTTGAAAGGAGGAGGAAAACAGAGAATGACCACAGGGAAGGGAATAAATGAGGCGAGAGAATTTGGAGGTGAAGAAGAGGAGTTTGTAGATTGTAGAAGCAAGACCTTTGACCGATCATTTCACTGATGTGCTTCTTGTAGAAATAAAGAGGAATAGATTGAAAGGAAACTTGAACTCGAAACAGTATGTAACAACACATTGAAAACAAAAGAATGATACGTTTACATGAGCGGCGCAAGATGAGTTCATTTCTGCTTGCCGAGATTGTGTAATTTACACATTCTAATTCCCCGTGGTGCAGCCTGCTGTCCCAGGAGCTGCAAGATTTACGCGCGAGACGGCAGACCAGTAAAATTGGACGTTACCTGCTTCACTGCAAGGATGGTATATAGCTCTCCTATACTCTCCTTGGCTTTCCTGGACTTTGCTGCCGCTTTAATCAATTTGCCGCTCGCACGCCGCTGCAGGAAACAAGTGTGCTAAATTAAGGGAGGGGGCGGTTCTTGAGACGGTTTCTGCTATTGGACGAGACGGTAGGAGCTGCCAAATGAGTTATTGCGGAGGGCAGGATGAGAAGGAGAGAACAGAGAGGAGGAGGAGAGAACAGAGAGGAGGAGGAGGAGGAGAGAAAGAGGAGAAGTAATGGAGAACTAAGTAGAGAAGAAATATGAAATGATGAAAATGGATAGATGTTAAATGGAACGATATTGGTATGGAAATGTGATAAATAACAAGAAAAAGTGGTCTACATAACACCGTAAAGAAATTATAGTTTGTGCTGTCTTTCCTGTTTGATATCACACAAAGATCATGATTAATATCATATTGATTTGATCGAGATCGTAGTCAAAATCTATAAATATATGAGTATATATTTGCAAAGTGAAATTGCAAAGTAGAGTTAGGATTACTGAAACAAAATTAACAGTATCATCAAATTATAGTCAGTGGTGACTAACGCCTACCCAAAAAAGGTTGCTAGCCCAAAACCAATGTATGGTAACACTCAACATCTTGGATATGGTGAATGATTTCTTTGGAAAAGAGAACTTCTGCCATTCTCAGCCAACTACTCAAATGTTATGATTAATATGATCATAAGTTAATGTTATGATCATATCATATCCTTAATTCATAACATATAATCATATGTTAATATGATCTTCAGGAGCCAGGATTCTGCCGTGTGAAAGAGGGCAAAGTGTATTGGAGATTTGTTGATATTTTCGAAAACTATTTACTATTTCTGATAAAATACAGAATTCTCTTATGATCAACTGGCCGTTAGTTTTTTTCAAATTCCAAATACTTTTCGACATCAATTGTTTACTATTTCCGATAAAATAGAGAATTCTCTTATGGTTCACGTGCCATTAAATTTTTTCTTTCAAATTTTATATACTTCTTGGATTGATTGAAAAAGTTTCCTTGTTTTGTAAATTAGAACAGACCACCGAATCACCACTCATCATATCAAATGAGAAGTTATTGGCTTCTAGGTACATTCAAACAAGATATTCCTTCAAAAGTACGTTACCGAGTTTTCGCATGGAAATTTGGTAGTTCTGTATTATCATAATAGCAAAATCCCTTCAACAGCCTTATTATCCAAAACCATCAAAATAATACCATTGAAGGTTGTAAATGGACAAGAGAATCATCATCTTATCTAAACTTATCCAATCACTCCCACGGAAAACATATCTGAACTTCGCCCACAGTGCTTCAAGATTGTAAAGTGCAAAAATAAACATAATCTATGCATCTATCCAATTCTCGACAGATTAATAAAACAACTACGAGAAATAACACCCATTAGTGCCGTACCCAAATATTTGCCTGATTGTACTAATTAGAGCTTCGAAAATCTAGACAACCGGTAATCAAAGTTCGAAAATCACTTTCGTAACAATCTCTGAATCTTTTCAGAAGCGCGTAATGACCACGTGACATCCGAGCCATAACCGGAGGTAGCTGTTCAAGACGGATGTTGGAACATTAGGAGAGTAACAGGTTCAAAGGATGGGTAAGAAGGAGAATAGACGGAGAAGAAAAGTAAAATTGATAGTCGATAATTAAGGGGGCCATCGACACGGTCAGTTCAATATCTGGCGGTAATTTGAAATACACTGATACAATCTCCCGAAATGCAGTCGCAAAGCCGAGCGTACTTAATCAAGAAAAGGAGTGGTGGAGCATCATATGATCAGGCTGCTCTAAACCCAGGGAAGATACTTTGTTTATTGGGAGTAAGGAAAGGTAAGAACGACAAGGATAGATGAAATTTGAAGGAAAGAAGGAAGAGCGTGTTCAAGAAAGGATTGGGAACAGTGAAAAAATTCAGTGTAAAGTTTAGATGTGTATGATGAGTTGGATCTTGGATGTTGGGTACATTGTATAGTAATCGTAGTATGGAGAAATGATTGATTGATTGATTGAGTACTTTATTTATGTAGATTACAATATATACTGGCTTATACACTTATATACAATAGCTTACAATACAGCAAAATTATAGATGAATTTACATAATATAGACTAAGAAAATAATTATTGAACTGTATATGATATGAAAAAGTAATTTGTAATATAATAACTATAGATAATTATATTGTTATGCATCTACATAAATTGGCGGAGTTTTGGACATATCAATGTCCATTCTTCGGAAAGAATATTAAAAATATCCTCCCCACTAACTCTCTACCAAAAAAGTGGAGAGAAATGTACAGAGAAGAAGAAATAGGGAAGCATTAAACGGAAAAAACAAGAAGTAATAATATAAGGGTGTAAAAAGAACATTGATAAGAATTTTGATGAGAGAAAATGAGATCATAGTAAATGTGATAAATTTTCATATCAAAACTACGTATTCTTCAACTATTCCAAAGCATTGTATTTCTTGATTCAAGTGAAGTCATTAGAAAAGGAGAGTCTAGATGATATTACTTGTGTGGTGGGGAATTGAATATTTTGAACCTAGAAAAACAGAAGGTGATAGAGATAAGGGAGAGAGGTGAAAGAAGAGATGAAGATAAAAAGGGGTATAAGAGCACGAAACTTAGAACGGGAACTAGATTTACAAAAGTGAAGAAAATAGAATAGAATGGCCGAAAGAAATAGAAAAGAGGAACTGAGATGAAAAAATGAGAGATTATTGTGAGTTGGATGTAAATTATAAATTGCAAGATCTAGAGCTAGACAATGAACGTAAAGGAGTGAGGAAGAAATAAAGAGGAACGACAAAGTGGGGATTTGAACAACTTTATGACTACGAGAAACAAAAGAGATAGAGAGACAAGAGGATGAGCAGAGAAAGCAATTGAGGGAACGAAGAACAGCATCTACAAAACGGAAAACTAAGCACAATGATGAAGGATAAGAAGGCAAGACATATGAGAAGGAGAGAGAAAGTTTGTGAAGAAGAACAGACGGCAGGCGAATCAAACATGAATAACAATCTAACCGCACATCATTCGTTGAAACCACAGCTTACCTCTCTAACCAAATAGCAATTGAAATTGTTTTATCAATCCTCCCAGTGAATTACCTTTATTCCAGTGGTAAATCAAATCAAACCCATTATTTTCATTGTGGTTTATTACTCAAATCTCCCTTGCCGCTGTTATGAAGGCAATTTTTCATGATAGAATGACTGTTACAGATCTGTTGGATCTGAATCATTGATTCACTTACATCACAATACTACAATATTATTATATGTGACATTACACGTCATTTGTAGTTATGAACTGATATCATATCTAGTGTATAATTTGAATTTTTCATTGTGCTTCTACTGTATAAACTTATTGTAATATTATACGTCATATTTGGGTTATCAAACTAGTAGTAGAAAAAATCAGAATAACCACGCGTAATTTTACAATTACAGTACATATGAAATGATAAGAACCTAGTTTATAAATAGAATAAACCAATGAATCCTAGACACAATAAGTATATACTATGATAACTTCTTTTGTCAATGATTTGTAACAACTGATTTATATCCAAAGCATTAGGTGAAACATACAATGGTGGGTGATGTTCTAACCATTTTTAGTAAATAAATTTATATTTTCAAGACATTTTGTCGTAGTCCTTGGAAGTTGGAGAAAAATTTCGATTCGAGAGTTCAGGTGTGTTGTTATGTCTTGTCAACTATGTTTGAGAATTTCGTCCCATACTTAACAAATAAACGTCACATGACACAAACTATAATAGTCACTCTCCGATTGGAATATAGGTACTACAAAATACAATTTGAAATTCAAATCAGCGTCCTTACAACGACCCTGACAATTCCAAAAACCATACCATAACATTCGGATTGTCAGTTGAATTGCAAGGACGAACCTTAGCATAACACCTGATGCGGCAATGTCAAGAAAGAAGTAATGTATGCGTATGTATGGATATCTAATTTATGTATGAAAACATTCTCCAGCCAAAGATAGGATACCACCTGGATTGTTGGAAGGATTTGAAAGAGAAAAACTGGTATCACAGTCAGGTATTTCAAGCTCTCTACAATGATATAATATTTTCATTTGATGTCAAGTACTCATAAAATTCTTTCAAGTATTTGTTTATTGTTTTGTTGATGGAATATTAGATAAGTTCAACTGTAGTGAATTCATTGTAATTACACTCACTATTATGCAAGTTGATGAAGCTTTTACAAAATATTTAATAACATATGACAAAAATTTATTGATAGTCATTCATGCTGAAATTCGTTGGAAAATGTGTGTGCTGTAACTATAATTTATAGCAATCAAGTTTTTGATTTTCAATCTAGCTGGCAGTATTGTGTCATCACTGGTATCATTCCTAACACCTTTGTTCCTTTCTAATCATTCATAGTTGAGAATGATATTGTATCTATCAATGTATAAATAAATAAATACAAGTTATAGAATAATGAAAAAGAAATCATACACAAAATATATTATAAAAATGGTACCAATGTTTCTTAGGTTAATCATATTAACCATATTAGGTTTCTTAGTTAACATCCATATTCGACTCATCATTCTGTTTCCCATGCACAATTCCAGAGTTTGTTTATTTATTGATTTAATAAATTTTAAATACTGTATATAAATTACAAATAGTTGGCCTATTACTGAAAATTAGATTTTGTCAAAACTACTGATTTATTGAAATAACTTTAGATACTAGTTTCGATTGTTACACCATTATCAATCTCCAGTAAACAGAGAGTCATATAGTAAACATTGAGTCGTATAGTGTGGCTGAAGTGCTACAATTGGCCATTATCTTTCGATCTTTGAAGGTTGACCACCATTGGCCGAGACAAGACACGCCTTTGGCTGTAGAGCTCACGCCTTTTTCTCAACCAATGGCTGTTGAGCTCAACAGCTATTGGTCGTCAGCTAAAGAACAATCGCAGGGCGTCATTCATACTATATTATTATGCTATTCATTGGTTAACATTTCAGTTCACTAGAGATTGATAATGCAGTAATAACCGAAACTAGTATCTCAAACTTTTTCAATAAATTAGTGGTTTTGTAAATACCAAATAGTTTTCATTCAAAATATAAAGAAATGGAAGAAGAAGAGACCACAGTACATGTGAGACCTTATAAACGATTTTGAGATTGTTTTTATGTGTCCAATAGTTCCAATTTTATGTGTTTTGTGAAAATGATAAATAATGAGTCAAATAATAAATTTTCTGGAGAAACATTGCTAACAATAAAATTAGATGCTAGTAATTGAAAGATTGGTTGATTCTTATCGACATGAGGAGTAGCTTCTTTCTCAAATTAGTGTAAAGAAATTAATAAAATAAAAAATATGATATAGGCCTACCGGTATGAATTACAAGTAGTTGTCTATTGCTGATATCAGTGTGATGATTTTCACAAATATTCAGTGTCTTGTTCAATGTGGCAATCACCCACCATAAAAGGTTAAGAAAGTCTGCTTACCACAAAATGCACTCATTCGCATCGAGTGATGACAACTGGCATTACATGGATGCAACGTACACACTGCCATGTAATTTTAAAACTGGTTGAAAAAGCTACAAAGAATGAGTTTGAACTTCAATTATACACAACGGAAACACAGTCTGAGTAGGAGAGATTTATATTTAGTGACGTTTAAACATAGCCAGGCCTGCGCAAAACACATGAAAATGTCTAATTAAAACAAGAGACAAGTTCTAATTAATTGAATCGATAAAAGTTGGCCATTGCTTTGCTAGCCACGTAGGCTACTTAAGGGCTCGGCTGAATTAATTATTTTGAAAAGCTGGACTTGTTCTTGTCACCAACAACTCTTGACAACAAATCACCGCAATGGTCAGTTAAAGTAGAATTTTATTCGATACATTTTCTTGGCATCCGTATAGGTAATCAGGTTTTTCTAATTTATTTTTTTATCGCTACAGAACTGCGTACCGACTGCGGACATACCCTAACAAGGCATTTACCAGCTGAATGCATCGCAGGCTTCAATAGTTTAATGATTGCGTGGGTGGCAACAAATCGAACTGGTTCGCGGAAGAAAAGTGGACGGGATGAGCGAAATTAATGAACTACAATTAAGGTAGTAAAGTTTCTACAGGAAAGTGTTAGAAATCGCTGCCATAATGTGGATAAAATGTTCCAACTCCTATCTGAATACATGGTAGGCTATTACTATGGAAAGGGTCGTGTTATCTGGGAAACTAAAGGCTGGAAACGAGGTTGATCACCATCTTATCTAGGAAGTTGGTAGATGTTCCAATATTAAACAGATAATATTATTAAAATCAACGTCTAAATGCAGAAAAGTATGGAAAGATACAGTTCAAGCAAGCTTTCTCAGTGCTTATGTAGTTATTTATCATTATCAGTGCCGGTTGCACAACAGCCGGTTAAATTTTAACCGTGATTAATTCCACGAGAACCTATCAGAGAAGCCGTCTTTTCAAAAACGCCTTCTCTGATTGGTTCTTGTGAAATTGATCACGGTTAAAATTTGACCGGCTGTTGTGCAACCGGGCCTCAATCTACTAACTAACTTTTGAAAATATTTCGAAGATTACCACGCTATATATGAATATAGCGCAAAGTACCTAGAATACCTAGTATAATGTATTCTAGGTACATTGATATAGCGTATATGCAGAAATTATAAGCTCTCTAAAACATTTTCACCATATAGTTTGCAATATAATTCATGGAAGCACTTGGGAATAGGAGAAAAAGAACCTTGATAACAAGAATTGTGGAGAGGAATAAAGAAAAAATGATTATCAAGGAGGTAGAGAATATTGGTGCAGATGTAGTTCAAGACGGGCAAAAAAAAAGGGAAAATAAATAGAAAAATAAAAACAGGTTGAATGACAAGATAGCAAAGAATTGAAGAAAAAATATTATAAAGGAAGTAGAGAATATTGGTGCAGATGAAGTTCAAGACAAAAAGGAAAGTAAGTAGAAAAAAAACAGCATGAATAACAAGATAGCAAAGAATTCATAGAATCAGAAGGAAGTACAAGAGGAGGAAGACGAGGAGGAAGAGGGAGTAGAAAGTGAAAAATAGCAGGAGGAAGAAGATGAATAAGAATGGGAGGAAGAGGAAGAAGATGAAAACAAGAGAAAGACCAAGATATTGAAAAAGAGGAAGAAGAAGAAGAAGGAGGAGGAGGAGGAGGAGGATGAGGCGGAGGAGGAGGAGGAGGAGGAGGAGGAGGAGGAGGAGGAGGTGGAGAAGAAGAAGAAGAAGAAAAAAAAGAAGAAGAAGAAGAAGAAGAAGAAGAAGAAGAAGAAAGGTTGTACATAGCGTATTGAAAAGGTGAGGCGTTCCGATAAGTCAGTAGTGGAAGAAGACGAGAGAATCCTGGCTAAGCGATAACCCATGTCGGAGCGACATTAAAAATAATGCAGCTACCTCACCAAAAAGGATCAACGCAGAGCGGAAAAAAGTGAAGCAGCCAATTATGTTATAAAGAAGCATCCACTGTCCAACCTGAAAACATCGGCGCAACGCAACCTCAACGGGATTAAGAGCAGAGCAACTTCCTCTCCACTCTCCACGGCACCACTGTCTAGAGTCTAGATTATAAAATCCAATTAATCCCACTCGTATATCTCTGATTTTATCTAGCCCAATAATAACGATAATATCGATACCGTATATCAGAATACCTCCATGTTATTATAGCTGGCCGTCACACGGATTTCCCGGAAATACGATGGAGTAGCAGTGGTTCAGATTGCAGCCGAAAGCTTCTAAATTAATGATGTTTATAAAAAATATGAGTGGCTGGAAAAAGTGGTTCTGCTTTTACGTGGACTAAAGTGGATTACACTTCAACC
Organism: Nilaparvata lugens; assembly: GCF_014356525.2. NCBI lineage: Eukaryota > Metazoa > Arthropoda > Insecta > Hemiptera > Delphacidae > Nilaparvata > Nilaparvata lugens. The sequence continues at coordinate 7,257,410 of NC_052513.1, forward strand.
ATAAAAATGGGAACAAAGTATTATAATTAAGGCTACACCATCACCACTGTTTTACCTCTACCTTGAATCTTTGCATGAATGTGTTTTTGCTTTCGATCGATGATATCGTCTATCGTGTTTTTCCAATAACTCAATACCCCTCTGATACTGGATTGGTAATAAAAAATACAGATTTCCTCAATACTTCTCAACTATCCTCTCTTTCTTCATATTCATTCTGTTTCATTCCTCCATGCAATTGATAGGATATTTTTTCAATATCATTCAAATTACAATCAAGCACCGACCTGGGAATATTCATCACCTTAAATTTATAAATTCAGGAGTGATCCGTGATTTAGTGGATAGAGTGCTTGCGTAGCAGCATAGAGATCCCGGGTTCAAACACTCTCATTACCAAACGTTTTTTAAAACAGATCACTCCCGTGTTATCGGATGGACACGTTAAATTGTCGGTCCCGGCTGAAGTATGACAGTCGTAAGGCCTATTGACGGCTCAAATTATATATTTAGGAGAGGTGGGACCTTCCCGCAAGGGACTCCCCACCAACAAAAGCCATACGAATTTACTTTTTATAAAATTCAAATTGTATTGAAGCTAATAGTAATTTAGTATTCATTTTGAGAATTGAAGCTACTATGGTACTTTCATATTATGCTGGATTCTATTGAAATTCATACAAGCATGGTCTAAATAGACATGGTTTAAATCTGTGATACAAGCTTTATAATTTAAAGTGAAGAAATAAAGTATGAGCTCACCAATACGTGGAGTAGGTTTCAGTATAATATGAACTGGTGTAACAAGAACTTACCTGAAAATAAAATTGAAATTATTAGTAATGCCGTTCAATATTTATAAGAAAATGTACAATTTATTGAAAGTACAGTATATAGGCTATTCACAGATAATATCTGGAGAATAATAGAGTTCTATTTTTCACACAGATTGTTGTATGTAAATCACTCATTTGGGATCACAATCACAATTTTGAAAGCTTGGTGATTGATTCAAAACCATTCAATCCATGACTTTTACTAAGCACAAACATCAAATCAATGATCTACCATTTTAATACTCCTACTATAAGACTCCTACTGTCCTACTACCTACTGCTGAAGAGGTTTCATATGTTTATAATATTTATCTACATTCTAGAGTAATATATCCTTCCCCAAAGCATTTACAAACATCGTAATTGATTGCTTAGGATATTCTTCATCAATCTTCAACATATACGCTCATGATACCCGAATGCGATATGAGAGATATGGACAAAGCACATAATAGTAAAGATGTGTATAAGGTCCAATCACTGTCGCTAGGTATACACTGAATACTGTCTCAATCATGTTTGTCAAGTCAAACGATTTCAAACAATGGCCATCATAACTGAACCATTGTTCCAACATTCAAATTCAAAGGAATCGGTTTGACAATGTAATGCAACAATATCAAACAGATTGCTTACAATAAACCCGAAATTATAACAATACTTCAAAATAAAGGAGTATGAATAATGTTTAAAACTGTACGACAAATACGCAGGGTAAGTTTAGTGAATGCAGTATCAATGCATAATAGGACACAGTTTCAATAAATAAATTGGACACCACTCTAGTGAATACAGTTAGTGGATACAGTATCAATAAATAATAGGATACCATTATGGTCAATGTATTACTAATGCAAAATACACATAAGAGGACACCATTCTGTTCAATGTATTACAAATGCAAAATACATTTGTAATATACTTGTAAAAAGTGCTCAAATGTAATGGAGATCAATCGAAGAGTGTTCTACCTGCTGGGCGGGTGAAAAAAGCAAGGGGTAGAGGCGAAAATAGAAAGAAAAGATGAAGGATATGGGTTTTGGGAGTGTTGCAAGCGAACGTCTCATGAGAAAAAAATTAAAAGCTCAGTCAGACCACATGGGACTCCAGTGATTAGATTCGCGGTTGGTGGTTCACCAGAGTTAATTTCGAATCTGACCGCCCACAATTCCGCCATTACTCAAACTTTGAATTCAATTTTTCTCTTTTGTTCCTTCATTTTACGCACATTTTTCTCCACCTTCCGAATTCCGAGATGCCACTACTACCACCGAAATGAGTAACGAACGTTGTTTGCCTTGGAATTCTAACGAAATCGAAATGGACACATCATCTCTGAAGAGATGCCCGTATCTAGCAGAAGATTGAAATTCTTCTCAGACTTCTGGAATTTGTGATTGGTTTCTCTATTAAATTGACCTTGGAGTTTTCTACATTCTTGATTATCTTTTATGAACCTAGATAGTTAAACTTGTTTTAGAGTTAAATGTGCTTGTACTGTATAACCGTGAGATGATCTTAAAACTTATTGATCGTGAAGGGAAAGCCAAGGACGGTTTTATCAAATATAAATGAAGATATTTTCAATGAATAAATAAATAATAGTGGTTAGAAAAATATAGTTGGTTCAGAAAGTATAGATAATGTGGATAAGAAAAAATACGGTTGAATTACATCCTATTCTCTCTGGGTTGGATTTAGTAGATCTGTCAAGATATATTAATGAAGAGATGGATGGAAGAATGTCATCAAAATCGCGTACAAAAGTGAAAAGATTACAACTTAGCACATCTTGAAGTTCCACAAATTCTTATATTGGTAATAAATTATCTTCAAACATATCATACCGAGCATATTAGTCTATGTATATCAGACAGACCAATCCAATGAACCGTACGAGCATTTACAAAGAACATTGACCAAATATAGAATATGATTCAATTAGTACAGAATGAATATAATTTTTTAAAATCAAATCATCAAATCATTTATTTCGCGATTTAAAAAAACAATCACAAATAAAGAGCAAATCAAATATGATGAACAATAAATTTAAACAAAATACAAGTGTTATCTTAAAAATAAGAAAAAATAATACAAAATCATAAATATCTCTTTACGTATATATATATATATATATATATATATATATATATATATATATATATATATATATATATATATATATATATATATATATATATATATAATTTACGTATTATATATGGCATCACCAGCAAAAGAATAAACTTCGCCCTCTGGTGACCGTTGCAAATAGAAAATATTATAATAATATTAAAAAAAAAATCCTCATCATTGAGTCATTTCTGAGAATGAAGAAAAGATAAAAGTAAATAAATTATAAGGGATACAATAAATTTTAATTTAAATAAGGTTTTCTATTGAAGTGAAATAGATTGCAATTATCCAATTTTTTATATCATTACAATTTTTTATATATTTTATTTGGTACAAAATAGAAAAATGAAATGGTCATGAATGAGAAGTTATTCATCAGACCAATCAAATGTATGGTAAGACGGACATTTTTTTCATAGAAACTAAAGAAATATAAAATAGAATATAATTAGTACAAAACGAAATATTCTCTTGTACAACATGTAGTATGGAATGATCATATAATGAAAAATTACTGATCCCATTAAATTGCAGTTTGAGTGGCTGATGCAGAAGTCCATAATTGAGCTCATGAACGACCTCATGTAGCCAATTTGCCATTGAAAATTGAACATAAATCAATACACGCTCTGTATACTGTATACACCATGGAGCAACCATAATTCAAACTCGAATGAAGTATTTCAAGGCTAGCTGAGAAATTGCTGCTAAGCTGCAGTGGTTGCAATTAAAATACCAGCCTTGAATGCACTCAAGAATGACAGGTCTATCATTGGTTGGAGTCGCCTATCGGTAATCTGTAATACCAGTGATACTAACAGGATAAAGTGAAATGTACACATCAAATCTGATGTTGAAAATTTGATGTTTGATTTTCGTCAATAATTGCGTGACTGTAGGCCTGATATGTTGTGTAATTATAATAATTCCTGTAATGCGTTCAAAGAGGAGGAAAATTTGAACTTTGAAATAGTGTATTTAAGGAGTGTTATAGAAGGAATTTGAACTGCCATAAGCGATAGAAATACTACTGAATCACTATTGAGAGTTTGTCACAGATTCAAAAAGTTCCTATTTTAGAGAGTTTTCGATTTAGCTTTGATAACATTTTATAATTGACTTGAAAACCGCAGTGGATCGAATGAAGAAATGATGAGGAAATTATAAAACAAGGGATTTGTAATGTTTTAGAGGTAAATCCACTCAAATATTTTCTTGTGGAATTATCAAAGATAAAATTCAATAATGGATATTAAAATAAAATGCAATATATTTGCTACTATATATGGTATTTTACCAAATTGTAGACGTAGGGGAGAGAGTGATTGGCTTTTTATATAAAATACAAACTAATCAGAATAATAAGAAAGTATAAGAAACGTACTTGGGAAGTTCAAAATAAATAAAATGAAACTGATGTATTATTATTATTATTAACCAGTCAATTACTTCAACTGAAGAGTACATTCTTCACCCGATCATATAGAAGCCACAATAAATGCATTCAATTATTAAGTGGAACATCAAATTTTCTGGAATATTTTATAATAACCAAAAGTTTGAATTTGCATTTGATCTAATCTATTGCGATCTAATTAATATTGATTATCAGTGCAAGTAATGCAGGCCTGGATAAATTATTACTTTTTCTGTATCTAGTCAATTTACATTTCCTAGTATAATTCATTATTCGAAACTATTCCTGGTGAAAAATAAACGAGAGTGAACCTTCACAACATTAATGATGCGGAAGCTGATTTATGAGATGCTAGCCGCTGTTACAGGTATCGTTTCGATTTCGAAGCAAATTTTTTGCCCGGATCAGAATAACAAAAGTGGGTGATAGTGGAAGGGCGGTGCGGTGATTCATGTCCAACAAAACTTGGCAAATGACTTTCAACGGGTGAGATATCTTTAGGATAAGAGAGAAAATGGTTGGAAAAAATAGATGGGGATAATGAGAGAGAGAGAGAGAGAGAGAGAGAGAGAGAGAGAGAGAGAGAGAGAGAGAGAACAAAAAAACTCCCAAGGAGGGACCAAGACCGCCTATATGAATCATGGTATCTCTCTTCATCATCAACATTATTAAAAATATTACCTGTGGAGAGCCCCCGCTTACTTTTCCATCTCATTCCTTCATTTATAACACACTGCTTTATTTGTGTGCTCTGATTAGAATCGTTCCTCATAAAAGATTACGGGGAAAGAGAAAGAGATAGCAAGACACCTTTACAGAATCAAATCTTGTTTCTAATTAAAGAAATAACGGTACGTTTCTGAATCTAAGCTGACTAACTTGATTGATTATCAACCAATTGGTGAGGATAATCAATTATAACGATTTTCTCAAGACACCTGAGTCATTGCTGAATCATTAAATTTTACTTTCGGGAGATAAGTGGATTATGTTTGATGCTTCTGGAAAAATGCTTCAAAACGAGTCCTTGTTCGAATGCCAACAAGAAATAAAGAGAGCACCGCCCATTCGATTTGTAGTAACCAATCATGTTGAACGATTAATTATCTTCCTGTATTGAACTATTATTACCGAAGCTAAAAACAAGATTTCTTATTACTAATAACAAAAATCTGGTGTGGCGCACTCACACAACTTTCCTTGCCGTTATGAAAAATCTATCACCTGACGCTAGTGTTCCCGCGCATCTCAAGTCTACTATTCAAAGATCCAAGCCAGCTGGTGACAGGACAATAAGGCTAGAGACACACGAAGTTTGCTATCTCTTCATAGTGAATGATTCAATAGAATCAACAGTTGCCAACAGTTTGTAATTGAAATAATAACATTTTCTCGAATTTCGAACTTATTTTCAAATTTAGGTGAAAATGTTACTGAACATTAATTGAAGAGATTTTCATGCTCAATCTTTTTCACTTGGAATTTTTTGTTTAGATTGTAATAAGCCTGATAATTGAGAATCTAAAATCTAACTTTGCATAGATGGGGCGGAACTCCTGAAATTTTTACAGATATGGGACTTGTGGCAGTTGATAGAGCTTATCAATGACTATTTTAGGTATAAATTTCATCAAAATCGTTGGAGCCGTTTTCGAGAAAATCGCGAAAACCCCTGTTTTTGACAACATTTTCACCATTTTATCCGCCATCTTGAATTGCATCAGATCGAAATTGTTCGTGTCGGATCCTTATATTGTAAGGACCTTCAGTTCCAAAGTTCAAGTCATTCCGTTAATTGGGAGATGAGATATCGTGTACACACACACACACACACACAACACACACACACACACACACACACACACACACACACACCAAACCAATACCCAAAAACCACTTTTTTGGACTCAGGGGACCTTGAAACGTATAGAAATTTGGAAATTGGGGTACCTTAATTTTTTTCGGAAAGCAATACTTTCCTTACCTATGGTATAATAGGGCAAGGAAAGTAAAAATGAAATACAAAGTGAATCAGTATTTACTTATCGAATACGGTAGCATACCTAAGTATCTTGGATTCTTGAAGTCTTCTACTACTGTATATCATTACTACTGTAATAAATTAATAAGAGAAGAATTGTAGAAGAGACTTGAAGTACATAATTATATGGTACTATTTGGAGAGGAATTTTTAATATAGGTAAGAATTACAGCAAATTTCAGAGTATGTACAAGGAAACTAAAGCTCTATAATGTAAACGCACATTGATACGTTTTAGAAGAACCCTACCTATAGAACCCTTCAGCTATAGCCTCAATAGACACAAATTAGATTGCCTTTTTGGTAGTTTATTGTCAGTGGTACTTTTACAATGGACTGACTCATGATGTACGCTCAGGAAGTTTCCACTTGTATGAGTTTTCTGAAATCTCAGCTGATTGGTTGTTTCCTGTCACGTGACAATATCTCCAGACAAACTGCTCAATTAACCAATTACAACTGTCATACCAATAAAGAACACAAAAGACGAGAAATTATTGCTCAAGTTCTCTACAAGACCTAGTAGATGTTATAACATGTCCTACAAGAAAAGGAATAGACACTGAGAAAAAATACAGTACTGTACTAGAGAGTTAAAAGCATATTAAGCTATCTTCTCTACATGACAATACTTAGGAACTGAGAACAGCCAGGGTAAGAGCACTTAGGGGAAACTGAAGACGAAGGTTGGTGTATAATTTGAAGATTTTCGAAAAATGTTTCACTCTTCCTTTCATAAAGAAGTGAACATTCCTGTCTATATTGGACGTTGAAAAACAAATTTCTGATTGAATCAGTACGGTAGAAGATCTTTTTCCCAATAAAATAACATCAAATAAAAAACCTTAAATCATAAAAACATTAAAGATTAAACCATCGATCAAATTGATGTTCAAATCATGAAACCTTCACTTATTGATTGGATAACATTGTGCATAGCATGACTCTAAACATTCTATCAGTTACTTCATGACATAACGGTGAAATAGTTGCTTCTAATTGCTCCATTAGCGCAAATTTGATAGGAATTTGATTGGGTAACAGTCTTTACACATGTTAAACGGTTGCTGGTCTAACAGCTCCACGGAAAATGATGAATATATTATTCAAATCAATGCCTGCAGCCATTTGCCTGCATCAAACTAAAAGGACTTGATAATTGGGTTCTCAACCCCTCAGCTGCCAGACACACAAGTAGATTCTTGACGTCTGACGATGAATAGTCAAAAAAAAATGTATTTCAATATTCTCCCTTCCAAACCGTTACATTTCAACAAGAAATATCCTAATTTCTAATCATCATGATTTTTCACTTTTTCATGACATTGTTCTCGTTCTTGTCATATCAGGAAGCAAGAATAAATTTGATAATAAAAAGACTAAGAAATTGTCAAAACCACAGATTTTATTAAAAATAGAAAGACCGGTCTCGGTTGTTACACCATTCTCAAATCTCTGATAAGAATAAATTTCCCTTTTGATACAATTATTTACTACTTAGTCTACATTAAATACAGTGGTTTCTGAAACCTTGTAAAATTTAGTTGAATACTAAAATAATTATGCTGACACTAAACAAAATAAAATGGTTTTAGTAAGCGATCAAATCTTTATGAGATTTGATTCCATACATTGAATGTAATTTCGAACAAATGAGGCTTTAACTTTCTTTTTGAAAAAATCTATTTTGAATAGCTATCAAGTAGGGCTACTAATGAATTAATCTTACTAAAATTACATTCTTGTCTAGGTATTGAACTCTAAAGCAAAAAAATATTCAAAGAGAATAAAGGAAACATTCTTCTTCTGACATTAACTGTTTAGGCATGGTCTCCCTTTTCCGGTCCTTGAGATAGTCCTGTTCTAGCAGCTCTTTTACTATGTTTTTGAATCTCAAGTTTGTGCCCATTTCTTTTCAGGCCGCTTCGTCCTGTAGATGCATATTGGAAATACATTAAGTTGAAAAAAATACAATGGAACTACTGTATTTGTTATATCTTGTGTATGAACGCCTATTCAAACATCCATATATATTGATCTCATAAAATATATATTGATATTGATCTCATAAAAACATATTAAACGCAAAATATAGCATGGTGATCTAGTGGTTGCGAAACATAAATAACGTGCTTGAATGATAATGGAAATGATTGATAACTATTATAAGCATGCGCGTTGAGTTTCTAGATGACAAGATTGATATCAAGAAGGTCAGTTCAGAGAGGTGTGTATGTACGACACTAAATAATTGATACCGACACGAGCAAGCAGTCGCATGTTACTTTCTAAAAGGGTGTTCAAAGCACAAGAGAGCAGCTGTGAAGTCCTGTACCAGGGGACTGAAGATGGATATGAGTATCAAAAGCAGGATGACCAAACACAAGAAGAATAAGAAAAAGAAAACTAGGCAGAAGAAGAAGAAGAAGAAGAAGTGTCTCAGTACAACGTAATAGCAGCTCATTTGAATAAGCTCAATTTGTCTTCCTTGACATAGTGTAAAGATAGCCAGGTATTTCCTTAGGTTTGAGAAGCACAGTGTCGTCTAGTTGACACGAGTACAAGGTGAGACCATTGGTCATATGACGACAAAAGTTTTTGGGCTTGAAAACACATCACTTATCTTCAGCTGAGGTAATTAATAGTAAGCTTCTCGAGGATGAAAGAGAGACCACAACCAAACATTTGACTGCATCACAAAAGAATCAACTTTAAGAATTTTGAGAATCCTCCTAGAGTTTTCCTTGAGAAACACCTTCCTGGGGTCCGGGCTCTGTTGCGTGAGAAGATACTTTAGTAGCTGATATTTTAGTAATTTCCTATTCTAATAACCAGCAGACAACTGCGAAACGTTATTATCAAAGTTAAGAAACTATTAATGATTGAGATTTTGTAAATATCCCACTTTATTACTCAACATCAATATTTACTCTACAAATATTATACTAATATTATTAGCTTGTATCTTTTCATGAAACAGGGCCCAGTTGTCGTTGCTCTCAGTTTTTATCACTTCACAAATATTTTTAATAGAGTGATTCTCTGTATTGCTGATTGTAATTGGCTAATCACTTTGTTATTTTACATTAGAAAATGTTTTTATGGATGCAGCTTTCATTGTTATGATAGAGAACTTTTTGATTCGAATTCATGGTCAAAAATCGAGTAGACAGGGGAAATATATGAATGATGAATGGATAAATCAATGATCAAGATTGAAATAGGATGAAAATGGAAAATGTATAAACTTGAAACAATGAACTCCCATTTTCATGAAAGAAATGTTCTCCTCAGTTTACTGTTAAAGTTAGCATATCATTCTATTTATGTATTTTATTATTTGTAGGCACCTGCTGTAAAATCTTTTAGGTCTTGCGGGACCAATTTTGTAATGCATTTACTGAATAAAATGAATGATTGATTGATAATTGGAGGCCTGGTCCAAGCTTAATCGGACTTCATCTTTCAACATAAGTAAAAAAGAAATTTGAATGGTAGATTGATAGGAATAATTGATAAGATCGATATTCTAAGAGATCCCAAAATACAATAGCTATAAACACACCAATGCGAAATCATAGATAAATTAATTTCTCTAATTTTTGACTGGAAATCCACTATCAGAATTGAAATAATTTAATACCTATCGGAACATGGAAGCCAAAAATTGACTCCTTTGACTTCGAATCGATTCAACTTCTCCTCAAGTCAAAATAAACAGTGACACGTTTTCATATTATGTTAGTTAAGACTTTTAGAAAAATAAAAATGTTAAACACTGTTAGAAAAAATGAGATAGCAGATTATTTATGAAAGAAACGGGGTACCTGAAAGTTCGAATTAGAAACAAGACTAATCAAAGGTCTCGCTCTTCGCTAACTAGAGCTGTCAATCTACTGTCTCTTTCTCCCATTCGTTTTCACCCCATTATTCCTCTCTGTCTCACAGCTCACGTGTTCCTCTCTCCACTTGACATTGCTGGCATCTTTGAAAGCAGAAGCGAATCAGATCGTTAGAGGGCTCTGCGTCAAAAGATTAGAGCTCAGTGCCAGGGCAGAGAGCAGAGAGCAGTCAGCAATCAGAAATGATTGACTGTCAGTCCGTCTGTCTTATTCTCAATTGAATTCGACACAGTTGCAGTGTTGAGAGACCTGTGCACTGGTCAAACAGTGTGATGGTTGGCATTTAAGGGGAGTGTGGGGGAGGTACAGGGCAGAGGGAGAGAGAAAAGAGATTCACTGTGAAGTGGAAGAAGAAAGGAAATACGTCGAGAGAGAATGTGTGTGTGTGTGTGAGAGAGAGAGAGAGATTCAGATTCAAATTCCTTTATTCATGTATTTAACAAAACATAATTCAACGTACGTTCTAGCGTTAAAAATAAATACCAGTAGCGGTAAAATGACATGGTGAATCATATTAAACTGATGAGTTATACAATAATAATGATGAAAAATGCAAAAGTTAAGGTACTACTGTAATGTTTTCACATGAAACGGTGAAGTTTGGACCTAAAGAAGTCCATTCTCAGAGAGGGTATCAAGGATTCCCTCTCCTTCAGCACTTAACCGTAAAAAAAAGAAAGTTGAAAATTCAAACGGAATATTATGTCTGAGCAAAAAAAATTATGACAAAGTATCAATTAGTAAAAACCAAATCATAGAAACGATAAATCATTTAGTTGAATCAATTAACAGAAAAGAGGAAAAAATAATAAGGGAAAAAATAAAGAAAAAGTGAATTCCCAATAATTAGAAAATCGATATGATATGACAATTGGAATAATGAGGGAGTGAAATTTATTATTAGAAAAAAGATTTGTAGATTTAAATCCAAAAATAATTTTAATGACAAAAGGAAATTATTGTACAAAAGAGATTAGTTCATGTAAGTAACAAGATAATATGATTATGAAAGTTCATGAAGAAATAATAATAATAATTCTAATTAGGGAATTATGAAGGGGAAATTATAATACAAAAAAGAGGGGAAGGGATATAGAAAAAAGTTGCTAAGATCCAGATAAGAGTTAGAATAAGAAACAATCTTAAATGTAGCCTATACACATTTTTTATGCTAAATTTACATGAAAGAGAGAGAGAGAGTGATAAGAGAGAGAAACGAAGTTTGTATGGAATATTCTCTATGAAGTAAGAGAAGGGAGGATGAACGCTGAGAAAGAGGTGTAAAGAGAGATTTTTTTAAGTGTACAGCAAATCAAATGAGAGATGAGTTCGAAAACGAAGTTTGATTTCTCGAATGTGATTCTTTATACGTTGAGAAAATGAGAAAATGAGAAAATTTAAAATGGACATACTTTGATGTTTTCAGAAATTGAAAAGAATTTTTGACAATAATTTCACATTATTTAGGAGTCTCTTTAGGTGTTCCATTCTCTTGAACCGTTCATGAAGGTAGGATTGCGTATACAAGTCTGTTTCGAAAAATAAATTCACAATATTTTTGAATAATCATGTTCATAAAAAACAGAACAGAGGGAAATTTAGCATGAGAAAGGTACAAGTTGTGAGAGCCTCCATTGATGACTTCCTCAATAAATGTGAGCCTTAAACAATTTCTGAAAAATTTCCTGTCCAATCATTAGTGGTCAATGGAACTTCTTTGTAATAGAGCAGCTTCACCCCGTTTTCATTCCTCTACGAATTTCTCTCATCCCATATTTTCAGGTACACTTGAGGTTTGTGAAAGTAAAACTTCAATCGTGATCAATATTCAATCGGAATTGGAGAGAATCGAATCAAATTCAAATAATTTATTTGAATTTTCATCCATTTACATTAATTTTTCACAACATATGAAGAATTTCTACATTGTCAGCATATACAATTAAATATCAAAATATTCAATTGAGGAAGGATTATACAGGAGACTCCCCTAACAAGCCTCACAGAAACCTTACGGTTCAACAATACATCAATTGCACATTGTCAACAAATATAGACTTGAAAAAATAAATTGTTTAATTGCCTAACTCCATAGCGGGCTAAACTTAGCAGGCTTGTTCCATCACCAGACCCATGTCGAACGCAGCTTATTGAAGCTGAATCAATAGAATTCGTTGTCTACAAGTGCAACCGCACAAAGCAAAGCAATTGAAGCAGGCAGCAAAAAAGTGGAAAGACTGAACAGAATCGACAAACAGGTGTGGCGACAAGACGATTGCTCGCTAAAAAATCGCATGACAATTTCAAACAAGGCAGCCGGATGAAATCAATAAATCAATGGAGGTTGAGTCGAGAATCGGCCAGTTCAATAGTGAAGCCAACTGGTTTCCCAGTAGAGGAGCTATTATGAAATTGCTGAGAAAACTTGTGATCAATTCTGATCATACCCGTCGAAGAGTTCTTGCAGGAGAACCACACAGTAGCTAGAAATCCACTGGTTATTCTCTTTTTTCTGGGATCATAAGATACGATTTATCCAGGAGTATTTGCAAGATAACTACATTACTGAACATTCAGAAGTAGTATTTCATCAGGAAAAACAACCACTTATGTATTTTTATTCCAGTTTTCTTGTTTTTCAGTCTCTTTTCCTTTTTATTCAATATTTATAGCATTGCTCGAAAGCATAGATTTAAACTGTCGCTGTCAATCATTTTTGTGAACCGGTTCAAAAGTGATATCCTTGAGATAACACGTAATTCAGAGGGTTTCAAACAGTGGCTTTGCTTATTTGCGTAAATAAACATAGCCACTGTTTAAAACCCTGTGAATTAAGTTAATTGTGAACGTTAATTTTACTGCGTTATTCGATCGAGTTATTTAGGGAAGTGATTATTACAGCAGGATCCTATGTTTTTCTATTATATTCAGAGAGTATATAGAATATGTGAGATAAAAAGATGAAAATATAGAGATTACATTTTATATACTCTCTGATTGTAATTTGTAACTTTCTCAACATGAACTAGCAAAATTTAATCTTGCACAATGATAACGTGCATTCCAGTGGAGCAATTAATCCAATAATCGGAACGATTCACTAACCAGATGATAGACTTCAAATTATCAGCATCAACATATAATAGGATCTACCCTATCTTCGAAAGATTGCTAGTTCTGTATTCTGTTGGTCCCCTCATTAAAATCTTCCAGTCCTAGTTTTGTAGGATAACAATCACGACGATGATTCGACAATATTCTATGAGGATTGTGTGTATGTGTTCAAGTGTGGGTGTAGGACAGATCTATTTTTTATAGAGAAGTCATCCAATGACGGATGGTGTCTATTGAATTCGATGACAGCTGAAGATTGTCGATTGTTAATCGTGTCCATGAAAATAGTTTGGGAATTTAACGAGTTAGGTTCACCAGTCACCATTTTAAACCTATGCTAGGTTAGCAATAGAGCAAGGAATGTTTCATAAGTCAAATCATGTATACGATTTGATCAAAATATGATGAGATGACCTTTCCACTTGAATTGAATGACTTCTGTTTCCTTTCATGTCAACCTATCGAGTTTTTAATTGATGCAATAATTTTACTATCGTTTTGAATCAGATCGATCAATTACTAATCTATCCGAAAATCAATGTTTTAAATCCTGTCAGACATTATAGAAGAACAATAATTAGCAAATCAAAACCTGAAAAGATATAAAGAATGACGAGAGAGAGTACAGAAGAAGACAATTCAATAGGAAAAATTGTAATATGAATATCCTAAAGTTGGATGATGAAAAATCTAACAGCATGAAGAATTACAACACGGAATAAAGGACAAAACAACTGATAAGTGGACTCAAAGTGGCCAGAAAGTGAGAAAACCTATGTTATAGAGAACCTATATAGTCGATAGCGAATCTATGTGAATCCATGTATTGTCTATATTGTTAGTTAACACCTTGACAACCTCGTACTGTTGTAACATGGACTAAAAAAAAACAAAGGCTTGAGTCTGTGGTTGTAGTAAGTTTCACCAATCAGCATCTATGAAGTATAAGGTAGAATTATTATCTATGAATTTTCTTATTGTAACTATCAAAATAATATGAGGTGGATAATCCATAAATTTTCATATTGTACAGTACTCAGTATATAAAATATCATATTGTACTCTACAGAAATGAAGGATGGATCTCATATCACATTTATAGACTACATTTATCACATTGATATTGTACTCTGCTGATAGGGAACTATGAAGTTTATGGTGTAAGTATGCATTTAACCCATGCATGAATACCGATAGCCTGACTGCTACAGTGAGTATAGAAAGTAATATACATGCTGTATGCCTACTTTCTGGCTACAACCCGAAGAGATTAGGAAAGAACTTTATCTACCAAAGTAAATAATAAGACCAGGGTAAGTAATTTTGTATGTAGGTGGATTTGAATCGGATCAGAGAAGCAGTATCACGCAGCACCTGCTTTTCGTCTATCACGCATCAGTGAAATACCCCTGCTATACTTATTCCACAGCTATTCAACCCCACACTTAAGAGCTCCCCAGTCCACACATGCATGCATAGCGACAGGTGTGTTTCATATCACTTTTGAAAATCCAGTTCCTGAGTCATGCTCTCTGATTTTTCTATTTTTTTTTGTGGTAGCCTTGAAGAGAAATAAGATGTTATACTTTTTCATTACTTTATAATGTAGCACCATAAGTACCATGATAAAATACAAATGTATACTAGCCATTTAGGATGCTATACCAAGAACTAATACTACTCATATTGTTGAGTTTGCATATATTAATATAGTTTCCATGTTTATTTTGGACTGAAATTGTATAGTAATTGTAGGTACACGTGAAATTTTAACCTTATATTTGACTGTGTCATCATCTATAGGCCTAAATTTGGAAGAAAAATAGCACAACTACTTTAGGACTAATACCTAACTTATTATTTTATCTACCAATATTATTACATCAGTGTCAATTGTATCTTAAATGAATAAATTAATTAAAAATCTTCAAATAATTTCCAGGTATTAAGAGGGCAAGGTATATAATGTACGATGACATCAACGAAATGAGCAAATATTGATGAATTCCTCAATGAAAAATCTCTCTAAATAGTGAATTTAGATATTGAAACAACAATATTTCCAGTAGTTAGTCTAGTCAATATAGACATGGAAAAGTTATGAAATTCAGAACTAAAATACTTATGTTTTTTTTTAAACTGATTTTCATTTCGAGAATGAGAATTTGAAAAATACAATAAATGATAGTTTGAAAATAGAATGAGAGTGTAATAATGTAAGGACTTGTTGGGTGCAAGTTACAAATGTTAACAGTGTTTGAAATGGAAAAACTATTGCACCAGCATTCAAACCGTTAAAATTAGTGTTTTCCGCTCTCCTAGATATGACGTTACATTATTACTGTATTACTGAGAGGGCAGATACAGACTACCTACGTTTTCAATTTTGTATGTTTCAAAGTCAAAAGTGACACTTCAAGCAGAAGAAGATGAAAAGGAGGATGATGAGTCGGGATTTTCATCGGGAGAACATCCTTACAACTGTTCTCATTCATTTTTTCAGGAGTTTTAATGTAACAGGAATACTGACTGAGTTGAGCGTAAAATATTTAGTTACGAGGTTGTTTAGTTGTATTTAACACGTGGTGAAAAAAATAAACAGACTTTCACTATTAGAGCCCCAGCATTGAAACCCACCACGGCTGCATCCCATTTTAATGATTTTCCACCCTCTTTTTGTACACCAGGGAGTTTGTCAAAGCTGTGAAAAACTATAAAATGGGTTTATTTACTTGGATGTGACAAGACTACAAACAGCTTTACGAATAATGTGTCTTCTAGTTCTGGTAATAAAGTTTTGCATCCATTATTAACAATAAACACTCTTCTATTACTACATTTTCTCATTATTTTAAAGGACGTTAAACACATGTCGATATAATGGGAAGGACTATCACTAAATACAGAAGAAAAAATGTCATAATAATAGAATTATTGATAGTTATTTAATTCTTGTTGATAGTAACAAGACAGCAAGGGGTGTTCCATTTCAACAAAAGGAAATGAGAGGGAAACCTTGCGAGTTGATTTTATAGAATACTAAGTAATGATTAAGTTTTATCAAAGAAAGGTTTAATTTAAAGAGTAGAATTTTTCCCTTTTTGTGTAGTTGAAAAGTTGATATTGTGGTAATTATTCATATTGAATGAAAAAGACTAAGAAATTGTCAAAAACCACAGATTCATTGATAATTGGAAAGACCGGTTTCGGTTATTACACCATTGTCAATCTCTAATAAACTAAAACAGATTGACAATGGTGTAATAACCGAAACTGGTCTTTCTAAGTATCAATAAATCTGTGGTTTTTGACAATTTCTTAGTCTTTTTCATTCAAGTAGAATTTTTCATTTAATTTTAGCGTTGTCAGTTACAATTACACAGTTATACTACAGTTTTACTACAGTTATACTACAGTTTTAGTTTTAGTTTATCAGAGATTGACAATGGTGTAATAACCAAAACCGGTCTTTCTAAGTATCAATAAATCTGTGTTTTTTGACAATTTCTTAGTCTTTTTCTTCAAGTAGAATTTTTCATTTAATTTTAGCGTTGTCAGTTCCTTACATTTAATTAGTCAAGACTGCTAAATAAAATGTGAAATTCATGAGCTAGTTGATGCTAAAAACAACTGAAAACGCTTAGAGAAGTGCAATGGTTAAATGCAACAGGAATGGTGTGAATGTCTAGATTCATTATTGTGTGTTGATGAATAAAGTGAAAATCACAAATTTAACTCTTCAATTTTGGCTATCTGAACTATCTTTTGAATTCAATTCATCAATTCATCATCTACTTTCAATGTCTGCGAATGAATGAATCTATTCAATCAGAAGGTGAAAATGCTAAGTCTTACTCGAAGAGAATTCAGTTGTCACTCACATGTCCCCTGAAGACGCGTGAAGCTTGTGAAGTCACGGATCATTTCGAATTCGACTGTTGGAAATATTAGTAAATATTTTGTAAGCCGTTAAGAAGGGTCTATGAATCGCCTACACCCCCTCAAAGCTGTTATGAGGGTCCACCATGATTTTTCTTCATTCGAACTCTAAAAAAAAATGTACTTGAGAACGTTACCGGGCATGTCTGGGACAATAAGGGCCGTTGCATCCCTCCTTCGAACCTTCCTTTCTTTTTCTGAACTTCATTCCTTCTTTCTGACCTTTATTTCTTCTTTCTCTGGTCCCTCGTTTTTCTTTTTCGACCTCTATTTCTTATTTTTTGTCGTTTCACACTCATAATGTGTCGTTTCGTTTGTGTTACAACAGGCAGACTCCACATGACAAGCACATGTGGGCTGTTAATACGTCAGTTGGGTTCTTATCGGTCCAAAAGACCTTTCTTGATTTATGACAGACCATGATGGAGAGGTTCACTTGTTCGAGTAATAGTTGAAGAAATTTTGGGGTGACAAATTTTATGAATTCTAATTCCATCTAAAACATATATTATGTTCAAGGAAAATTCAGTTCTCCCAAATTATAGAAACAATTTTTCAACAAAATAGAACATTGTTTAGAAGTATTACAAATTTTACTAACTTTGGAAACGTGTTAATTGAAAAATGGATCTATTTCCATAGGATAAGTATGACTAGTAATAATCCTATATCTATTATACATTATCCATTTTATCGAAAGTATCAATACATCAGGATGAGGCAGTAGCATGGTTCAGTACAAACCGCCGCTCAGCAGTGATTTACCTGCTTCGAAACTTGAAAGACTGTGTACCTAAGCACTACTTGAGAATGTGTTACTTTGCATTCTTTCAGAGTGTCTATAGTTATGGATTTGGTCTTGTGGGGTTGTGCTCCAGACGTTCAAAGGGAGCTACTGTTGCAGAAGAAGGCATTGCGTATTATTTCTGAGGCAGCTTATCTGGAGCACTGTAAGCCACTATTAATAAGTGAAAATATTATGACTATTTATGGGATGGTGGCTTTCAAACTCTTAATGAATGTAAGGAAGAATATTGACAACCATCATTGTAGACATTCACAGCTACAATACAAGAAATAGGATCAGAATAGACGTTCCCTATACAAGATCAAGTAAAATATTGACAAGTCCTGGACACATCGCTGAAACTTTTCAATATCCTCCCTATCACTGTTAGGGAGCTACCACTTGCAGAGCATCGGGTTCACAAGACTAGCAGACGAAACCTATACAATAGATAGTTTATTCTATGACTGTAGTATCATAGAAGGAAAGTGGTCTGACTCTTTCAATTTATCCATTTATTGGATAAAGCAAACAAATGCAATATTCAGGAAAGGAAAAAACATGCTATTTCAATGCCTTTTAGTTGATTATGAAAACTATAGATTACTTTAATAATGAAGATGGTCTGAACACTTCACAAGGACTCTAATACCCTGAATGGACTCTTGTTGAGGGTTAATTTCGTTGATAGCGATAGAGTAACTATAGATAACTGGAGTAAGTAGAAGCCTTTTTTTTTAATACTAATGATAAAATACTGTGAAATCAATAGTTTTCAATTCAATATTAGTATAAAGCCTTTGGGTTTTTTTACCAATCTTATGGCCAAATTCAAATTCCATTACCAATTATACTTTGGTAATGGAAACATACTTTGCATTACATACTTTTGGAAACATACTTTGGTATGTTTTGGCTACTTTTTTAACAATATTATTCAATAAAACAAAAATTTAGTATACAATAATACTACTCACTTTTTATCAGTCTCCAGGAAAAAGTCGAACTCCACTGACATTTTACAGCAGAGAGCTTTCCTGTAAGAGCAAAACAAGTAGATTTAGACTTCATAGCGCATTTCCTCCTAAAGATTCATTCAATCGCTTATTCTGACAGCTTTACTGTCATTGGTTAGAACAGAACATGCCCATACTTGGTGTACTTGGGCGTGTCGTGTCTCGACCTATGGCAGTAGAGCTCAAACTTCATTGGTCACAGCTAATGGCCAATCTAGATTGCCGCTCTAGTAAGGCGTTAACTTTGGTAGAGATTGATAGTTGTGTAACAACCGAAATTAGTATTTAAAATTGTTTTCATAAATTAGTGGTTTTGACAATATCGAGTAGTTTTCATACACTTTATCTTGAAGGAAAATCGTGGATCATGAACCACAATTTTAAATAAATCATTTTCAATCTCAATTTATGAGAAAACTATTTGTTCAGAGACAAAAATGAATAGCTTTTGAGCAATTATTTATTATTGTATGACATGTTTCTCATTTTGGGCATGATTTCATACATTTTGCAAACAACTTCACTAATATTATACACGGAAAAATATTCCTTGTTATTAACGAGAAGCTCAAAATAAGCCGGGTTGAATAATGAACTCGACTCAAATTTATTTTGGAATTTATCATCAGTATCGGTTTGCCACAAACAAAGGCGATGTGAGAAGTCTCGTGTTATTTACATATAGATAAAAACATCTCAAACTGGATGTCCTTTGTAAAACGTGAGAGATCTTCAAAAACGCACAGCACTTCATAATGAGAATTTAAATTCGAAAATTATTCCTAATCCTTATTTCGAGAAGAAGATTTGATTAGAAACGACTGACTCACCTATTATGGGATGAAGAACAGTTGGTATTTATCATGTGACCGGCTGTAAAAAAGAGAAATTGGTTGTATTATTCAAAGTATGTCACAAGTCATAAACTGAAAAATCACATAATTTATTTTGATGTTCCAAGATAAATTGAGCGAACGTAGGCTTAAGAACGTTTCACAACAGATTCATTTCCTGTAGTTTACAACCAATCAGACGAGCTGTGATTAGAAAAATGAGATCCATGATTCACGTTTTTGAAGATGGCCCTGGCCATGAAATAAAATGGGATTATAGCTTTGATTGAAAATCCTAAATCTTGTTTTTGGTCTTCAAATATACCAATATGAACATTATAATACATGATAAATCACAGAGTGTACATTGGAGATAAGAATAAATGGTAAAAATAATCATTATTCGTCTAAAATAGAAGTAGAAAAGTTCATCATATCATTAATTCAACACATTAATTTGTTTTGAGTTAGATCATTGAAATTCAAGAGATAAATTATTTGAAACATTGTATCCAAGAGGAATATTACAACAATATAGTAATAAACAATAATAATGGAAGCGATGAGTTATCACACTAATAATTAGAGTAGAAAATTGTGGATAAATATTACATGAATTAATGTTGGATTCGCCAACTAGAACAAGTACATTCTAGTTCAGAGTTTGAATACTTCAATTATTTAATCATTTTCATTATTTTTTCTAGAATAGAGAACATTAAGAGCCTATCAGAGAGACCGTGATTCTATAAGTTTAATGTTGAAGATAAACTGAAATAATCGATCATTCCAAGTAAATTTCTTCAAATTGACGATTTTACTATTCACGGAGCAAATGATGAACTAACAATCAGACATGCTTCAACATTTCGAATCAAATGAAAAAGGTTCCTGCCCTTTTCCCATCATTACACTGACACCTTTACCTACAACGTTTTCACAAGCTAATCCTTCTTTTGAAACGTCTCATGACTTTCATATCCTACTTCACCATCAATTAGCAGATTAACACATTAATTGCAACTCAACCTATTCCAATGACTTTTCCAGCCTTTTTTTAATCATTGGCCTCAACAAAGTTGTGAAGACTTTCCCCATAACAAGAAGAGCGACATGCTTCAAAATGTCACTCGGAATTTTACAACTGGCATAGTTAAGCTGATAACTCAACAAGCGTGTAACAGGAGAGACAGACAGCACACTGGATTCCCAGCGGCAAAAACACGAATTAAATCAGATAATAAATAGACACACTGAAGGCGCGCATAACTGTAGAGTCGCGAGGTGGCTCTTTTTAGATTTACGAACCGCGTTTGATGAATGAGAAGGTCAAGGCGGAAGACAAGACATCTGACAGAGAAGAAGAACAGTAGCACAGTGTGAGCACAGAAACCGGTGAGAGAGAGAGAGAGAGAGAAAGAGAGAGATCCCTATTTATATATTATCACCACCACATAGAGCAAGTGATGGGAGAGAAAAAGAGAGGCACAGACAGAACAAGGGGAGGTTGAAGAAGAAGTGGGTGATGGGAAAATCATGATGAAGAGATCAATTTCATCCAACAATCCATAACTTCCTAAATGAATAATAATTTATTGCTAGGGTGCATTTACTAGGAATAGTAAGTAGTTAGTTGATAGGAAAATCATGATGTATCAATTTCAACTTACAATCCGTAACTTCCTAAATAATAAATTATACCTTTTGGCTAGGTTGCATTTACCAGGATCGATAATCCTCATACAGCTGGAAATATGTTATTCACCATTGCACTGATCAGGGATCGTGAGTATTTATTAATTTCTTCATAAATAAGCATAATCAGTATGATTGAGTGCGCTCTGGGAAATGAGTATAAAAATAAATGAGTGACTTTCAAATGTTGTCAACAATATAAATAAACTTCAATGGTTCTATTTCATATATCTTCAGTTCTTCTGACTCCATCTCCATGCATTCAGTTTAAATAGAAATTAAATTACTTTTTTTATAAATAAATAAAAATCTCAGTACCCTTTTGAATCATTTAATCACAACATGTTTCGGACATTAATGCCATTTTCAAGTGATTTGAAATCTTATTTTCAAAGGGTACTGAGATTTATATTTAAAGTAGCCCTAAAGAAAAAATACTTATTTTTACTTCACATCCCTTATCCACTAAGTAATCACTTCCACTATCAATACGGAAGCTGTAGAAGACAATGTAACGGGAAGTAGCCGCAACGAATAATTGGTGAAAGAGAGAAGAAAAAAGAATTCTTTCCTTTTCCGACCGACATCCTCAACATTCCCACGATGTCTTTTTTCACTGAGGAGCTTCTTCGATCACCTGTGAAGTCAGTGTACCCAACCGAGCAGTAGCCTGGATACTTCCGAACATCTTCTCTCTTCTCCTCTTTCTTTCTCTTTCTCTTTCCATCACACCTACTGGTCATTCGCTTCTCTTCATCTTCTTCCTCCACCACATCAACTAACGTCAAAACCTCCGAATTAAACCACAATCACGTTTACATTGCCAACATTGAATTATGTTCGTCCCGGTTATCTCATTTTGAATGTCATCCGTCTTCTTCCTTCCATCATCCACTCTTTCTTCTTGTTACCTTCTCTGGCTGCTCATTCTTCTCCACAACATTTTTCTGTCCATTCTTCTCAACACCGCAGTGACCCACTTCTAGCAACACCTTTGTAGATTACCTTAATATTCCGGTACAACATTTTTGAAGCAGTCTGCGGGCTTCTCGGCAGAGATAGATCAATTAAGAGCCCAAGTACAATAATAGAGTTCAAAATCTGAAATGAAGAACTCTATATTTGCAGTAGTCCAATCTTGAAGAGTTATGCCCACCGCCTATTTCAGATTCGTCGATTTCTGTGGAGCTCTTAAGCCTCTGTGGACACACTATCCTCTATATCTATACTAACAATACTACAATATTATAAAATTAATTCAATTGTTACTTTATTAAAATTATTGAAAACAATAAAAAAAAGAAGTACCCTTTTACTTCAAACATTTTAAACTTTAAAACAACTAGTTTCGGCTTACTTTGGCCATTTTCAAGTTCAAAGTAGGCCGAAACTAGTTGTTTGAAATGTTTTAAAGTTTAAAATGTTTGAAATAAAAGGATACTCCTTTTTATATTGCTCTTAATAATTACAATATTATACTACAGTATTAGTAGTAGGCCTATACCAATACTCCCTCAAAATTAATAAGCATACTATACTTTTCATACTAGACTTGTAGAACAAGACTTGATCATCCAATAAATTTATATTTATTTTATTATTATTTATAGTACAATTGCTTATCAGGAAATATTCATCCTGTAGCAAGCATAGCTTCCTATAGATTGGGAGCAACATCTTTCTTTTTGCATAAGAGTATTATATATTTCATTTTTATTATTTTTTATCATTTTTTTCATTTGAATTTGTAAGATTCTTATTGTAAAGGAGACATATTTGGGGAAACCCGTTGTCTCCATTGTGAATAAATAAATAAATAATGCTCGATCGTTTATTTGATTTTGAGTGTTGAATGATTACATTTCCCATGCAGTACAACTGACGTTCCCATATTAATACAACTTACTTTCATGAGAATTCCTTTTCTGTTTCCCTGAACTATCTCAAGAAATTGGGCATTGTTATGTGAACCACTGTTTCATCTTCTATTTCCCCCTATTCTTCAATATACAGCCACTGTTTTCAATCAGGTAGGTCCACTACTTCGACTTGTTGACGTTTCACATGCCACAAGTCGGTGATGGTGTCACTAAGACATGAAAACAACGCACAGGAAGCAAGAGTCGAAGAAGGAGAAAGGAACAACACCACTCTCAAATACGATCGTCGCCGTTTGAACAAAGAAGGTGCTAACGAGTTGACATGGACATCAATGCTGTTAATTGAATGGTAATTTCGAGAATCAGTGTGGGAAAATCCCATACCAACCACGATACCATCTCTGATTCGTTTGTGGTTTATTCAAGTGGAAGAAGGAAGTTGAAGTTTCCATTGGAGGAGAAAGGGTTATTTCTTTCAATGAAGGAAGGAAACGCCATGGTATTATAGGAGACTGTATATAGAAGACTGTATAGAAGACTATATAGACTATATAGAAAATTATAGAAGGAAAGAAGACTATATAGAAGACTGTCGAATAGTCGTCATACAACAGTAACAATAGTTGTTTGATTTAATTTGTTACAATGGTTATATTCTTTATTGTACATTCTACAATTAGTCTACCTGTCAATCTTCCTACAATATAACAAGCCCATACCATAACAAGAACATATTATACAATATAACAAGAACCATGGTTTGTAATATGCTAACAAATAAAGTGCATAATATATTAATAGTACGACCTGATCGAGTTACACACCACGCGCTGTACATAACCAGTGTCAATTAGGTTTGTATTGCGGTCGAGTATACATACCTAATTAACCAATATAGGAATATTCCTTATACAATGAGGCTATCCTCAAACCGGTAGTAACTTGATCTATAGACTGTTGAACAAGAATATTGTGTACAGTATTTGTGATTCATTAAAATTCGCCTTCAACCCATACAGAATTACAGTAAATAGATACGGTATTTACATATGCAGTTATGTTTCAGTTTAGAATAATTGAGTGAGGCTAGGCTTTTACAAATTTTCTCAAATGCAGTGCGTACTAACATGAGATAAAGGCCTATTCAAATCCGGTTTCAAACGCAAAAAGGGTATCAAAGTGCTCTGAAATCTACACATAAATTTATAATTGAAATATTTGTTAGATAGGCAACAGTTTGATCAAAATACTTTCTCGTATTTTTGTATTTCAATATAGCATCACTCAAATTTCTATCAATGAAATGACTTTATCAATCTTCACTGATATTCAGATCTGGAAAACGGAATTTTTACATCTTCTACCGATTTTCTTATAAAGTATTAGCACTAAATAATTGTAAAAGTATAGAAGTAGCATAAAATATAGATGAATTATTTTCAATCGAATCATAATTATGTACAGTATTTGTTACGGAGTATATTGTACTATAATTTATTGAAGAATACTTCAATAAATAATTATATTAATTGTTGAGTTGATAAGTATTATCATTATTAGTAAGTATTGATAAAATGTTTAGTAATATGAAAAATGATTACGATTATAAGTTAGACAAATTCCAATTAAATTTACAACCACTTGATACTATCAGATACGTTCTTCTTCCTCATGTATAAAAACTATACTTTCTAGGACGTGAGTTAATTCTAAAAAGTAAACAGAAACTGATATTGGTTTCCAAGCCCATCTGAGACTACTAATTTAATAAGTGATTATCAACATAAATTTGCTTTCCTCTGCTACGGGCTTCCTGCTGGGAGGTTTGGGTTACAATAGACCCAGCAAGATTTTTGGGTGTCCGGATAAAAAAGCCAAAAAATGTGAAAAATATGAAAGAAACCCATGAAATATTACAAAATACAATCACAGTTATTCCTAAATCATAAGGATATTCGTGATGTGGAGAAGAACTGGTAATCTTACAGCTTAGGTACGTTATCTTCAGACTTCATGTGACAGTACATTATAACTGAGTTATGAGCCCTTGCTTTTTCGACTGGCGTGAAATATTCTCTTTTTGTGACTTGTTTTTGTATGAAACGTGCATAATGAAAGCTTAAGGAATTCAAGAATCCCAACTCATTATTCAATTCATAATAGTATGTTTTTCATAAATATCATTCATATGAAGTCATAATCACAGAAATTTTGCAGTAAATTTTTCGTGTAATGGAGTTCTCACGTTGATGGAGAATTTACAAATAAAATATTGATGGGTAAAAAAAATGTAACAAACATCAAACAAAGTTGTTTTGAATATGAATTCCTGATTATGAATATGAATTTCTTGTTTCATTACAAGTATATACTTTTTTGATTAGCCTACTTTATATATATTTTAGGTGGTAATGTATTTTATCTACTGTACTTGAAACGACGACGAAACATTTCTATTCATTGTATTAGTCTTCAGTCTTCATTCGATTCAACACTAGGAATATAGATTACAAATCTAGATTCCTTGGACTCAAGATTGATACACTCCTTCAACCTATACTTTATTCTGTGAAGGGTCGGAGACTACACACCACAAATTAAACCAGCAGTATGGAAATACACACAATAAAGAATATGTTATTCTGAAGGTATCATAGAACAACTATTGTATGTACTGTGATAACGAAATTCCTCATTAAATTCCAGAGTATTACTTCTCCGTGTACGTGAGTATCTTAAAAAGTGTAAAAGTTCCATTGTCATTGAAAATTTATCAAGAAAATATATAATACTGTAGTTTCCTGTTGTATTTTAGCCTTTTTTCAAGTCAGTGCTTCTCAATGTACAAAAAATACAGTTCCAATAAAATTCTTAAGAGGAGAAGCAAACATAAAACATTCTGTTGGCCAACATTAATGAAATGTTTCAAAAAACAGACACCATTTTTCTCTCTATCCACAGTACATTAGTGAGGCAATTTTAGATCTAGCAGACCATTGTCGTAATAGTAATGATGAGGCAACGAACAATGAAACCCTCAAGACTCCATAATAGAACGGAGTAGTGGAGTAATTTAAAACTCATCCATCTTACAACAGCAAAGAAGATGGGACGAAGGAAGGCCTCGTATTAATCATTTGGAGACCGAAAAAAGATGAGAGATTGTTTGCTTGATGGTGCGTTATGTCTTTGGGGTGTTTGTTAAATGTAATTAAGGAGTAATGGAGCCTCTTTCCTAAATCTACACTAATAACAAATAAGTGTAAGACGGTATGTAATGGGATAGTAGAACTGAGGAATCTTCAAAGGAGGACTTTGTAAGGATGTTAGAAGCTGTTGATTACTTTCAATATTTCATTGCGTGGAAGCAATCTTGTTCTAAGTCTGATTTCAAAATGAATTACTTATATGTATTATGTGACTTCCAACACGTACAAAGTCAGCAAAATAATTCAATTAAGAGATTTTGATTTATGAGATATCCTGTGCGAGGTATTCTGTCAACTCTGGACTAGTGGAAAGATTGATTCAAAGTATAAATAATTAACAAGGAGTAATTGAATTGTGTAATAATATCTGGATACACCTACCAATGTCCTTCTGAATTGCAAACAAACATGAGCTTCATTCTACATTCTTTAGAGGTATGAGCTTTCGCAAGAAGACAATGACTTCAGTTTCTGTTTGGAATTTGATAAAACAAGTAAAGCTGATGAACAATCTCTCTGTAAACGCATTGTGCAGTTCTTAGAATAGTTAAGAGGGTAAATCCTGTGTTGATCTACTTATTGTAGCACAAAATATCAATGAAATTATAGGAAAGTGTCTGAGAGAGTTTGTAAATAAGGGATATCATATTCCTACAGTGAATAATTATAGTAAATCCTGTGTAGTACGGTAGATCCTACAACCTAAAGTTACAGGGGGGTAGGGTAGATCCTGTGTAGATCTACTTATTGTAGCATAAAATATTTAAACAAATTATAGAAATGTGTCTATTGTTGTGTATATGTGTCTATTTGAATTGAAAGGGATGTCACATTCCTACAGTTGAGTATGGTGAAATTCATTTAAAAAAAAGAGGGAAAGGAAGTTTGTCATTCACAACACAAATAAAATTATCTACAAAGTAGTAGTGTGGTATTCAGTGTACCATTTTTGAAAGTTGTACATGTGTGTACAGTGGAATTGTCGAAAATAGTGCGACCTTGGTGCAATGCAACCAGCTTTATTGGGGTCTATTGTGCGTGACAAGGTCCATTTTTACGAGCAGCCCATGTTCATTGCTCTTTCTGTAGCAGGAAATGGTTATAGGCCGTCGCCGTACTGAGGGACACTGTCACTGTTGTGTTGAGTTGCCAACCAACCGTGACAACAGTTGTTGTTATGTTGTGACTCGGCCTTAAAAGGTTGTCACTATAGTGATACAGGATTTATAGATTATGGACGACATATTACAACTATACATCAAGTGTTGAATGGCCCGCTGAAGTACTATTATTAAATCAGAGCTTTCATTGGGGTTTAATAGACTATATCTATATTCATTTATTGTCCTATCAGTTGAACTCAACATTCAATATTTCAATCAGTTGAATTTTTAACTGTTAATTTTTTGATTACAGTAGTTATTAATAGTAATTGTAGAGTAAATACAGGTGGATTTCATCATTTATTGTTCAACATTCAATATTTCAATCAGTTGAATTTTTAACTGTTAATTTTTTGATAACAGTAGTTATTAATAGTAATTGTAGAGTATATACAGGTGGATTTCATCATTTATTGTTCAACATTCAATATTTCAATCAGTTGAATTTTTAACTATTAATTTTTTGATTACAGTAGTTATTAATAGTAATTGTAGAGTATATGCAGGTGGATTTCATCATTTATTGTTCACATTCAATATTTCAATCAGTTGAATTTTTAACTGTTAATTTTTTGATTACAGTAGTTATTAATAGTAATTGTAGAGTATATACAGGTGGATTTCATCATTTATTGTTCAACATTCAATATTTCAATCAGTTGAATTTTTAACTATTAATTTTTTGATTACAGTAGTTATTAATAGTAATTGTAGAGTATATACAGGTGGATTTCATCATTTATTGTTCAACATTCAATATTTCAATCAGTTGAATTTTTAACTGTTAATTTTTTGATTACAGTAGTTATTAATAGTAATTGTAGAGTATATACAGGTGGATTTCATCATTTATTGTTCAACATTCAATATTTCAATCAGTTGAATTTTTAACTGTTAATTTTTTGATTACAGTAGTTATTAATAGTAATTGTAGAGTATATACAGGTGGATTTCATCATTTATTGTTCAACATTCAATAATCCAATTAGTTATGTATCAATCCGTAGTGGAACATATGGATTGCCTACTGAGAAGTAGGAGAAACGCATGGATTTACTATTGAATTAATATCAATCGGCATCCTAGTTGAATATAATCAAAATCATTATGTTGCTTATTTATAAGGAAAACTGTTGGCTTTCCTCATACATCAGCAACATAATGATGTCGATGATATTCAACTAATGATATTGACTTTTGACTTTCAACATGGGTTGAATGGGAATCTTAAAAGTTCGAAATCAAGGTCATTAGCTGAATATCATCGAAATCATAAAATGTTTTTTCCTACAGTTACCTTGAAAAGTGGCCATTGCTGCACTGATTACAGAAAGCAAAGAATCACTTTTCCGCTCTAGTGCGGGAAAAATTTTTTCTGCACTCCAGATTTGCAACATGGCAACGCAAAATAGTTAGTAGGTTATATGGAGCACCAGTGCAGCAAAATCAAAATGAAGTTGGTAACAGTGACTGTGGTGCACGTTATAATAATATTAAGGACAACGAGGACAGCCACCACATGAGTGACAGCCGCCTTCATTCATTTACTACTACATTATTCAATTATAAATTAAGGTTTTTATTAATAATAAAATTACACAGAAAAACATTTGATGAATTTCAGGGAATTTTACCCATAATTACCCAATTTTCATATTCAATGGTAACTGTAGGAAAAATTTAATGTGAAATAGACCTACGTGCGCAAAGTTCCTCTGCTGCACTCAAGAAACCATTCCGCCCGAGCCGTTTCTTTCGGTGCAGCAAACTGTCACTTAGCGCACTAATTGCACAAATAACAATTTTGGTTTAAACTTTTACATTCTATTCAATCCGAATGTTTTTCCCTCTGCATGTTATTTTGATGTGACGAGTACGTAGATCATAAGTTGCCGAACAAATAAACAATTATACCAGCTTTCGAAATTAGAAACCTGCGAGAATTATTGAAATAAATTTATCTTAACTACATTATAATTAATTTTACTATTTCCTACCTTTCAAAATCAATCAGGCCTATTAGGATTACTTGATTACTTGTTCAAATGAATTTTATTTAACAATCGAAATTATTGATATAAAGTATTATGATAGTTTATAGTTTATAAGTATTTATTATTGACCGAGCGAAGTGAGGTCTAAGATTCAAGTCGACGGTTTGGCATTTCTCTTAATGTTTAAATGTTTATTTGTTTCTATGTTTTTATGTTGCGCATTTACGGCGAAACGCAGTGATAGATTTTCATGAAATTTGACAGGTATGTTCCTTTTTAAATTGCGCGTCGACGTATATGCAAGGTTTTTGGAAATTTTGCATTTCAAGGATAATATAAAAGGAAAAAGGAGCCTCCTTCATACGCCAATATTAGAGTAGAAATCAGACTATAGAATATTATTCATCATAAATCAGCTGACAAGTGATTACACAGATGTGTGGAGAAGCCAGTCTATTGCTGTATTTCCATAAGGTCTATAGTTTCAATCAGGTACTTGTGGATGAGAATACTGCGTGAGGTCTACTGTTCACAGACCTACTGGTGATAGTTTATTAAGTATTATGATAGTTCATAGTTCAGAAAAGAGAGTTCATTGAACTTACCAGTTTTTTCCTGGAACTGGTCATCATCCGTATCAGTGAAGAACCAAGTCTGCAAAAAAGAAAACTGTTACTTAACATGTTTAGAAGCAATTTCGAATAGAGAGAAACAAAAACGGAATAAATCAAGGGATAGAAACCGTTTAGTTTACGCTTTGATACTGAATTACAAATCCTGAAATTAGAAAAAGTTTTGCCTTTTTCTTCAGAAATCGTTGAATGTTCCTGCTCCCGTTCCTCTTGTCCCTACACCTCCTGTTGCGTTCCCACTTTTGTTAGAACCGTGAAACAAAACGCACCATGCGTTCGTGAAAAGTACAGTACATCATTCATTGAACAGCATGTGCTGAAACACTGGTATTGTCGACTGGAAACTTGGGACAGTACTATTGTTCAATGTCATTCACAGCTGTGATTCTTTCAATTACACAGAAAAGGACAGTCGCTGACCTTTCAACAAATACAAGTCTCCAAGAAATAAACCTCCGTCAGATAAACAGCAGTTACAACCTTCGACCATGTATAGGATCCTAAAGTATAGTATTGTATCCTAAAAAACATGGTTGAAGGTTATTCTACAACGAAACTTCATGCACGAGAAACGCAAGATTTTCATGAAAATGTTCAGAATTTCCGAACAACCAAGTTATCGTGACAACATGGTTATGACTTTTATTGTTTGAGAAATCTAATTTGAAAGTTCACCATTCTATGCATTTACTGAATAAATCATTGAAAAATACAAAAGACAATACCAAATTATATTTCCTGACTATTTGTAACTATTTGTATATACTTATTTGTGGGTTAAATGGAAGAGGAGGCTTTTATTGCCTCAATTTCGCCCACATCACTTTTATTGTAAAGTGTAAATAAAAGTTATTTATCTATGTATCTATCTTATTTGTATTTATAATTGTATACAAATTATAAATTATATAATTTAATAAAAACAATATAAAACTTGTAGTACCCTTTTATTAACACATTTTAAAACATTTTAACGACTAGTTTCGACCTACTTTGGCCATTTTCAAGTTCAAATGTGAAAAATTAATTATTTTTATCAATTTGAATAAAGTAGCCCATAAAAGTGAAGTGATTTTATTGTATAATTTGTATACATGATTGTATCAGTGACTGTGATAAATTGACAAGGAATTGACACTCTCAAGAAAATATGTTCTTTTAATTTGTGAACTCTTTTGCTAAGAAAAATATTGTACTAGACTTTTTAGCATCATAATACAATAACTAGCCCTTGAATCAAAACATTCTCATACCAAACAAAGATTTGCTAGATATTGGAAAATTATTAGCCCTCTAGAAATAATGGATATAGATATAAAATTCAAATTTACTGTACAAAACTCTGTAATCATAATATTATGATTATGACCATGGAGGAAAAACTAGGCTGTACTACTTCTCTCCAAAAATTTTGATGAAATGTTAATGTTGTCCTAAGTAGTTCATACAAAGATTCACATCTTGTGTAGAATCGTGAAAGCTTGTTAAGTCTTGTTCATCTGCAAATCTGATTAGTCCCGGAAACAAGTTTTTTTTAATTAATTATTTACAACATTTCCGTTGACAATCCAATTTAACAAGACTTTTATACACCAACTTTCACCAGCTCTAAATATACTTTCCAATTTCATAACCATTAGCCGTCGCCTATCGGCCATTCATTCCCTCGGAGCGATAAATTGGAACCAACTTGCATAATCCTTGAAGGCGTTGTCAGTCCACAAATTATCATCGAATACAATAACCACCACAAACTGCAATGGCAAATTACTGCGAAATAGTCCTCCACACCGTACTCACTAGCATTAATCATGGTGATAATAGTTATTTAATGAGATTTCTTGAACGACCCACTTTAATTGGTTTACAAGAGCGGGAATTTAAATGTGATTTGGGTACGGCGCTGTATAGACCTAGATAAAATTACCGTATAGTAATAACTATAGGCATTCATTACATATACTGTCAAGAGGTTTGTGAAACGGTTGGAGCTATTAAAAGTATTGTTTATAGCTGGCAATATAGGAACGCAATTTATCGAAGGCTGGGATTTAATAACGGGTAAACACGATGAATGTTCGGTCGTATTTATGAACAACACATGAACAAAGCACCATGCAACAGGGACACAACACAAACACAAGTGAGTCAACTAAATAGGTTTGGCTAGTTGTTACCACTATATACACAAAAGCCAAACAATGTTATATCTATATTGTGATAGATATAGTCCAGGCGCTGGCTTACATTGAGCATGCATGAGAGAGGCAGAGAATTTGACTTCGGATTATTGTTAGGGGGTCTTTAGTGTATATGAAACTCGATGTCGTCACGTCCCAGGGTGGTCGACAGCTTTGGGGGGAGGGGGGTAAGTTGTAAAAAACGCGCGCTTATAAAATCGCCTGTCCTGCAGTTACTATTCATAGTACAGCTTTTAATTTTTTCTCAAAATTATGTACACATAATTGGCTTTCAATGTGGTCCTGTACATTTTTGCGATAAACCGCATAGTTTTTCCGTAAAAAAATAAAATGTCTCGAAAAATGTATTTTTTTATTATGGACTTTTTGTTATTTCTCGAATATTCAAGTCATTAGCCGACTTAGAGGAAAATGCTCCCAATAAACGTTGTAGGCCGTTTCTTCCTGAATCCAATGATATATATAGTTAGGGGGTTACGATCATAGATGCGGCGGTGGGAGGGGGATAAGTAGCACTGTTAACGCTGCGGCGCGGTCCTCCCTCATGATTAATGCGCGTAATGGCCTGTCTATCGCATCGCTCCTACTAGTCTATGCATTCAAATTATGTATTTCAGGAACGCTATCTTATGTATTTTCGGTCGCTGAACACGATTTTTCAACTCTCAAGCCTCAATAATTGATAATTCTCATCATAATATACAAATTATGGTCAAAATTACAAACTTCATCTCATTATCATTATTTATGATTACATTGTAATGATAAACCATCTTGTTAGGAATCCTATTGTGTTTCTCAGTCGATAAAAAACTGACATTCCATTAAGAGAGAATAATTATTCGATTTAGTTCAATGATCACTTTGGAATTGCGAAAGTCAAGTAATGGAGTAAGTTAAACAAATAATATAGGCTACCCCATATAGAGCACCGTATAACAGGAGTAAAATATTTTCTTAATATAAATTTACAGTTGAAGCACAAATAATGCCAATTACTCCCATGTGATATGACTAAATATTTGATTACAAAGGAAATACAACTCTAAAGCTGCGTTTACACCAAAGTTATTAACGAGATGTTAATATAACTTATTTTTTTAAAGATTCTATTAGATTGAACATAACTTATCATAGACATGATGGACATATGTGTTAGCCAAGTTCCGTTCAATCTAATAGAATCTATAAAGATTGAGTTATTAACATTTTGTTAATAACTTTGGTGTAAACGCAGCTTTATCATCTGATTTCTGTAACTTATATCTATGAATAGATACTTTTCATCTGGCTGAGTTTGACTGATTGTCTTGGGGTGGTACTTGAATGAAAGTGGAATGGGATATATCTTTGTTGAATTTGATATATTTGGAGAGAATACTGTTGGAAATCTATTGAGGGGAGATCAGTATTATTAAGGTGTGAGAGCAAGCAATCAATTCAATGAAACAACTACAAGGACTCATGAACGGTTCAAATATGAGATATTGTCAAAGTATATTTGAAAGAAGTCAGGAGCTATTTGTGGATTTTTTTAGAATCACGATGCAAAATCAATGACTACTTGAAATTTATGACTGATTATTGTAACATAGTTTAAATTATCTTAAATTGTATTCATTTCAATCACACAAACTATGTTATGGAGTCTGTGTTATATCTAAAAAATTTAAAAAAATACCCATAGAAGTAGAATATAATTTTCAATAAGGAAACATTAACTCTATACAGTCAATACATTGACACTCTGTCAAATGAAACCTTGAAAATTTAATAAATGTGACAACCGATCATGCTTTGGAGCAAACCCTCATTCGATCATCCAAAACTGAGTGAATGGAATAGCTAGTTCTTCAAAGGCTTTCCTAAAATGGCTGCTACTATGTAAATCTTCCATCAAAGATATTCTGTTCAAGTATGTTGACATCATTGTGGATATCACTGGAGATTGTGAAGAAAGTCATCGAATGAAGTAAAACAAGAATAATGAGAGATGAGAATGATTTTCAGAAGCATAACCTTCTCAAAAGAACATAACATTTTTCTTCAAGACTCTGATGGACAACAGAATCTGCATAATGCTATCAATGGTCTGCAAGCAAGTGAAGAAGTGTGTGATTCTCTTTTGAACGTATGTATGGAAAGAAATAGTTATTCGGTCTCCAACGAATTTTATCTGACAATAGTTGTGGCAAATTGTAAAAGTGTATTCTCACCTATAAAAAGAAACAGAGTTCTTTCATTCTCCACGATGCAATCAAACAAAAATCCTAGTCTTAGTTAATTCTAGAACAAAAAGATCTGATCTCTGTATTTTTACTAGGTAGCTGTTTAAAGATAATTCAGCATTGAAGTTTTAGTGCAGCATGCATTTCTACAATAACCACTCTGATGGATATTTGAAAAAAAAACTCTTAATCTCACTTGGCCCATGAAATTGTAAGTGAAACTAGTTGTGGATTTGACTAAATCCCTAAATATCGTTGACAAATTCGCATAATGATGACATGGCTCTCCTGAATTCAACTCCTACTTCACTTTTCAAAACTTCAATACGCTGCAAGATTATGGAAACTTTGTGATGAGAAGAGTTATGAAAATTCTCAATAAAGATGGAGTGATACAGGTGGACATAGCTTTTCATGTCTATGGTCTGAAATCAAACAAAGGTACGGTAGTGAACATATTAGAGGCAGCAGAGTAAAAGAATCACTCCAATAATATGCTCTCCAAACCATCGAGACTTGATTTCTAAATCTGTGGCAGAGATTTATTAATGTGACATACAAGAATCTATAAAGGAATAATCCATACGTTAGCTAAGTGCAGGAATACATACATTCATTCATTCATTTGTGGATAAAATTACAAATCATATAAATATGTTTGGGGAAGAATAACAGGCATGGCCCAAAACTATTCGAATCCACAAATTTTGATACTGAATAACTTGTTACCATTTCAAAACAGTCTGAACGGGAATACCATAATGGATGAATCAATCAAAAGTTGGTGAAATATCATTATAAAAATACTGTTCCTCAAAATATTATATTTCTCAAAAGTTCACGACAAACTGAAGATTCACGAAAGATTAACATTTTCATTCTAAACATAATCATTATGATAATGAATGAATGATGAATTCCATTTCCACCATGAAGAACTAAGAAATTCCACAAACATTTCATGGAAATTAACTGACCACTATATCAAGTAAGCGTGGCCAGTGTGTAATTAATAATTTAGCCTGCTGCACATCACAATAAACTAATTTGAAATAAAACATGAACACATATAAATATTATCATTATTCAATCGTAATATATTTCTTGAAACCCAAGTTTCGTTTATTTCAAACAGTCATTTCTTAGTTTCCTTGCAGACTGAGATGAAGTTTGTAATTTTGACCATAATTTGTATATTATGATGAGAATTATCAATTATTGAGGCTTGAGAGTTGAAAAATCGTGTTCAGCGACCGAAAATACATAAGATAGCGTTCCTGAAATACATAATTTGAATGCATAGACTAGTAGGAGCGATGCGATAGACAGGCCATTACGCGCATTAATCATGAGGGAGGACCGCGCCGCAGCGTAACAGTGCTACTTATCCCCCTCCCACCGCCGCATCTATGATCGTAACCCCCAAACTATATATATCATTGGATTCAGGAAGAAACGGCCTACAACGTTTATTGGGAGCATTTTCCTCTAAGTCGGCTAATGACTTGAATATTCGAGAAATAACAAAAAGTCCATAATAAAAAAATACATTTTTCGAGATATTTTATTTTTTTACGGAAAAACTATGCGGTTTATCGCAAAAATGTACAGGACCACATTGAAAGCCAGTTATGTGTACATAATTTTGAGAAAAAATTAAAAGCTGTACTATGAATAGTAACTGCAGGACAGGCGATTTTATAAGCGCGCGTTTTTTACAACTTACCCCCCTCCCCCCAAGCTGTCGACCACCCTGGGACGTGACGACATCGAGTTTCATATACACTAAAGACCCCCTAACAATAATCCGAAGTCAAATTCTCTGCCTCTCTCATGCATGCTCAATGTAAGCCAGCGCCTGGACTAATATATCTATACTGGATGACAGTGAAGGGCTATATTCGAATGGATACATAGATATATACTGGATGGTGGTTGGAGGAGCCAGTTAATTGAAGCCGATTAATGTGCTATTGCCATGAAATTGGTGTATCCCGGACGTCACTTCAATTGGTTCTATGCTGGTGAACGGACTCTGCCAGCATTGGGCTTCAATCGAGAATTGAAATTTTGTTTCACCAAAATTATGTTGCAAGTTGACGAGGATTATTATAATAATTCTGTGAAGTCAATGTTCATGAATAATAGAATAATTGAAATGGATGGGAATTTGAATATTTGTCAATGGATAATAAGAAATCTAAGGGCGTTGGGGTGACCGAATGATACTTATTTTCAATACAAAATATATTTCTCTAACATAACCGATTTGAACAGTTTTAAAATGCATTTAGTCTGTGTTCAAGAGATTGCATTTAATACCTTCAATAATTCATTACTTTATAATAAATGGCTTGATATTCCATGTATTACTCAGCCTTTTAACATGACTGATTGAAAACCCAGTAAAATCAATGACTCCCGAAAACAGTATCCCCTAATAAAAAACTTCAGATAAACTTTACATGGATTTAAAAAGCACTGAAGATTGAAGTGGGTTCTCGAATCTGAGTGCATTGTTCTTCAGTTATATTTGCTTTCCTAGAGAAGAGATTTGTACAGCAAACATTAATCAACGTTGTACGATAACTTGGCTTCTACAACGCACTCTAGTCTGTGAGAAACTAAAGCTGACAAATATTTGAAGTAGTAGAACAAATAAACGCCTGATAGAACAAATACATAATGAACCAAAGTGGTAATAAGTGGAGTAAGTTCCCCTTATTTGGGAAGAGGAGAGCTCATTGTTTGAAGAATAGAATTCTCACGGTGGTTGGGAATTTTGGAACCAAATTTCATCTTTGTTTTTGATAATATTCATTAATGGAAATAAAAATGGCTTTGAGATAGAAAAGAAAATTGGAAGATTTCAAGTTGTATGTGGCAATATTAGCAGAACCTTGGGGAATAAAGTGAGGAGAGATACTCTAATGTCATTTTGTAATAGAAAAGTACTAGATAAAATGTACATTCTCGAGTAATAATTTCACGACCTAACATTCTCAAATCAAAATTGTTATGGGTTCGCGCCGCGAGCATGAGCAATTCACTTTTAATCAGCTGATGCCAAGCTTTTTATATCTGTATCTTACCGTTTCTGTAAAAATACAGATATAGTCAGCTGATTAAAAGTGAATTGCTCATGTTCGCGGCGCGTATATCTGTACGCACCTCTTGATAATTATTCAATATTTAAAAAAAAAAGATTTAAACATTTCGTTCATGTAATCAATAGGACGTCTAGACGGCTTATTTACCTACAGTTTATAAGTTTCTGCTCATATTTCCCCAAGAATACTATGTTCCATTACTAATATGTTCTATGTTCCATATAAATTAATATTTCACTTGTATGATTGAAACTCAATCTAATGCCTTCAACTTCAAACCCAGCTTATGAGTTTCAGTCCACATTTCATTGTAAGAGTTTAAATTCTACGGTTTTCCTCCTACTGTATTCACATTGTATATAGTGGACTGAAGCCCACTACCATACTAAAACATGACTTTATTTGACCAATGAATAACTTCAACTCTGAACTCTTCAAATCAGATCTGTTCAGCTTCAAAGCAACAGCAATTCATCTCTCACAGCTTCCATAATAAATGCAATCGTTCTTTTGTGCCAGTATACTCACTTCCAACTAACAGAATTCCTTTTTAATATTATTCCCATTCAACCAATGCTAAACGTTTGGAGTGGATTTTACTATGGTGCCACATCTCGACAATGGAGCTCTGTTCTTCTCAGACACTGTATCACAAGGAGATGTTATCAGCTGAGACGACGTCTGTTCTGAGTTCTGTTCGTCAGCAGAGAGTATAGAATGTAAGAATATATTCTGTACTCTCTAAATTCTATATACTCTCTGTTCGTCAGCAAGGATAGTAATGCATCTCTCTAGTTGAACCAGAAGGTAACCAAATCTTCCCTGATAATCCAGCTCTAGCTCTATGTTGCTGTGTTGAGAAGCATGAAAAGTGGAGACATGGGAAGAGACACAAGTTTTGTAAGTTTGTAAGGCAAAAACCTTACAGATACCTGTTGCTTGTATACTTCTACAGTGTACTTACTCCTTATGATGCCTGTTCGTCTCTACTTACTCTTACTCCTCTATACTACTTACCACTTACTCCTCTCTCAGACTCCTCTAGTCCTTATGAATGCTTCTACACTTCTACCTGTACAGTATCTCAACTACTGACACTTGAAGTATGTGACCGTCTTGAAGATGCTAGAATCATAGAAGAAGAATACTATGTATTCTTTGTATTCTATGAGAGTAATATAATTTAATCTCTGCTAGAATCATCTCTCCTTCTGTCACCGGTGCAGGATTGCCAACTGGATGATCTTCTCTTCAATCTCTCGCATCTTCCTAAAGCATCATTTCTACTTTATGTTATTCTTAAATCCGTTTTCTGTCGTCTTTTTTTTCATTTTTCTTCTTTGAAACTCTTCATTTTTCCGTTTTATATGTGTTTTATATGTAATTTTCCAAATTTCATCACATTGAGTCTCACTTTTCCTTCATTTTACAATACAACTATGAATGTAGTGAAATATCGACAATTTTGAAAAAATAGATCAAGGACGTCGTCTGTTCTGAGTTTTTTTTTTGCTCAGTATGGTCTGTTCAGAGAATTTGCCAAAAATTTAAAACAATCCATTTGATAGGCTCTTGAAAATTAGATGCGTTTAAATTGTTAAATGGGCTTGAACTTGAGTGAAAAATCCACATCAGAGAAGTACAGTTCAAGATCCTACAACGAGAAGATGGAAACGTTTTTGTGAAAATTCTCAAAAATTAGTCAAAATTTCTTGAGAAAATTCTCAAATCTCAAAAAAATTTTCAAATTTATGTTTCAGATACAACCATACTACTAGTTGTAAATTTATAAAATCATCAGAGTTTTCCATAGAACTCTGAGACAAAGTTGAACTTACAAAATCCTAAAAATAAATCTAGTATCAGACATCATAATTTATTATAAATTCGATCATTACAAATTTACTCTTATGTAATATTACGCCTCGTAAATAGTTTCCTTCTAATTCTGTGGTTATGCAATAATTATATTGATGAACCAATTTCAGATTATTATTTAGACTACAACGAATACAATAACTTACATAATACTCGTATCTACCATAATTTCAGTTCGATTAAAGCATTTTTCAAACATATAAGTTCCCATAGCTATGCGTACTTGACGTTTTCAAGACACAGAAATGAGGACGTCGGAGGAGACTTGAAAGAAAGGCTTGATTGTTGCGCTGGATGGATGGCAGAGCTTGCCAGATTTATTCGCGTGGCCCGACGTGAATAAGTAAACAGTGAGCGCCTGCGCTTCGGACATGTTTATGGAGCAAATGAAAAAGGACAGAAAAATAAATCGGCAAGATAAGAAAAACCTGCTGGCGCTCTGTACGTGTAGTTACTCGAGAGAGCCGCTTAAGAAACAACAGGACAGGAACAAAAGGGAACTTGATGAATATGTATGAGAAAGAATGAATGATACCCATATTTCAACGACTGATGGTTGAAAAGCATGTTATTTGCATGTTGTGAATCAATCGGTTTCCCCTGAAATTGACAGGTACTCGCCTTTTTTCTTTTCAACAACAGTGTTATTGAACTGGAGCAGGACAAACAGTCTTCTGTTGCATCCTCATACAACAGGATCGTAGATAGTGAGTGTAGAGTAAAATAATCAGATTATTCGAGAGAAGTACAAGAGTTTGTTCCCCCATTGAAGAAAACCAATACCTTTTCTTATAAAAATTATTTATTTTAATCAAATTTAATTTTAAATCAAAATATCGTAGCTCATTTAAATAATCAAGAGCATCTTCAAATGATTGAAAACGATAAATAGAAATTTTCAAAGAGCAAGAAGCTACTTGAGCGTTTTAGTACGTATTGAACAGCTATTACACCAACACAAGAACAAAACCTTCCTTCATTAGAAAAATGAAATGAATAAATATTTGATTGAATGATTCTCAATCTGTCATATTTATACAGTATCTGAATGAGGGAGACAGTATTAAACATAAGTTATGATGAGGATGGGTTAACAGGGAATGACAATGCTAGAATAGCAAGGGATAAGAATATCATAAGAAAATGGAAAAATAAGATAATTGAAAAAGTAACAAAGAAAATTTAAAAGTAACATTGGAAAGTAACCCACGAATTCGATAATCGTATAGAAAATGAGAGAAAAATTTTTACTTCAATGCATTATGAACTCTTGCGTCTTTACATACCCTAAAACCAAATCAAATCAAGTTTTATTGTTCACAGCGGTACACATCAAATAATTATAGGCTACATTGGAAAGCAGCGAAATACAAAATGAAAATATTCCAAAAACAAAAATGTATTACATTATAATTAATATAATTACTATTCAACAGCAATGAGCTAAAAGCAACTATTAATCTATAATGAAACTTGAATATTCAATTGCTTCCGAAAACAACGCAACAATAATTAATACTGTACAAAGAATACTCTTCTTTTATTGAGGGAATATACCATCATGTATGATAAAAAAATATAATAATGTGAACAATTACTGCTCACAAAGTGCTTTCAAAAACTCTCCTCTTCCAAAAATAATTTTTGTGTACTAAACTTGCCTGATTGTGATAAACAGAATAGACTCCAATTTCCAAACCCAACAATGGAATAAAATTGTGCTAGCAGATCAATCTACCACACTGAAACCCTCGTATGCAAATGAAATGCTAACGGCTAAACAACGCACCATCCTTCAAGTGGGCCTCCAGCAAATGGAGTTTGTCATATGGTGGTACAAACCATGTTTTCAATAATTAAAAACTTTGCTGAAGCATACAGTAAGCTGTAATAAGATGTAAATTACACCCTTGATGGCAGAACGGGGTAGTGCTGGTTTATTGTTATGCATTGTTTGATGCACATAGAGGGTGGTTCTCAAAAAAGGCGCCTAAAGGAGACAGACTTGTCCCGCATAATGTAACTTGATCCCTGAAGCATAACACTTGGCGTGGCTCACCGAATTACTTGAGGTGAACACTGCTGTGAGATTCACTTTAAACTGTCAGCTTTGGTCGAATAAGAAGCATTGATGTTTTTATATAAGAAATGCTGATAGTTTGAAGTGAATCTTACTGTACAGAGCTTGCTCAGCTGTGACTCCACCAAATTCGAAATGCAGTGCGGTGGCTCATGTTTCGGTTTAGTGGAGGCGCGAACACTAATTCAATTCTTGTGGAACCAAAAATGTTCTGCTCAAAAGTTCAAGTTGACAGATTAATCATGTATACATTAAACAGTAACTGCTCAAAAGAACAAGTTGATAAAGTAATCATATAGGCGTTTTGTTTGAGAACACAACTAAATTAGATAAAAAATAAATAAAATCTTCAGCAACCGACTGTCAAAATTTGACAGAATAATCATTTATTCGTAGAGTTTGTGGAATCTTATAACATGAGAGAGTTCGAGTTCGATTTTGTTTTTTCGTTTTCTAAATTACTAAATTATTCAATGTTTTCAAGTTCTGAATTACAGTTTGGTGGAATATTTACATTTTTTCGGTTTTCAATCTAATAAAATTCTAAATTTTGGTTTGTATATTCCTGAACTCGAAATTTGATTCAAAGTGAAGCAAAGTAACCTACGTTTTAGACATAGCCTACTTCTATCAAAATTTGGAGAGGGAGCAGTATTGGGCTAGGCCTGTTGGTCCTTTTCTGATCATATATTTGATTTGTGTATAATGAAATGTGAATAAAAATAAAGAATACTGTTTTTTTCGAGTGACATGCTTATAAAAGTGCTAATAATGTATGGTAACTTGTGATGAAATAGAAATTTTCTCCAGTGATACTGTTTTATACTTTTCTGAGATATTAAGTTCTATTTCCTTCTTATTAGTCTCATCATTTTATTCATTTTGTACATTAATTCTAGTCCTGTACTTCTTCTCCTCTTCATCTTGGAACAATCTTACAAGAAGCCTTCTTATAGTTTATTCATTTCATTTATTTTGCACATAATTTTAGTCATGTACGTTTTCTCCTCTTCACCTTGTAACCATATTAGAAGAACACTGATATCATAGTTCACGATAGTGATGGACAAAGATTCTCAAAACATAACCCAAGGTGTCCAAACAAATCGTTGGTATTCAAAGCATCTAAAACCAGAATTTCACACAATTAGGTCCAGCTGTCGATATACGCAAAGAGAAAACAACGGTGACATTTTTTGGCCACAAATATAGTTCAGTGATGTATAGAGTTATATTTTCCACATTGCGTGGTTTGAGGATCGTGTGCCGTAGGTGATTTGGCGCGAATACCGGGTCAGGCCTGGGTGCATTGATGGCATAGCACAATGTCAGTGGCAGCAGGATTCACTACTTTATTGTCTGGCAGACAAATTCTTTTGATAGCCTTCTTTTGTAGCCGAATAAGCTATTGTCAGATGCTGGCAGGTTGTGGGCAAAGAACTACATCATGTAGAGTTCAGTACAATATAATGTAGTGTTCTGAATGTAGATGTACATAAAGTTCTATGGTTGTAGGCTGATGAAGTGCACTATTTATTTATTTATTCATTTATCCATCAAATATCTACAAAGCTTTGATTTCGCTTCATATCAGAGAAACGCCAATCCAATTTCCTCAATAAAGAATATTGTAATCAGTACCATATTAACACTAACATGTTTTGGAATGTATGATTCAGGAACAGTCAGAACATCCAACGATGACAGTAAATATCACTGATATTACAGAGTAAATACACTGTTAAACTATACAAAAATGTACATTGCTTACATCATCATATTTTAGTCTTTATAAATAAATGTAATAAATGTAATGTAAATGTAATAATGCTTTATACTGCACTTTTTGTTCAAAGTTGCCTACAGTTTTACTAAGCTGGAATATTAAAAATAAGTAATCTTCTCAGTCTTCTGTGAAAAAGGAGTCAACTTGCCCATATTGAGAGTTGTATTA
The DNA here is from genome assembly GCF_014356525.2 of Nilaparvata lugens. Lineage (NCBI taxonomy): Eukaryota > Metazoa > Arthropoda > Insecta > Hemiptera > Delphacidae > Nilaparvata > Nilaparvata lugens. Next base: position 7,301,458 of record NC_052513.1, read on the forward strand.
TATTATATTGAGAATAGTATCATCGATAATCAGGATCATCATTCCCAGTTATCGCTCCATTGTTCCACAATTTTATAGCTCAAGATTTCTAGACCGTCGTTAGAAACGAAGCTTTTCTTTTTTAGAAGACAGAAGACTATAGCAGGATAGGAAAAAATTTACCAGACGCACTGAGAAAGATACATTTCTATGTCTACATAGTAAATAGATGATAAACCTATTACTTCTTTCTCCGTCGTTCAAAATTGGAAATACTGTCTATTGTCAAACACAGTATTGATTCAATAAGGACCAATGAATGTAGTATAGAAAATTAATAGTAATCTCTATAAGGTTTTGTAATACAGTAGATGTATTATTCAGCACATAGATCAAATGATATCACTACTGTCAGACAGCTATCGACAAGCATGAGTGAAGAACTGCCTGGGAATCTTTGGAATTGTCGTTATGAAGGTTCAGATGCAATAAAATTTGAACCATCCTGCTCGATAAGTTATCAAGTGTTCTGGCAAGTGACGAGTTATGTTATGAAGAAAAGAGTTCACACATGTTCAACTCAGTTTTGATGGTACTGCACCATATGGCGCGTAGCCACTTTTTTCAACCATTCATGACTATCTCGAGTAGTTGCCGACACTATGAAAATATGGCTTCCATCTTGTGTGAAAAAAATTATTGTCGTCAAGGATCCAGTGTGGACCCCTTTGTTCCAAGTCACTGCCTGCACTGACTAAATTAGGGTTTTTTTGGAGGAGAGTAGATCAAGTGGAAAGTTATTGAAAAAAGACCGAATTTCTAGTATGGTGCCACTTAATTACGAAATCAAACACTGTTTAGCTGGTGTAGAGCTACTGATTCGTCGAAATTACTTCTTTGTGATCTTCTTCTACTTCTCCCTTCCTTATCCTTCTATTTTTTCTTCTCATCCTCCTACAAATTATTTTTTCCTACAGTTACGTTGAAAAGTGGCCATTGCTTCACTGATTACAGAACGCAAAGAATCACTTTTCCGCTCTAGTGCGGCAAAAATTTTTCTGCACTCCAGATTTGCAACATGGCAACGCAAAATACTTAGTAGGTTATATGGAGCAACAGTGCAGCAAAATCAAAATGAAGTTGGTAACAGTGACTGCTGTGGCTGCTATAGTGAGCAGAGGTGCAACCAAGCAAAATCGAAAAATACTATAAAAGTATTTTTATAAAATAAATGTTTCATTCTCTAATCTAGACTATCACCTGATTATTGATTGATTCAAACAATAAGTACATCATCATCACCCTTAACAAATACGTGTCGACAGCTTAACGCTCCTAACGATATTTAAAATATCATTTTTCGATAATTCTTCTCAAAAATATAATGGTGGGCTGGGTCATTTACTGTCGTAATTTCTGTATTGAACCCATTTTTTCACATCTACTTGATGCAATATCCTACCCTCCTAATCATATCAATCAAAAATATAAGATCTGGACCTCCTAACATCCTAAACTAAGATATTACAGTATGGAACAAATATAACGGATCCCTTGTTATAACTAATTTATTCTTAATACAATTGAACGTACTTGCATTTGAATTTCAATGTTGAAGTGACCCTGTTACTGAAATACCTCGATACAACAACAATCTCTAAGTTCCTTGATATACGATCGAGACGGAATAGGATAGAGTGACTGCCTTTATTTTTCCTAGAGAGCGAAGTTAGGGCGCAGTCGGCCCTCTCTTACACTCAACTCCCTGTTACATTATAACAACAGATGGGAGAGTTATATTCGAGAGAGATATATTCGACTGCAAATCATTCCTACTCGGAATTTAATTCAAGAATGTTCAGTATGAGAAGGCTTCATAGATGATTGTTTCAAATTTATCCGGATTAAGCTGTTATGTAGCATATCGTGAGTGAGAGGTTCCCGAGATTATATTTATTTGGCTGTTGGTGGGAGGAGTAGAGGAGGGGGAGCTAGGAAAGAGGGGGTACAACCCGCATCCTGCCACCAGTTGACACGTGAGTGACACACGTGACCCAGGCCTCGTTACCTCCTCACCTACCAACTTTACAACTTGAATAACCACCAGACTGTTGACAAACACGTGTTCAAACGAGAGGGAAATAAGAGATTAGTTTTCAGAAGAGAGATGGAAGCAATAAAATCACTCACTGGCTCCCGCACACAGGGGGTTCCTCTCTCCCCTGTCTAATAACACCTCCCCTGATTCGTAATCCCAAACATGAACCCGCTTCAGCTGTTAAATGGTAATTTTGTATGCTTTCCCACGGTCGCTACCAGAAACGCCGATCAGAATATGTGAACATTGTTAACATACAGTACTACTTCTGTTTAAAATCGACGAACAATCAGATAGAGGCGATGTGAAAATTTAAATTCTAGAATATGAAATGCGTATATTATGACTGAGAGTAACATGGTAAGCAAGCGTGTAAACTAGACTCCAGCTTCGTTCACAAGGATGTATATGGAAAAAGGTACCAGACAAAATAACAGAGACAATTGGGTTGATGTACACCTGTATCTGCATAGCCCTACTCTAATACAGGAGGCTATGGTGCCTGCCATTGAAATATTGTATTGTACTGTGTGGAGCTGGGATTGAAATGTATGATGTATAATAGAATAATATTAGATGTGATAGTTGGATAAGTTGGCTTACACCATAGAGAAAACATAATTCATAGATAATAAAGCAGGTAAAACATGACATTCGTGTATGCTTCCTCTAAGCTTATACGACTGTTCTCTACGTCATTCATAGTACAGTACCTTCATATGATGAACATTCAACTCATATCAATATTCATAATATACGATTAATGAAGTTATAGCTAGAATATAGCTAGTTATAGTAATATTCTATCAAGCACTGCACTAAACTTCAATAATTTACGATATTTATTTATAGATAATTATAATACTGTACATCTAAAAATGGTTGGTAATCTACGATATTAGAATGATATCCTGCCTACAAAATTAGTATCTGTAGAGTCGATATGCTTTGCAATATCCACTGAATTGATTCCAATATTCTCTGTTTATGTTATAGTAGCCTATGTAATAGCAAATACCATCAAATGTTCACTTTTTCAGTTACAACTATGCTTGTTCATTTTGTCAAAACTATATGTTGTGAAATAGATTACAATTTAATTAAAATATTGGAAAATGTATGAGAACGTTGGTAGACGTATAGAAACGAACAGTAAATAGAATTTTACAACAATTCTCAATACAATATTGCACAAATAATTAAGAAATCTTTTAAAATAATCCCTGGCTGTACATTGCATGCAATACTGAACCAATTCGATACGTAAAACTTCACATTAACCAATTCTCCGATACGTAAAACTTTACTTGAACCAATTATCAGATACGTTATACTTTACTTGAACCAATTCTCCGATACGTGAAAATTTACTTGAACCAATTCTCCGATTCTTGAAAATTTACTTGAACCAATTCTCCGATTCTTGAAAATTTACTTGAACCAATTCTCCGATTCTTGAAAATTTACTTGAACCAATTCTCCGATACGTGAAACTTTACTTGAACCAATTCTCCGATACGTGAAAATTTACTTGAACCAATTCTCCGATACTTGAAACTTTACTTAAACCAATTCTTCGATACGTCGTCCCTCAGACGTTTGTAGCACCCAACAAACCGAAGGTCCAGCAAACCGCCTCCAGGTTTATCTCTGTAGCCGCTCCACGGTACCACTCGACATTCAGCCGCATAACAATTGGGCCACGTGACCTGACAGCTATATAGGCCCTACTAGTGATATCTACATATATATGGCAAGCACGCGACCCACAGAGAGTTTCAAAGGAGCAACACGCTCCGTGAATTGGAAATATCGGCCGCGGGCCATTCGTGAGGGAGGGAGCCCTGTGCTCACCGGCTGGTGTGTAGCACCCGTGGTAGACCTCTCATGTACGGCACACGACCAAGGTAAATGCCCCTTGCCCTTTGCTAATGAGCTCAGGTTTCTAGTAATGTTCTTAGTAGAGTACAGTCATAAAGGGCAGAGCGTCTAACCAGAACTTATATGGAAGTGGAATACTACAGTAGTAATAGATAAATACATAAATGCAGTTTTATGATATATGATCTCCGTAGAACCAAAGAGAGAAGATAAAAGTAGATAGAAGGATAGACTAGGATAGAATATAGAGGTTTAGTGAAGAATAAAAGTAGATTATTCAATTCTGCGGTTTAAAGTAATAGTCATAGTAGTCATGAAGGACAGAAAGTCTAACCAGAGCTTATATGGATGTGGAATACTACAGTAGTGATAGACGCCGTTTTATGATGTATAATCTCCGTAGAAGCAATGAGAATAAGAAGTATATTTACAATTAGAGAAGAAAGGAGTGGATAGAAGGATAGAAAAGGATAATAGATAGATAATATAGAGGATTAATAGAGGAGGGGAGTAGAGGTAGATTATTTACTCCTTATCATCTTTGGTAGAACCATAGGATTAGGATGTATGATCTAAGTAGAACCAGAGAGTTTTTTTTATTTATTTATTCATATTTTTTTACAGAAATGCACTGATTGGGAGAGAAAAACTAAGGATACTCCTTGCACTATTTCTTTCCCAAATTTAGATAACACTTTAGATAACAAGTCCAAAATAGGGTTATGGTTTCACTTTAATGAAATTTAATCCATTTTCACTCAAAAACAACGAAAACTAAGATTTTAAATTTTGACGGTTGAAAACAGAATAAAAAAAAACAAAAATATCACACTCAAATCACCATTAATTGGAAATTTTTTGAGTAATTTTACAAATTTAGAGCCAGAAAAAACACAACTCACTATTCAGCACAGCTGATATAAGTAGTAGATTCACAAGTAAAGGAAATAGAAGAGGATAGGAGATAAAGGATTTAGAGGATAGAAGTAGATAATTTACTTCTTATCTTCTTTGGAAAAACTCTAGGATTAGTTTTTCTCTCTCTCACTTGAAATTAAATTTTTAGGTATATCTGAAATTTCTAAAACCTAAAACCTAATTTTAAGAGGAAGAAATAGAAATATACGTAGATTTATACATCATAGAACTACTTCCATATTCTATTACTACTGTAAAAGTAGTATTCTACTTGTATTTTCTCTGGATAAACGTTTTTCCCAGAAACGTATTTTCGACAAAAAATAAGAGTGGGAATAAATCTTGCATGAAAAAGGGAAGGCAAACTTTATGGACAATTCAAGAAATACAAATCTGAACCCAACGAGACTGTTTAAACGTCAATTTCAATCTGAGAAGTCTTATTTGAGAATTTTAAATGGACAATGGAGAATCATTATTTTACAAATTTAATATTGGATGCTATTTCAGTAAAAGTAAAAATGCTCAATGTTAGCTTTCAATTTCAAAATGAGGAAGAGGATTTTATTGAAAAGAAATGAGATATACTTGAAAATGAAATTTCCTTATAATAAAATTGAACTAGTAGGAAGAGAGTAGTTGACAAAATTGACATTACAATCGCCAGTACAGTAGTACTTATCTCCAATCTCCAACGCACATAGTTATAGAGAAGATTTTATCATTTCCAATCAATTTCCATTTCTAGAAGAAATATTCAACTAATTTAGTTCTTCTGAGATGGATTCCAATCAGGAACAAATTGTAGGTTTTCGATGGAAACAATCAACTCGCTCGGGCTCAAACATCAACCTACTATTTTGATTCACTTGTCTCGTCTAATCCACATAGCAACTGGTTTACCAGTTAATTAGAGAGAAACCACTTGGCTGTATTTCAGTTTTAAAATCCACCTCTCCTTGTGTTGGAGAATGAGTTAACAGTAAGTAATTACTGCTTCTTTGTGAGTGCAACCAAAGTGGTTAACATTCCTGGAGCGTCTTCAACAATAAAAATGTCACTTTACACCCGGTTTTATGCTCCCTGTAGTGGATCCTTCTTGTTTTTCACAGTACATCTTAATCGACCTTCATTTTATGTGTATTCTTCTTATTTTAAAAAACCTCAAGCAGGTGTAAGACGCTATGAAAGAAGGGAACCACCGTTATTTAAAATTTACATCTTGTCAAAGATTTTAATGCAACTCCCAAAAAGATTTTAAACTTTTTGCGACCCATGTGGACCGCTTCGTGTCGCCTCTCAACTAATTTAACTGGAGCTTTGACATTTGACGACCCACTAATTAGAGAGAGTGGTTGAATGACCCCGGATACACTCATATGAGAGCGACAGAGACAGGCGAGTTTAATTATGCTAATAAAACTGGTTCAGGGCTGCTGGAGTGATGAGAAATATACTTTTATGACGTGTCCGATCACGTTCGACTATAATTTACGTCAAATAACTTGGCCCGTTATTTTGAATGAATTTTTCAAGATTAAGAATGGAGTCGTCGATGGTTTTCGATAAAGTAATGAATATTCAACATTATGATGGGGATGGAGTGTATACAACTTTGTTGTTATTACAGTATTATATTCAAGTTTGGAGAATATTGACTGTTATCGAATGTTGAAGAAATTGGAAACTGGAAAACAAGATAAGCAAGAATTCCAGTACAATATTCGGACGGCTAAGAAAAATATAATCATTCAGATAACAAAGTTTGAGGCAGTAAAGCCCAAGAAGTTTTCTCTCAGCGAATTGACAAGTTTCAAAATACAATGCTAGATGTACTAAGAGAATATGCTGGATATAATAAATAATAATAAATAAAGCCTTTATTTTTGTTCCAAAACATACAATAAGTTAATGACGCTTCAATATACAAAATGATTTTTAAATACAATTATTTCACTTCAATAGTCTTTTTTATGTTTTTGTTCTGGAAACTAAGCCCGTCACCGAGCATAGGCCTCCCCCAGGTTGTGCCATCTCTCTCGCTCTCTTGCTGCTATCATCCAGTTGCCTCCAGCTATTCTGACAATGTCGTCCTTCCACCTCGCCCTTGGCCTGCCAACGTTTCTCCGTCGCCACGTCGGCTCCCATTCAGTCACTTTCCTTGTCCATCTTCCATCTTGTAGCCTAGAAAGATGGCCTGCCCATTTCCACTTCAATTTCCTTATGACACTTGTGACATCTTCCAACTTGACTTTATTTTTATTGTAGTGGTGCGAATTCTCTGCATTCCGTGAATATTTAAAATACTTCTTTCCATTGACACTTGAGACTTCCGAATTGCGTCGATAGTACTCGCTTTGCATGTCCATGTTTGCGCACCGTACGTCAGAGTAGGAAACACACATGATCTAAGCACCTTGGCTTTGGACGTTAAGCTGACATCCTTATTTTTCATGATGCACTTGAGAGACCAGAACTTTTTCCAAGCAGCAGCTCGTAGATGCTGGATATACTGATTAGAAATAATATTTTATCCAATCCAAGTCAATCAAATCAGACTGTTTTTCTAAATGATTTATATATTTTGCTAACTCTCACTAAAGCTGTAGTCTTTTGAATTGGGACTATGTAAACGAGATTTGCCATAATTCATCATGGAGCACCAAGTTACTCTAGTAACTGAATAAAAGAGTGAGATAAATTCGTTTGTAGAACATGAAAATTGCATAAAATAAAAGAGTTATAGTCAAATTAATAGGAATTCACACAAGATTATGTTCAATCGTTCAATCTTTGCAGGGACTGATGTACTCTAGAACTCTTTTAAATCACTTTTTATAATATTAGAGATATTATAGGAAAGAACACGATTCAAAATTTGGAGTGATTGGTGTCTGAAGTAGTACAATTGATTTGACAAGTTTTTTAAATATTGAAGTGAGAACTTATAAATTTCTCTACTTCAGTCCAACTTACTCAAGGAACAAACTTCACGTTTCTTCCCCAAGGGTTTTTGATTTCAAAGCCTGAATATGAAGAGCATCTACGTTGGGGATCTTCACTAACGATTAGACGATCAAAACATCTCCACACTATTCTTGACGTACCTTACACAATTCTTGACATAGGTGCTTACATTTATTTTATTTATTTATTTACTCTTATGGCTTTTATTGGCAGAGAGATCCTTTTGGATGTTCTGCCTCGCCGTATTACCCAATGTCATTTCCTATCAACACTCAAGTTTATAGGGGTTATGTCTTGGGTTCTTCATGTTTTCTCACTAAAAATTTGTACTTTCATTTCCTGAGTTTCTATTTTATAAAGTTTAAAATCAAGAGAACTATTTGTGGGGTGGCAACTTCATGAAACTGTTTACTTCATTGGATTTGACGAAAATTCCATCTTGTTCGATCAACTTCATGAGCTGATTGCCAAGAACTGTTTGTAGTGAACAGTACCAGAGACAAACAAGTAGGCTTGTCTCTGTACGCTTATCTTTTCTCTATGATAGTATGCAACACGAAACTGATTTTACGAATTTGCAAATCAGTGACCGCTCACCAACAATGAGTACTGCACCTGTCTGCAGCATTATTATGACTGCTCAAGTTTTCTCAAGCCTTTCCACGCAGCTGGAGCTCATTGTCTGCGAGCAAGCAGACTGCATTTATATTATTTCTTTGTGAAGTCTGTGGGAAAAAAGCTTTCACACTTGGCTGGTCACAATGGCTTCCGCTCTAGAAACAAGTCCATTATCTCATTTTAATTTTTATCATCTCTAATTATCCGACGAACTGCTGTTAACTGTTCTTATCCGACATTTACATCTCCGTCTCGACTTGAATAATTAATTTTCACATTGAACGAAATGACTGCGGTCTCCTAGAATTATTATCATGATCAAAAATAACAAGTACACTTTCATTTTTTCATTGTTTGGATCCCTGGTTGATACATAGCTTGTTTAGGTTGTGAGATAGGAGTGAATATTGAATATTCTTGATCAAGTTGTATGCTAAATTCATGAGAGAGCTTGATAAATTATAGTTACTCGAAGTTCGATAGAGTTGTAAAAACTTCTAATAATAATTATTTTTTTATTAATATTCTCGAGTGTAAATTCAACAATTGAATAATTGAAAAATCACATAATTTCAGGAAAGATGAAAGTTTAAACATCTCTCCAATATGAAAAAAACAATAATATATTCTTTTTCGAAAAAATTTATAGAATTTCATCCTTATTATGTAAATCGATTTGCTGAGACTGATAAAAGTTCTTTAATGTTGTTATCCATCACGAACTGGTTACTATTACTTTTTTTGTTATTAAATAGCAGTCAAATTTCAATGATAAATTAATTCTTTCACTTTTACTGTCACCGAGATCTTTCGGCAGGTCCACCATCTTCATTGTTGACAACCGAAAGATCTCGGTGTCACAGTGATTGAATAAATTCTTTTATTGAATAAATTTTACTGCTAGTCGTTCTATTCAATAACAATAAAAGTGATTTAATAAAAAATTATTATAGGTCCTATCACGTTTCACTCCTTGGTGCATACGGTAGGTCGGTAGACTGTTGAATATTTTTGGATCTGGTTCTGTAAAAAAATATTTAATTGAATTTGCATCGCCGTCTCGACTTGAATAATTAATTTTTACATTGAACGAAATGACTGCGGTCTCCTAGAATTATTATCATGATCAAAAATAACAAGTACACTTTCATTTTTTCATTGTTTGGATCCCTGGTTGATACATAGCTTGTTTAGGTTGTGAGATAGGAGTGAATATTGAATATTCTTGATCAAGTTGTATGCTAAATTCATGAGAGAGCTTGATAAATTATAGTTACTCGAAGTTCGATAGAGTTGTAAAAACTTCTAATAATAATTATTTTTTTATTAATATTCTCGAGTGTAAATTCAACAATTGAATAATTGAAAAATCACATAATTTCAGGAAAGATGAAAGTTTAAACATCTCTCCAATATGAAAAAAACAATAATATATTCTTTTTCGAAAAAATTTATATAATTTCATCCTTATTATGTAAATCGATTTGCTGAGACTGATAAAAGTTCTTTAATGTTGTTATCCATCACGAACTGGTTACTATTAAATTTTTTTGTTATTAAATAGCAGTCAAATTTCAATGATAGATGAATTCTTTCACTTTTACTGTCACCGAGATCTTTCGGCAGGTCCACCATCTTTATTGTTGACAACCGAAAGATTTCGGTGTCACAGTGAGTGAATAAATCATTTTATTGAAGATATTTGACTGCTAGTCGTTCTATTCAATAACAATAAAAGTGATTTAATAAAAATTATTATAGGTCCTATAACGTTTCACTCCTTGGTGCATACGGTAGGTCGGTAGACTGTAGGGTATTTTTTGGATCTGGTTTTGTAAAATAAGATTTAGTTGAATTTGTATTGCCGACCGACGAATTATTTGTTCTCACTGTTCACCATTCTCCTGTTTTTTTTTTTTTATTTCTAGTTCACCCACAATTTCCAAATACATCTTCCCTTTCTTCCAGTTTGAAACCAACTCAAACTTCCCACACTGCTTGGAACTTTCTAAACCTTTCCCTTGATTAATCCAACTACCGTACACCCAACACATAAGCCTACACTTATTACACTTGCACCCACCAAGACCTACTTTCCAGTGAGCAGATGACGGAGATTTTCAAAATTACTGCCAATCTGAGCGTAGATTTTGATCGCCTAGAGATTAGTCTACAGTTGATTAATGTTGGTCTAAAGGCAATCAAGATACTGTAACACTGGAATTACGTGAAGGTAAGCAAAATTAGTAGGAGAATATATAGAGAAACAACCTAGTATAATACAGTATGCATACAGTAAACCGTATTATTGTAGAGTGTATATATGTACTACTAGATAATATGTCAGGTGTACTGGCGTAGATTTGTGGTCTGTTCATATGGAATGTATAGTAATACATGTAATAGTGGTATGTATATAGTTTCTAGACGCTTTCCAGGACGGACTGAGAGTTGAACACGGGTTGTAATTGTGAGAGGAAGAAGGGAAACATCTTGACCGCATCCCAAAACCACTCCATCATTGAATTTGTTATTCGTTTCCTCTCACTCCCACCCCTCCATTCCCACATCTCTCATCCTTTCGAACTGAATTACCGAGAGATTCACTGCTCCTGAAATTGCCCTAATCAAATAATAGTATACGCTTCCACCGCTCCGAACAATTTATAAAACCAATTTGCGCTACAATCACTCAAATTTATATCTACACGCCGCATCAATGAATAGAAACATGGTGCAGGATAGGAAAAACCACAGCGCAATTTGAGAGTACAAGATTAGATGTGCTAGATAGCTGGATTCATTTCTACACCGTCTGGTCGCCAAAGTAATGAAGGCTTGTGTTACTTCTGTGTTTACGATGGCGGAATGTAATCAGGATTTTATATCACACGTGATTAGAGGTGGATTTGTTACGACTGATTGCGAAATCTTGATGAACATGAAGCTTTTCAAAGGATCCTACATGCGAAATAAAGTATGGATAATTCATGAATGCAAGCTCTACAACCTATAATAACGGGATTATGATACTAGACGAAAATTCAAAGAAAGCCTCACATCAAACGAGTGTGAAATTGGTGATTGGTGAAATTGGAAGTTTTCTGTTTTCAGATTTTTGAAATATGATATTGGAAAGTTTTGCATTTCAGTTTCAAACTAACAGGAATTTGCAACAGTAATTCCAAAAGTTTCAAGAAATTTTTACTCAAACAATGCTGATGCTGAGTCAGTTGAGTATTGTGTTTCAACTAGATTCTAGAAATCAAATGACATTAGTATTGAAACCAAAGTTATGTTCCAGCAATCTAGTCTAGCAGCAGAAGTATAGAATGTATTCATTCTCTGTCTAGCAGTATATTACAGTAATAGTAAAATGACTTCGCTTATATGGGCTGCTTGATTCAAATAAAAACTTTTAGTACTCGTTTATTAAAAACTTTAAAATATTTCAACGACTAGCTTCGACCATAGGTAATTTTCAAGTTAGTCATTTTCAACTTGTTAAAAGTTTTTAATAAAAGGCTACTAAAAGTTTATAATATATTGTTTTTACAGTAATAGTTTATTCAAGCATTATTATATTCAAATCAAATTGCAAAACTATTGCATTCCTAGAGGTTTATTACAATGGTTTCCCTATAAATTTTAATGCTCTCCCTTTACAATGTTTATTAATTTTTATTACTGTCGCTTTATAATATTTTCGTATCCCTAGAAAAATAAATTTCAGGTATTGAAATATTTTTCAATACTGAAATGATATTGTAATATAATGCACCATTCATGGCATTACTCTTACGATTTCCGTTTGTTTCAATTAAATACAACTTGATTTACTGCCCCTTTACTGCACTGATACTTTGTGTCATAGCCTCATAATTTTCACTTTATCATAGTTCTTCATTGGCATTTATCATCATCATCATCATCATCATCCTCATCTTCTTTTTCATGATTGTTATCATCTCTCCATCACCATTTCATGTCCATCTCTACTTTTCAAAATCAATTAAAACTTTTTCCGAAGTAGTTTTTCAATTAGTGTTCTTTTTTCTAACTTTAGTTTAATATTAATTTCTGTTTTGAATATGAATTGTATTTGTCTTATTGTTATGTTGAGGGAGCATAGGCCTATTTGGGTTTTACCAGTTGCTTCCATTGTAAAATTGTGAATAAATAAATTATTTATTTATTTATATGTGATATAATAAAAAATCGTATAAATATGATCGAGGGAGGCCAACACAACAGGCATGGCCCAAAACTATTCTATTCCCAAATTTTGAATATGAATAACTTGTCTGAAAAAATAGGTTATGTTTTAACTGTTGAAAGTTCAAGTTTATAATTAATATAAATATTTGAAATTTCACTGTTTATATTCGAATATTGTAAGGGAATATGAACCATGAGCTTAACTTTATATTAATTCGATGGTAACTAACCTGCTGCTTGGCGAGTTGAAACCAGGTCTTGAGTATGACAGGCAGTCGCCACTCGTGATAGTTGGAGGTGGTTTTGACACTGATGAATATGTCCTGGAGACGGGTGGTGGGGGGCCGTGCGGTGGCCGTCAACCGCCCCTCGGGGGCAGTGGAGGCGGCTACAGCCGCCACCTCCTCTTCAGGCCACGACTGCGGCGCGCGTTCCTTCCAACTAGTCACCAACTGCAAAATTAATACAAAAAAAGATTGAGATTGTTGAAAAGTAAATACAGTACCGTACCTGAAGAATGGAGTAACGCTGAAATGAAGAGAAAGAAGAACAACTGCAAAACTAAAAAGAACAAAATTGAAAAGTAAATACCTAAACGACCTAAAGAATAGAGTGAGGTTGAAAATGAAGGGAATAAATCAATAGAATGGTTTAATTCTAGGTTGTGAGTAATTAAGAAATTGTTGAATAGTTTTCTGTGTTGTTGTATTAAATACTCATAAAAACGACTTGATGTTGTCTAACAACTGGTTTATTAAAACAATTTCAGATACTACATTTGTAGTGCCGTATTCTGGTTGTTACACCATTATCAAATCAACGAGTTTACTAGAGTTTGATAATGGTGTAACAACCAAAACTATTATCTGGAATTTTGTTCTAATAAATCTAATAAAGTACATTTCATTCATTTAGATGGTGATTGAATAAAATTGTTGAAAACAATATGAAAATACTGTAGATATACCGTAGTTGACAAAATCAATGAAAGTTATTTATAAAGCATTCAGTCAATTCCAAATTGAAAAATTGTCTGGATTAGAGAATTTATTTATTTTATTTATTCTTATGGCTTTTATCAGCAGAGAGATGCTTTTGGATGTTCTGTCTCACCGTATCACCCAATGTCATTTCCTATCAACACACAAGTTTATAGGTTATGTATTGGGTTCTTCATGTTTTCTCACTAAAAATTTGCACTTCCACTTCCTGAGTTTCTATTTTATAGAGTTTAAAATCAAGAAAACTATTCTCAAACACAAAATAAAATTAGAGAATAATAATTTAAAATGAAATAAATTATTATCTCAATTCCTGAACGCTTTAAATCCAAGAATGCTCACATTGAATTTTCGTAATTAGATTGAAGATTCACAATCAAATGGACAGAATTTTTATGACACCCAAAACAAGATAATACTGAAAGGTTGGATGAAATATGGATTCAAACGAGAATGTATGTTTGTGAGGCAGGTAGGAGCGGTGGAACAACCATTTGAAAAGAAATCATAAAAAACAAACTGTGACAAATTGACATCATTTTGATAAAATGAAAGCTCTAATTAGGGAGCTTTGTAAAGCATTGAACATTAAAGCTTTATGATATTTCAAACTTCTTAGCGAGGACACCCACCAAAAAGATCTAGATTTATTTTTAATTTGAGTGCTTCTAAGAAGCTTTTGATAATTCTGTCCCCCAACCAATTATAATTAAGGAATACTTTATAGGAACACGCAACTCATTATAAAAAGTATTATACGAATTGTATCACTATCAAAGGTTGTGGGTGGCGGAATCAATGAAAAAATATTATAAAAAATGGGGGATGAGACGAAAACGAAGCCTTGAATCTTCTATCAGGTAGCAACTACAGGCAGAATGATATATTCGGGGTGGTATCGTGATATATATTGTGGTTACTGAATTGCCCTGATGTTTTATAGAAAGAGAGGGAGTGAAGGAATGAAAGGGGAGTTTGAGGGAGAGAACGAGCACATGAGGAAGAGAAAGAGATCATGTTGAAAGAGAGAGTGTGAGTTAGGGATGGGAGAGCGGAGAGACCAGCGTTTGGAAGTGAACGTTGATCAACAGACAGAAGCACGAGATCGAGACAGAAATGGATCCAGCTCGACTTCTCGAAGATCATTGTTTGCTACCTGTCCAACCGAAACTATAGCAAAAAAGTGTCAGTCACTACCTGCCCAAACCCGGGTCTTCTCTTCAGCTGAGCGATATTTTCACCTAATGAGCGGACCGTGTCCGAATCACGATCCGCTGGATTTGGCATGCGGGCCTCAGCCGCACAACAATACACCAAATACGAAGCAAAACTACGAAGGGCAGATCCAGACTGCTGATAAGTGAATGAGAGATAGGACGTTCGAAATTAATAGCCTCCATTATGGCCGAGAGTCCCTTTTGGAGGGAGTTCTTGTTCATAGCCGAAAATGCATTATGAGCAGCTGAATACCTGAATAGGCAGGCGTTCTACTGTTTTATTTGGGAATCGAATGGCTTCTCTGCTACAGTGATGAGAGTTTGTGAACACATAGGCCAAGGATAGTATAAAGCTATACTATTCTTGCACATAGGCTACCTTTTCCAGTTGAAACTATTTGGAGCTATTTATTATAAATCTCAATAACCTTCTACGATAGGTATACTTGATCTGTGGTAATGGGAAGGATATTTCATCAAGTGCTTTGTAAATAATATATCATTTTATATCCTTTTCAGAGGGTCGACAAATATTTGTTGAAACACCACCGATTTATGTAGTTACAATAATATTATATTATCGTTATTCAAATTGCATTCAACCTTCATTCTCATTAATTAATCATACTTTGTCAAATTCGTTGTATGATTAGCAATACTGTCATTTAATGTGAATTAGTGTATGAGCCAGTATATATTGTAATATATATGAATAAATAAATCTAACCTTGACAATTCAATGCTCTATTTTTTAAATATTATTGAATATAATATATTGAAAATTTTATCAAGTACTACTGGATATTCTAGCAATAAGAAAAAATTTGGAAATAAAATTAAACATTAACAGTAGACAAAAATATTTAGAAGTTGGAATGCTGCTGAGAAAACAAAATTGTAGCAAGAGTTTGACTAGAGGCCGAAACATGTAAGAAAAACATCCCTTTTGAACTGTAGATGTTTTTTTAGGAAATTAGGTTTAAATTTTTGATAGAATAAAGTTTTAATGAGAATATAATATTTCCACGCTTGAGATATAACATTTTCAAGATTTAAATCTAAATTTTCATGTTATAATGATGTTTTAATGCAATTCTGGTGAACAGTTATGGTCTGAATCGAAAAGCAAACATCCTTTCTGAAACAGAAATTATTTAGCAAGAGAAAGTTTCTTTCTTAAACCTTGAACTACTGTGCATTTCATTTTTAGAATTGATCCATCAATTTAAAAGTAAGTTGAAGAGGATAATCTTATCTGGATTATTAATTAGATTTCTTTATTTACAAAGTATGCTGGCTACTGAGGAGAGAGAAATATATTGACGTTATTCAATTATTTCACAGTGTGGGAGCATACAGGAATACCCCAACAAATTATTTCGTGAACTTCAGGGGATACTGATGCAACAATTTCTTTTTTCAACATCAGTTTATGCAACTTTATTTGAAATTAGTTTTTTGCAGTACAGTCTTGTATGATGTAACCATTTATACAATTTATGTTTTATCCATGATGTTTGTAACTAAATTTGTTTTGCAAATAAATTTTGAACATCATTTGCATCTCCGTTCAAGAGCAATGTGCTCATAAAAATTGAAAAGATTGACTAATAAAAATAGAGATTCCATCAAGCTGGTAATCAGTTAGAGATCAATTCAGATGGTGGTTTATTTGAATATGATTGTAGGTTTTACAAAGAGCGACGATGGACAAAACACAAGCCGAATAAAACAAATAAAAAGATAGAAGCACGAAGCACCCCTGAAGAAGTTCTGAATAAAAATTCAATCACGATCTAGTCGCGTGCGTGCATATGGCACTCGTCGCAGCTGAAAACCAAGTCACTCCTCCACTCACTTCTCACTATCACTACATTAATGTACAGGAGACTACATAATCACCATATGTATTGAATAACAATGATGAGAGAGAGAGAGAGATAGAGAGAGAGAGAGAGAGAGTTTACAGAGCGTGGAACAATGAAGACGCAAACAAGGTGATTTTTATAATAAGTACACAATACGTATATAATAATAATACGTATACTAATAATCGATCAGATTAATAATAATAATCGATCAGATATTATTATTTTGTATAATAATTGATCAGATGTTACAGATATCATCAGAATAATACAGATTATTTTACGTATAAGAAAATAGAATTTAATCAAGAGATTACAAGAAATGATTGCATTGATAAATTAGCTGGATGAAGAGAACAACTTTACCATCAAAATAACATGGAATGAATCTATATCGCGTCTATTGTTTCAATAGGCACAGTCTATTGTTTTATGATTGTTTATTCTATTATTCTATAGATTGTTTATTCTATTGATTATTCGATAAATATATTGTTCATTCTATGATGATAATTCATAGAACTAATATAATAATAATATCGAGTGACCTGGCTGGCTCAGGTCTGGTGTCAGAGTTTTCAGGTCGCAACTAATATTTTCATAGAACTAATTGGGTCTTGCAAGACCTGGCAATACATTGTCATTTGTGATAAATAATGAACTAAATTCCTAATTAATGCAATAAAATACTCTGGATTTCACAGCTAGTGAATAATTGCAATATTCTACTTCCTTCTATTTTCACCATTATATTATTCGAGATGGATTTTTTAAAATAATGCAACTTTTGCGATGTGGTTTTGCTATGAGAGTAGACGGTATTCGAGATTTTAATATTCAATTTTCAGAATAAATGCTACTAAAATGATTTTCGCTTTCAAAAATTAATTAATTGATTTGGACAGAAATTATGTATTTATTATTTATTTGCTTTGGACAGAAATTAGTTATTTTCTTTGTCGCATTTACGATATATTCTACCATACCACATCGAATAGTCTGCAGATACACAGGGCTATGGTGTGAAGTTGCCAAGCTCCAGGAACTCTGCATAAGTTTTGAAGAGGTTCAAGTTTAGGTTTCCACACAGAGTTACAAGAAATTCATTTGCGTCAACAGAGAATAGGGGATTATGTCTCTCGTAATGAGATTATTCTTGACCAATGAAGAAATATTCGTATCAATTCTCGATACTTATTATATTTCCAATTGCAACTGAGTTGAACGAGAAAAATCGAAGGTAATTTAAAAGAAAAAGAAAGTATTTTGAAAAGTCAGAGGTTCATCGAGGAAAGAAAAGCTATATATATGTTGTGCATAATGGTTGAACAACAAAAACCATGTTAATCCAATTTCAAGTGAAAAGTATTGGAAGATGACTATCATTCACAATAATTGCATAATATTTATCTTGATTCAAGTCTACATAGACAATAGAAAATTTAAAAAGATATGACATTTTATCATTTTTTGAGCATTATAGGAATTCTCGTACCTAAGAAATATTAAATACAATAGAATATTATTGATATAATCATATGAAACGTTTGATGTACTCAGAGTAGTTTCTCAGACAAACCTTCTTCATTAGTATCTTCTTATCTGAAAAATATTTCATAGACAAGATCTAGATCAGGAATTTGTTTTATCTATTTCCATGTCACAATCTTAAACATGTAAGCAGCATGTAACATTTTCTTTGCATCAAACCCAGGAACATGTTTGTAGTCCCGCTACAAATATTCGACTAACGAGCTGTCAGGAAAATTGGATCGATGAAACGTTGTTTTGAGGAGCAGAATCAAGATAAAATCAATCCGATAATGAGGAGAAACAGGTTACAAATCGGAGACAGATTAGGTTTTGTCGTTCTTTTTTGTTATCTTCGTTTTTCTCTCGAAATGCTGGCTGATCCGAGGAATTTGAAGCGAATACAGCCGACGCACGCTTCCAATTATGGAAAGGGATGTGGGGCTGGTTTCACCCTCCACAGTATTTAGATTTTTTCTTGTCCTTTTCTCCAACACCCTAGTCTGGTCCTGGTCCTCAACTCCAGAAGAATCTCTGGACAGTTTCTTTGTGCCCACTCTCACGCCACACTACCCTCATAATTTAAAGCTCGTATATGGTCGAAATGTCAACGGCATACTAACAAATGAAAAATATTTTTTCGTTCAACATCCTACGCCTACCTCACAAGATGACAGCGTCTGTTTGGACCAAATATCCCCATAATAGTTAATAAACTGGAATGGTTTTCAGAATGGAGTGAATAATATCAACAAAGTGGAGAGAAGTTGTGTGTATTCTAGTTTTTATTATTCTTCTTATACAGTCTAGAAAGGTTTAGTTGTATTATGTGAATTTAACTTCTACTCAATTTAACCATCCGATTAGCTCTTGGCATTGACTACAAGAAAAAAATTTAACGCAGTTGAATTTAATAGGGTCACGTGAAACCGGAGAAGAGCTAGCCGGAGAAAAGCCGGACTTTATCTTCAGGAAGGAAAAGTCAAGTCAATATGGGAGAGAAATAGTACAAGGAGTATCCTTAGTTTTTCTCTCCCGGTAAGTCCTCTCTTGTAAAAATAATAAATGAATAAATATGATTTGTTTTAGGGAACATCGCTATTACTGGACAAAAACTTTTACTTGGAGCAAAATTGGATAATTTCCAACACCTCCTAGTCCTAGAATTATGCGTTCTTTACAATATTGTTCTACAAAGATAATACTGTAGCTAGTTTTCCAGGAGATGAGCTCTGGCTTCCATTTGTAAGCCGTTGTCAACAATGAAGACCAAAGCTCCATCTCCTAGTTATCTAGCTGTATAAAAAAATTAAAACAGCAAACCAACACGAAATAAAATGTTCTATTCAATTTGGTAAAGAACTGTTTATTAGTCTATGTATAATCCGAGAGTATGGATGGCAATATTCTATATATAATACTCTTTGTGAAGAGAATGTTAATTAATCAATATCAATGCACAGTACAATATTCATTATACTAGAGACTAGACGATTTAAAATGAAATAAAACACATTCAAGGACAATGATAACATCTAACAGAGGAAATAAAATTCAAGTTCAATGTTTGCCAACAAACGCACAGTGCGTAGAGCATTTTTCTTTTCTTATCTTTATTGACTTTTGCATAACAATTGAATGAACGCGTTTGAGCAAAAAGCCATGTACGCGATAACAAGAGACTCATACATATTCTTACTACAACAAATATTTATTTACAGATTTACATCATGCTACATAAGTTACTATAGTATTATTCTTCAATGATTAACGTAAAAAAATGTTTGAGGGACAATTAAAATGTATCTATTATAATGGAAAATTACTATATATTACCCTTTTTTATATAAAACAGAACTAGTTTCGAGCACTGTCTCGAAGCTAGTAGTATTTAGGCCCATAAAAAACTATAACAAAAGGGAACTCGTAATTTTCCATAATAATTGAACATTCAAATAGCTCTATTAAAAGACTACATTATAAAATGTATCTAATAATTTACTTCAATGTTCTGAAGTAGCAAGTATGAACTTTCAGTGAAACTGAAATTTAAATTCCTTTGTCAATATATGTATTAACAGACTCTAGCATTACTTCTAGGTCTATATTAGTCATATTATTACGGGTCAAACAGAAAATAATTGCTGAAGTTCACCAAATATTTTTAACTCAATTAGAATAATATTCGAATTTGGTAAGTAGAGATTTACAAAAATATTGTCAAATATGATTACAATTACAACTTGAAACTTGAAATACAAAATGATTTCAGTCTTTAAACATCATGTTACCATTTGGTATTGTATAAATGATACCGGTACTGTATAATATGCTCTACAAACCGAGAAATTCGATGCTATACTGTAAAATGCTGTATATGCTCTACAAAATAAAAACTTCGCTCTCAATATTTTGCGATATCTTTGCATGCACTTTTAGGGGTTCATTCTCTGCAATGCTCACTCACTTCCTCTATAATATTGACATAATTCATGATCAATGACAATACTGATAAAATTGAAATGCTATTGTTATCCAGCCAGGTAAGATATTTTCTTATTCTCTCGGTCATCGTTTTAATCATTCTTTCCAACTGTAGATAATTTTCATGTTATAAAAAAAAACTAAGATATAATTATTTTCTTCTAGGAAAAAATCAGTAGTTGTCAGAAGGATAAACGTGACCGCAGATAAGAGAAAATCAGAAAAGAGACTTGTTTTGGGTTTCTAACAAGCCGTCATGTTTTACAGAGACGTTAAGAATTATTGTAAAATCTCTTGCAAAACTGATTTTCATTTTCATTGAAAACATAAATGGTATCTTTTAAATTTGCCATTTGCCTATGCCCTACGTCCGACAAAATAGGCACTAATTTTTATAGCACTGTTCAAAGAGAATCTTCTGGTTAGGTCATCTAGAATCTAGATTAATCCACTCAAATATTGTGGATGCAAATGTTGATTATTGAAATAAAGACTGACTTTGCTAAAGTTGATGTGATAGTTTCTTATCCCCGGGAAATAAGAGATTCAAATGATTCATGATACAGAATTCAATGAACACAGGTTCAAGAGCTGATTAATTTGTCCTGTAAATAGATCTAGGTAAGAGTTTCAAGTGTATTCATATTTAGCCTGAACATTCCGTACTCAACTGCAAAGTTGAAAACTTTGAAATAGATTTTGACAAAGGAATTATTGTAAAAATGTAGGACCTATCCTACAGTGACTCATAATAAATTATTAGTTAATGACAAATAATAATAATTATTATGCTATGCATTCAATAATTAGATGCAAGAGCTGGATCACCTGGAGGTGTTTTTTTACTTTCTGTTCTGACTGTCCATCTATGGACTTGTTGGTTTTTTTTTCTCTTGACGTGTTCCCTTATGGACGTGCCCTGGCGGCATGTCTGTGTTATGAACAGAACTATTATTATTATTATTATTATTATACAAAACCAAGCAGGCTATAATTAGCCTGATGTTTATATATTATTTTTTAATTAGGCCCTAAAAGTTTGACATGACTGAAAATTTGCAAGGGGCCAATCGTTGCCGTTAACAAATCTTGAATGCCACTCTTCAAATTACTTTCTAACTTAATGTGAATCAATATATATTTTGGAAATATCCTAAATGGCTCAATGAAGTCTTATTTTTTTAAAAGAGGCAATTAAGTAACAATATTTTTGAAGGATACATAGGTAAACAGCATCGATA
Source organism: Nilaparvata lugens (assembly GCF_014356525.2). Taxonomy (NCBI): domain Eukaryota; kingdom Metazoa; phylum Arthropoda; class Insecta; order Hemiptera; family Delphacidae; genus Nilaparvata; species Nilaparvata lugens. Next base: position 7,323,478 of record NC_052513.1, read on the forward strand.
AAACTTTCACTTCCAAACAACTTGAGAGATAACCTAGAAATTTGGCAACATGCATCCAAAGTAGCACAAACATTGTTGGATGTCAACAGTAGTTTTTCTAATGATCAGTATTGTTGATGGATGTAATCAATCATGTGGCAACTCACCTGCTGAGAACTTATCTCTGGAACGGCGACGTTTCTTTGGTAAACAAGGACAGACGTATACACTATGGCCAAGAGAAGTATCAAGGACTGGAGAAAACGGCGCAGCCTGGAAGGCATGATACAAATATCTGGCCAAGATGTGGAGGCTTGCTCCAACTTAGCTACATAATTATCGTTCACATGCTTCATTAACACGTTTGATAACACAATAACACACCCTTAACCGCACCATTCGACTGATAACCACGAACTGAAAACACGGGCTTGCAGACAACGCAGCCATGCTGTAAACAAAAATCCCCACCACAGACACAGAACTCTTCCTGCATCAACTGGTGGTACGGGCAGAAAGTTTTCCAACTAGTGCTGCGACCTATCGGTGAATCATTCAACTATCAGTCAGCCGATTTTTAGCCCGCGTAGCACGTATTGAATTCAAAAAAATGATGGATGACTCACGATAGGGATAAAAATAGTTTCGGAATTTTGCCAGAAAGATTATCGGCAAGAAATCCCCAAGCCTATGCAGTATACACACTAGAACAAAATATGAGGTAAAACCTTGAGAATATAAGGAGATAAAACTATCATGGATATGGAATGTTGGAATTGCCCGTTAAAACTATAGGCCCTGAAATATGATGTGCATAATATTCATTCTAACAAAATTAAGACTAACAAAACGTTGAATCCTTCAGTCTGCTAGCGAGCGCTATTATGCACATAGGTAGGGTCTGGAGAGATTAATGCTAGTACTGTATTGTATATTACCAGAATTGTATTTACTAGGTGCTCAGATACTGTATAGTTATGTCTTTATATTTATCAGTAATAAGTATCTTTTTATTCTTATAAGAAATAATAATATGTATTGGTCAATATATAAAAATTATTCATAATAAAGTATTCATATGTTCGTCTAAAACGTGGTAAAACATAACAGAAGACAGCATAAAGATATTGTTCATAGAAAAAGTTCAAACATATTATAAAAGAGTGAAACATGAAAGCCAATTCCCAATTTCGTTTACGCTATAAATGCTCATATATGATTTTTGTAGATCGTAGTGGGATAGATAAAAATAATCAATGAACTGTTCTAAAAAATTCCTTGTATTGATTGGAAAATATTACTTTATAGTGCTACTATACTACGGTACTACTTATAATCAGAGACAATAATAATTGTAATTGGTAATCTGATGTTAATTTTTGGCAGTTAGCCTGTATTATTGAACTTCACAAGTTTGCACCGTTCTGGCACGAGTCTGTTCTAACAGATGTACTGAATCTAATAATAGTTTTGCTCATTCATTTTCCCTCAGCATTCTCACACGAGTTCCCTTGGAAATTAGCTCACCAGCTTAGAAAGTAGATAATAATTTAATAATTGTGATAAATCGGTATTGTATGAAATGAACTCTAAAATATAAAAACAATCCAAAAATCTATAGTGCAGTTCAGAGCAATTTATTTGCTCAAATATAAAGTTAAACACATTTCTCATCTGAATAGCATAGGCCCTATACTGTTTTTTTATAAAACATATTGAAAGTTCTTCATATTTGAAATACTTATAAGAAGAACAATACTGTATTCTGAACATAGGCACACGAGAGTAATGGTCAATTTTACTAGGTAGACTACTTTTGTTTTTCTCACAAAATAATCTATTTAATTCTTATATTAAAGGAGCGACTGAAGAAAATTAGGATAGCAATGAGCAATATTGTGTAAAAACATTTATTAACAACGTAACAACAATACCTACGCAAGTAAGTAATAATAATAACGCCATAAATGAAAATACATTGAGTTTCTTTGGAATGACTATAATAAAACCTAATTATTTTTAATTCTTCAGCATAATCAACATGGTTAATGCATTGAGTATCCATAGACATGACATTCGGAAAATAAATCAGTTATAAGCGTTTGTAGGATTAATATGGTTATACATACTATTTAAATAACATTAAAATTGTAAAGTTTAATATATTACATCCATTACATGGTTTTCAGATAATATCTAACTGATTATTGATAATTTTGATCTTTCTACGACCATTAGAACTCTGTAAAAAATAATTGAACATCATCAAATAAAATACCTGTAAGTCCAAGTCAAGTCAAGTGAGTCAGATTATTAAGTTATTTAGTTGAGTAAAAACATAAATTTAGAATCCTGTTCATGTATTATTCTCAATGTCATTGCATAAGACCTCAGACTGCAAGCTACCTCTGACATGCCAAGCTACCAACTTGTTGTCAGTTATAACTGCAGCCTACATCTAACACAATCCTGAATTTAAAGCACTACTGTTACAAGTTAAAATCACCTGCTTGATTATTTTGAAAGCTACAATAAATTGAATCTTCCAAGTACATTTCTAGTAAATAAAATCAATAAAACCAATTACAATTTTCCATTAGACTCAGTGTGTTCATAAAAACTATGATAAAGAGATAGCTTATCACCAGAAAAGTAGCATCAAACCATTGAAAAATTGCATTTAACTAAAAAAATATACAGGTATTAAGAATATCAGCTCTTCAAATAATTGGATACGGGAATTATTACAGATAAAATTCAATTACATTGAACATACCATATTCCAATTTATATCGAACATAAATACTATTATTTTACGAGTATATCACAGTTGGTTCAAAGAATATAGGGGATGACAATACTAATAGAAATAGGAGATGATAAGACAAAAGTTTTTACGAAGGTGCAAGCTGCGAAAGCAAGATGAAAAAGTTACTGGGATGTTTGATGTATAGTAAATGTAATTTTTAAAGAACATGTAATAAAAGAACTTTTGAAAATCAAAATAAGCTTTAGTTATCTAAAAAATAGTTGTAAAGAATGAGGATTTATAATGCAAAAAGATTGGAAATATTTTATCATTATTTTGTACTTATAGTTTTCAAGTTATTTTTATTTTACTCGATTTTGATTTGTAATTTGTACTAATTTTGATCCAGTACTAAAATATGACTGTTGTCTGTACTGTGGATTAATATTTTGGGAGACATAGTCACGTCGATTACAAATTTATTAAACAAGAAATATCTATTTTTAGATATAAAAATCTTCTATTTATTTATTGTCATGTATGTCTCTTTCTTAAAAACGGCACATTGAACAATTCATACAATAAAAATGTTTTACTGTACTTGATAGTCATCTATAAACCTCTCTTTTCATATTAATTTTTCACATGTCGTTTCGAAAATATACATGTTGGATTTGAATATTTTACAGAATAGGATATCTAAAAACAGTTATGCTTGCATAGCAACCCGATGATTAAATATGCAAAAACAACTAAATACAGTTAAAATTTACAATCTTTGGTAACAATAAATACCTTATTTATGTGTATAAATATAGCTTTGTTCAATGAATTAATAACAAAAATAACAACTAGATAAAAATAGTATTGAATACTATAACGAAGTTGAAGACTGTACAGCAGCAACATTTTTCGTTTTAATATCTGCGGCGGGGGTAACCTTCATGTAAGCCAGGAATGAGGACCACATCAGGCTGCAGACACTCACGTAGATAACTCGATTCTTTTCAGGTACAAAATGGTGGTTCACTGTCTGCAGCACTGGCCACACAAATAGAGCTACCTGCAAATTACAAATACAACATTTGAATAGAAGTATAGAAAAAATAAGATGAAAAGTAGTAAATATTATTATATTATTAATTTATTTCTTTTGAAATTATATTTATAACTGGCGATAGAGCTTCCGAAGTGGTTCGTTCGTTCGAGTGTGTCAGGTGATCTATATGCCAATATTTGAGTAGTATTCCACTGTTTTAACAGCTTTGTCATTAATGAAATAATGATTTTATTTATCAGAAAAGTTCATAATATAATAATTTTTGTGATAATACAATACACAAAATAATAACAATTGAAAATTAATATTAATTAATCCTTCTGGTTAAATTACACATATGCAAAGCTTCAAAGCTTCATTAAATATGAAAAGGTGCATTCTGGAGCAAGACTATATCCGAAGTGATGAAAGACACTGAATGGAAATGATTGATTCACACGACTTCATGGTTTTTATCAAAGATTCCCACCATTAAAATTTCAATAAACATTTGACGATTTCTACCATCAGTCAAAGTGCCAAAAACTTTCGAACCGCTCCCGCAACTCTCAAAAAGAAGTACTTTCTCGCAATCTTCAATTTTTGGCTTCTCATCGATTACACAGATGTAGGTAATTAATTGGAAATGTTTTCTTCAATTTGGACTACAAAGCTACAACAAACTTCTATGCATATGAAATGTGGATAGAGGGAGATAAATTATCATAAAATTTCCTCCGTTGAGGATGACTCTTAAATACAACTACTTCCTTGAGAGGTCCTTCCGTATTTCTTTTATTATTACTAATTAATTGAACAGAGGTTAATCAAATTTCTGTGTATGTAGTAAAGGTGGTAGATTACTTATAGATAAACTTATTTAATGAAATGACAACGAATTTATAAATCCACTTTTTCACCGATTGAAAATTGTAAAATGGTATATATACGACATATATGCTTGTTACTTCATTATCTGAAAACTGAGATTGAGTAGATTAACCGAAACTGAAAAGAGGTTCTGAAACTGAGTTTACTAGAAATAGAAACTGACATTAAGTAGATTAACTGAAACTGGAAAGAGGCTCTGAAACTGAGTTTACTAGAAACAGAGATTAAGTAGATTAACTGAAACTGGAAAGAGGCTCTGAAACTGAGTTTACTAGAAACAGAGATTAAGTAGATTAACTGAAACTGGAAAGAGGTTCTGAAACTGAGTTTACTAGAAATAGAAACTGACATTAAGTAGATTAACTGAAACTGAAAAGAGGCTCTGGAACTGAGTTTACTAGAAACTGAGATTAAGTAGATTAACTGAAACTGAAACGAGGCTCTGAAACTGAGATAAATATAGTTGATAATGAAGTAACAACATAAACTATTTTCTCAATTTTTCAATGATTGTGTCTTTTAGAAGTATCAAATTGATAATTTGATATTTAAATTTACTTGGCTATCTATACAGTTGTACGTTCTTCAATATTATACTACATTGATTAAAATCGAGCTAGTATACGTACCAAATGCAATCCATCACATAACTTAGAACGTTCATCACGCTGAGTTCAGTTGTTTGGCTTTATTCTCCAGTTCCGCCTGCTGCATTCTGAGATGATGCATGTAAGCCAGAAATATGGTCCATATCAAACTGCAGAAGCTGGCAAACACAATGCGGTTCTTCTCGGGCACAAACATGTAGTTGAATGTTTGCAGCACAGGCCATACACACACAGCAACCTTCAATCAGAATTGCATCACACCATGCAGAAACGACAAGCAATAATGCACACTGGAAAGCAACACATGAATATTTACATTGTTATGCGTGATAGAAAAGCAATACAAACATAGGCCTACCTCTTACACACACTTAACACATTGAAACGAAAGGTATGAAACGTGAGACAGAATGATATCATTTGTATAGTTTTACATAGAAGTACTTATCTATAAATACGAATTTTCTAGAAACGTATTTCTTCAGGGCTACTTAATTCGTTAGTTGTAGAATAATACCATAGTATCCTTTAAAAAAACGTTTTAATATAAAATAACAAAATAAAAAACAACCAGTTTCGGATGCTTACTCCATCCGAAGTGATTTTTAAAAGCATGAAAATGGAGTTAGTCCAGGCAATGAATGCTCAAAAAAAGGTATAGAGGGAAAAGTTAGGAAGACAATTTTTGACCCCGCAGTTCTGTTTAGGGTTTAGGGTGAACATATCCTACCCACTGTGCTAAGGGTGTGGGGGTGGTTCAAATGTACCATTTTTTGGTTTCTCGCATATGACTCGAGAACTATGTATCTTACGGACATAACTGTTATATACAAAATAAAAGCTTGTATAATTTCCTACAATATTCATCTCTCAACGTTATCTATATCTTCTCTAGTTTTCGAGATATCCGCTCTTGAAGGTGTGACATTTTTGAAAAAACACGTTTTCCTCAATTTTTTTCAATTTTTGCTCTTATAACTTTTTAAAAATTGAAGGGAAAAATTCATGCTGATTATGAGCTTTAATAGAGTACCGTATCAAATTTTCTACAATTTGATGTATAATTTCACACTTTTACGAATTTCCCTGCACCTGTTGCAGCAGCATTAGTGTTGAGTGTGAAATCTCCAGTTTTGCAACAATAAACCAATTGACAAAGGAATTCGAAGGGGATGTTTTAAACACAATTTTTGACTTCGAAGCTTTGTTGAGACTAGTGAGGAGAAGAACATACCAGAAGTCCCCATTTCTAACTCATGTGGTAAGGGGATGAGGGTGGTTTAAAAGTTGTTTTTTCTTGAGAACAATGCGGTCTGATAAAGTTTGATAAAATCTCTATACTTTTTGTTCAGTGAAATTTTGTGATATTTCCAACAGTTCCCGAGATATTCGCTCTTGAAAGTGAGTAATTATTGTTAAAATAACATATTTTTATCCATGTTTGTTTTTTGTTATGTTTTGCTCTTTCAGGGCTTATAACTCTCCAACAATGCATAGTAAAAAGTGTTGCTCATTGTGGGTTTGTAGAGCATTGACTTCTCTTTGGAATGATGTATTATTTCACTATATAAAAGTGTTTTTTGAAAAAATACTATTGTACTATTTTACAACTAATAAATACGAGCATTTACAATAAAAAGAGTTGCTGGAATCCTCTTATTGAATCATTATTGAGATGACATTATTGGGATGATATTCTTTACCTTTCATTGTACTTTTTCCAAATTATAGCCATTTTGTTTTGTAAACAGATTTTCGTACTTTTGTTGGAATTACTGAGAAATAAATTCATTTCTGTTAGTGAATGCTTTGTGATGATAAATTTAATCTTCTAATAAATTTGACAAAATTATAATTTAATCCTTAAGGTGAATTAATTCTCATTCCACCATTTCTAATTAACATTTTATAGAATTCTCTTCATGGATTGTACTCTGTTTCATGTAATCATGTAACAAGGTACAAACTGAAACTTACTGGCACATTACATCTTGAATACAATGTACTTGACAGTTTTTTCAAAATTTACGCATTACTTGATCTGATAAAAAAGCATAACATTATTAGTTCTTGTTCTTAGTGTAAAAGGCATATAAAATACTGTATTATAAACCAAATTGACTCGCTGGTCACATTTACACTACTTGAAAATATCCCTTAAAGCAGTGGTTCTCAAACTTTTTACTTCAAGCCCCCCTTGCATAATTCAGCTGTAAGCCGGACCCCCTACATGTATAAGCATAGACTAATGTACATGTTGTACATATACTTATACGTATGTATACGTATGTATATATACGTATGTATATACCTACATATTTTACACTCAATATTATTTATATAGTTGAGTTTTGCACATTCTATACATAACCCAATGTTGAAATAAGTTAGTTTCAATCATAATAAAACAACAAATTCTATACAAACAATAAATTATAATTTATTCAGGTACTACAGCTACTATAGTACATAGTTGTTTCTCATAGAAATTAACAATACAAAAAGCGTCAGTGTGAAGGATGAGTTTGTTGAAACGAGGTGTCAGCTCCGATAACGCTACTCTAAACCTAGCGCCGCAGTGCAGGATGGTTTCTTAACCTAGCTCCGCAGTGCAGGCTGGTTGCTTGGCTGAATCGGACTAGGCGCTGAGACAGCAAATAATAGCAGCGTTGGTGGGAATGCGAGCGGCCGCAGTAACACCTCCCACCCAGCAATGGTCGGCGTAGTTACGCCTAGCGGACAGACGAAAGAACAAACCAGTCGGTTATTTGATCCCTCCAGCCAGGCTCAGCCAAGCAGCCGAGACAATAGAACAATGGAGTGACGGTCTTATTCGCGTTCATCAGCAGTTTTCTTTCTCACGACTATTTTTCTATTTTTATTTTTGTGTGTCAATAATAACTCCAGTCACCAGTAAAAAGTTTCCAGAAACGTGGTGTACTACCATAATAATGACTTTTCATGATGATTTTTAATTATTTAAAAACATTGTTGACATTCTGAGCCTTTAGGCTAAACTTGGGGTCGCTGAGAACGAATCTGCAATCAGAATTTCTCTATCACCAAAAATAACGAAAAAAATCCAGCTGTTGATCTTCCGGCAACCGTTATCAGTCATCCTGCAATGCGGCCGAAACACTTCCAAGCCAGACACCCATCTCGAATGACAACAACGCCAAGCTGTAAACCTAGCGCCGCAGTGCAGGATGGTTTCTTACAGCTTGGCGTTGTTGTCATTCGAGATGGGTGTCTGGCTTGGAAGTGTTTCGGCCGCATTGCAGGATGACTGTTAACGGTTGCCGGAAGATCAACAGCTGGATTTTTTTCGTTATTTTTGGTGATAGAGAAATTCTGATTGCAGATTCGTTCTCAGCGACCCCAAGTTTAGCCTAAAGGCTCAGAATGTCAACAATGTTTTTAAATAATTAAAAATCATCATGAAAAGTCATTATTATGGTAGTACACCACGTTTCTGGAAACTTTTTACTGGTGACTGGAGTTATTATTGACACACAAAAATAAAAATAGAAAAATAGTCGTGAGAAAGAAAACTGCTGATGAACGCGAATAAGACCGTCACTCCATTGTTCTATTGTCTCGGCTGCTTGGCTGAGCCTGGCTGGAGGGATCAAATAACCGACTGGTTTGTTCTTTCGTCTGTCCGCTAGGCGTAACTACGCCGACCATTGCTGGGTGGGAGGTGTTACTGCGGCCGCTCGCATTCCCACCAACGCTGCTATTATTTGCTGTCTCAGCGCCTAGTCCGATTCAGCCAAGCAACCAGCCTGCACTGCGGAGCTAGGTTTAGTTCCTGGGTCACATCCAGTCTTGGTCTATATTCACTTTTCATGGCAGCTAGAGCACAAAACCCAGTTTCACACGGATATTGTAGCAAATGGAGTCTATATATTTAATGCCTTTCTACTCAAAATTGGGTGTTCCTTTTGCACACCAATCCAGAAGGAAGTAAGAGAATATTCTTCAAACTTCATTTTAAGCGCAAAGTCACCTTGGAGATCAATGAGGTTTTCTTTTTCTATCATGTTGAGGGAGCACTTATTGATTGAGAATTTGAATTTGACAATACGGTTGATATAAATATTTTATGAGTAAAAATTACTCACATGTAATTTTAAAAATAGAAAGATAGCTTATCGTAATTATTCTAGAAGTAAATTTAAAACATTTTCCAACTAAGCTTTGCGCCATTGCGCCCCCCTTGGGGGTCGCGTCCCACACTTTGAGAACCACTGCCTTAAAGAATTGAAAGCAGTCGTATTGTAATAAGATAAAAGGATACTTGATATTATATTCTACTCTGTTTTTATCCATTCATGTTCTTTCTTACTACAATTATTGATTAATTTTATTATTATAACTCCTACAATACTGGGTCACGTTATTATGCTATGCAATCATCACTATCCGGTTCAAATACACTCTTCCCACTCCACTATTCTCCCAAATAATATCAAGTCAGTCAATTTTCTAGTCTCTTAGAAGTTTAGTCCATAATAGAGTTTGTTCCCTAAATCAGTAGATTACAAGAGAATGTCCTGTCCTTTATTCAAATTAGTAGACAGACTAGAGTATTGATAATACAAATCATCAAGTGTTCAGTAAAAATAATTCATTCAATCCCTGATTATACCACAATTTTACTTGCTTTTACCAACTTTTCCTCTCAAATAGTCAATTATATATAACAAGGTATAGTAGAATATTTCAGTGAAAGTCATCAAACTTATTCCTAAAAACGCGTCCAAGTAGACAACGGTGGCATCGATCATGTTGTAGTTGGTGTAAGTGTACGTACGGATTTTTGGATGGAATGAATTGTCCCTGAATACAATTTCCACAACGTTCTTTACAAAAAAGAATGCAGGAAAAATAGTCAGGGTATCGTCAGGTTATGATTCACAAGATATCAACTTGTATTCAGTAGAGTTGCAAGATGGCAGACAGTTGCAAGAGTTTTCAGAGTTTCCTTCGTTATTTGTGCTGTAAAACTGTTCGAGGCAACATTCAAAGCACAAGAACTGTCCTCATTTGAGCATATGTAAGTAGACTCATTATGTGGCATGAAAAACAGAACACATCCGCATTCTTGCAATGCTCTTTTTGTGGAGCATTCTATCAAACAATTCTGATAAGTGTAATATTGAAAGTAGTCTAACGTTTTTTCGGTTGTATTGTAGCAGTGACGGGTGGGTTCAACTTTGTATAGGAAATCTCCATCTGCTTTTGGATAGTGTAGTATCAATTCAGGCTCTATGTTCATCCGAAAACTGTTAAATTTGTTGAGGTGATGCCATCTCATGAACGGGCTGGGGATATCCCAGGCATTGTGGATTGTAAACATGGGTGTTGCACTATCCCTTTCTATATAAGGCAATTCTAAATGTCTAGAAAAAGAATAATAGTTAATTGGATACTTCACTAGTATTGGATATCTTGATGTTTGCCATAAAGTAATATTTTGTGAATCTGTTACATTCACTTGAATCGAAGGAAATCCATGTATTGCACCATCGTTCAATTGAAACTTATATCCAATACCGAACTGTTGTGACTGATATGCCTGATTATCTTTACGGAGGAAATTCCGCACTGCGCTGATTTTGTAGATTTTTGAAGGTGGGATCATGTTGCAAGACATGCACAGCCCTCTGAAGGTGTACGTTGCAAAACACATTGTATCGAGATTATTTACAGTGTTGGCTACGTTCTCTCTAAAATTTACATCGAGAAGAACGTTTTCTAGGACTGAATCAGATACAAGGAATCTCTTTTCACTATTGCGATCGAAAGTCATGTTGTATGTTTTGTCAATAATAGTCATGCCTAAAATATCAGCTATTTTTTTCAAAAAATCAAAATCATTTCTAGTATTAGTGATGAACGATTCAATAATTTTGTTTGATATGAATACTGAACCACATACAGTGATAGCGGGGCCTGGCAGTGTTGATATATGATGTCGAGTATTTGAAACTTCAATCGACATTGGCGTTTCTCTCCATTTGGACATCTTCATTTGGTAGATTGCAAACAACGAAATGATCGAGCTTATTAAAACTATACACCAAAAACAACGCTCTATCCAATGACGGTTGGGATCACAGATGTATTTCACACCATGCAATGACGTATTCTCACGGAAGTCCTTGAAATGAGGGTTGACATTTCTTCTTCTTTTCAGTCTACGATGAGCAGCTTCAGGAATAGGCACGTTCATTTTTTAATCTCACTATAATACTGACTTCTGCTGGAATGTTGTAAACCTTTATCCAACTACTGACGAATACATTGAACAAGGTCTCTCATGAGAATATGATACTTTGAATATAATTCAACTAAAAGCTCATATCTACAGTGTCTATTGGGATTCGCATGTGGAGAATGCTAATTTACAATAAATTCCAATTAATTAGGCCGAGTAGTAATCAACTGAATATAATATAACACAATTAATTTTCCAATGAATTAGGCAAAGTAGAAAGTAAATGAATACAATGATTCCCAACCATTTTTGTTCGGCGACCCACCTTTTATTATTTATTCATACAATAACTACGAAATGATAGGAAGAGGAAAATAAGGTAACCTTGTGCTATTCCTCTCCCAAGTTCTATGTTTAATTGTTTATATCTTTTCGCGGCCCATTTAATCCCTCCTTCTCCCCTCCCCATCAGTCATTAAATGCACTAGGGACTAGGCGGAACTATGTACCAGTGTACAATATATCCTCATCTAGACTGCATCAACCTTCGACCTTATCCAATACATGGTTGAAGTTATCAACCATCAAAATTAGGGAGGGAAGCAGTTTCGGATCTATCCTGTTGATTCAGGCCAAGTTAATTCAGTTAGTTGAACAAATATGCAAGGAGATTCTTATTATTTTGATCAGTTAGTAATTCAACACACAGCAAAAGCGTACTAAATTTGTCTACTCAGAGGTCTTGAACTTTTGTGTACAATTTTTAATCAGTAATTCAACACACATAGAAAGCTGTACATAATGCTATAGTATATTTTTGTGAATGGGCAAACAGTCAATAGTTGGTCCGATTAATTACAACAACCAACCAGGAGTCAATTTTATAGTACAGTATTATTTATCACAGTGGTGTCATTGTTATTGTGTGTTTGTTATACTGTTGAATGGTGGAGACTCAAATTAGAAGATTTTACAAGTACATTGATAGAATGTTTCACCTTGTATGTTGGTATAAATTTGTCCTTCACTTCTTGTATCGATCGTTCGACTGTCCTTCCTTCCAATATGCTCATTCCGAAAAAGAAACTAGTCATTGCGAATGGAGTGTACGTGAACTGCTCTACCACGCCCTAAAAATAAACAAAAATTAATCATGAAAAAATTAAAAATCACTACACATTAAACATAACTTGAGAAGTAAATTATTGTTGCACTGGATTTCAATCAATCATTCAACAAAACCCAACTTCCAGAAAAGTACAATAGGCTTAAGACTGTTAGAGTGATGGGATGTTTAGACGCACAACTAGACAATATTAAATTTGTTCTTTGTGATATTGGCCTACGTAATTGGATCCATTTGAACCTTGGACCTTATTTGGAAAGAGCTAAGGTTGATTTAGAACGAAATAAAAGCTCATGAATTAATATGGTTAATCCTCTTAAGATGTATGAATTCAGGGCTACTTATTTTTATTTGTATTTTCAATCTATTATTTTATTAATTCCAAAAAGGGTACTATAATTCTATTTTATAAATAATATGGATTATATATTACAATGGATGATAGGCATCGTATTTTTCTGCCAATTTTCACGTGAGTTTCATGTATTCTGGGTAGTTGCTGAGGTGAGAGATGATTTAAATGAAGTACCGCACCTAATTCAATTTAAACAAAGATATGAGATTGAAAAAGTGTAGCCTAAATTTGAAAATAAAATACAGTTTTATGTAATCTTTATGAGTCATTCCTAAGATAGTGATTTTTTATATTTGACCTGGTACAAGTGAAATGTTAACATAAGGATGAAACTCTATTTTTATAAAACAGTGAAACATATTTTATCATGTAGGCCTATCAGCCTTTGGCATGAGCAGAAAGTAATTTTGGTTGAATGATTAGTTATAATTGTGAAACAGGGATAGATAGTCTTGTTGATAAACGATGGAGATGATTAGATATGCATAAATATTCATAGGAATGAGTTATTGATTTCGATTATTATGATCATCGTAGATAACGCTTAACACACATAAAAACAAATGCAAAGAAATTTTATACGTCAACTCTATGTTGAAAAATTCTCTTACATAATCTTGTCTTAATTATCCTAGATTGACATTTTGTTACCTCGGCTTGAAATGTGAAAAATTTTCTCGTGATAATTATTATGCGTGTACGTACTAGACCTTGAAAACTGTGTTAATCTCAGAGTAATTAGCTGTTCACGAGACTTGAATAATAACACTGTCAAGAGCTATTTTACAGATAAGAAGCAGTCATTATTCTTGAACTTTTCCTCTTATTTATTCTGCAATTTTTTCGTCATGCTTGAGAATTATAAACTAGTTCTATATCACTTTTATCAAACTTGCTTCTATAGAATAGTCAAACAACATTGGGTCATTGGTATTTGTAAGAGTATGATAAAACAAAATATAAAAATTGTTAAATATATAAATCTCATGTGTTAAACACATAAATTAAGGACGTTAGTGTGGGATTTGGCAGAGTTGGTAGATTTTACTCAATAAGCAGATGACTATATACATTCATTGATATATACATTGATAACTATAAATACATATGCAAAGTAGTTTTATACACAATAAGAATAAAACTGGATGGAAATTCGTAAGTAGGTTACTGCAAAAGAGTAGGTAGCTAACTAGGGCTGAACACACTGAGGCTGTTTGCTACAGGTTGAGCAGGTAGTTTTCCAGCGTAGAAACTCAAAATGATGTGTTTCTACATCCTATCTTATGGTCTGCTATTTCTGTTTTTATTTTAAGAGCATAATATGACCTTAGCAAGTGAGCTACAGACGTGTCCCGAAGCATGCTCATTCAGAAGAGAACCTTGAAGATCCTATGTGGTGCTGGGAGATTTGCTCAATGTTATCACCTCTAATAAAGAAAAGATTCTCACAGTCTTCTCCCTCTATATATTTCAGACTCTTTGCAGAACACAGGCAAATGTGGGGAGCAAGTAACGAGAGAGAACATCCACCCATATGAGACCAGAGGGGGACTAAAACTGGATGTACCTTACCAAAGGCTGAACAGGAGTCAGGCTTTGCCATCTATAGTGTAAGTTATCTATAGGCTACCCATGGCTTGGCCCATCTATCTGTCAGGCTCTACAACAAGCAACCAGAAGCAGCTAGGAATTTTTAGAATGATTTTGCATTGACTAACAAACCATTTTATCTAGTGTTTATTGTGTAGCTACTACATTAGGGGGAATATAGCCCTACTAACCCCTCTCTGGAGCCGCTACTGTAAAATCACTAAAGTCACACTGTAATACCACTGTCAAGTCATACTGTAAGATCACTGTAACAACACTTTTGACGATTCCCTGATCCTATGACCATGAGGAAGACACCGGAAGTAAAGTTAAATCAATATATTTATAATGCAAACTATAATACATCAATGAGACTGCTCCATAACACGTCGCTTAGTGTTACCGCATATCATCCATAAACCCTTTCTTGAGTATTGATATTTTAAGTATAGCTTACCTTAGTAAACGCGGACGCAAGAGTCTTTTTTGGGAACATTTGCACAGCTACCTTTAGCCATGTGTGCAATGTTGGTGCTACATAACATGATCCAAATAAACAGAATCTGGCTGCACGAGCATAATCATACTGATCAACACCGGCTATAGTCTGTTGAACAAGACTTCCAATCGGCCAAATAACTGCATAGGAAACCATACCTCGGATGACGGGGTATTTACTCGACACATCTTTCACCTTTTGTAACACCAATCTCATTCTCTTATTTTTCTAAGAGCAGATTCACAAACCACACACAAACTAACCTTCAAACAGTTGACTATTGTAACACTGTTACACTTCAGAGTCTCAGTTTTAACTGAAGCCAAATTATTTTAGAACACTTAAAATAGCTTCAGGTCATGGTCTGACGTTGCAAAACATCACGTTCTCAGGAATGAATTGAAATGTTCCAATATCATTACTATCACAAGCAGACGAAAACATGACGACATGACCTTCCGTAATAATTATGGCGTTTTACTTCTCAATCATCACAGATCAGCTGATGAGATGACGATGACGTCATGTAACATATGACATTTTGTTGATACAAAAAGTAATAATCTTATTATAATTATAATAAATAATATTGAGGAATTATGAATTTTATTTCGAATGATGAATTTGTTAACTAAGGTAAAATGTTGTGTAATGTATATTATTCATATCATATCAGTCAAAATGAGCAGGAACGCTACGACTGACATCTACCAATTTACTTTTACACAACTCTCCTGTCTACTCTATTAATTTTTCAACTAAGCTCAAGCTGATTTTGTATTTTTGTGATTTTCTTTGTGAATGGTGAGGAAGAGTCTTGCTTGTTGTTGAAGAGTCTTGCTTCCTATTTATTGTGATTTTGTAAGTTTTTACGATTGAAAAATTAGTTTTAAGTAGTTAGAACGATATATTGTAATATAGTTTGTTCAAAACTAGAATAGATCATGTTAGTGTCATTATTTTATAATTTCTTATCATTGAATTTCTTATCATCTTTCGGATGCCTGGCGGTGTTTTGAAAGAAATTTCTGGTTTTTAAAAATATGTTTTAACGCTATTCCTTTTATTATTCATCAGTAGATATTATTCCTTGAATTAACAAGTTCACTGTTTGGTAATTATTTGTAATTTCATCCCATTCGAAATCATAAAGCGATTATTAGGAAAAAACAGCTCAAGGAAAATAGTTGTTTTTATTATTTCTAAAAACGAGTTGACTAGGACCAAACTCAAATAACTCTTGCAAAAAGTTAATGATTTTTTCCAGGCATCAGGTAATACTCAAGACTTTGAAATTATAAATAAGCCTTAGATCATGCTGCTGTGTTCCGGTAAAATTTAGGTACTGAGTATGTGTGTATGTAATCAAAGCATTTCACTGTGCAAGTGTACGTCGATTCATGCATGAGTTGAGAAACAAACTCTGGAAATTCCACTGAAACACGTGACTTGCATGTAGCTGCTCAACTTAACGCAACTAGCAAGTGCGCGCTTTCAGTTTAAAAGTTCCTATTGCTTTTTCCAGATTTTTTTTCTCACAAGCACGCTTGGTTATGCATAGTAGTACAGAAATGGCATAGTAAATTGGCTCATACATAAAATCAATATCATCTTGGCTTTGAAAAGGAAATTGACTTGCTGGTTTACTAAAGGCATATAATACAATCATAGATCCCAGAAAAATGTTTACCATAAATAATAAACAATCTATGATACTCTCTTGGCTCAATCTGTGAACCAAGTATCGATACCGATAGTGTCAACCGTTCATAGCGGCTGGCTACCTAGCAAATTAGTTAAGTAGTACTTATAAATTGTTATAAATTATATTGACTTGTTATTATAAGGATAATATTAGTATGATAATAATGTACTTATCTGAAACTTCAAAAAACTAATTTTATGGGTAGGCTTAATACAAATTGATTTCTTAAAATTCTTAATTGAATAATATATTTTCCAGAAACACCAATCGCTCCAGCTTTTGATGATCTTCAATTCAAAATGGCTGAGACCGATGCTAAATCAGTGAATGATGCAGCTGGAGCCAAAGAATCTGGGGATAATTCCCAGGTAGGTTTTTTGCAATATTTGATAAAGCAATTAAGAAAGTCACGTTTAAGTTGTGACCTGCAGCTATGAGACACTGCCATTAACAGCATCCAGCCTTGATTTTCAAGAAAAGCACTCTCAAGTAGATTTTCCACCTGTAATTTCCATTACTGTTGTATATTATTGGCAAAATGTAAATACATGTGTTTCATCCTCTAAAGGCCGTTTGCACAGTATCAGTATAAACTGAATTTTATTAAAACCATATCAAGTCTCGTTTGTTATAATGTGGTTCATTTTTAGTTTAAGCCACCAGCTGATTGAATTCAGTTTAAGCTTTGACTGTGCAAATGACCCTAATAGTTGTAATGTATGTTACTGTGTTTTTTTTTTTGCTTTACTAGGTACTCTACATGTTTACGAGTTGGTCAAAGGAATTAAGTTCTTGATGGTTGTTAATCAGTAAGAGATCAGTGTTTCTTAGTATCTTCAAAATGTGTAAAACACTTTTGTTATTTTTATTAATTATTTTATATACATTTTTTCAATGATTTTTTCTCTTTTCAGTTAGCAGCAAAGGTGAAGTATGATTGGTACCAGACTGATACACATGTGGTGATCACAATTCTGGCGAAGAACGTAAAGCCAGAAAATATATCAACACAATTCGAAGAAAATAAAGTGAGTAGACCATTATTCCGCTTTATTTCAAAAGAACTATTGTTTCATTTTCACATGCTTTCAACAAAATACTTATTTGTTTAATTTTCAACTAGCTGCAAGAACAAGGTTGATCTTGGAAAAATATTGTAGAGTTGTTGATCAAACCTTGATTGGAGAAGTTCCATCTGGATGACAGGTTTATAAAATTATCTTGTAATGTGCAATCTTGAAAACGTCACAATTCACATCCCTTCAACATTCATTTCATATATTTTGTAGAATTAGGGTATGTTCACATTGAATGCACGTATGTGCAAGTGCACGTGAGACCATGCATGCCCACGCGTGCAAATGAGAAACAAAATCTGGAAAGAGCGATAGAAACCCATTGTGACTTGTCTCTTGCCATTAACATGTCTATGCTCACACTGAACGCAACCAACAAGTGCACGCGTTCAATGTGAGTGTTTCCATGGATTTTTCCAGATTTTGTTTCTCATCTGCACCCACAGTCATGCATGGATTCGCGTGCACTTGCACGTATACGTGCATACAATGTGATCATACCTTTACTCAAGGAAGCCAATTTGAAATACGTATTGTTAGTTTTGCAATCATTAATATTTATTCTTTGAACATTACGAGAATTTTTCTTTTAATGTGAATTTTGAATAAGGCAACTTACACTTTCATAATTAAAAAAAAAAAACAGTTTTATTTTTGTCACATCCACATTTGATAGACTTGTACACAGTACTGCAGTTTGGTGTTGAAACGATCTGAAATGGTCTTCAGCTTAAGATGTGTTGGTTTCAACGCCAAACTGCAGTCCTGTGTACAAGTCTATTAAATGTGGATGTGACAAAAATAAAACTGTGTTTTTTCAATAATGGAAAAATTCCACAATATCAATTCTCATTATCTACACTTTCATACTGACGTACCGTAGTAACAATATTATATATGAAAATGAAAAGTAGTGCACTATTTATTGAAAATTTAGTTACTCTACACTCTACATCCATGTTAATATAGTGTTGGTTAGTTTAATGCTAGTAAATAACATGTATATGCTACATGTTAAATAAGATAATTATTACTCTACAAATACTAGAATTGTAAATAGATGGGGTTACCATTACGATTTCTATCTCTTTGTAAACTTGATAAATATGTCTTTCTTCCTCTTTTCAGCTCGATGTGAAAGCTAAGCTGCCTGACGATTCACTGTACAATCTCCATTTGGACCTATCCAATCCAATCGTTCCACCCCAGAGTAATTTCAAAGTTCTCACATCGAAGGTAAGCCTCTCAATAGCCTTTCTTGATTTAATCATCAATATTTTTTGAACTTGTTGCTATTTATCCAAATTTGGGATATCTATCTCAATAGTATTGGGCTAAGATTATCTTTCTCTCCAGATGTTAATTATATGATATGTGATTGTATATGATTTGTTATAATTGTAGAAAGAATAGGGATCTGTTTGATATGTACGGCCACACCAATGCACTGGCTATTATCAGAGTAGGGAGACTCAGGTGGGCAGGCCATGTTGAAAGAGCTGATGACTCATATCCGCCTAAAAGAATAATGAATTACATGGAAGGAAGAAGACGCCCTGGTCGACCAAGACTGAGATGGATGGACTCAGTCACTGAAGATGCAGGGAGGCTTGGTGTAAGAAATTGGAGACGAGCTGCCATGGACAGAGTAGAATGGAGACGATTGCTGGAGGAGGCCAAGATCAGTTTTGGATTGTAGAGCCGTGGATGATGATGAATAATATGTTTTTTTGTCGATATTAACAATGGAATAGTCTATCATCGATGAATAATGAAAACACTAATTGAAATTGTCAACCACTTTTATTATTATATAATCTTTATTAACAGACCCTGTTTTCGTGGCTTCACCAACCACATATTCAACTTTTTTTACAACTTTTGTGTAACGCAATTTCAATTCGTGTTTTCATTATGGAACAGTACCAAAACATCACACACAATACAACTGCTATATCGATGAATAATTTTTGTAGATTCACAGCTAATCTTCATTCAATAGTTTTTGCTTACTTTTCCTTGAAAAAATTATGTAGTAACTTAACACTCATAATCTTTTCGTGTTTTTCGCGAATTGTGTTTTGAAGCACAGGTTACCAGCTCGTTTCAAAGGATTGTCACAAGTTATACACAAATCTAGTATGGACATTCTGAATTTTTAAAAGCAACCTACTGAAATAAATATAACTCATTGTTTTTTATTCTCTGATTATTTCCAGATAGAAATAAAGCTGAAGAAACTCGACGGAATAAGATGGCTCACTCTTCAAGGCGAACCAAAATTAACCATAAGCAAAGGTAGGCACTTCTTCCAGTCCATGGAATCACTATATATCATCTCATATTTTCTTCTTTCAGTGTCATATTAGTCATATTCTAAGGAAGTATGAGTACTGTAATCAGGAAAACTTTCGAACTTATACTGTGTAACCCATTTGAATTTCCGTAGTGTTCCCTCAATATTGAAAAAGTTTTCAATCGAAGATTGATCCGCATGATATAAGTTGACCTTACTTTTTGAATGATCTAACAAACTTTTATATCACAGTCAAAATTATAAGACTTCAGATTTCACTATTACTTGTTAATTCAATCATTTAAAAATTATTGGTGAGTTCTTGCATTGTAAGACTCACTACCTACCTACCTTGTTGACTACTTCCCTTACCGTCAAATTAAACAGTGCTCTACCAAAAAATAAATTTCTGTGCCGTATCGTACTTCCTATCAGATTTCATCATTATTTGTATATTTTAATCTCCACTATCTTACTACTACTTACTCCTTTGTGCTACAGCTCATGTAGGGCCTTGACTTCCTTCACAATGCCTCTCCATTCTCCTCTGTCAGCATTTTTTCTTCTCCATCCCTTGATACCCTCCTTCCTTAAGTCTTGTTGCACATCCTCCAGTCAGCGCTTGCTTGGACGTCCCCGTAGCTTCCTTCCCCCTGGGTTCCCTCTGAAGATCTTCTTTACTGCTATGAGTCATTCATCTTCTTTGCTAAGCATGAGTTATTCATGCTTTCAACGTGACCTAACCAGTTCATACTCTGAATATTATTTCATATGCAATTTCTGGTTTTCTGTAGAGGTCACGTAATTGCTGGTCGGTCCTTATTTTCCAATTTTCAATCCTTCTCATGATTTTTCGCTTCCAAATATTCAGGAGATCTTCATCTTTCTTCGTAAGAACCCAGGCCTCTGCTTTATACAACTCTTCTGGCTCAATTCTTGTTTCGTAGATCGTAGATCTCGATTTTCAACTTCTTTGATAATATTCCTATATCATTTAGATGAAATCCATGATTTCTTGTATTGCTATGCTAGGTTTCACCAAGCTCGGTCAAGACATTTGAATATGGCCAAATTAGGTACGGTTTACAACGAGTGCACTGAACACGAGTGATGATTTCTATGTCGATAGTTAATATAGATCATTTTAGTGCTCACTTGTAAAACGTACCCAGCTAAACCATGTTCAGATGTCTTAACCGAGCTTGTTGGAAACTTGTCTCTTAATTTCGATCTACAATTCAATTGAAATATATGATTCTTGATTGATTGCAGGTCGCGACTGGGACAAAGTGGTTGGAGAGATTGAAGATGAGAAAGCTGAAGGCAACTTGTCTCTTAATTTCGCTGTACAATCCAATTGAAATCTATGATTCTTGATTGATTGCAGGTCGCGACTGGGACAAAGTGGTTGGAGAGATTGAAGATGAGAAAGCTGAAGGCGATGCGGCTGTCAATTCTCTCTTCCAGAAGATCTATTCTGAAGGCAGCGATGAAGTGAAAAAAGCAATGAACAAATCATTTGTAAGTCGCCATCTTTTCAAAATTCAAATTTTATTTAATTTGTCAAATCCAATAAAATTATATAATATTAACAAAAGTAATAGAAACAGTACAAAATAACTTTTCTCGATAATATTGGTTACCTATACAATTTACTGAAAGATAAAATATTTTCTGTGGAGTGGATATCCTTTCTAAATAGAAGAACTTATATGTTCCACATCCACGTATTTATAAAAATTCAAAGAATACTAAGAATTCAAACAAATTACTGGAAGAAACAATTTTCTGAGGTTTGAATACATTATTAGAAGGAGTGGTATACGCGGTTTCTAAATGAATTTACTCAATATTGTTACACCAGTGTTTTGGGAGTTGAAAGATTTAGTATTCTTCAATTTCACCTTCCATAACAAACTGTTTATTAACGACCATTTTTTATACTTTTGAAACGACATAGCAGTCTAAATTTTATATGTATTTCTATATACTAGGAGTCATTTATATTATTAATAATAATATTCGTATGGCTTTTATTGTTGGGGAGTCGCTGACGGAAGTTTCACCTCGCCTGAATATATCATTTAAGCCGTCAATGGGCTGTCATCGTACGACTGTCATACTTTAGCAATAAGTTTTTATTTATATTGTTTAAATGACTACTTACAAAAATTTAAACTGCTATGTTGTTTCAAAAGTTTAAAAAGTGAAAGGTTTAGTGTTGAGCATGGAAGGTGTAGAATGTCAATGAAGCGCTTACTCTTAGTTACTTTTAATGAATGAAAATATTGAATTTCATTTACAACCACACAAACATCCAAACAAAACAAGAAAGCTTCCAACGAAAAGTGTAGAGAGAACAAATCTGTTCAATGCCTTCTTTTGAATTCTCCGACATAGAATTATTCCAATTCCGAGAAATATTTAATTGATTACTAACTCGAAAACATTGGAGTCTTTGCCAACAATCTATTACATTATTCTAGATTATTTCATTAATGACTAATGACTGCATGTCGGTGAATCAAGTAAGTTCACAAGTGTATATTATGCCTACATTGCAGTTTGTTATACATTGATAAAGTCACACAATGTTGAGTATATGCTATTTAATTGTCTTTTATATATGTTATACAAATCTATTTTCATCTATTAGTATTTTAATTGAAGACTATCTTTTTTTAGCTGGAGTCCGGTGGTACTGTCCTGAGCACAAACTGGACAGAGGTGGCCAAAGACAAAGTCGATATCAAGCCACCTGATGGCATGGAATGGAAAACCTGGGAAAACTAATTCATTTACCACTTTACCACATTCATTTACCACTAACTCAAACTCGGTTATATCTGCATGTTTATCATTACTATAAAATATTTTTCGTTGAGATGATGAATAAACATTTTCATGTCATTCTTATTATGTTTTTTATTCAATAAATATGTTGCTACTTGCACAACATTACTATTTACTATTTTTCGTTTAGATGATTATAGATGATTTCGTTTTTCACTTGAAAATAAACTTGAATAACTGTAATTTTTTATCGAATGATTGAATAATTTGTCAACAACGTTTTCTTTTTTATAAAATTTTATTAAAATCTTTATAAAGTTATCTAATTCTTGTTTTCTTAATTTAGAATTCCTTCAAAACTGAGTTTCTATACATGGTGGTATCGGTCTGATACAATGACTTTTATCGAGGAAACGCTGAGCCTGATAGCTTGGGTTGGATAATTTATATGAAATAGGAAAAGGTGCATAAAATGTAGTACTCCTGTAATGCAGTGGAAAGCTGCCCACATTTTAGGTAAACGAATTGTACAGTTTATACCAATGTATAAACCGTACATTGGTTTATACTACAGTAACTATATAACCAATTATAGTTATTTAGTTACTGTCGTTTATACTATGGTATGCTTGTCTAATGTGTAGGTAGCTTCTTCATAACTTTCTACGAATAGGCAGATTGTTACAGTACCTTTTATTTTCATATTGAACTAAGTCCATTGCACATAGTAACATGCAGACAAACGGAAAAAACAGACTTATGCATGCAGGCGTGAGCAGACATATGCAGATAGACGGCCGTGTGTGTGTGATTTGTTACATCATTCGAACACCTGTGAAGGGATTTTTTCCATGTCTCTGCATCTGACCGTCTTTTGATGTGTGCGTTTGCCTCATAAAGGGTTCTCTGTTAATATTATTTGCTTGGAAAAAGGGTTCATACATCATCTTGGGGCCGGTTTCCGAGCTCGGGATTTAGCTAAGTTCTAGCCTTCAAACAGCTGGAGTCAGAAAATTGGCTTTCCGAAACGGGGCGTAGTCGTAATTTTATGATAATCATTATTTTATCATTTCTATAATTAGAAACGTTTTTCCTTGACAAAATGATACATTCCTAAATAGTTCAAAATAGCTGAAACTCTACACTATTTTCTCTTTATTTTATTTTGTGTTTACGACTACGCCCCGTTTCGGAAAGCCAATTTTCTGACTCTAGCTGTTTAAAGTCTAGAACTTAGCTAAATCCCGAGCTCGGAATCCGGCCCTTAAACTGTAATTGAATGATCAGATTAAGGAAAATAAATCATTAGCTACTTTGGTAGACATCTAAAATATTTTTAATATTATCTTGAAATACCTTCTAAGCGATAAAATTATTGGATCATTTACAATTACCTACTGTAAAATTATTAAACAAATTTTTTCGGTAATTTCCTTCATGCTCAAATAAAATCTTGTTCACTGTTTTGTGTAAAAACTTCCACAGTTCAATATTGATGTTTGAGTAAATAATTCTGGAAGCATAAAATCCCAACTATTCTAAATCTTACTCAACTCTCTAGACGGCTTTCTTTACATTGATGTCGAAAATTTTCTTTCTTGAGTTCATCTCCACAAGCTTCCGGACCTTCTCACTGGTATAATATTTATTCGATTGTTCCATGCTGCTTTCAGTAGAGTATTTGGGTGAATAGTTGAGATATAAAGACGCTCTCAGCCGGCTGTAGTGCAGTATCGATGCAACGTAACTGAAAGCCGCTTTGGGAGACACTGGCAGTCGTTTGCTGATCAAGTATGGAAAGCTGATTCTGACGAGGAAATCAAGTAGAAGCGCCAGAAAAACCGTGATGATGGTAGGTATGCACCACTTGGCCATTTTGTAGAATTTTGTGTTGGGTTCGTTTGCAACGCGGGTCACGAATTTGGTTATGTCGGTGATGGGTGTGTCGTCGGTTATGAAGACTGGGAGACCGCCAATGTCTCGAGGATTCTTCTGCAGGCTCCTCCTTGCGCAAATGTGAGCGAATGCAGCATTTCCTGAAATTGATAGAATAGAATAGTTTCTATTGTAGCCACTCTTGAGGTCATCAGAAGCATTACGTTCGTCACAAAATACAACAAAATTTACAAAAATACTTTTAAATTGCTACAAAAATTACAACAAATACAATATTTGAGAGTACCTAATACTAACACAATTCAATAATTTGAAAAAAATGATAATAATAGACATTAATTATTATTATTAGTCAAACTCAGTTCTCTGCTTACATTCCAGTAACGGTAAGTTATAGAATAAATGAAAATAACTCCATACTGAAGTTACAGGTTTGAGCAATGATTAAGTTGAAAGGGCTTTAGCAATTTAAAGTGATTGAGTAGGTTTAGAGAGGAAGAGAAGAAATGCTTGAGAAGTATAACCCATATAAATATTTGTTTTTATGACAATCATTATTAAGGTTAACAATAGTTAAAATAACTTTTTCCATATATTTTTCAAAGTGAAACAAAGTCACCCCAACCCCTGGTTGACATTGTCTCTTAATTTCAAAAAAAAAAAAATGATAAAGTGGAGAAAAATATCAACTTTTTATAATGAAAAATACTCTTCAAACATTGTAGAATTCAATAAAATTATTGCAAGAGATTTGTTGCAACTCAAGTATTGATTGCAAGCGGTTTAAAATCTCAACTTCCCAAAATTGAGACAAAGTCAGCCCGGTTTACCGGTATTTCAAAATGGTATAATTTAATACATTTCACATCATTTAGTGATTAAATGTCAAAAAAGTTCAAATTTCTGAAAATAATTGTCAAAAGCATATTGTAATCTATAATAGAATATGTTCAGTTCTCCATCACATCCAGAAACAATAAGCATAGGTAATGTACTTTAGTAAAAACAAACAGAACGATTAGACAGGTAGGTACCGGTGAGCGGATATACTTGACACAACATTGTTTAATCTTGGGAAATACGAGGTTGTTTATTCTGATGCGTTGTTATTCAGTATGGCACCCGGTACTATATATTTCATTGTCGATTGCAACTTTCATTAATGACTTCTTATCGTGAGCGGTGTGTTTATGTCAGAAGATCACTATCAATCATCTTAAGATGAAAGTTGTTGCAGTTTGTTGCTTCATTTTCTCTAGCAGAAGAAACCATATTATGGAAAATAATTAAGCCTTTACACTAATTTGTGTTGTAGTAGGGGTATTTGTTTATTCACATCTGGACCAATACCTATATATTTCTTAGTAGAATAGGCTGATCATCAATAAAAACAACATCTTTAGTGAGAAATTCATCAGTTTTCAGTGTAAATACCTACTGTAGACTCACGAATATGTTTGATTAAGAAGTAGAACTCCTCCAGTTAACCAGTTAACATGATATTCTTTATGTGAAAAGTCCTCAATATATTTCTTAGAATTACGTCTTAAAGCCCCTGGGCATAAGGATAAAATATTAGCAAATTATCATAGTTGACAAAACATTTCTTATAAAACAAACATTAGTTAAGACTAATGTTTAATCAAGTTTGTTTTTTGGTCCTTCAAAATTATTTCTTTGATATGTGATTTTTTCTTATTTTAGTGATAATAATGTAAAATAATATATCTTCTATAGTTTATAAGCATCTACATTTAAAAATCTACTTTGTGAAAATAATTACAGTACAGTAAGGACTGAAAATTTTGTGAAGTGAACAACTACAAGACTTGACCTATTTCGGACTATGTGTAACCTTATCTAAATTTGGGAGAGGAATGGCATAAGGTTACCATTATTTTTCTCTCCCTATCATTTTGATGATGTGCTTAGTCTATGTATGAATTAATAAAGACTGATGGATTGATAAAGGGTAGGCTACACCTGTAGTCTACTTGTATGAAAGATGATTTAGGTTATTGAAAGTCGA
This sequence comes from Nilaparvata lugens, assembly GCF_014356525.2. Lineage (NCBI taxonomy): Eukaryota > Metazoa > Arthropoda > Insecta > Hemiptera > Delphacidae > Nilaparvata > Nilaparvata lugens. The sequence continues at coordinate 7,350,332 of NC_052513.1, forward strand.
TAGGATAGTGCTACAGTATTTTATTCCAAAACTTGCTATTAGAAATATTCACTCTTCTTTTTAGGGCTACTGATTATTAAGCACACAATAAAAATCTATCAAGTACCTTCTATTTCATTTAAGTGTTGAAATGAAATAAAGGGTAGGCAACTTGATAGTTTTTCTTGCTATTAAAATATGAAATTCGAATAATTCAATTCTACTAGAGAAAGGGTATTTGATGGATTTTCTTGCTATTAAAATATGAAATTCGAATAATTCAATTCTACTAGAGAAAGGGTATTTGATGGTTTTTCTTGCTATTAAAATATGAAATTCGAATAATTCAATTCTACTAGAGAAAGGGTATTTGATGGTTTTTCTTGCTATTAAAATATGAAATTCGAATAATTCAATTCTACTAGAGAAAGGGTATTTGATGGTTTTTCTTGCTATTAAAATATGAAATTCGAATATTTCAACTCTACTAGAGAAATTAATGATTTAAAAAAATCCTGACCTCTAAGATTTGAAGCAGTAATCCACTACTTACCAGCATAAGTCATCTGATGTTTGCCACCAAAACCAGCAATTTGCTGCAGAGTACCATTATAGTAGTTGGCAACGCTCATTATGAATGGAAGCACGCCACGATCTTCCTCTCCATACATCATAGTTGGTCTCAGAGCTATTGTTTGTAATTTTGTACCTAGAATTTTAATCCCTTAGTTGAGTCATGATACATCATATTTATCCTAATTCTAAATATGTCTATAAGAATTTGCATTAAAATTAAATTAAATTCGGATACACATTTAATAATATTTTGGATTTTTTTTTTTAATTTTAGGTTCTTTATTAGTTGACTTAGATTTTTGTGGAATGAATGAAATGTGTGACAGACGATAGTACCTACCATTACAATCTCATGTTCTACTTTATTGTAAATTATTGATAAATACTTCAATACTTCCACAGACAATTTCGTATTCCATATTCAATAAGTAAGAGCAAACTTCAAATCAAACAAAATTTCACAATTTGTTGCAATTACGAATAATGATAATAGAAATCGATAAGTAAACAATATTAAAAGGCTACAATGGCTAAAAAAAACTTCCTACTGTTAACATTTTTCAAAGTTTATATACTATCAAGCTATCAAAATTTCAAGTTTTCTCAGGAAAATTTTTTTTCCGATCGTTACTTGTCGAGATATGAGCGCATGAAGTTTAATTTTTGGCACAGGTCATTTTAAATTCGATGAGAAATAAATCCATAAAATTTTGAGGATAAATTCTTTATGGTATTGTTGATTCAATAAAACACAAATTTTCTGAAAATATCAATTTTTGAAAAAGTTATTCAATTTACCAAACATAACAAAGAAAAACTCGACTGGAAATTATTTTTGGTGAATTGATTAACTTTCTCAAAAATCGATATATTCAAAACAAATTTGTTTTATTCAATCAACAATACCATGAAAAAAATCTATCCACAAAATTTCATGAATTTATTTCTTACCGAATTTGAAATGTCCTGTCAAAAATTTAAATTTTATGCGCTCATATCTCAAAAAGTAATGATTTCTAAAAAGTAAAATTTTTCCTGAGAAAACTTTTTTCTTTTGATAGCTTAATAGTAAACAAATCAAAAAACTTTGAAAAATGTCACCAGTAGAAAGTTTTTTTTTAGCCTTTGCACAGCCTAAAGTACATACCATTACTCAATTCAGTATTGTGTGCCGATAAAACTAGTTGTTCAGCTTTCAGCTTAGACACAGCGTATCCTTGGAAGACGAGCTGTGAATGGTCAGTTGGTGGAGTAATCTTGGCCTCAGTCTGATTCACAACCACAGAGAAAAATCCCAACTTTGGAAAATACGGTTTCAAAGTCACCTCTGTTGTGCTCGTGTAGATTAGGTACTGCACATTATTTTCCTTGCACTGCTCAATTACATTCTTTGTACCTTCAAACACACACACAATAATCATGACACAATTAAATATAATATCAGTAGGCTATATAAATTTAAAATTCTTCTAATAAATAAATAAATGATATTACCTAGTTAGCCACTCGTGCTGAATAACTCGCTAATATTGACTAATATTCTTTATAGTTTTTTAGTCTGTCAACATTTGCAACACAGAAATAATTCAATTAAAAAGTGAAAATCTTCTAAAATATTCAACGTCAAATAGAAAATATCTATTTGTATTTAAAAAATTGACCTATTATTTTTTCCACTATTATTTTCCATTGTTGATATAATTTACTATTTGATTTGTAGTAGTCACTGTGCTCGTGCTAGTGCACTGTTTTCTATTCTTTCTTTTTCAAATTATTTTATTAATACCATTGTAGTTTATTCTTACTGATTTTCTATTTTTAGGTCACAATTATTTTTTTTGTACATCAGTACCTATTTTTTTCTTCTTAATTCTAGCTCACTATCAGACATTATGAGCTTCAAGCTTTTTTGTAGGTACCTTGATAACTTTATTTTTGTTAATAGGTACTGTATTATGTAATTGTATACATTTGTTAAGAGAACAAAAAATTTGACTGAAAGTTTGAATAAGAACAATTCTGAGCTTTAATTTGAAATTTTCATCTCACCTAGTACATTATTTCTCTCCAAAATTTCTTCATCTGCTGGGAAGTCGTAGGAAACTAATGCAGCACAGTGGAAAACGCATGTTACGCCTTCAAATGCACCTTTCAATGTATGCTTGTGCTTCACATCCCCAATAAAACGTTTCACTGGTTTCTTCTCAACATGACCTGTAGTAATAAAGATAACATAGAAAAAATGTTAGATTATCCTACTTTCAGCAAATATTGAAGGCGAGTCAGCTCTGTATTTTCTATTGATAGAAATAAATTAAAGCCATCCTATTCATAATGAAAGGATCACTTTGTATTGTTATAATTTAATATCTTAATAATCAAGGACAATAATAAATTTATAAATATTCTAGACTTGAAAATTATTTGCTCTCTTGCTAAGTGATTAACTGATTTATTTTCTGATGATATAATAATTATTTGCTCTCTTGCTAAGTAATTAACTGATTTATTATCTGATGATATGATAATTATGAAGTAAATAATCGTGAATTATTGTCAAGTCTAGAATATTTATATTTATTATTGTCCTTACGAGCTATGAAGGTCTTTTCACTTTGCTAAAGCTATTATTACAAATATTAAGCTTGCTTGTGACGTTCTAGAAATGCCTTCAGGCCACATTTACCTTTTCATGATTATGCAATATGAGGAACTACAATAATTATATTATTTGTTTAGTCCATCAAATACAGTTTATTTCCTAGCCTCTAGGATGAAAAGGAAAGTGGAATATTACTTGAATTATTTCAGAACTCATGAGAAATACGATAAAATATTATTATAGTATTTCATGCATATACAGTAGTCTCTTTAATACGGTATATTGATTACTATGTACGGTACCACAATATTAACACAAACACAAGATAGCTTGGGCTATGCATTTATTAATTAATTAGGTAATTTTGTAATCCGTAGATTATCTCATAATATTTTTTAGAGTGTCTTTTTCAGATTTCTCAATAGAAATCTTACCAAGTAAATTCTGATAAGGCTTCAAATCCAATATTCTGATTTCCTTCACATTGTCATCACATTCTTGGAGCTCCCTTACTATATGCTGACCTAGGAAGCCACTTCCACCTAAGCAAAAACGAAAAATAATTAAATATGAAAAATAATGTTACAAAAGCATGACATAGAGAAAAGTGAAAATTAATAATGTGAAACAATTGCATCAAATCTAACCGAGATTTAAGAAAAAAATGCTGGTAATGCATTTTTCAAGTGAGTTGTTTTTCACAAAAAAGTCTCATATCTGCTAAAATAAGTATACCAATTGATACAGAAAGGAATAAATTGGAAGTTGCATTTCTTCAAATGCTAATCAATGAACAATTATTATTAAACGAAAATCCCAATTAAATTATTACTAACGTATTTAATAAAACTTTTAAGTGAAAAAAACACTCACATTTTTTGATGTGGCGACGTCCACTATTGCAAAATGTGCAATACCAGCTCGAAACGGACGTCGCCACATCAAAAAATGTGAGTGTTTTTTCACTTAAAAGTTTTATTAAATACGTTAGTAATAATAATAGTGAAAACAAGATGGATAACCAACAACGAATTTCTGCCAAAAGCCCAATTAAATGCTGTAAATTTTTGTATGGTAGCGCTCATCGAATTTCCATCTAGCTACCCTGATGTCAATATTTGCAGTACCTAGCAGAAGTCTTCGGGGTTTACAGCATTTAATTGCGATTTTCGTTTAATAAGAAGTACCAATCCCTATTGATCAACAATTAGGCTACTTCTTATTTTTCCAGAGCTTATCACTTTTATTATCACATCACTGATTACTGGATAAATTTCTTCAAATAGATAATAGAAAATTTTGTCAAGCAATATATTTCGGCATGCATATAAATGTGAATGATTGATCATTTTCTACAGTCTGTAGCCTATAGATTTAGAATGTTCTAGAAACATTTTAAATCAAATCACATTCAATAAATAAATTAGTGAATACTCGATACCGGTACAGCATATATGAAAACCTAATAAAGAAACCATATTATGATTATGGCCTAGCGCCTAGCATAAAATTATGATGTCATGACATTATATGAAACTAAGAGACTATAATAATATATTGTTCATATAGTTGACTATAATAATTTGCTTGCAATAAAGTGTAATAAAAGGACTCGTCTCACCTGTAACCAACACTATTTCGCCCTCCATGACCACAGTTGACTGACTGGAGCATCATCTATTACAACCGGTAGGAAATCGGCAAATTGTTATTAATAAACTATCATGTGAAAGTGATGTGCACCAATTTCACCACCACCTCTGTCTCTTTCTCTTTCTAATTCTCTGTTTATCTTTCGTTTCCTTCCCACTCTTCCCCCCTTTGTTTATTCTTTCTTCAGTATATATTCCAATTCATTTACCGTCTTACATTCAGACGCAATTGAAGCTATGGAATGCCGTACAGCCGCGGGCTTTATTGTTATTCGGCTAACTCTTCAGGCTTATTTGTTGTGAATTGGAAATTAATTTATTGATTCCAATTTTGCTGAAATAATTTGTGTGTTTTTTTAGATCCATTCAAATCTTAACTGAGAAGTCATGTCTAGCCAACTTTATGGTGAAACAATTATTTTATAGTATTTACTCAGTCGTAGTAGAAATTTAAATAAATTTTTAACAAAATTATTATTGCTGTGGTATCACAGTCTAGTGGTATGCTGTGGTATTACGGTCGCCTAGTTGTTAATTTTAGTAATGTAATGTTTGGTAGTATAATTATTCCTAGATCATCATCCATCATTTTATAATGCATGAGAGTGTTATACATTGAATATTTCAATGTGACATCAAATTGATTATAATAATATAGTGTAAAGTCTGCATGAGAACTGTTAAAAACACAAAGGCAGGAACATTTTAAGATTCAAAATCCATATTCTCCAGACAATTTCATTAATCAACAGAACAATTTTAATTCTAATTTTTGATAAATTCTATTGATATAAAGTAACAAACAATGATCTTATCAATAATAATTGATAATACAATATTTTTCAACAAAAACATAAACCTTCAACGATAATTTTATAACGTGAATTATCTAATTTTTTATTTATAATAATTATTGCTCTCTTCCAGATTCTAGAGCAAGTTTTCGGATATTACTGAGACATCCTGCTGAAGCTTCTTGTAACACTTCATCTGGTGATCCAATTGTTTCAAGCAAGTACTGTAACAAAGAAGTTTGTAAAATCAAAATTATTTAGCATGTAACAATAAAAAATCTCACAAAGTGGAGCGTACTTCGTTACAACGGAGCGTAACAACTTTAAAAAAGGTTGAAAACTCTCAGACCAACAATAAAAAAGCCTATATGAAGTTTGACTGCAATATGTCCCTCTATAATGTTCTCCACTATTTTTAATGGTTGTTGATTAGGCATATGAGTTGTGACATAAAATAATAAAAATTATGGTAACTACTCTAAAAAATTAAATTTTAAATGTACAGTGATATCGTAATATCAGTAATATAGAATACCAAAGGAACATTTTTCCCACATCATTAAAGCCTTTATAGTTATACCGCACTCACAATATGTAGTCTATAGTTACCGTATTGCTCACTTTATAGCACGGTATTTAGATCTTCTAAATACCGTGCTTCATAGTGAATGTTTTGTGGATATGAGCAAAATTGCTAGCTAGTTGTCGAAATACGTTGTATTTAAGTACGGTAGGTATCTAATAAGAAGTAGCCTACCTACTGTTTTATTAACATTTTTGCCTGATCAATAGCATAATGCAGGATAACTCTTATGCACTAATGTTAACTGCATGTAAGATCCTCCAATTACCTATAAACTAATAATACCTATGAAATAATTTAAATGAGAAAAGATCGACTCTCATATGGTAATAATATTATTGCAACGGTATAGTACCATAAACGAATGATGAAATATTCTCTCTCCTCATTTTTCTCTACCATATGGAGAAGAATGGGAAGTCTACCTTATACTTACCTGGCGTGGGGGTTACCGTGATCATGAAGGCGGTTCCCCCAGGGCGAGGCCTTGTCATTGCACTGCGACTTGGTTGACCCCTGCGAATGCCCCAAATGTAATTACTATACCACAGAGTGATGAACTACCTTACAGTGTTTCCTTCTTCTGTGGTAATGCTCATTATGAATTATTGTAAAGAAATGAGATAGAATAATTTATAATATGATACAGGAAAGAGTTGGACTATACACGTACGGGATAGGAAACTCACGAACGATGCATCATCAGGTCTGAACTACTGGACTGATTAGCTAGAAATTTTGAATGGTTAGGCTCATTTTAAATTCTTGAAGATTTCAGTGACGTAGGTTACTGAAATTAGTTACGTGTAATAGAAGTAGGTTACGTAGGTTGACAAGTTTACACTATGAGCAAAATTTACACTATTGATTTTCTGTTTGTCAAGTTTTTAATTTGACCCTTACGTCTAAACTATGAACAAAATTTACACTATGAATTTTCAGTTTGTCAAGTTTTCTTCGCTGCTGTATTTGAGGTTAAATTATTTTTGTATCATTATAATTTGTAATTTTCCAGTGAAATTTGTAATTTTCAGTTTTAATTAGACCCTTGCGTAGCACGGGTTACCTGATAGTAGTTAATGAATAAACTCACGGGCACAACACCACTCTGATGCAGATTGATGCAGTTGGAGGGGTCCTGTGAGAGTTGGCAGAGAGCTAGTGCGGTGGTGCGGTGCACCTTCTTGTCCTTGGAGGACATGTACCCGACCAGAGGGGTCACTGCGCCCAGTCTCCCGAACTCGTGGCAGTTGTTGCTCCACTTGCAACAGTTGGCAATGGCCGACGCCAGATGCTCTCTCAGTATGTCATCCTCCTATCAATTCAATTACAATCATATTGTTTACTATTGACGTAGATGAAATCTCAGTTTGTCATCTTCCTAGCAATTCAATTAGAATAAAATTGATTACTATTGAAGTAGATGGACTCTCTCAGTATTTAATTGTTTATTTATTTCTTTTTACATTCATATATTCAATATCACTCTTAACTCATTATGAATGATTGGGAAAGGAACAACAGGATTAAAGCCCAAAACTGTCGCTCTCCCAAAATTTGATAGAAATTTTCCAAAAATAGGTTGTTTATCACTTCATAAGTTTTTTTCTAATCTTGAGTAGGTACCGTATGTCATCTTTCTAGCAATTCAATTAGAATCAAATTGATTACTATTGAAATAGATATGGACTTCTAGTGTGCCATCTTCTTATCAATTCAATTACAATTACAAATTGATTACTGTTGGAGTAGATTGACTTTCAGTATGTCATATTTCTATCAATGCAATCGGAATTTAATCTACTATTCCAAGGTACAAGAAAAACGATTATACTAGAAGCTATTTCAACCATAACCATTGAATCTCTGAAATAGCCTAATAAGGAGAGAAGAAAAATTCTCTTTTAATCATGTTTATTGTCGTTTGTCTATTGTCATTATTGTAATCATTCTAAGCTTGTGTAAATGGATGAATGAATAAATGAATTCGTTCGAAATTATTCACATACCAATCAATAAGATAAACTTGAATCAATTTCAATAATATCATTTAACAGAAAACCACAATAAAGAAATAACGAACTAAATCATGAAAGTAGTACTATTGAAATATTTTTAAAAATGGGTCTTTGTTAAGATAAGTACCTAAGCTATTGTACTGAAAGAGCTCTAGAGATCTTGTCACTGTTGTTGCTTATATATGAATACTATATATCTGAATACACTATATATATTTTTAGAGTAGGACTACTGATATTTCACGATTATTCATATGAAAAACAAATGACAATTTTCCATGAATGGTTATGTGAAAAAACACGACATTCTCTATTAGTTGCTGATAGAATATCATTAATTCTTCCTAAGCTTTCTCAAGAAAGTGTTGAAATAAAAAAAACACTCGTCTCAATCGAATTTTTATTTTAAAAAAACTTCTTCAATTTCTCACATTCATTTAGGATAAGGCATGAACTTTTGGAAAACATTTTTAGGTAACTTTTTTATTGGAGGAAATAGGGTTTTATAAACTTTTTTCAGAAAATTATAGTATCAAAAATTGAACAATGAAATAAGGAAATTATTTCATGGAAGGTCTTTATAGCATTCGATAGATTTTGCTAAGACATTGAAAGACACAATAATTTAGTATAATTTGAATACATTCATCAACCAGTTCAAGTAATTTTATTTATTTAGTAATACCTATACTTTTACGGACTTATATAGATTTTCAATGAACTATAAAGATATTTCAAGAGAAAAAAAATCGAATTTTCTATAAGAAATCAATAATTGAAATAAACTCTAAGTACAATAATAATAATATTAATAATTATAGTATTAATAATAAATAATATAATAATAATTATTATTATTATGCGCATGGCATCTCTTTGCAGTGAGGACTCAGAACAATAAAACATATCTGAAATATATACGGTAATAAATGAAAACATTATAAGTAAAATACATAGATGAATACAAATTGAAAACATTACATAAATAAGATAGAGTACAATCATTAAACATTATTATTTAAATAAATGTAATAATTATAATAAATTTAATAATCTAAAGTACATGCACTAGAAATAAAAGTTGTTTGTTTGCTGTATGAATCCATGCATCCACTCCAAACATAAATAATGATTATGTGACAAATTCGTTGTTAACTAGGAAAGTACAAAAATTAGGATTACGATATTATCAAAAAAATAAAACACATGCATAGAAATATAATATATAGGCCTAGGCCTAATTTCAATCAAAATGTAGTTTCAATGACAAATACTGTAGATGAAATTCATCTTCATTTATTTTCATTCAGTAAGAAAAAACTACAGTAGGCAAGGATTTTTTCAATATTTGTGACAAGCAATGATCAGTTGGAAAGAAAGAATTCGAGCATTGATGAACAAAATAAAAATAAATAGCCTACCTTACGGTATGTGAAAAATTCTGTCGACCATGCGATAATTTTTCTCCCTCATTAAATTAATAAGGTATAGTATAGTCTATTATTTGAATAAAAAATTCACAGAATGTGACAAACTGCCCGTACTAGAACAAATATCTGGCGAAATAAAAATAGTTTAGGCTTTAAAATAATGAAGAATTCACTATTTCTTTTATTATCTGATACGATTCGTTCATTTTTACGGTGTTTGTGGCTCTAAAATCTAGAAGCAGTGAAATCGAAGCAACTATGATAATGGGACGACACAACTGATATTTTTTGTGATTCTGTTGTTAATTGAGAATGCCTTCACCTCAATCGTTGCTTGATCAAGCTTCACTTTCCCGGATTTAGTTTCCGCTTCTCTTCTACTGGAAAACTAGGAAACAATGCAAACTACAAATGATACATGCTTTATCACTATAAATTCAAGCAGAAAAACTATGTCATATGATACAATTGAGCAATTAGATATCTCAATAATACGGTACGGTACTTATATTGTCAGATGTTAAGTGATGAACAGTTTTCATTCGTGTAAGAAAGGACATTAGGGCTATTAGAGTTTGAGTATAAGGAACGATTTAAAAGGAAAATCAATATAGTTTGCATAGCATTTATACAATACAAGGTTATACATTTTAAAATTGAAACATTTTCTTTGAATAGAGATAGAATATTGATTTATCAATTGAAATTCATAGATATCACTTCACAAGAATAATATTTTTGTAAGCAAATTTATTGTAAGAGACTTATGGCAAGAGAGTCATATTGACTTGTGAGCCAAATTGAAATCACAAAACCAGTTAAGAGAAGAGTACGGTAGGCTACGGTAAGCAATTATTAGAATGTATTATGTATCACAGTTTTACATTGTTTAAAATTGAGAATAGTAAAGACAGAGTATAGACCGCTTTTGTAATACGGTACCTATGTTAATTATTCAATCTGTTGATTTAATTATTGTATGATTAATCAATGACATGTCTTTAGTATGATTAATTTCATGGTGGATGATTTGTTGTGTCATGCATGCTTATGTGAACTCATTGATGGAGTTTGTGTGGATTGAAAGTGTATCATTTGATGACAGTGGGTTTGAATGTATGTATAGTGTAATATATTGCTGCCGCTATTGTATGAGTGTTAATATTGCAGTAGGCCTATTAGAAAAGTGACCTTATTATAGTGTTCATGGTTGTTCTAATGTCTATGTGTACCATTCCAAACATACAGATACAGAATAATGTTCAGAATATCAACAGTACAGAGATTTCCAGAATTCATTCTTGATCATAGCATTGAGCTTTTAAGAGCTTGATCTTAACTAACTAGGATTCACAATTTGGTCCCAGTTCTTGATCATTTATGTTTGCCTATTGAAAAATTCACACTTCAATGTACGGTATAATATATTTATCATAGATTTCAAATTCAAAAACAAAATATATTTTCAATAAGATCTATCCAGTGAATATTATTATCAGTTGAACTCCCTTTGTATCAGTTAAACCTCTTAGAAAATAGTTTTGGATGACACCCTTCTATCTAACATTTTTGAAAACATGAGCTATTAACATGGCACCGTAATAAATAAGAATTTGAGAATTACCTCATATTTTGATGGACAAAAATATATACTTTTAAAATATATATTTTTGTCCATCAAAATATGAGGTAATTCTCAAATTCTTATTTATTACTTTCGAGACATTCTGTGAGCTTACTTTATGACAAAATGAAGTCTGGAAATTCAATGTAAATAAGTTGAAGTGATACTAGTCTAGTATACAAGTAATTTCTCAAAATCTACAAAGATGATGATTTCAGAAGACAGTTTACTAAGAAGAATGTATTATCATTATTGTACTATGTTACTGTCACAAGATGAATACTGTGATTTTTCATCAATAATCAGTGATGAAATCCAACTAATTAAGTTATTATGGTTAATAGATAATAATATTTTACAATACTGTCTTAAATATTAATGTATTTAACAACCTGAAATCTTTTACAAAAGAGATTATCATCATTAAATATTTACAGTAGCCTACCCTAGGTTATAAAAAGTCTATGTTACGGTTTGAAATAAGAATAATCAATATAATAAAGGAGCACAACTTTCCTATTCATGAGTTTTTTCATCAGAGCCCAGAAAACTCTCAAGTTTAAAATGGGGTTCAAATCACTCGAACTTCAAACTCATTTCTTCTACCCTGCTATGAGAAAAAGGTAATTTCTCCAGAAACTTGGATTTAAAAATATTTTTGTATTCAACTTATGAATACATATATTCATGTTACTGTAGAAAGGTTTCCCCAAACTTATATATTGAAATTCCTAAATACTATATAGAATACGGCACTGGTTATTCTGTAACTGAATTCATTTCAAATTTTTTATAGCTTCATAGATTATGTCATAAGAAGCATAGTCTGAGCTCTACATGAGATTGATTAGAATTATAATACAACCTGCTGAAAATGCATCATTAAACTACCTATAGATTCGTTTTTTGAACTGAACAAAGGGGAAACAAACAGTAGAGCACAAAGCGGTAGACATATTCCTGTACAAGAGTTTTCATTCCTATTTCAATAGAATTAATATCAAATTTGTATTATTCTCATCCAGCTCTTTTATTTATTTTATTCATAGAATGAAAAAAAGAATCAACAGAATACGATCTACATATTTTATTGAAATAAACTGTGTAAAGGAGGCAAAGTAAGTTTCTACCTGTTGCCTCCATTAATAGAATGGTTTGAATTATTTCATTGATGAAAATTCAAATAGATAATGTAATCAGCTTGTGTGTTAATACTACCGTTAGAACCAGCCTTGCCAGCATGGGAACGACTCCGTGATCGGTGATGACCGCCAAGTTCTCTTTGTCCTGGGCGACTTTGGAGAGAGCGGCACAAACGCAGGCCAGCACTTTGGTGTCTTCCGACTGCAGCAGGCTCACTATCAGCTCCAATCCACCCACTAGGCTACGCACCATTTCACCTGACTCCTGTTCAATTCAATAATAATCTAATTAATCTGATTATTATTTATTAGTGATTAAATGAAAAACGATTTTCTCAAGTTGTTTTATTCTTATAAAACAGCACCTACATAATACCATAGAGAAACAATAGCATAAGTAGATATCCCATGGTATAGGGCGTTTATGTCGCAACTCTTACTTTTATCTCAAGCCGGTAGTTCATGTAATTATTTCCCGTGAAGCTGTGTGACACTGGTAGTCTCTCATATTGTGTCGTTCATACACTCTCACCACAACAAAACAGTGAAATTCGACAATAATCATCAGTAATCGGCTTGAGATAACAGAAAAAGTTGCGACATAAACGCCCTATACCATGGGATATCTACTTATGCTATATTGTTTCTCTATGATAATACTCACATCATTTGGAAATTGTGGATGTGTTTCAAGGTGCTGAGTCCCATAGGCTACTTCTCAAAGTAAGGAATAGATATTCATTCCACCTCTTTAATTAATACTCAATTAAACCTTAATACCTTAATAGGGTACTCAATAAATTATGCTTCTACATTAAAAAATTAGTAATTTATGGAGTATTAACGTAATAACTGAGTATCAAGGTAATCCTTGCCTGCTGAAGATAGTACTTCTGAAAGTGAGAGAATATATTCATTTTACCTTGATAATTAAGACTCAATATTATACCTTAATATTCAATTACGCATTGAAATTTTAAATCGGTAATATTCATGGAGTACCTACTCCATAGTATGAGTAAGTATAGTAAGTATGAAGGTACTGCCTCTGCTGAAGATGAGACCCAGTGCCCTGAAACGCGTCCAGACTCAACAAGTAATCCGTTTTTTGAGCTATTGTAACGACACTACAGACTAATTTTTGAATATTAGTTATTAAAACTGGTACTAACTGTGGAGCGCTTTCGGATTATTCAAATCCATTTTCAACACTCTGTTGAAAACTTTGTTTCGGAAAATCAGACTGTAGTATGTCGTTAAAAATAGTTCAGAAGACGGATTATTACTAACCGTTCGTCATGGATAGTAAAATAGATTAGTATTAACAAGTAAATTGTGGAAGGACTATTGTTGAAGTGAACAAAGAGTGAATCTTAAAGCTCAGTTATTTTTACCAATAGTTCAAGTTGGAATGAAAACCTTAGAAGAAATGTAATTCAGTCATAATTGTACTAGTCTTACAATATTTTTTCTTGTTTTTTTTCTCTCTTTTTCTTCTCTCCCTTTCTCATTCTTCCCTTCTCACTCCTCTTCATCCTTTAGTCCTTACTTTCATTCCCTCTAACTGCCTATTACCTGGGAATCCATAGTTGGCTAGGTAATTTTCCTCCTTTCATTCTATTCAGCACACCCTACCAATTTTTCTATTTCTTTTTATTTGTCTTTTGATTCACAGGATGAATGATAACAGAGTGCCCAAAATAGTGCTTGAAGAGAAGCCTCATTCGACAAGAAAAGGGGCATACCGAGAATACGATGAGAGGATGCGATCAGAGATGATTCAATACGGATGGGTTTTAGAGGATGAAGGACATTGATTGAAGACACAGAGGCTTGGAGGATGTCATGGATGAAGCCAGCAAAGTCCACCCTGGGCTGTAGAGCTAGAAGCTTTAGCCTCGAACAATTATTGTATTTTAATTGTATTGGTTTTGTATTCCGGATTTTCATTGTGTGTTTTGTTATGAGTTAACTTGAATTTGAGTTAAGAATGGATACCTTCGAGTTTTGTATGCAGGGCACGAGGGCCCAGGCGGCATTGGCCTGCACCTTGGTGGATGGGTTCTTGAGCAGCGACCAGATGAGGCGCACGGCGTCCAGTCGCTCCATCTCGGCCATGCAGTCTGCGTTGTGCGCACTCTCGCCCAGCACCCTTTTGCAACACAAGTCACCATAGAATAGAATATTAATTTCATTCAATAATCATACAGAAATGATTCATACAGTTGAACAAATACGTTAAATTAATACCATCAATCATATTATTTTAATTACAGTCAACACTATAAGAGTTTAATACTTTATTTAATCAAATTTTACATTTTATTATTCATCCAAAGTGTGAACCATATTATATCTTCATCATGTAGCCTACGGCATTATTCAAAAAAATATCCAATACTATATAATACGTCTCATAAACTGAAAACCGGTAAAAATCTGTTTTAAATGTATAATATCAAATGAGTTGGCAGTCTATTTTTATTTTATAATTTCACACAAATTAGGCTACGGTACTAGTATCCTTTTCATTTCCTCTGAGACACGACTTGTTTCGGGAATCTTAGCATCGGGTAATCGGGTATTATATGGAGAGTCAGTGCAAACAAGTATCGTCGCTAGCACATACGTTTGGAGGAAGTGAGCGATATGAAATACATATTTTATTGTCATAGAATTGGTGGTACCTTTCTATTTTTATTTTATTTGAAACATGGATTATTGAATGGAGAATATGCTAGAACATATTTCAATTTCAATTTATCTATTTGCTTGAGCTTTAACATACCACACATAGTACTTGAATTAAGTAGTAACCTATCTATTGCTCTAACTTAGCTTAAGGAAAATGCTACCAATGCGGCCAACAGAAAAGAAGGCTGATGTTGGACACTCTATAGGCCTACATATTATACTATTATATTATTGGCCACTATTGGTCTGTATTGTACCTGGTGACATTCTCGAGCAGAGCCTGGTTGGTGTGGCTGAGCAGTTGTACCAACAGAGCAATGCCCCCCGCCTGTTGGATGACCTCTCGGTTGTGCCCCAGCCGAGCGCACCCTGCTAGAGCGCCCACAACGTTTGTCAACACCTGTTTTCCAAAATGTTTTTCATTTTTTAAATTCAAATTTAATCTCAAGCCAAATCTCATAGAATTCTATCAACGCGTTTGGCCGTAATTGCGTTACATACAGACAGACAGACAAAAGAAAATCCGAGTTGAAACATATACCTCACTACTTTTGGTCAATAAATGTATGTATGATGAGGAAATAAGCAACATTCAATGAAAAGAGACAATACCCAAAATGGGAAAAAGTATCAAAACGGTATAATGGATAAAAGTATCATTGATATAGAGTGGATAAATTGAAAAATTGATAATCATAGCATAGATGGTCTTGATGAGTGGTAGAGTCATTATAGCTTCTTTTAAATAAAAAATTGTTTGTTGAAGATACAATAGGTTATTATTTTATTAAAGATCAATTTACATTTGATCTACAAATACTCTTGATCCTAGACTGGATTAGGATTTAAGTTTATGAAATTGTTATAAATTGTCAGGATTGGGAGGAAAAAATCTCAATTAGTAATTTTGGTCATATTGTCTCTCAAGTAGGTTTCACCATAGAGGAAAGATAGCATAATATTATGCTACCATTTCTCCATGGTTTCACATACTGTGAACAAGAATTTCAAATGTATCAGGGTCGTTGGAGAAGTGACAATAATTACCAATGTGAAGGAAATATTCATTAATGTGAATAAAAAATGGATGATAGGCTAACATTGATACAGTTTATCTTGAAAATTGAATATTATGCATTGAAAATCAATTCTATTGATACCGTAAAATGTAATTTTTTATTACAAATTCTCTCACCTCCTCATCTTCATCGTTCAAGAGCTGAACAAGAGTATTGACTGTATTCAGATCATCCAATCTTCGCACATTTTCGATTGAGATTGAGCACTTCCATATGGCCCCTGTAACAGCAGCTAGGAGAGGCTTATTCTGTCTCACTCCCTCATCTCTCAATATGGCTACCAGAGGGTCCAGGCCACCATGCTGTCTCACTAGTTCCCTCGTTTTTGGATCCTCTGCACACTGGTGATAGAAAATGAGATTTTATGTTTGAGATTTGAATTTATACCGGTGTGAAATGTTTTAGCATGCCAATAGATTACTGTAAACTCTGAGTACCTATTGTAACTATTACATCTGTCATTATTTTCATTACAATAATACATTTTCAATAAGAAAATTTAATTTAATTATAATAGACAAGGTATCTTAGAATACAGAACGATAAATGACTGAGAAATTTGAGTGGACTAGTGTAAAGTTCTGAGCAGCCTAAGCTACTTTTAAGTTACATAATCGAAACAGTGCTTTCAGAGAGGATACTACCTATGCCTATCATAAGCTGTTAACACTCACTAGACTACAGCACGCTGTCCGCCTCAGTACGGCAACGTCGCTGTATCCCTACCCTACTCTCCTCTGCTCCGCATATCCTTCCATCGGAGGTTGTTTTAAATGAACTATAATATAAAAATCTGGTGTGGAGCACTCACACAACTTTCCTTGCCGTTATGAAAATTGATCACCTGACGCTAGTGTTCCCGCGCATACTAGTTTACTATTCAAAGATCTGAGCCAGCTGGTGACAGGACAATAACGCTGGATACACCCGAGATTTGCTATCTCTTCATAGTGAATGATTTAATAGAATCAACAATTGCCAACAGTTTGCAATTGAATAATCACATTTTCTCAAATTTCAAGCTTATTTTCAATTTTAGGTGAAAATGCTACTGAACATTAATTGAAGAGATTTTCATGCTCAATCTTTTCCATTCGAGATTTTTCATTTAAATTATATCTGATACCTGATAATTGGAAATCTAAAATGAAACTTTGCATAGATGGGGGGGTGCTCCTCAAATTTTTACAAATATGGGACTTGTGGCAGTTGATATAGCTTATCAATGACTATTTTAGGTATAAATTTGATCAAAATCGTTGGAGCCTTTTTCGAGAAAATCGCGAAAAACCATATTTTTGACAACATTTTCGCCATTTTAGCCGCCATCTTGAATTGCATTCGATTGAAATTGTTCGTGTCGGATCCTTATAGTGTAAGGACCTTAAGTTCCAAATTTCAAGTCATTCCGTTGATTGGGAGATGAGATATCGTGTACACACACACACACACACACACACACACACACACACACACACACACACACACACACACACACACACACACACACACACACACACATACACACACACACACACACAGACCAATACCCAAAAACCACTTTTTTGGACTCGCGAACATGAGCAATTCACTTTTAATCAGCTGACTATATCTGTATTTTTACAGAAACCGGAAGATACAGATATAAGAAGCTTGGCATCAGCTGATTAAAAGTGAATTGCTCTTGTTTGCGGCGCGTATATCTGTACGCACCTTAAAGTCGTTGAAGAAGTGCCAATTTTTACTTAAGTGAAGGAAATATCCATTAATTATTGAGAATAACGAATGGATGAGAAACTAGACTCAACAAACATGAAAAATAGAATATTGTACATTGTGAATAAAAGCTATATTGTACTTTTTCACAAATTCTCTTACCTCTTCATCTTCATCGTTCAAGAGCTGAACAAGAGTATTTACTGTATTCAGATCATCCAATCTTCGCACATTTTCGATTGAGATTGAGCACTTCCATATGGCCCCTGTAACAGCAGCTAGGAGAGGCTTATTCTGTCTCACTCCCTCATCTCTCAATATGGCTACCAGAGGGTCCAGGCCACCATGCTGTCTCACTAGTTCCCTCGTTTTTGGATCCTCTGCACACTGGTGATAGAAAATGAGATTTTATGTTTGAGATTTGAATTTATACCGGTGTGAAATGTTTTAGCATGCCAATAGATTACTGTAAACTCTGAGTACCTATTGTAACTATTACATCTGTCATTATTTTCATTACAATAATACATTTTCAATAAGAAAATTTAATTTAATTATAATAGACAAGGTATCTTAGAATACAGAACGATAAATGGATGAGAAAATTGAGTGGACTAGTGTAAAGTTCTGAGCAGCCTAAGCTACTTTTAAGTTACATAATAAATCTAAGACTGTCAATACAAATAAGAGCGTCAATCTAAGAAACCTCAAGTACGGTAGGGCTTCTAGCCTACCTACTTACTTATTACAGAATTTTATTTATGAGCCTGTATGTTGATAATTTCAATATATTAATTTTCAGCAATATAAGTAAGAAATAGGAAGAGTAGAAATAGGCTGAAGCCTGGCAGAGGCAAAGAAAAAAAAATTACACTATTTTCTGGTTAATGAATTTTATGAGTCAACTTAAAGGTATCCAAATAATCAAATTTCTGAATATTTTAATTGCAATTACATCAACATTTGAATATTTTTTTGAATTTTTATGATAGTAATCATGTAAATGAGTTTCGAATAAAAAGTAGTAAGTCTTTGAAGACCAATTAATTTGTCAACTTACCTTGAATATTGCAGAAGCGCAATGTCGCTTCAGGTCAGGATTGCTGTTTGATAAATATCTCACCATATCACCGATCATTCCCTCGGTTTGGATTGCGAGTTGATAATTGCTCTGAAATATTTTTTCTGTTAATTATAAAATAGTTTTCTCAGAAACATTTGAAAAAATTATTTTCGATTAATATCAGATTGATAAATTATTATACGGGAAATAAATTCACACACTACTTGATACTGCACACTCTACTAAAAGTTCTGAATGAATCAGTATGACTGCTTCAAATTGAAAAAGTATTGTAATATGGTTCTCGACAGTCCGGGTCCTGTAGCTTTGCTTATCGTCAAAAGATCACTATACTACAATACTAAACGTTCAAGAACATCGAACATTTTTGAAAATTTATCTTACCATGAACAACAAATGCTTTTTTGTGTCTTCTCAAAATCAACGTGTTGCATCCGAAAAGATATACAAGGAGTTTTTTTTAGTTATGTCTCTATAGTGAGGTCCACGTTATAATGACAGTATTTGATCAACTTTGGTTTTGCTATCCTAGTCTATCATTCGACAAAGCCGGTGGTACTATCCTTTTATAGGTCCACAACGATGCCAATAATGTTTTTTTCACAGTGTAGTAATATAATTAATTTAATGCAGAGAATCGGCAAAGCTATTCTTCTATCTTTATCCACTGTCATTATAACGTGGACCTCACTACAGCACAACACAGCCTAACAGCTAACAATCGTTCAACATGCTCTTTCCATTGTTGGTGATACGTTGCAACTCTCTCATTCATGAAGGATCTCTGTGTGTAGGGAGTTTCCTCCATCTAGGGATCTAGGAACTCTGGAGCGTATGTTTTTGTAAAAAGAAGGAATATTACCCCGCGAACCACACCTTGCTTATATGCTGTTTCAAAGCCACGGTGACAAAGCTACATATGACGCTTACTATCGAAATCTCATTTATGACTGGTATCAGAAATGAGGCTACTACCACTCAATTCAGTGCATAATCACTATGACATGTATGAATATTGAGAGATTTGGAATCAGGAGTGACCGTAGTCAAGTGGATTAGGTGCTGGCTTTATAATCCAGAGGCCCGGGTTCTAATCTCAACCCGGGCAAGATATTTTTCTTGGACCACTCCCGTGTTTCAGATGGACACGTTAAATCGTCAGTCCCAGCTGCCCAAAAACAGACGTTAGGTCATGTCAGAGGTCCTGAATTTGATCAGGTGCGACCTGAAAACTCTGACACCAGACCTGAGCCAGCCAGGTCACACGATATTATTATTATTATTTGGAATCTGGAAAGAAAGTTTGAATATTCAACTCCCAATAGACCAAGTAATTCAGTATAGAATAATTTCTCTCACCTGAGAAGCACACCTTTGAATAGTTCCCATAGCATAAACTACAACATCTTCATGAACCGAATGCAGAAGTCTAGCAAGCAGTTTCACACAACCCGCTTTGCGTAGCTCCTCCTTGTTTCTGGTGGATTTAGATAGAGACCAAATTGCTTTTGCACTGCCTCTCACCACTTCTATTATTTTCTGCTCATCCGGCTCCAATTGGTTGATATTTGTTTGCAGCAAGGACTGTCTCACATCTAGGAGATCAACCTGGAGAATCAGTTAATGAGTTTCTGATTGTGCTTATGGTCGAATAATTGAAATATAAATAGCAATAAAGAAAGTAGGAAATGTGCTACAATTTCACATAATTGTCTCATGATTGTAAAAACTTCCGGATTTGATCATGATAGTCCTTAAACATCAAGTTTATATTTGTTATTTTTCTAGTGAATATCAAGAACGATGTTTTAAGTTTGATTCTACCAAGAATACGTTTTTGAGGCTTAATGTTCAATACCGTATCCATTCAATATTCTTATAAAGCTGTCGGAAAAATTGTTACTTCTTATTGTTAGTATCAACATGCAGAATTTTTCAAGTTGGCAGTTGGTAGTTATCAGTGGTTTGGATAGTTATGTAACATTAGTAGTATCAATATTATTGGTGATTAGTTCTAATAGTTAATCGATTATTGTCATTGATGAGCTCACCAGCTGCGGAAGCCCGTTGCATTTCCTCACAATTTTGCGAGCCTTCTTTATTTTGGCAACATTTGACAAAGTTGTGGCGGATACTGCTTGCAGTGCTCTGGAAGGATCATTCAGCAGATTCACGAGCAACGGCACACAACCCAGATCGGTCATGTGACGTCGAATCTCAAAGTTCTCAGATACAGCACTGAGCACCGACAAAGCTCCCATCTGCAATTTAAAAGAATATAATTACAAAGAACTACTGGTAGCCCTATTAAAATACGTGAATGGATAAATATAATTTAGAAATCAGTGAGTGACTTGACAAAGATGAAGAGATGAGGAGTATCAGCTCCAGGGGGGAAAGCAGGGTGGGTGAAAGATGAAAAAAATTGAAAATCAGAGTTTAAGTACATCTGAGAATATTGTATCCATCTCACATAGTGCTAGGCTCTGGTAATGTTCAATAGAGAACAGATTCAAGTAATATGTGACATTGTAGTAATTTCTGGTAATACAGTAGTTACCTATTCAGTAAGTTATTGTTCCTATGAGCACGATTCTATGTGTTGTTACGATGTTTAGTGTTGTTTCTATGAGCGCTTCTGATGGAGCGGCTACTATGAAGCTTCATTGAAAAAATAAGAGAGCTCAAGATTCATTATTGGAGTTCGAGCTCCTAAAATATGAGTATTTTTCCAAGTTCGAATTTCAGTGACAGTGCTGATAGCTGAAGGCTATAGGGTCCTGGTAAGGGTAAGGATACCTGTTGAAAGATAAGGGTATGGGATACCTGAATTAATTGATCCTATGTAGCTGCATTTATCAATTACACTAATCGATTAATTTACGGGTAAGGTTAATACTTCTTTCCATCAAGGATTAGGCTCTTGCCTGTTCCGACTCACAACAGTATAGATCAAATTTATTACAGCACACAGCAAATCCAAAATTGAAATTCTTTCCTTGATGGAAAGAAGGTTAATACTTGAAGGATAAGGGTATGGGATACCTGAATTTCCTATTGAATGAGTAGCGGAAGAAAAAATGTGATCAACAATATGCTATATCACTATTATATTTCGCAATGCTCTCAAAATGCTTTATTCTTGCCTATTTTCCAGTGACAATATTTCATTACAAAATATCTTCAGATTATCCTTAATGGTTGAGTTGATGTAAGGTAATCAGGAGCATAACTTGAAGTAGAAGCTAAAAGGGTTCAATAGAAATACATGTTAGAGAAGGGAGTAAGTTATACCAACCTTACATTTGAAATCGTTGGTTTCCAATAGATTTATGAGCACTTCCAGTCCCCCAATCTCTTTGATTGCTGTCTGAATGCTTTCTGAGCTGAGTTCGTGATCTTTCAAGCAAGCCAATGCCACAACTGTAGCCGTCTGGTTACCAGCCTGTTAGCATTGAAAGAGAGCGATTTGTGATTATAATCGAACATACCTATCTGAATTTCGAATATAAATTTGTAACAATTTTGGACATGATTATTTTTATCTTGTTTTTCTGTTATTTCGGTTCTAAATTCGATTGTATTATCAGCTTGTTTTTCTCAGTGAGACAAAGATGCACTTATGGGATCGAGCTGTACCCTTCGAATAATCTACTTTCTTGTTCTCTCCAGTTCTTTTTTGCTATTTTCTTTCTCCCTTTTTCTGTCCTTGTTGGTAGCTTTGAGTTTGCATTGCTCTTTCTCTCTAGTTTCTTTGTCTAATTTTGATAATTCCGTTTTGCTTACGTCACTGTCTTGTTTGCTACCCCGTCTTCAACGCTCGATGATCCATTCTGTCTCTGAATTTCGTGAGTGGAGGTTGTAAATTTAACTTTTTCCTTTGATTCCATTTTTATTTAGCTTATGCTAAATTTTTCTATTTATTACAATATGTAGTTGATCAGAGACAGATTTCATACATCACAAGTTGTGATATTATTATTATTTTCTTTATTTTTTTTTATTTCCTTTTTAAATATGTAAATTTTCTTGTTTGTTATTAAAAAAAAAAAGAAAAGTAATCATGTCCGAAAATTTAATTGAGTATTTATTCTAGCTGGCCTAAGTTATGGCAATTTATTTATATTTGTTGAAAACCTCATTCATCACATATGTATCCATAGTAATTTCTACAATTTCCGCTGTACAGGTAAAGCATTATTTATTTATATACTTTACTTATTGTTTTATAAGTCAAGTCTGATCAGATTATAATTAATCCCAGCTCTCCTTAAATTTGTTTTTCAGCTCTAATTCTCGTAATTCAAAATGTTGGAAATATTTCTATGCAAGTTTATATAATAGTAAAATTAAATTAATAAATAAATAAATATCAAATTATCTTTGTCACGCTGGTCAAATAAATAAATAAATAATTAAATAAATTGTAAAGCCTTATTCAAGTTATAATTTTTCTTTTTAAAAATCTCTTTTGGAAGCTTCACTTCGAGTATCTTGAATTATTTATCTTTAAACTATTATTGATGAATTTATTAAAGATCTTGTGTATTGTTGATTTTGTTAAGAAGAGCAAATTCTGTATTATTGATCTCTCCTTTAGTATTACAGTATTTATATATATTCTTTTCGTTTCTCTATTATTTAGCGGTCATAGACTCATAGACTCGTAGACTCGTAGACTCGTAGTATCACAGGATGTCTTAGTTATGGCCATGGAAGCTGAATCCTTGCTGACCAACTCATCACAAGGAAACCAATATTTCCAGAAAAGATCTAAATTCGCCGTAAAAAGGATACTTCAAGAACTTCTTGTGCAGTGAAAAATTAATAAGTGAAAAATTTGAATAAAGTGTACGGAGGCCTCCTCACTTCAATACACCAGGTATTTACGAAACAACCAATATTAATTTATGGAAATTCACAGGCAACTACTTCGTAAAAATAAATGGGACAGGATAATAAATAAATTTGTAATTACTTGATTTAAATTTTGTTTATTTTTTGGAAATTCTATTTATTTGATCTATTATGTATATTAAATTGCAAACATGATTACAATCTTATTGTTGATTATTGAATATGCCTAACAATCATCAATGACAAGTAATGAATGGGGTAAATCTTGAATTGTTGAGCTGTCATATCATTCAATTATAAATGTTGCTACTTAGAAGGGGTTGGAAATTAAATAAATGGAATATTTTGGTTAATATATTGAACTATATATTCAATTTATTGATTTAAATATTCGGAGGATTATTTCCTTCCCTTCTCAAAGATTAATTTCAACTGCGGTAAACTGTGGTAACATTTCAAATTCATAACTGAAATCTATGATAAAAGGCTTTAAATTCTAGTCATCACTTTATTAGAAAATAAAGAATAAAATTTCGGTTGCTATAGACTATTTTCGGTATCAGGAAGATAACAACTACTAGGAATACTAGATCTAAGTTGTAGTGAGTTATAGATTTTTCTAGAACTAGTGAGCACTAGGGCTAACTAGAGAGATTAAGAT
Organism: Nilaparvata lugens; assembly: GCF_014356525.2. Taxonomy (NCBI): domain Eukaryota; kingdom Metazoa; phylum Arthropoda; class Insecta; order Hemiptera; family Delphacidae; genus Nilaparvata; species Nilaparvata lugens. The sequence continues at coordinate 7,374,823 of NC_052513.1, forward strand.
TCACAATAATTACTGGTGATAATAAATTTACAAGATCTAGTAAACTCCAGAATTTAATGGAGACTGATGATTGTGTAGCAACATGGACTAATTTCTCATCTGTCATATCGTATTTTCTTCATGTTGTGTAGTGTTAGATTTGAAATTTCACGAATCAGTATTAGTAACTGAGCTCAATTATTATTGAAAATGATCACTATTTTCACAATGTCAATAGTACATTGGACTTATATTTTTATCAAAATTTAGTTGCATTATACTCTTATAGTGCTGATATCCTATGCTTATTTTCCAGTGCTTAAATGACCAAACAATGTATATCAATTTATGGATCAAATTTGCATATAGGTATACAATTATCGGTGTACTGAACTGTTGCATATGCATGCAATGCATTGATATTGGGTACCATATTATAATATGATAAGATATTCAGCATTGCTGATAAATAAATTATACTGCATATACATTTATTACGCGAACATACATTATTATAGATTTATTACACCAATTGGCATTAATACTGTATCATTGCGATAAAGTGAGTGAATTAATAATAGTAGGCTATATAATTCCATATTGATTCTAAGAAGAAATTACATATTACCGTTATTTCAATTCACAAAAGTTAGGATATATTCAGTAAATTACATATAATTTACTTGAAGAATAACATTTCAAAATGTTTCAATGTTATTAAGTTCAACCAAATTATTGTCTGACATATTTTTGAGTGGACTATGCAATTTTGGGAATAAGAGGTAAGATTGAATTGCCATAGCTTATGAGTTTGTAAGTACCTCATGGCTCGTGAGTCCTCAAGTAACTCAAGACTCATGAGATTGTACTAATACTCACAAGGATGAATAATTCAATAAAGGAAATTATGTTTAAGCTGCTGAGAATATTGAGCATTTAACTTCTAGAAAATGTTATTATAAATATCATAATTCTGATTGAATTGATTCTTTAATAAATTGCCGTTCAAAGTTCACTGTTGAGAGAAATAAATTCATATTTCAAGCAAGTCCCCTGTCTATGATATATCATTAAGTGCCTTCATATTTTTTTCGATTTATACTGGCTATTATTTTTCTATAATACAGCTGATATAGTTTAAAGATTTCAAGAGAATGTTTCCTCTTTCAACTCGATTCCATACCTTCTAATACATTTTCCAAGTATACGTAGAAATAGAAATGAAGATTATGAATATGTCCTTCCTACTACATATTTCCTCTCTACATTATAATATCAAACACATGGTAAGAATGCCTGAGAGAATGGTGGAAGACAGTAATCAAACTGGCTGGAAAGAAAGACGAGCATATTTGTAATGAAATGACAGAGGAAATGTTTTCCAGTTGATTTTCCATCACTGTTCCGCACAATTTAACCTAATTGGTGAAATTTATCGCTATCTTTCTTTGACTTTTTCTCCCCTTTCACGCAGATTCGCTTTCATTCGCATCTGCTCATCAGTGAACAGGACGTGATCAAATAGAATCAGTGAAAGCGGAATTTCCAATTCGATGTCAGATTTTAATTTGCATGGGAATATTTTCCATCTCATTAACGATTTACAACAGCCTGACATGTGTGAATGATCAACTGAGCTGATTTGTTCGAGCGGATTAAAGCCACTGAAATCCGTGTTTTTTGTTTTCACCGTTATTTACATTCACCAGTGGAAAGGTTATTCAATGATTATTATTTTCCTTGGATGAATCAAAACAACTATTCTTTCCATGGCTTCAGCACTAGAATGTACTTTCCTCTTCAGGAACAATCTCTATGAACAACACATTTTATAACTTCTTTACTTTCTTATCTCTTATGACATCATTCCATTACTACCAGAAATTAATTAATGGAATAGATCTACTGTATTATTATAAATAAATCAGAAGTTAGTGACAACTACTTTGGGAGGCACAAAACAGTTTCTTCTCCATCAATAATGGTGGAGCAATACATGCTTCCCCCCATTTTCTAACCAAAGAATCGAGAATCAAAGCAGCAAAGTACCTACTGAATTTTCCTATCTCATTTTTCAAATTGGACTGATATTATTCTAATTACAATAAAATATTTAGAAATCAATAAATGAGCTTTATTATTATTTTAATGATTTCTTATGATCAGAACTCAGAACTTTTCAAAATTTTCATTCATTGTTATGAGTTTAACTTTGAATAAAACTTTATTCAGACAAGAGTTAATGAATTCAAATTCTCCTTTGGAGAGTAATGAATGATATTTCAATAGACCATAATCAATATCACAACAATAATACACTGAAGTCTGGAAACCCTCACACTAAACTCTCTGAAGGTGGTCTAAAGACACCCCATTAATAACGTGGCAGCAATAGCCTATAATAACCGATATTTATTATACTTTTACATCTGGTTGCACAAAAGTCTGTTAACTTTTAATACCGGTTAAATGTCACGAAAGCAAAATCGGAGAAAAGCTTTTCTCAGAAAAACCTTCTCTGATTGGTTCTCGTGGGATTTAAGCATGATCAAAATGTAACAGGCTTTTGTGCAACCGGGCCTTATACTACGAGTACTAATACTTCATGTGCATTACCTTAGTGACTGCTGCTGCACTCTAGTTTTCCAAGGGTCATAAGCACTATTTACGTTTAAAGCTAATCTATGACAACATGTGGGTAAGGTTGCATTTATTATGATGTGTTTTATTTCAGGTTTAAACGAATAGATTTATCTTAGTTTAAACCATAGAAGAAAGATAACATTATAGTATCTCTTCTCTATGATTTAATGCTAATGCTAATTTATCACTTCATGTGGGTACGGTTGCATTAATTACGATGTGTTTTATTTCGGGTTTGAACGAATAGCTGATTTATTTCAGTTCAAACCGAGATGGTGCATTTGGGCATGAATTTCTTACCATACGAGAATATTTTTTTGGCAGGATCACGAACCTTCATGTACTTGATGAGATACTAGATGTGCCCACTTTTGCTGAGTCTCTTACCATGAGAGAATATTTTTTGTCAAGTCCACCAACCTTCATGTACTTGATGAGCTTCTGTATGTGCCAGTAGTCCTGGGCAGCATCAGGGTTGTGGGGGGCGAGACCTGGCACCTCTGACTCCTCCTCAGAGCTTCCCTCCTCTACAGACGATTCGCTGTCGTCGTCCGGCTCACGCACGATCACCACTCGCGGACCACCCACATCCTCACGACCACCACTCATCTGCACAAAACCACAAAAATACACAGTAGACGCATAAATGATGAAATGAAAGAATAATATAAATAAAAGTAAAATTAAATAGAAGTAACTTGAAAATAGAAGAATATAAATGGATTGATTTTATAGCCTACATTATTTATCAAAATTTTAGAAAAGGAAATCTACTCACTGTTTGATAGGAGTAGCGATCGTTTTGCCATGCTGTACTGACAATATCAGACCCAATCCACACAGAACGGAATTGGATCTCAGACTTACTTAAAGAGAGTGCAGTCACATAAGAGGGAACCCTTGTTTATGTTGATATGCTTTTACTCCGTGCTGCAGTCTTCACTCCTAACTGTGAGGAGACATTTTCTACTTCAACGTTTTCATAAATGGTGCATATTATTCTCCTGAAGAAGAAGGAAACAGGGAAGAAAACTACAAATTAAAAATCAGATACGACATTTTTATAGGGATATCAGATGGGGAAAATAATGGTAAGCGTCACATACTTCATTTATATAACTTTTCATTTATATCATTAATGACATTTCATGACAGCTCATTGAGACTTTTCTCCACAGAAAACAAGGCCATCAATTACTAGCGAATCGTGTTATTTTGAAGATTTTTTCTAATAAGAATACACTGTGCCTCACCAATGTATGTTATATGGTTTCGATGCTTGATGAAAGATAATTTCAGACTCCATAGAGAGTATACTAAGTAAACTAAAAAATCAAAAGAAATAATTTCTCAAGCACTCACAATAAAAACGACCACTAACTTTTCGCGATCACTAAAAAAGGATAAGCTAAGAAGATACATTCATTGAATGACATAATGGAGGAATTTGCATCCAGAAAACTCAATCATGAAAAGTATCAATCTATCAAAATTCGAAAAAGGAAGAGTGGTTGATCTTAACGTGTCTTTGATCTAATATTTTCCAATGCTGGAATTCCAATGATTTTTGTCTTACCTTTTGAATGAATAAATAGAAGTAATTGAAGATGAAATATGAATCATGATCACACGAGGCCTTCTTATGATAATTGAAACATTGTGAATAATATAAAGGTGGATTCAAATTTCGGCCTGTAAGGTTGAAGAAACAAGCGACAATGCAACAAGAAACGATTTAGACATGCTTTGGGGTTGCACAGAATCAATAGGGGAATTAATTTTGGACAACTTGCCTGGGTCGCCGGAGCTGCAAGAACAGTGCGATGTTAATTTGAGGCTGTCAATCCGCCGTGTTGGGATCCTGCTCACAGCTTGTACCTGATTTAGCAAACTGTCCAGTAGTAGAGGAGCGAGAGAGTGTCGACCAGCTGAAAGGACCACCGCTTATCGATCAAACAACTTCTTGTGTTTCGTGGCTGTTCAGGCAGGCGTTCACCCCTTTACATGTGAAGGCATGCTACATCTTTCGTCAAGCGATATTAGAATAGGGGATATTCTAAGAGAGAGGAAGAGTATGCCTTAGAGAAAAAGGGAGAGATATAGAGAGACAGGTGATAAGGGAGAGTGAGGTAGAAGTTTGATAGATGGTAGAAGAGGGAGAAATTAAGATTGATTGATTGATTTATATCATGATTTGCTAGGTCTTGATAGATCCATTGCACTAGACATCATTACAATACATAGTCAAATAAACAAAATATATGTAAACTTGAATTTTGAAAAAACACTTTTGAAGTGAAAATACACTTGATGACCAACAACAGGTCGAAACGATCGTCACTACAAAAGTAAGTGTATTTTCACATCAAAAGTGTTTTTTTAAAATTCAAGTTTAATTTTAACAGTGAGAAAGTATGGATATACAACAGAAAATATAAGTATTGCAAGTGAAAATTTTTTACTTCTCTATAAATCTCTTATTTTAATGAGAGATGGGAATATAAATATCAAGAGGGAAATTGAGAAAGAGACAGATATTCATAATATAGAGGGAGAGAGAGAAAAGTGTCTAGTTTTATTGGAAATACTGCAAAAAAAAGAAATTCAAGAGAATTGAACAATTTATAGCTGCTGTATGTTGTCTACATGTGAGTAATGTGAGGAATGATGATACAAATGGAACAATAGCTTCGGAACAGTAGAACAATATCCACCTAATCCTAGGATGATTTCAAAGTTCCAAAGCGTGATATTTGAAGTTCATATAACTATTGTCTGTTAGTGGAATTGGCCTCAACAACCACCCTTTTACCCGGAGAACAGGTACCACGGTACTTATCTAATATGTGTGATAAGATGGTCTTGCCTGCATGAACAATAATTTCTTTCCAATCTAGTTCATGGACTTGTGTATGGGTAATGGTGGATTCATGGTTGATGAAGAGAAGTAAATCTCCAGTGTATAAGGGTTTCAAACCACCAGGAAGTGTGCTACAGTTTATTATCTGTTGTAGTCTATTTTCGCTTGCCTATAATTTTGTTTTATTGTCTTTTAGCATAATTATATTTCCACATAAATAGTCAAGCGACCTCGCTTTCAACTTGAGAATCGGAAGCACGGCGCTTATCTAATCTATTGTGATGAGACGATCCCACCTGCGAGTATAACAACTTCTCTACTGGTTAATTATATCATTATTATCCATTTTCGTACACATGCATAGTAATCATGTGAGCATTTCTCATAGCAAGAAAACATTTTTTTTACTTGTGAATCTAATAAAATATATTGATGACTGTTTGAAGGGCCAACCCACATGAATAGTTTTTCAGGCGTTTTCCCACTGGCGTTGGTCGAGTCTGCAGGGCAGGAAGCTCTCCGATTGGCTGATTATCAGCTGATTGAGTTGGCGTTCGAGAATCAGCTGATTATCGGAGAGATTCCTGCCCTGCCGGCTTTTGCCCGCCTGTGCAAAAGCGCCTGAAAAAACGATTTATGTGGCTTGGACATTCAGCTTCCCTTTAAATTCACCTTAGCTGTATAATCTCCTATACTATTAAACGAGCAACTTCCTTTTATATGTTTAGATGTTTATATGTTTTCGCCCCACTTGGATGTAATGAGCTGGTTTTCGTGCGCCAATGGAGGCCGAAAATGATTGTTTTCTGACCAGGCCGGTAAAAGTTTTACGGCCCTAGGGCTGTAAAATAACCTTTAAGTCAGCTGATTCTGATTTGATGTGAACGTGTTTACAAAATGGTTTATGAAACGGAATCAGTTTATGCTTCTAGAATTGAATAAGTATTCTGCAATAAGATACTATCATTTTATTTGGATGAATAAAATACAGATAAGATATATATTATAAACTATTCAAATTCTATTTTCAGAGTAGGATAGAACATCTAACCTAAACTTCCGAAGATCTGAACATTCAGATTGGCCAAATTTCAAGTGTGCTAAAACAGCTGATCAAAAAACTTTTCATTATTTGTGTTTATTATTCAAGAATCAAAACATTTATAATAATATCATCTTATTGTCATTTGGAAGAATAAAAAGTATAAACTCAACCTCTTACATAATTGAACATAATCTTTTAGGTTATTTAGACAAATCAGAATAAAAAATAAAAATACTTGGACTATTTCCTGATATTCAGATTACCTCAGATTTGCTAGAGCTATGACCTTCCTGTTTTGCTTTCGGAAGTGCCTAATAAACCATTATTCTCATATTTATATTGTTTATTTTTCTGTGTGGCGAAAAATAACGTTCTCACCATGGGCAAAAATGTTTTTCCGGCTCTGAATCTTTTCTAGTCATTTTCGGCCCTAGGTGCGAAATATACTATTATATGTTTGTATTTCACCGGATCTCGAAAACGACTCTAAAGATTCTCACGAAATTCAGAACATAGTAGGTTTATAATATAAATATTCGATTGCACTAGGTCTCATCCCTGGGAAAACTCGCTAAAGGACATTAAAAGGATAATTATTATTCATCCTTGGAAAAACAGCTGATGATAATTATTTATTCGTATGTTGGTGATGGAAGTGAGTGAGCGAGTTCATGTTTGTGTGTGGGACTGTGTCAAAAACTATGACTCATCTGTTGAACTTTTGTAATCATTCAATCAGATACTTAGTACCGGTTGCAAAAAAGCCGGGTTATTTTCAATCCTGATTAATTCCAGTAGATCCATCTTTTTGAAACGGTCTTCTCTGATTTGGTTCACGTGAAGTTAATCAGGATTAAAATTTAACAGGCTTTTGTGCAACTGGGCCTTTGTGAGGGAAATTTTTGCATTCCTCTGGGAATTAATCTCGATTTACTGTGATTGGATAGAACATTTCTGTATAAATGTTATTATAATTTCTTCTTTCGTAATAAATTTTTCATGCTTTTGTACTCCAGAGCGAAGCTCGGTCTCCGATATTAATTATAATGCCAGGAAACTCATCGCCACTATCAAAAGAATGAAACAGTTCCTTCAGTTTATACTTATTAACACCCACTATCATCCTACCATTTTATCGGTCTATTCATTCTGTTAGTTGTCAGCATTCCATTCTTCAGTTCTTCTTATACTTGTCTGAGTATCAATACTGTAATACCAGGTTCTCTTGAGAACCAATAACTTCCTCTCATAAAAAATGCGTGGATTGGGTGAGAGCTCATCTGCAGTAATAGGATGCCTCTGACCTTACCCAGCCGATCAATATCTTATTCCAATATTGGTTCTGGCTGCACTTGAGAAAAAATACATTAGAAGACACGACTCTGTTACTTTACATTGGAAGACTCTGTTACTTTGTGAACATAATTCTGATCACTGAAAAGGAAATATTGGAAATTGTGAGTTGAGAAAATGAGATCCGTGGTTAGTGAGTGAACGGTTCAATTCAAGAAAATTGTAAAAATCGGTTCTTACATTTATTTGGATTGCGCTTGAAGAATAAAAACCTCCTCTATACTTTGATATGAATTCTGATACCGGTAAATTTGGAATTCTCCTATAATCTACGGTATTGCTTCTGCTCCGTTTTCAATAAACGATCACAAAATCTCATTTATTCTTCAACATTCTGGCATTATTTTTCTTATGAACGATTTTTCTCAAGATTATTGCTAGAAATTGTGAAAGTAGTGATTGTAGCATATGTTTTACAAACTGAGTAACTGATAGAGAAGAAACAATAAGAGAAAATATCAGATGTTGCGGGTCTTCGTGGAACCTTTATGTTCAAATAAGGTAACATCTTGACTGCTTCAATATCCAGTGTTGGAGTCTGAATATGAATATCTGTTTTATACAAAGTTTGCTACATACTCATACGACATACTGCCTGTGAAAGTACAATATGTATCTAGTTTTCCTACAAATGAAAAAGTTCATAACAGATTTGCAGTAGCGCTTGAATATGATTCATACGTTACATGGCAATTCAATATTAATATAATCGTTGATGGAAATGTGTAAGTTTTTTCGCGTTCATTCTAAATTACCAAGAGATAATTTTAAAAGACATGATAGTTGGTGAAGAGTAGACCACTTTGCTCATTCTTGTTTGGATTCTATTGCTCTGGATGACAGTGAACTTAACATAATTTTTTCGAATTAAAAAGAATCTTCCCTTTCCAATTTCAGTGATAATATTGACCATTCGAAAATTTGTTTGAATAGAGATAAACATCTTCCATATAGCTGTACTGTTATGAGAGGTTGGTTTTTGGTGTTGATTTTTCAACCAATTTAAAAGACAATCTGACTTTATGTAACAAGTGTTAAAATAGTTATTCGAGCTTGACAAGTTAATCAATGTCGAAAACATTGATTTTCATAATTTCTTCAATAAATAAATTTATTTACTTACTGTGACACTGAGATCTTTGGCAGGTCTGCCATCTTCATGGCAAAGACAACCATGAATAAATAGTTAAATGAATTCGATTATGGCTTTCAACCGTGAAGATGGCGGACTGTCGAAAGATATCGGTGTCACAGTAGATGAATAAATTCAGAATATTGAAGAAATTTAACTGCTAGTCGTTCTATTTGATGAAACAAAATATTTATAATTCTAAGAGTAAAGAAATATTCCAAAACTTGGGCCATAGAAGAACTATTCAGTTTAGCTTAGTATTGTTTCTCTAGGCTCTACTACTATCCAAGAAAATGGCTGAGTCAGAAGTTGCATCTTCATACTAATGAAACAGTTCCCATGTCTTTGTGCAATATTCCAAGCTATCTTAAGTTCATATCTTTGTTATATGGTGTTGTGTCTTATGCTATTGTTATGTGGCTCTAAATCTTTACAGCGAACTATACGCTCCACTCTAACAAACTCTTGAAGAGAGTGAAGAGTGACTCTGCAATGCATCAAACTCAGTTTGCTTATGTTAGGTGGCACAACCACAAAGTTATAGTTTTGTTGGCGGGCGATGGGAGTTTGCAACCGTGTCATAAACCAGTATAGCACGCAAGACAACAATAAGAAATAGCTGAATGGCTGGAGGCGACAATAGGCAAATTATGTGAGACAAGAGATGGGCTACTGAGGAGTCGGGAAAAGGAGATTGAGATGCAGGAGTGAGAGGAAGAAGAAGATTGAGATGGAGTTGATGATAATGAGAATCGAGGGACTGACGAGGAATGGAGACAGCAAATAAAATGAACGAGAATGCGAATATGGAGAACGAGAAAGAGAGATTTAAAAGATAGAGAAAATAGAGGGGGAGGAAAGAGATGATGAGGAGGATTAGAAGGGGAGAAGAAGAAGTGGAGGGGGCAGGAGAAGGAGATTGAGGAAAAAACATACGATAATGTGAACCGAGAACCTAACATGAGATCAAGAGATGAAAGTAAATGAACGGAAATGAGAATAAGGAGAACGAGGAAGAGAGATTTAAAGGGTAGAGAGAATAGACGGGGAGAGTGAGAATGAAGGAAAGTAGAAGAAGAAGGAGGAGAAGTAGAAGATGGAGTGATAAGAAGGAGATTGGGATGGAGAAGGAAATTTCTGATTACAAGAATTGAGAGACTGAAGAAAGGTGTTTGAAGACCAGTGGATATGGGTGAGAATGGGAGGAGGAAGAGATAGGGCAAAGGAGAGGATGAGAAGGAAAGGGGGAGGAGGAGGAGGAGGAGGAGGAAAAGATGATGCAAAGAAATAGACGAGAAGGGAAGGTGGGAGGAAGAGAAGAAGGAAAAAGAGAAGGAGAAGGAGGAGGAGTGATAGGAGGGAAAGGAAATTTTGAACATTTTATACATTTTTCATTGTGAAGAAGAATAAGGAATAAAAGAATAAAGAATAAATGAATAAGGAGAGTAGAGAGCGAAGGGCAAGAAGGGTGGTTGAAAAAAGTTTTACGAGTATTACAAGAAAAACGATAAAATAGACAAAACAAAGAGAAATTATTAAGGAGAATATCAAAGAAAGAAGAAAATTGAGTGATAAATTATGAAGAGTAGATGAAAAATGAATTGTAGTGAAATGAAGTAAATGAGCAGAAATAACAAAGGTACATGGAAATGTCGGTGAACAAGAATGACGAACAGATATCAAGAATGATGGTTTATATACAGTACATATGCAATCATAGGCCAACACAAAATTTGAAACTTTCAATTGAGAATGTTGCTGTAGTGGAAGATAATTTGTAACTGCAGAAGGGAATAAGACTTGGAGAGGCTACTTCTAATATGAATGAAAATATTAACATCAGTACCCTTTTAAAATTATTTTGTCACAACATGTTGTGACAAAATCATTCAAAAGGGTACTGAGATTATATTTTTATTTGAACCTTGAGAGGGTATGGTTTAATCTTTAAAAATAGATGAAGAGGAGATGGAAGATGAAGAGAATGATAAAGAATAGGGAAGGTAGCAGAGGAAATTAAGAACGAATAAGAAGTAGGTAGAAAAGGATAAGATCAAGAACTTCAAAGGCAAGGAGAAAGTAAAATGTTAAAATGATTGACGTGGAAGGAGAGGGAGATTTAGTTTAGACAGAAAATGGTAGGAAATTAAAAATCAGGAAAATGAAAGAAAACGGCCGGAAGAGATAAATGAATTACGAAAACGTTTTTCAATTATTGGTGAGTCGAGTGTAATATTTTTGTTTTTATCCAGTTTTTCAACGGTGAAAACTCAAAATTCTTATTTTTTTTGTTTTTGAGTAAATATTTCGGACTTATAAAATGTTATCTAAATTTAGTGGAGAAATAGTACAAGGAGTATCCTTAGGAGTATCCTCTCCCGATCAGTGCTGTCTTGTAAAAATAATAAACAAAACTGTAAAGTGAAGATAACGGGAAGAAGGGATAGAGAGGAAACAAGTGGAATTGGAAGAAAAGTAGTTAAAGATTGTAGTAGTTCAGAAGAATATGTACGTGAAGTAGACGAGAGTATGGAAAGATGACATTGAATACTGGAATAAATTGGAATAGGAGTTGAAGAGCTTGAGGAGAATAATTTCAAGGAATAGAGGATGTGGAGGAAGAACCCGAGAAATGAAGCTAAACGAGTGAGCTACTACGAAGAGGAGCAGAAAAGGGATAAGATAATAATTCACAAAATGATGGAGAACTGTATGACTTGCGATGAACAATATGCGGCAAAGGAAATCTGTAGGTTGAGGTTTAATTATTCGACGTTACGGTAGGTTCAGTGTGCTAGACTAGGGTACCGAAATAATATAATACAGGTTGTGTTGTATAGTTTACGAGGCACAGCTCAAAACAAAACGCCACAAAGGAAACCACCGCTAGACGACGCGATGTTTGTTTACTACCAAACCCCTCTCCCCCACCAACTCCCACACGCCCACGCCCGGGAGGTGTAGATTGAGTAGATTATTATGACGCAAACCTTGCTGAGGTTTCAGCTCCTGCTTAACAGGCAAGTGGGTGATGACAATGGGAGCAGACAAAATTACGCGTTTCATCTGCAGCGACACTATCTGCAGCAATGTACTATCACGCTGGATTGTTCAGGGAACAGGAATAACTATTTGCAGATTGCTACAATTGATTGGAAAAGAGTGAGAAATTTTCAAATGTTGCTAATTTTCAATGCTAGAAGAACTGCTGTTTTTCAATCATCAGTCTATTCTCCATTTTATCGATTTCTTTCAATACATTTATAAATTATTGACAAAATAATAATATTTATTATAATATTTTCCGACAATATTCATAATGGTGCTATTTGCAGCGAATAATTCAGTAATTAATAAAAATTTCTCTGATTACCAATGAATTGCAACCAGAGGAGTTTATTGGCAAAACATATAGGCTACATAATTATTATATTATACATACAAAAATTGCTAATACTAAACTTAGTCCTAATTATGATATCCCACTATAATAATATGTGTCGGGGTGATCATAATATGAACTATCTGTATGAATTATCTAGTGAAAATTAATTTCAAATCAATAATAGTTTATATACTGTATAATAGTTATCATATCGTAATAATAGTTGGAATCACCAATAAATTTATTTGCCGAGTGAAATCATTTGGACCAATCAATTCAGAATTTGGAAGAATTAACTCAAGACAATCTCTTGCATTTTGATCTTATACCTCATACTTATACATGTTCTAATTCTTATACTTGATCTTATGCTTGTAGTACTTCTGATATTATTTGACAATATTGACTATAGTTACTAACAAGCGTCAACCTTTGATAAAAAGTTCGGTTTAAATGAAAATTATTTTTCCAACAACTTCCTCAAATATCATTCATTCATTCTTTATTCATTCATACAATAAGTACATTATCAAAATGATAATATCATTTGAGTATATAAAATACCTCCTCATCTCCTATCTCCTGTGACATTATATCATGATATCATACGGCATTTTAGTAGGCCTAGTCTTCTATAAGAAGACTATAGAAGACTATAAAAGCGAAATGGCACTGACTGACTGACTGACTCACTCACTCACTCACTCGCAGAACTAAAAATCTACCAAACCAAAAAAGTTCAAATTTGGTAGGTATGTTCAGTTGGCCCTTTAGAGGCGCACTAAGAACGGATTTGGAAAAATTTCCAAAGATACGACCAAAATCTGCGTTTTTTGCTTTTTCTCAGATTTATCGAGAACAAATAAACAGAAATTGTTCAAATTTAGTACAGAGACTAAGCTAGGGTGTAATAATGTTGAATTAGAAGGAATTTGAAATAACGCCAAAGATACGCCCAAAATCTGGGTTTTTTCCAGCGTTTTTTTGCGCTTTCTCAGCTTTATCGAGAACAAATGAACAGAAAATGTTCAAATTTACTACAGAAGCTCAGCTGGGGTGTAATAATGTTGTGTTAGAAGGAATTTGAAATAACGCTAAAGATATGCGAAAAATTAGCGGTTTTCTTGCGTTTTCCCAGTTCTTTCATCAAGTAATAGACAGAAAATGTTAGCTAGGGTCTAAAAATTTTGTGATGTGGTGACCTGAATATTTCATCTAAGATACGCCCAAAATCTGTGTTTTCCAACGTTTTTCTCAGCTTATCTGCGTTTTCTCAGTACTTTGACTTTCTGATGGAATGAAGCATGCTCAAATGAAAAATGCAGGCGAGCGAAGCGAGCCCGCTGAGCCCATTTTTGGACGATCCAGGGCGGAGCCCCTTGACTAGACGGATATGGCGAGCGAAGCGAGCCTGATGGCTAGTACTAGAATAAAACCTTGGCATATTTAGAACTTCAATTGCATGAAAAACCAGAATTTTTAAAGCTATTTTAATGATTCTTGAGCTCAAAAATACAAAACTATTAAGAATAGTTTTAAATATTGACAGTAGTTTCAATTATTAACCAAAATACAATGATAGTATATTCTGTACAATGATAGTTATGTAACTGTACATAAACCTACAGTATGGAGAATACAAGATCACATACAAACTTCCCATCTGGAATCCTCCAAAACCTCCTGTAACGGACAGTTCAATTGTGATGAACAGACGATTGCACTCAATGAGGATTCCGAGCAGATTCGAGGATTCGAAATGGTTTTCAGATAGCTGCTCATCCAGTTAGTGCAGCCGAAATCCAATTTGAAGACGGGCCATTTCAAGTGGCAATGTCACGTGCTCAAATGCATCTCTGCAACTCACTCTAGAGGGATTCACTAAGAATTGTCAGCACTCCTTCGTAAACTGCATCAGCGTGTCCCATTCAACTAATGCTGACAGTATAAAGTATGGAGCACCTTAGTGTCAGTTCACTTTGAGCTGGCAGGTTTTTCATATGGATGACATCAGTGTTTCCGATTTAATGAATGCTGTTAGTTGAAAGTGAATCAATTGAAAGTGTCACTATGGAGAGATTGACTTAGAACTGGCAGGACTTGCTTATGAATGACATCAGCGTGTCTCATTCAACTAATGCTGACATTTTGGGGTGAATCACCTCAGTGTCAATTACTTCAAACTGGCAGTTATTCCTTATGAATAACATCGGCGTGTCCCATTCAACCAATGGTGACAGATTGTTGTGAATTCCAGTGGTAGTTGGTTGCGGCCTGCATGGCAAGTGTGAACAACGAATCGCAGCCGTCTGCGGCGACACATTGCATCACGCCAACCGCCGCACATTTTCTGGCCGCAGACCGTAAATCAGTCTGCATTGGACAGCACCCGTCAAACTGCGCGCTGCATCTGGTCGTGTGACGACTGCGGCCATAAATAAGAACGACGGTAATTTACAGGACCCCCCAAACACCCTCCCCCCACCACCATCACATGCATTGAATGACCCTGCACTGACATCATGCAATGAGCCCTGACCTCATTGAAATTCGCCGGCATTTTTAACACTGGAAAGGCTGGCTTGCACATTTAATAGCAACTGCAACGTTTAGAATGGCCAATGTTTTTGTCGTTGTTTTTTGAATCGATGGGGTTTGCTTGAAAATGCATACAGAGCTCCGTACTGCATTTGAATGCATTATAATATGTTTTAGGATAAACTTATTTGTTATTTCAAACCGCATAGACTTTGTTTACATTGTAATTTCTGGGAGATTCGTTTTGGTTTTTGAAATTGATAGAGTTTGTAGCTGAACCGAGCATTTCCACATCCATTACCGTCATGATTAGACATTATTGGGTATATTGTTCTATGAAAAAAATATACTGATAACTTTAAATAAAAAAATATGATAATTGAATGATATTGTTCTTTGATATTAACAGTGTTTTTCGCTGAACTGAACATTTCCTCATTCATTACCCATGATAAGAGATGATTGAGAATATTGTTCCATAAACAATAATATACTGATGAGTTCAAATGATAAATGTGATAATTGGATGATACTGCTCGAATAATTCATAACTAGACATAACACTCCGGCTGATGGCTTCGGCTAAGCCCAAAGAACTTTTTACTTTGTTGAGAGAGAATAAATGTTATTTTGAATTTATTCCCAAGTGAGGTGTCTTTTGGAATGATTCTCAATTCTCTCTTTATCGTATTACAGTATTTGAATAATGTTAATGAAGTTCCATACCAAATTATAATACTCACCTTTCATATTTCTCCCTACATTTACCTGCCCGTCCTCTTATCACATTTCAGTTTCCAGTCTTTCTCTGTAATGTTACAGCAAACCAAGCCAAATACTATGTTATCTCATGTGGGAGCGGACTCAGCTGATTCTCCAAAATGAAATATAACACTTTTGAAAGCTTGTTACAATGGAGCTACTCGGAAATAGGTGAGATATTTAATTTCCGGAAACACAATAAATTAATCTCTCCAGAGAATTTGTTTTGTTTTCGCGAATAATTTCACCAGCTTTTGTTTTGAGTTCTAGATTCACCTTTTTATGACACTCAGTTGACACTTTGCATGTCATGTCCTAATAAACACTTCCATTAAACATTCTCATATTCTATCTTCCTCTGATAAAGTTATAATGAGTTGTAGTTCCATCTCTATAATATGCCACACTCATTATCAACGCCTCTTGGTCACGCAGCCAGTGGTCGTATCCCATACCTGGGACATGCAAGGAAAGCAGAAATTTTCGATAGGACATTATCATAGTCTGGAGCTCTACAAAAGGATGTAAAATCACAATATCTGACGGTAGATGGGTTCATATGTTGAACGTAACGCCTCTGGAAGTATTAGAATAATAATTCTGAGCCACCACATCGCCAGTTACCATCCCTAGAACAGAAGAAAACCCTGAAAATCTATGTCCATCATTCCAAGACAATCAATCAATGAAGACCAAGACAAATCGGTGCAATCGTAAAATTTCATGCCTTATGTCAGAGAAAACTACTATTATATGAATACAGAATATGCTGTATTCTGTGCTTATAACAATTGCTTATAAGCTAATTCTATGAAATAAACCACTGTAGTTAATAATAGCATGTATTGGATTCTTAAGGAATGATATCTTGAATGTGGAACGGAAGATTTTATTCTAGACCCCTTAGACCAAGGGAGAATGTACCACCTTCAACCCTTCCTCAACCTTACCAATAAACAAATACGTCTTGAACAATTATTAAACTACATTGTTATTCAGAGACTTGACTTTTCTTATGCTTATCATCTAATATTCATTTATTCTTTATTCATAGACAATAGATACAATGCAGGTAAAAACAACAGGCATTCACCCAAAACTGCTTCGAACCTTAATTTGGAATACACAGTCTAGAGGTTATGTAAATGATAACTTAATTCACACACTATTTTGAGTCCAAAAAATGTATATACCTAAATAATTTTGAATTTATTTATTATTGTTATCAGATTAATTAATTTCAAAATACAAATGCAAACAAAAATCTTCCTTCACAATCACAAAAAATATTAAAAATTTCACTTACATCCACAAATTATACTCATGTTAAAATTCTAAACGTCAAATATCAGCTTAGAACAAGCTAAAATTGAACATAATGAACAAGGTAATGGTAGAACGGTTTTCCAAAGATTAGCAGAAAGGTTTCCTTATATAATTAATATTTTTTCAAAAGATTAACTACTCTCTTTGAATTTTTGTTAATTTCATTAAATTTGTTATCTCCGCCAAAATTTTAATCTTCAGACCCTTCACAAATGACTACCAATCGAAAGTCAATGTAAACATGATTTGCCAAAATTTGAGAGGAAAATTCACTTCTATTTCATGCTTCCTATCTCCAACCAAATTCTACATTCATTCTCCACAGAGTATCAGTTTATCTGAATGGAGCATCTATGACAGAACTTTTTCCGAACGACTAGTGTAATTGAAAATGCTCAGCAGGAGATCTTATCAGAAATTCATTCCTAGCTGAGCCACTCGACAAGAGTGGTCTTGTTAATTAATAGAGGCCCGGATCCTGTAACTGAGTAAACCGGCGCCACACTGCGGTTTATTTATGATTGTTTTATACTCATCAAGCAGAACTGAGCAAACGAAGGCAGCTCGGCCTCTTGTTTGCACTGGCTTGAATGCTAACAGTCCCAAGCCCGCCCATGTATTAGCAGCATGCCCTGAATAACTGCCTAGTACCGTATAAATAATATCCAGCAAATGGATTTTGCTACCCCTTATATGCAACAATTTCCGTGTTTGCACTGCAATTCCAAGGAGAAAACTATAAAATTGTTGGCCTAACATTGATCAAACCTCTGGAGAAACCAAACAGAAGGATCAAAACCTCTACAAAATCTGTGCACCTGCGTGTGAATGATTGTATAAGTTGATTAATGTTCAAAACTTAATGTGCTACAGTTTAGCTCGCAATGAAAGTTTTTTTTATTCAAATTTTTCTCATTTGACATAATAGGACATTCAAAATAATATAATATTTTATTAGATAAAATAACAATAATTTTTGTTGTTTGTTCTACAGTTTAGCTCGCAATGATTTTTTTCTTATTCAAATTTTCCCACTTGTCATAATATGACATTCAAAATAATATAATATTTTATTAGATAAAATAACAATAATTTTTGAAATTTACTCCGCTCTTCGAATCTAATACCTCAGTTTAATGAAAGAGAGAGAAGAAGGCTATTGTTGCCTCAACTTCGCCTACAGCACTTGCAATATGTGGAGTATGAAGTAAAAAGACATAATGCCGATCTATTAATATTATATGAACTGATTCCTTTGAATGGACTGATTCCTTTTCAAAAGCACAATGATATTTTTGTAACGGCAACGAAGCAAATACATCTTTTGATCCCAGTAGGTACTCATGAAAGATTCTTGGAAACGTTCATAGGAAAGCACAAAATAGGAATTTATCAGATTTGATTGCCGGCTGTGATATAATCAAAGTGCTCTGGCCATTAACACCATTGAAAAACCCCGTTATAAATGTTGATTTTTTTTTAGAAATATTGTCTTGAGCCCCATAATTTTCATTTTTCAAATTTGAATTGCTGAATACGCAAACCATTTTAAGAATCCTATAATTTTTCAAATTTCCTTAACTCAGATTGCCAAACTAGCTACATGAAATTATTATGAGCTATAACTTCACTATAATTTTATCCATTTAAACTTACATTTTCTATGGAGTTAAATTAATCAATAAATAATTTAAATGTTTTTTTTAAATCTACTTTCATGAAAATATAGTTGCATAAGTAGCAAATCGTCAATGGTTACTGGGTTTCAGCACAAATAAAACTGAAGTTTGTCTGTGGCTGGAGTTGATAGTTTAGATATCCTAACTAGCAGCAGGGGCTAGTTAGTTTATAGCTTGTTTTCAAGTCCTTCAAAACAACAAACTTGGATTCCGAGATCACTTTCAACCCTTCTGTTCAACATCAATTAGTTGCCGCTATCTGGAAAAGATTCATTTCCGCAAACCAAACATTTCCAGGCGGTTTTCCGATTTCCCGATCACAATAGAGCCGACTCAAATGTCGTCCAGAAATGGGGAAACCGGCTCTCCATTCTCTCAACCATGTTCACTCTCTCTCTGGTTCGCTATCATACATCCTCAAACTTACAAACATTTTCTCTCTGTTCAACCCACTTATTTTCACTCGTTTTCTCTCTGTTCATAAGCTTTAGTCAATGGTCAGGATATGAACAGAAACAGATGCCGACAAATCGTTAGTTTACGGATGAACACAGACATCTGTTACACGACTAATAAAGCTCCATCCTTTCCGCAACACTTCTTCTCTTTCAACCCTACTCCTCTTTCACTGTTTCTCTTTCCCTGGTTCCTCCTCCATCATACCTTCCTCTCTATCTATCCCTTCCTCCACTCCTCTCTTTCCTCTTATCTTCCCAGCACACTTTTATTCTGATCTCTGTTCCACATCCAATAAGCCAATGATTTGTTTTCACACCCTCTAAATTGCCGCTTGTTTCCTGAGAAACTACACAGCATCCAAAACCAGCCCCAAAGCACTTGCTCAGCAGCTCTAGTGTCTGTTGTATTTGTTTCAATTTGTCTCTCCCAACTTGCTCTAGTTGATCCCGTTTCCACTACTGGTGCAACCATCAATGATGCCACAGTATTAATCACAACTGTTGGAATAGAATCTCAATTGATATGGGGAATGAATGGGAGATACATGAGCCCCATGACACTATCATATGAAATGGAGTTTATGTGAGAGATTGAGCCTCCAGATATATGGTTTTGAGAGCTCATATCATGTCAATATCTATCAATTCATGTGACTATCATAATTCAGAAATTGGGAATCCATTTTCTATAATTTGTGGAATATTTCATCAACTTCTTCCTGAAGTATTGAGTGTTCTTGCTAATAAAGTATTGAGAATACTCTTCACTTATTATGATAGGTGAGACATGGAGATAGTTCTCAGATTTCACTGATTATAGTCAGCCGGGATCAGGATCATGCGAGACTTTTATGTCTTGGGTTATTGACATTAACACTGATATATCAATTCCACTAATATCATATCATATAAATGATTATACACAGTACTGTAGTTCACATCGAAATAGTATTCCTCTTTCACGTGGAAGAAATTAGAATAGGAATGTAATTTGTCTTACAAATATGCATTTTTAACAATAAATACGACATTTAACAATTAGCAGGAATATCCATACAACATAAATGTATGTAGACAGTAGTTCTCACTTTAGTAGATGTCACTTTAATGTCTATATTTATATATATTTTTACAATATGTACATATTTAAATGCTATATATTTATTGCATGAATATCATCCGATGCAGAAGTACTTGTAAATGTCTAAGATTAAGTAAAACAAGGGTTTAAATTTTATTCTTGCATTTAAAAGAGAAAATGGCCAAAGGCCGAAACTAGCTGTTATTTGATATGTTTAAAATAAAAGGGTACTTCATGAATGAATGAATGAATGAATGAATGAATGAATGAATTTTATTTGCCAAAAACAAAATACAAAAAAGCTTTACAAAAAATAAATATAAGTATATACTACTGCACTTAAACCAAGATACATACATTTATTTAATTATATATAATAACGAAATGATATCCTTTACATTACAAACAATAGTTTTAAAATGAAGATTCAATTTATGATCACATGCATAAGTACAGTAGGTGAGGCAAAAACACCGGCAAAAGGAAGATTCCTTGTGCGCCAGTGTGAGTCGTAAATCAGCTTAATCAGGGATGTAATATATAAACTTGAATCTAGCGTATGAAGTGTTCGAAAATATAATTTATAATATGAAGTTGATTATTGTATAAAAGTCAACGATTGGAGATAATTCAAGTTTAGCCATGCCTCTATGGCTCTTTTTCTGTGTTTATTATTTCGGAAATTATTAAGTGGAAATTCACTTTCTAGTATATTTATGAATTTACTGCTAATGTAGTAAAGTTGCCTTCTAAGAAGAGCTGAGTTGGTGTTATATATTTCATATTTCCTTATTGTATTAGGTCTAAGATTATAATTTATGTCATCGGCTAGAGGGAAATTATGCTCGTATTCAAAACTGTAATTTCTTATGCAACTAAGATATAACTGTCGTATAGTTTTAACATCAAATTCACTGAACAAAATCTTACTATCATAAGTTCTAGGTTTCTTTAAAATTGTCTTTATGATGAATTACTTCATGTTATTATATTATTTTTAATAATTTTTAAAACAAGGTTGTACAGAGATGTGTGCTCGTTACCAAGAAATATAATCGCTTGTAATAACAAAAGGAAATAATCGATTTTTGGCAATTTGGTTGTAACATTCCTCAGTTACTTGTATTCCATGTTAGTTCCTTCTATTTTCGGCGTCATTGGTATGATGATCGCCCTCAAGATCACTGTGGTGATGAGGGGTGAAGTGGAAGTTGTAGAGTTGTGGAGATGTGAATGCTAAGGGTTTCGAGGATGCAAAATACGCTGCTCACTAAAGCCCTGCTAAGGTTAGCCTTCGGGTTGGAATGCTTGTGATGCTGCAGCTTCGGGTCATGCATTGCTATTTTCGTGAAGCAGCAAGATTATTGGCTTTAGTCCTTTGAACAGAACATGATCGTCAGAGGTGTCTTAACAGCTCAACGTATCCTTAGTTTGTAGTCCTCCCATGTACCCGAACCCTGGTCCCGGAATCGTGATTCGTTATTCAAAATCTTCACCTGTAGAACACTTTTCGTCGATGCAAATATTTGACTTTTGAAGGTTTGCTACAGATAAATACTTTTTGTAATGTTCATACTGACGTAGTTTTTCTATTTAATCAATTGAACGATCAAAATCGAATTCATGTCAATAGACTATTGTTTCGACAAACCTTCATTATAGAGTTTCATTTTATCTCCCATATCTTTATAGAGTTGTCATTCATAAGTTTCACATTGAGATCAAACCGATTGAGTGAGCTCAACGAACTAGATCCAGCACTCATTTATAACATAACAGATGGAATGTAGAGTGCCGCGGAGGAGACGTGGCGCTGTGTCAGCTTGCTGCCGCTGTTCCATCGTGCATTGTCTCCACTGATTAGTGCGAGGTGGTGTGATAAATTTTATTACAACTTGAGTGACGGCTCATCTGTTCCCAAACTTGGCTGCAACCTAATACAATTAGAACTTAGTGCGCTTGACATTATCCCATTATTCTCACCACGTTCACTATAGTCTAGCACACAGCATACAGCACTCAACCTCAGAGAATACATCACTATTGGATGCTTTGATTCCTTCGGTAGAGCAGCTGAACTCTGGATGCTTCCATTCTTGTTTTCTGTGTTTGGAAAACTTTTTGCCAACGAAACAACACTCATCTGGAATTGATTTAACAACACTCAATGAGTTGATTCCATAAGGTACTTACATTTCACGTACAATATTCTACAAATACACCAAAATCATAATATAGTAGTAAATATGAACGAAATTTTTAATGAAGTTGTAGAGTCACTCTCTATGAACTCAATAGAAAAAAAAACTATGGACCAGTTTCCGAGCACGGGATTTGAGCTAAAGTTTTAGACTATCTAGCTAAGTTCTACATTTTAAACAGATGGAGTCAGAAAACTGGCTTTCCGAAACGGGGAGTAGTCGCAGCTTTTATGATAGCCTAATCTTTAATATCGAGGCACCGAGCTTCGCTCGTTAATTATATTTATTGATAAACAAAACACAATTCTTTAGGATGATCGTGTTTATATTTTACTGCTGGCTATACGTCAGCTTATAAATTTCGGGGATGAGATATTTTGATTTTCCACACACTCGCTCACTCACTTGTTATTATCCACAGACGACGAAAGTCTCAGCTGTTATTTGATATGTTTAAAATAAAAGGGTACTTCATGTTCTTATATTATTCTTAATAATTTTTAAAACAAGGTTGTACAGAGATGTGTGCTCGTTACCAAGAAATATAATCGCTTGTAACAACAAAAGGAAATAATCGATTTTTGGTAATTTGGTTGTAACATTCCTTAGCTACTTGTATTCCACGTTAGCTCCTACTATTTCGGCGTCATTGGTATGATGATGGCCCCCAAGATCACTGTGGAGATGAGGGGTGAACTGGAAGTTGTGGAGATGTGAATGCTAAGGGTTTCGAGGATGCAAAATACGCTGCTCACTAAAGCCCTGCTAAGGTTAGCCTTCGGGTTGGAATGCTTGTGATGCTGCAGCTTCGGGTCATGCATTGCTATTTTCGTGAAGCAGCAAGATTATTGGCTTTAGTCCTTTGAACAGAACATGATCATCAGAGGTGTCTTAACAGCTCAACGTATCCTTAGTTTGTAGTCCTCCCATGTACCCGAACCCTGGTCCCGGAATCGTGATTCGTTATTCAAAATCTTCACCTGTAGAACACTTTTCGTCGATGCAAATATTTTATTTTTGGGGGGTGCTTTGAGATAAATCTTTCTTGTATTGTTCATACTGGCGTAGTTTTTATATTTCATCAATTGAACGATCAAAATCGAATTCATGTCAATATACTATTGTTTCTACAAACCTTCATCATAGAGTTTCATTTTATCTCCCATTTTATCTTTATAGAGTTGTCATTCATAAGTTTCACATTGAGATCAAACCGATTGAGTGAGCTCAAAGAACTAGATCCACCACTCATTTATAACATAACAGATGGTCTGTGGTGCTGTGTCAGCTTGCTGCCGCTGTTCCATCGTGCATTATCTCCACTGATTAGTGCGAGGTGGTGTGATAAATTTTATTACAACTTGAGTGACGGCTCATCTGTTCCCAAACTTGGCTGTAACCTAATACAATTAGAACTTAGTGCGCTTGACATTATCCCATTATTCTCACCACGTTCACTATAGTCTAGCACACAGCATACAGCACTCAACCTCAGATAATACATCACTATTGGATGCTTTGATTCCTTCGGTAGAGAAGCTGAACTCTGGATGCTTTCATTCTTGTTTTCTGTGTTTGGAAAACTTTTTGCCAACGAAACAACACTCATCTTTTAATTGATTTAACAACACTCTATGAGTTGATTCCATAAGGTACTTACATTTCACGTACAATATTCTACAAATACACCAAAATCATAATACAGTAGTAAATATGAACGAAATTTTTAATGAAGTTGAAAAATTCAATGAAGTCACTCTCTATGAACTCAAAAAAAAACTATGGGCCGGTTTTCGATCACGGGATTTAAGCTAAGTTCTAGACTATTTAGCTAAGTTCTAGACTATTTAGCTAAGTTCTAGACTATCTAGCTAAGTTCTAGACTATTTAGCTAAGTTCTAGACTATTTAGCTAAGTTCTAGACTATTTAGCCAATTTCCAGACTTTAAACAGCTGGCTTTCCGAAACGGGGTGTAGTCGCTGCTTTTATGATAATCTTTATTTTCTCATTTCTGCAATTATTGGAAACGTTTTTCTTTGACGAAATGAAACTTCCCCATAATAATTCAAAATAGCTGAAACTTCACACTATTTTATTTTTATTTTTACGTTCATTTTTCTGGTTTATCAGAGTTTAATTCAAAATCCACGTTTACGTGGACTGCGACTACGTCCAGTACCTCCGTAAACAGAGGTGTTTACGTAGGTAGTGCTACACCCCGTTTCGGAAGCCAATTTTCCGACTCCAGCTGTTTAAAGTCTAGAACTTAGCTAAATCCCTAGCTTGGAAACCGACTCAAATCAGTCTCAGATTCAACATGAAAGAAAGTTCGAGGTAGGATAAAATCTCAGTTTTTTGAATACAATAAAAATGCTCGAGCATAGAAAATTACTAGCCCTATTTTCTATGTTTTTTCAAGTCACCAAAATATTAACTCATTTGTTCTATTCCTAGAAGTTGTAGGATTCTGAATAAATAAATTTTATTCCAACAAATTGTAGTAGCCCAGTAAGTAGGAAAAGTGAATAGTATCAGCTTTGCTTGGATTTTTGAAAGTAACACACAAAAACGTTAGGCTGATTATGATAATTTAGATCAGAGAATTATAAATTTTCTCAATTTTTTCCTATCTCTTATAATAGGAGGTTATTGTCGGTTCTTGTTTATGTAGGCTGGTCATTTGCTGACGATGATTTGGAAATTATTCTTTCCCACAGTATCCAATTTACAAAGAGAGACATGTCGAGATGCCTTCCGTCATCTGGGTATCATGACAGTGACCAACATTTACATCATGGAAGACTATTTTCATTTTTATACAATGGAGAAGAGCCAGGAGGTTATCAATTATCGCTAATAGTGTCAGGCTCTACAAAAACTTCTAATCACTCTAGACTCTAGAACGGTAAAGTAGTCTGCTATTTTTATTGAGAATGAATAGGTGATTTTTCTGATTTCCCTACGGTCAGTAACTTATGAAAGGTTCCAATTTCAGTGTTGAATTTTATGAAAATATTTGTCATACAGCTTCAATCAGAGTAAAAAATTGAATTTCAGCCTTGGAATCCACTAAACACATGCAAACGTGAGTAATAATTTTGTTTACTATCTCCAATAATAATTATTTAATAATGATTGAGATTCGAGATTGATATTATCATTGTTTTGTATTGATAAATTAAATTAGTTTTTTGAAAAATGAAATAATTTTTTTTCTCGTGACTCATATCTGAGCAAACCTACGCTCATTTCTTTTCTATGATTATAAATAACTAGCTTACCCGTCGAACTTCGTACCGCCAAAAAGTCATTGTATCTCATGTCACACTTGACTTTATTTGGTGAATCATGAAATTTATCTGATAATCATTATTTTCATTTACATCACAATACGGACTTCCTATGTGATTAAAACTACCGTTTTAATACCAGTAAACAATTTTATCACAGAGTGACGTGTTTATTACAGCTGATAAGTTTGGATGATGAATCATATTATCACAACATGATCTTGAATCATGATGATCTTCCCGTTCTACGTTAGCCGATCGGCCGACAATTTCGAAAACATAGGTCTGTAAAATGGATTAATATATAATTATTATTAGCCCCCCTATTATAATTTCTGGTCAGAAACCATCCCCAATATTCACGCAACCTATTCCCAAAGTTTCATGCCGTTCTGTCAAGTGGTTTCGAGTCTATAGGGAACAAACAAACTAACACACAAACAGACATTCATTTATATATATATATATATATATTATATATATATATATATATATATATATATATTATATATATATAGATTGACAATAGTTTCATACAAGTATTATTATTTTGTAGTGAGTTTGTCTTTAGAAATAAGTCTTGTTAATTTTGATTTTTTTAAAATGAAAACTCAGGAAGTGAAATCGTAGATTTTTGGTGATAAAACTTGAACCTTGTGAATACTTGTGAATAGGAAAGTAGGAAATGACATTGGATAATACGGCAAGGCAGAACATCCAAAAGGATCTCTCTGCCGATAAAACCCATATGAATAAATAAATACTTTTGTATTCTATAACATGTAGAAGCTTTGTATTTTTCAGCTCATCTTCTGTAATGTGTTATTTATTTGAGTGAAATTCATCCAATTCCATTATCAATTGATCAACTATTCCAAAGCCAAATGCTTAGTTTCTCTTAAAATTCGAAAAATTAACTGAATTCTATAACTTATGTTATATATTTTTTTCTAGATGGGTTTCAAAAACAAATTTATCACAATACTATTATCCATGGTGATGGTAACCAGTTCGTATGTTGGTAACATCTTGTGCATCATAGTTTTCCCTGCATACAGTCATCAACAACCTCTGCTAGCCCTTTCAGAAAAACTCGCCAGAAGGGGACATAATCTCACTGTGCTGACCACTGATCCACCCAAGGTGAGGAGAAAATTATTTTTATAGGTATTTTATTCAAACATCAACATAAATTACATACATCCTTCTAGCTGTATTTAAGGAGTTTGTGCTTTAAAGGGACAGTGACGTTTGCATCGCACTATTTTATTTTATAGGACACAAGGCTGGGGCACTGACAATTCACCACTCCCACACTCTGTTAACGAAACACGGGACATTCTGAAAGATGAATTCCTACATATCAGTATCACTGAAAGTTACCGGTACCGTGAAAATAAATGAAGTCTGATAATGTTGGCTCGAAAGTATGAATATAATAGACTAGTAGGTGACCCGTGCTCCGCAAGGGTTTGTTTAAAGCACTTGATAAACTGTAAACTTGTACTGAAATCTGAAATTAGGTCTATAACCATTCTTGGTAAATTAGCATTCTATATGCAAAATTTCAAGCTAATCAGATCAGTAGTTGATGCTTGATAATGCGTCAATCGTGAATTTTTTATCCCGTACCTGCATAAGCCGTTTCTCTTCTTTATTATATTATTCTGGATAGGTTTTCAAAAAGGATGTATGAATATTGAGTTAAGTAGGTAGTTATCCACGTAGTTGAATGATCAAACAGCAGTACACAAGGAATTCAATTGTGATTGAATAAACAAAAAACTATTCATTTATTAGTTGGGTTAATAAGGTATTCTTCAGATCTACGTATGGTAGTTAAAGAGTCAAACAATTTTACACAATGTATCATTATCGTTGTGGTAGTAGATTCTAGTTAACACCTTCAATGTCGAAGTGTTTATTCAAACGAGAGAGAAAATGCAGTCAGTATACATAGCGTAGAGTGGTTCAGTTTCTGCTAAAGCGCCGTTTGAGGCGAGAGTCTGCGTATAGTCTGTGCTTTGAGTGGTCAAACAATCTTCCTCGAGCTGGCTAGACCTCACTGACCAAATATTATCGAGCAACCATTGAGTGAGGCTTTATTTATGAAAGATCTTCTGTATCAAATATGCGGCTCACCTTACCCTGCTTCTAAGTGTCGGTCTCCGTTTAATCATAGATTAAATAAATAAATAAATTAATATTTCTTTACTTCATGGTTTAATCAAACTGAGTGGATACGCAGGTTTTGCAAATTAGATGAGGTGATGATGAATTTTGATCCACTGCGAATGGAGTCAAGGGGAATGACTTTGTTGCAAGGTTGGGATGAATATTCATGTCATCATTTTTTAGTAAAATTATATCATCTCATAGAGAATAGATGCTACGATATAAATGTTGTTGGATCTATATAGAATAACTAGAATATTGATAGATGTTTCTCACTATATTTCTAATGGGACGAATTCTATGAATTGAAAAAAATAATGCCAAGTGTGTCTCAAGTAAGTAGTTGATAGGACTTATTAATTTGATTATTATTCGACACAAATCTCAATAAAATTCAGGATGAATTTCAAAATGATTGATTGAGTGTGGAATAATTATTATTTATCGATATTTATACAGAATACCAGAATACTTGATTTACAAGGAGTAGGGTATCTTTACCAAATGATCATTGAGTTTTTTTCGTATTCACCAATCTACTCTCTCAATTCAGAAGTTCGTGATTTGAAACACCTGATATCTCCTTTCATTTTTAGTGATCTGAGCCTTTTTTCTTGATAATCAAGAAAAAGTTTCAATCTCTGATTGGCAACCATACCTTTACCATACGAGATTATAGTACGTGGTAATTTTTTCTGTGAAAATTGAAAATTAAGTTTCAACCTCCTTTAACGTCGAAATTGTTCCAGCAATCAGATTTTTAGCTTAAATATATGTAACGCCAGTTTGCCTCTATGGTGCACATTGAGTAACGCTAAATTAGTCCAGGCAATGAATGCTCAAAAAAGAGTATAAAGGGAAAAGTTTGGAAGACAATTTTTGACCCCGCAGTTCTGTTTAGGGTAGTGAAGAGGTAAACATATCAAAAGTCCCCACCCCTACCCCCCGTGCTAAGGAGGTGGGGTTGGTTCAAAGGTACCATTTCTTGGTTTCTCGCATATAATCCGGATTAAACCACCCTCATCTCTTTAGCACAAGGGGTAGGGGATGGGGACTTTTGATATGTTCACCCCCTAACTGGTCCCAACAAAGCTGCGAAGTCAAAAATTGTGTTCAAAACAAGCTCTCCAAATTCCTTTGTCAATAGGTCTATTTTTTGCATAACTGAATATCTCACACTCAAACACTGAAGCTGCTGCAACAGTCGTGGGGATGTGCGTAAACTTGTGAAATTATACATTTTATTGAAGACAATTTGAAGCTCTATAAGCTCATGATCAGCATGGATTTTCTCATCGATATTCAAAAGTTTATAAGAGCAAAATAGCAAAATGAGGAAGATTGTTTTTTTCAAAAATGTCACATCTTTTAGAGGGATATCTCGAAAAGTGAGAGAGATATAAAAAAGTTATTCAATCAATATTGTAGGAACTTATGTAAGCTTTAATTTCTTATGGAATAGTCATGTCTGTAAAATGCATAATTTCAGAGTTATATGCGAGAAACCAAAAAATGGTACCTTAAACCAACCCCACCCTCCTAGCACATGGGGTAGGAGTGGGGACTTTTGATATGTTCACCTCCTCACTACCCTGAACAGAACTGCGAGGTCAAAAATTGTCCTCCAAACTTTTCCCTTATAACACTTAGTTGACTCGGCTAAATTGACCAGCAAATGATGGCGGTCAGACATACTCATGCTCTCCTGACCAAGAACTACTCAACATCTCAAAGAATTTGGAAATATACAGTGTATATCTTGGCATCTGAGACTCATGAGCTATATATTTGTTGTGTACCTGCCATACGCTAAATAAATAAATAGTAGGTCTACGTGAGAATGTTTAAAACACATCCACCACTTAAATTTATTAATATCAATACTCTTTGAAACCAATTCCCAACTACACCTACATAGACATGTCTAGTGCTTACAAAAATCTCAAGGAGATGGATGAGAAGTTTGGTTTCAACCTTCACGAGAAATCTCAGCAGTCGAAATCTTCAAGAAACTACCTCAGGTTTTCTCAGAACTTTGTGATTATGAGTTGGGCCTTCCTCAAGTTTCAAGCATTCATTGGGTGAGTAAAGATGACTCCTACCATCATTTTCACCTAACAAGATCATACAATATCATAATTGATTATAAATTGGTATTTGTCTATAGTTTCTTGGGCAGAATCAGTATACAAAATAGCTTTTAAAAAAGCAATAATTGATGCAATACTAGGTGGAAATATCCATAGATTTCATCAAGTGGCTCTTGAAAGTTGATGTCTTGACTTGATACTTATCGCAGTGAAAATAGAACATTACAGACCATTATGATGAATTATTAACATGAATTACTATCCGTGTTTTGGATGGATACGTTAAGCCATCGGTCCCGGTTGCCTAAAAAACAGTCGTTAGGTCATGTCAGAGGCCCTGAAATTGATCAGTTGCGACCTAAAAACTCCGACACCAAACCTGAGCCAGCCAGGTCACTCGATATATTATTATTATTATTAACAGGAAAACTTGAAACAAGAATAATATATGTGAAAATCCGATTGAATCTATTTGATGTATTTTTAAATTGAAACAGCGCCTTTTCTTGATCATCAATTAATTCAGGAGGAATGTTAAGAATAAAAACTTATTCATTATTCGGAAAGTTTGATGGAATTCATAAGTGAAATTGTATTTGAAAAGTGAATCAGTGTTCTAGTTTCTTCTTACTTTGGTAAAAAGAAAACTACAACAATGAGGCATGAATACTAAAAAATTCTAGACTCTATAAAATTACTAGTAGAGATGCAAGCACATTGCTCCTGAAATGATTGTAGAATTTCCCTATTCATTTTGCAGTAAAGCAGCCTCTATGAAGTTCGACGCTGTGTTGATAGAGAACCTATACTACAGCAGCTTCCATGGACTGACGCACAAACTGGGTTCTCCGCCGGTGATCGGAGTGCACACATTCGTGCCCTGGTCGGCCCCTCGACGAGTTCATGGGAGTCAAAGTGAACCCTTCCTACATGCCTCACATCTTCTCTCATCATAGCGACTCGATGACCTTCCTTGAAAGATGTTTCAACACGTTTTTGTACTGGTATAATTGGTATCTGGTCGAGTACGAGCTGTTCCCTTATCAAGAGGCCATTCTCAAGAAATACTTTGGGACGAACACACCATCAGCGAGGGAAATGGAGTTCAACAAGAGCTTGTTGCTGGTACCAGCTGATCTGTCCGTCGCTTACCCAATGAGTATTCCTCCGAACTATGTCAGAACGGGAACGTTCCACATTCAACCTTCTCCTGAGCCTCTTTCAAAGGTACAGTATGAAAATTAAAGAATTTCCAAAATTTAACTCATGAATCTGGGTAGATATATTGAACAATCCAAACTTATGATTGATGATATTGATTGATGAATCAATCTTCAGAGATCCATTGAACCAATTCAGTTACAAACTTCAAATGACAAAAAATCCAAATATTTGTAAATTTATTGTTAAATATATGATTGTATTAAATCTATGATAGAATACTGAGAGCCATATGCACTATCCACTTTAACCGCCAATCTATGATTACATTTAGGCTACAATTATTATTATGATGTGGTTCAGACTAGTTTTAAACGAACAGCTAATCAATCAATCTCCGTTTAGACCGAAGTGGTACATTTAGAGAGCTATATAGTTACTGACAAAATGTTTGTTTGCTGTGTGTTTTGGAATTGACATTCTCTTATTATTCTTATTCTACTATCGATGGTGAATTGAGATTTTGTTTGATGTTTTTCACAGGATTTAAAACAATGGATTGACGGAGCTGAACAAGGCATTGTCTACTTCAGTCTGGGAAGTAACATGCAGGGAACTTCCGTTCCTCAAGAGAAGAGGGAAATATTCTTCAAAACCATCAGGAGATTCCCGAAGATCAGATTCTTTTGGAAATATGAAGCTGAGTCTCCACTATCAAATGTGCCTTCAAACTTGTTGATTAGAAAATGGTTCCCGCAACAGAGTATTCTAGGTAAGACTAGTCAATTTTGGGATAATCCAATCAACTTCCAGCTTGTTTAATCAGAATCATTCCTCTACTGAAGCGTCTTATAGACGATTCACTGTATTACTCTATAATTTCATGAATCAAAGTTTACAATTTCTTGGTTTTTAAGTCTTTTCCCAACTTAACCACACAAAGATATTTGTGCAACCGTTGTTCACAGAAAAATGATTTATTAATACATCGAGAGTTAAGAGGACAGCAGAGCTCAAAACCATCTCACAAATCCTGATGAAAATATTCAACGTTCAAATATTTTAACTTTTACGTTTTACAAAAAGTCGATAGTTTTCACTTTCATATATATGAGTCCAACTTTCACTTGAAAATGATGTAAAATAGGAATAATTATTCTCAAGGATGATCCTCATAAGCAAAAAATAGATCGATTGGAGAATGGTCTAAGTTCAATCAGCTTATACACAATTATGAAAGTAGTGTTTATTCACACCATTTATTGGGGTTGACGTAAATAAGAAAATTATTATTCTATAAAAAAGTATTATTAAATGTCAATATAAAAGTATTATTTTTGTCAATGATAGTGACGGAAATGGAAATACTTCTCTGTTCAATATCTATTTAATATTTTCCATCTGCATGAGTTGTACGCTCAACACTTGACAAGACAGAATATTATTGTTGGCAATAATAAATTTGTATTGAAAATCTGCTGACCTATAACAATTTATATTCTTTTTTTTCAATTCAACAAGGTAAAAAATGTCAAATTCGCAATATAACTCGTAGTTATTCTCCAATATCTGTTTCCATAATCCATTAATTTTGCTTGATTTCTGGGCAGTTCACCCGAAATGCCGGATTTTCATCTCGCAAGGTGGCCTACAGAGCACGGAGGAGGCGATCTATTACGCTGTGCCACTTCTGGTCATACCCTTATTTGCTGATCAGCCACATCAAGCCGCTAAAATAGAGAAGGATGGAGCCGGTCTCTCTCTCTTGCTGAGCAGATTGACGGAGGACAATTTTTATGACGCCATAAACAGCATGCTGACTGACCCAAAGTGAGTAATATCCAAATAATTATTAAAAATGGTAGAAAGCAAAGAGTAAAAGATCGTGAATCTACACATTAGATTTGCATCGTGGTCAGTTTAATAAAAAGCCTCAAGAATTTCCATGAAGTTCCTTGACTATTCTACCCTCACCTGGGAGGATTTGAGCTGACTCACTGATGGTGATTTTTCCATGAAGTTTCTTGACTCTTGAGAAGATTTGAGATGTTCATTGTGACACTGTTGATTAGAAAA